>NC_142684.1:44982500-45607500 GCF_056320005.1 Nelumbo lutea | reverse complement strand
GTGTACATGACCACCCAAGCGTGCTCTCTGTGTTAATATTGAGTTTAGATCTCTGATTTGTGCATGCCCAAGGTTTGAATTTTCATTTTCTCATACATTTTCAAATCTAACCTTGTACACCCAAGCCAACCTTCGAAGGATGTCAATTTAGGTGCCCTGGCAGCCAAATACCCAAGGTTCAAAGTTTCAATACGCCCCTGTGTATCGGAAGAGGCGTATTGGTACTAAAAACCTTGCATTTTTTTAGTTTATATTCATTAAAGAAAGAGGGTTAAATAGGTGATACGTCCGAAAAGTGTAGTGTATCAAAATTTTGATCCTTGCAAATACCAAAGCTTAAGTTTTCCTTTAATGGTTCTTTATACCTGACCTGAGCAGCGATTTAAAAGGTGCACGCCTGGTGTGCGCCTTGCGCCTTAGCCCAGGCATGCGCCTTTTAAAAATTTGCCGCTTTTTCCTTTTTTTGAGTCTGGCGGCTGGGCCCTTTTGAAAATTTGCTGTTTTTTAACTTTTCTTGAGTTTGGCGGCTGGGCCGGGGGCAGAGTCCCCGGATCCCCGTGCCACGCCCCTCGATGCCAGCCCAAACAAGTCCATGTTAGGGTCTTAAATTCTTAGTTTTAATTGCTTTTAAGAAGATATTTTATTAGGATGAATGAATGGACAACATTACCAAATAGGGGGTTCTCGAAGTGAGCGAGCGAAGCATGTGAAGGCGGCTCATAGAATTAGGAATGTAATATGTCACATTAGCTACTTGATGCAATTGACAAAAAAAGAGATTGTGGGTTTTATACGCTTGAAAATGTTTTATATGTTTGATTTCATTTTTAAATTCTCATTTGAATATGCTTTACATATTATGTTTATGCATTTTAATTTTAGATAATAGGTTTTTAAACATTTATTTTAAAACTTAAGTTTATATTTTTATTAATATTATGTTTTATAATTTTTTTTAGATTTTTTTTTTGCATTTTTTGAATTTTTTGAATTTTTAGCTTTTTTTTTTTTTTTTTAAATTGTGCGCCTTGCCTCAAAAAGGCGTGTGCCTCGCCTTGTGCCCAAAATGGCCCTTGCACCTTCGCTTTTAAAACACTGGACCTGAGTCAATTCCTTGATTTTCCCCGAGTTGAGGACTACTCCCACTCCCAAGGAGAGTGAAATAAGTCATGGTGATCACTACAAAACATATATGGCCCTTCCAAATCAAGTGATTGTGCCTCAAATAATAGTTTTTTTTTTTCATACACTTTTGAAAGTACAATTCTATTTGTATTTGATTTATAATGTGTGCTTAGGAGAGTGAAGGAACTTATTGTCAAGACAAAATACAATTGGACTACACTACCAGAATCTCTATTCAGTGTTATAGGAGAGTGAAGGAACTTAACTGAATAGAGATTCTGGTAATGTAGTCCAATATATTATATTTTGTCTTGACAATAAGTTCTTTCACTCTCCTAATCACACATTATAAATCAAATACAAATAGAATTGTACTTTTCAAAAGTGTATGAAAAAAAACTATTATATTATATTCTGAGAACCCCCAATTCATTCATTCATCCTAATACACTACCAGAAACTCTATTTAGTGTTATAGGAGAGTGAAGGAACTTAACTTGAATAGAGATTCTGGTAGTGTAGTCCAATATATTATATTTTGTCTCGACAATAAGTTCCTTCACTCTCCTAATCACACATTATAAATCAAATACAAATAGAATTGTACTTTTCAAAAGTGTATGAAAAAAACTATTATGTTATATTCTGAGAACCCCCAATTTGGTAATGTAGTTCATTCATTCATCCTAATAAAATGTCTTCTTAAAAAGCAATTAAAACTATAAAATCATTATTTTTTGTGTGAAAACTAAGAATGTAAGACCTAATGTGGACTTGTTTGGGCTTGCCTTGAGGGACGTGTCACAAAGGCGGCTCATAGAATCAGGAATGTAATATGTTTTATTACATTAACTATGTGAAGTACTGCAATTGAGTGAAAAAAGAGATTAGAGGTTTTACATGCTTGAAAATGTTTTATATGTTTGATTTTATTTTTAAATTCTCATTTGAATATGCTATACATCTTATTTTATGTATTTTAATTTTAGAAAATAGGTTTTTTAAAACATTATTTTTAAATTTAACTTTATATTTTTTAGTAATATTATGCTTAATATTTTTTTTTTTGAATTTGGTAGTTTTTGAATTTTCTGACATTTTTTTTTTGATTTTTTAGCTTTTTTTTTGTATTTTTGCACCTTGCTTCAAAAAGGCACGTGCCTCTCGCCTTGTGCCTTGTGCCTCAGGCACAAATTGACCCCTGCACCTTTTTTGTGCCTTGCGCTTTTAAAACACTGATTCTTCTTCAGTTTCATTTATATTATATTATGTTCTGAGATGAACAAACATATGTAATAAAATTTGTAATGTCATATAGGCAGTTCAAATTTAACATTCAAAAACTACATTTAGTAGAGAAATTCAACTTGAAATGGGAACTACATTTTGTAGTGGATTTGCACACAAGTGGGAATTGCATTTTTAAGGGAATTCCTGCTTCATTTGTTCTATGTGGGTGGCTGTGTTTGAAACGATAATGAAAATATTGTACTCCATGTTTCATGCCAGAATCTCTATACACCATGGCACCTACCAAACACACCATCCTAAATGTATGCACTTATTGATATGTTATGCACTTATTGATATGTTGTGCTTCTGTGGGCAAATGTGTGAAACTTTCTTTCATGTTGTTAGAACTGGGATTATGCTTTATTGATATGTTGTGCTTCTGTGGGCAAATGTGTGAAACTTTCTTTCATGTGGTTAGAACTGGGATTATGCTTTGCTACTGCTGATCAATATAAAATCTGCATCATGGTGCTAGAGTTCTCAGGCATTGCTGTGTGCTATCATTAAAAAAATATCTGTAACTTGGCACAGAGCTCCAACTGATATTTCAAAAGATATTAAAAGCTGCATGATATTTTGGTTCCTAAACAACCATTTGCCATTTAGTTGGGTGGGAGGACTGTTTTATCCTTGAAAGTCTGCCAGCACTTTGGTATTCTTTCCTCCTGAAAGAAGTATTTTTCCCTGCCAGGAAGGAAGTTTTACCCTTGGAAACGAAACAGTCCCATTTTTTTTTGAAGTTTATATATGAAGCATATTGAAAATCCCAAAGAAGGAAATAAATACCATGCACTTTTTTCATATGAGAGGCCTGCTAGTTGGTCCATTTAAATGAAGCAACTTCTTGTCTAGTGGAAAGAATATTTTTCCTTGTTAGGAAAGAAAAACCCAGTAAAGGAAGTAGATTTCTCCTGGAAACGAAATGACTTTTTAGTTTATACATGAACCATACTGAAAATCCTACAGACAAAAATACTGTATACTTTTTTATATGGGGGGAAAATCCGATCTAAACATGGTAAGATGGTTGGGGCCCACATGTTCCTCTTGCCAGAATAAGCACTTTTTTGGTGGGCATGTTTTAGATTAAAATTTAAAACTAAGGGAGTATAACTCCACAGGGCCCTCTGTCCAATAACCACACAATCTCCTCTTCTACCATATTCTTTTTATTCTTCTTCTTAAAGTAGCTTTAAATGCGACGCTTCTGGTTTTGTTACAGAAGCAAGCTCAAGATGCAGAGCAAGAAGCCGAGAAGGCCTAGGTAAACATAACACAAGTCTAACATGATTACTGGAGAACTTCCATAACATGATTAATCCCACTTCAACAATCTAACCTTGTAATATTTTGATTTATTTTGCAATAATAATTACATAATATGTTTCTGAAAAAAGAATAATTGTGATATTTTCCTTGTGCAGTTTTTTTCTTGATAGCATTGAGATTTCAGATTTCTAATGCTTTTGCTTCATTATCCTCTTCCTGTAATACTTAAAAGTTGGTTGATTTATCCGCCAAGATTAGAGGCTTTAATTATCCTCAGTCACATGAAATGTCATCCTTAACTTTCACTGCATCAGCAAGGTATCAATTACTAATTCATTTTTTTATCATCTTCTATCATGTTACAGAAGCAAGCTCAAGATGCAGAGCAAGAAGCCGAGAAGGCCTATAAACAGATTGATAAATTGAAGAAAAAGCATGAAAAGGAAGTTGCTAATCTGCACCAGCTCTTGGAAGAGTCTCGTCTACCTAAAGAAGCACTTAGACCTACTTTTGATGATTCAAATACAGTCAAATATGATGAAGGTGAGTGCCTCAGCATTGGTGGTGATCAACGATGGAGGGAGGAGTTTGATTTCTACCAGGAAGAAGATGGTGAACTCTCAAAACCATGGTTCTCTGGATACGACCGATGCAACATATAGAAGAAATGTATGATCAAATTGTGTATGTAATAGTAATAGTTTGTTATATAGTTTTCTATCAATGGCTGTAGTAGCAATTATTGATCATTCCTTCGGGTGATACGCATCTGTTCTCACCAATTGTGAGGAGCAATGAAATGGGTATTTCAGAGGAAATGGTGTAGTGAATGATTCTTTCATTTTCTATCTTTTCAAGTTAAAGCACAACTTGTTTTCTTGTTACTAGAGTTGGAAACAATTTAGAATAATATATATTCTTTTGAGCATTTTGATCCAATGAGATGCTTACATGAGAGCTACTTTTCTAGCAATTATTGATCATTTCCTTTGGTAATACCAGCTGCTCTTCCCAACCATGAGGACCAATGTCAGAGGAAATGTTGTGGTGATTTATTTCGTTTATCTTTCACCACTTGTTTTCTTGTTAGAGTTCTTTTTTTTTTTAACAGAAATTTAATGCCGGTAAAAGGGCTGGGTGGGGTTGGAGGAAACCATAAATAATTCAAAGCCTGAAACAGTATGAAAGCTAAAAACCATCTTTGATGTGGTGTTGAATCCTTTTACGTTATTCATCAAAAGTATTAAAAATGTTCTTTTGTTATAATTAGGAAGAAGTAACCACTTTTTCATTCAGATTGAACTTCATAGCTCCATTACAAACGAATGGAACCATGTAATCCTGTACTCTTGACAAATCCAATTTTATATCAATCCACAGCTTGAATACTTCAACCCCATGTGAGGTACCCAATATTGTTATTCTATTTTGGATTTTTTTTCACCTTTACTTGTTGTATAAGACCCTAGACTATTTTATTGTTGGAGTAAATTTCATTGACCCTCCATGTCTCCAAAACACTTCACTAACTTAAATCTCAAGTTTTCGTATGTAACTCACTTTCCATTGTCAATACATCAATGAGGTTGATGGTGCCTCGTCAAAATGACCACTCACCTCCCCTTGTCAATCCAATCAATGAGGTTGATGGACCTCACCAAATGACCTGTAAAATGTTTCTAAATCCCCAATAACCCTTATATGTATATAAAATTTAGCAAGACCAAATAATCCCTGATAGAGCTTGAGAGGCCTATGATTTCTCACTACTTCAACAAGAGAAGTGTTTTGATATTTTCTTTTATCCTTTTTTTTTGTGGTGAGCGTATAATGTTTTTTGGGAATCTTTTTTTTTTTTTTTTTTTGGGTAATTGAAGATTGGGAATTGAATTGATTTTGTCAACTCAATCGGAAAGGGTCATTTTTTTTGGTAGCCTTAATTTTCTTAGCCAATTGGGCTTCAAGGAACTTGTGTCTTCGAGATTTTCTATTCATGAAATGATGGTTTCAAAGTTTACAAAAACTGCGGGTTAAATTAATTCTCCATTCTCTATCATAACCAAGGTTTAAAGTATCGTGATGTATTGGCTTTCTGGGTAATTGACACTCTAAATACTAAGAGTTGGGTGATTTTATATGTTCAAATGTTAAAAGATGACATGATACGTGATTTTTTCGATTAATTGAAACTCTCAATACGTGATTTTTGCATATCCAAAGTATCGATACTTTGAGCCATGATTATAATTTTTGTATATACCAGAAAGACATGATACCAGAAGAGATTTGATCAATGAAACCCCGTGAACTTGATGAATACCACCCGATTGGTATACCCGTTGGTTGGCTGTAAGTTTTTCCAGTATGATATCTTTCAGGTATCATAATCGAACCCTATATTTTTAGAAGGGAAAATTAAGAAAAAAAAGAAAAAAATGCTAGCCAAGCTACAAGATTTTTTTTTCTCCTTCAATATTTAAAATGATCATAATGGATTCGGATTGAATGGATGGGCCAGGTCCACTTACAACCACTGGACCTGTAGAAAGATTTCAAAATGATGGTTTCTAGCCTAAATCATTTATTTGTGTGCTTTTGGTGTCAAGAAGATGGGGGGCAATCTTCAAGTGGATCAGAGAAGTATGTCCATTTGCCTCTAGTGTACATGGGAGGCAAAAGCGGACAGTCCACAAAAACTTGCTTTGGCATTCTCCATGGAAAAGAACTGAACATAGGAGAAGTCTATCATGTCAATGGGACCATAAAACAAAAGGCTTGTGGCTTTGTCTTCTCTTGTCATGAATGCAACTGTGGACCATCTCCTCTCCAAAAACAACTAACTGAAATGGGATAGAGGGAAAAAACAGGATCATACACTCTGACTTGTAGATACTCTAGCCATCTACACCCATTTAAAGAGAAAAATTTATCTCTTTATTTTTATGAAAGTAGGAGAAATATGCTTCACAATAAAGATATCCCCAAAGCCATTACAAATCCAAGAGAAAATTGGATTTGAACTTGGATTTGAAAATGACATCTAGATGGAAAAATTCTAGAGATAATTGTGATAGTGAGTTGAATAAATTACTTACCAAACAGATGATTAAAAAGTGAGAAATTTTAGCTTTGATGTTGAACCTTTGGAATGCAGTGACACACAGTTGGAGAGCATGTAATAATTCTTGGGGGATGACTTGGGTTGGTGATCATACCAACCCAAAGTTAAAGCAAATGCTTGTTGAGATGAAAAAAAAGCATAAAAAGCAGTGACAGCCTGGTTTATGGACCCCCTAATTCATCATTATATCCCACAAACAGCAACACTCCATCAGTCTCTCCTAACAAGTCCCCACCATTGGGCTCCTTTGCTCACAATGTCCAGGGTTATGCCCAGAAGAGTAAATTTCGCTCTGATGAAAGTGACAGGGGAATACAGGATCTTTGTAAATCTGGTATCAACTGCATAGAGATGATATTCCCTATATATTTGTAGTATGGACAGAAGTATCAGTTTAAGAAAATTAAGCTATTAATTTTAATTTAGTCATACGATGCATCCAACTCTGGAAAGACACAAACTTATCCAAAATGGGTTCACCTTAGACCAAATCATCATTCAAGTTCCTCCAACAATCTGCCTTGTGAAACTTCAATCTTGTGTCTTTTCTGAATAATGTGAATCTACAGCGTTCTCAGGGCATCTTTATGTTAATTAATTACATGAATAGTTAGAACATCCACTGGGAAGAAAGGCTAAGCCGCATAGTTCTTTTGTTGGTTTCTGGAAACTGGTCTTTTTAACAGCCTTTCATAAAAGGTTAGTCTATCCTGCAGAGTATCCCTCTAAATCTGTAACACCACCATATTAACATTCTTTATTTATAAATTCTTTCTTTCCAAATATTTTAAAGTAGATGCTACAGTAAAATCTTTCAGATTCAATGGGTCTAGTCAGAACCTAACCATTGCCAACCTGGGCTTCTATGATGCCTTTACATTAAAAAAAGGAAAGAAAAATGTATACTGTGCTTCATTTCTGTCTACAGTAGAACAGAGCAAGAGTTTCTATTGTTGGTTGGTCTTTGAAAAGTATAGGTGCCCAAGATGGTCCTGGTGGTGCTTCATTTCATGGTCGACTCCAGCTCAAAAAATAGCCAACATCCTAATCATCACTAGACTTAAGACATCATAGGCCCCCACTTAACAGCTGGTTACAAGTAAGAATTAGTTATTCCATAAATTACGCGACAATGACATTCCAATCATCCAATGGAGGTACCAATATTCTATATTTCTGGTTTAATTACAACAGTAACAGTGAAAGAAGAAAGAGACATTATCATTAGAAAAAAAAAAAGTCTCAATGAATTAATAGTAATATTTCTGAATGGTAAGGTAATATGCCCAACAAGGTTGGATCGGAAGATGGTGGCAAAATTCCTCCCTCCCTCCCCTCCCACCCTTCTTCCTTTTTCTTACCACGTTACATCTTACATGTGGTGTTACTTACAATAATTTACACCACAGGATGCAATTAGTTCTAAAATTTTACAATCATACTTGTAAGAATTCCCCAAAGAATGAGTTGCAGATGAACAAAAAGAAAAGGGAAGAAAAAAGGAAAATATTCTCTTGCTAGTTCCTAATGATTGATTGACATAGTTCAGGATCTTATGGCCCAGTTGGAATGAACTTCTGTCTGTATATACAAATGCGTCTCTTACTGAGGCCTGATCAAATTGAAGAGTAGTCAATGGTGATCAGAGCTCAATTTTCATGTGGGCAGTAGGCAATGAGCCTGCAAGAACCAATTTCATGTCAGTATCATTAAATCAAGAGCTACACTGTATCTGTTATTTTGATTTCCAAGAATTTTTCTAAGCTTTACCATGGAAACTTTGAGGATGGAATACTGCTTGACTCTGGTTCTGTCCAAAACCCATCTGAACAACACTTTGGAGGTCATCTTCCCAGAATGTTCCAACCTGAAAATTTATTTACAGATAGAATGAGATAACATGGCAACATTTTCAGTTGCAAGACATTGTAGAATGTCCTGACAAAATATAATTTACCCGAGGAGCAGATTCTCCAAACCCATCAGCAGGAGGAAACTGCATGCCTACATTTTGACGCAGTGCGGCATCTAATGGGTTCACTGAGCAGTGAGTTTCTGTTACATTAGAAATGCTGCTCTGTAGGGGTAGTCCTTGCTGGGTATGTTGTGCATATGGAAAGGTTGATGCCGAAGAATCTAATGGATATACTGTATGTGGCAAAGACCCCCGTGATTGAAGTATCTGCATTTCATAAATGATTCAACAACTCAGTTGAATAATTTACCAACTGACAGGCAGCAGAGAGAGCGATAGAGAGGATATCAAGAGATATCCCAATTCACCAACTTACATCCTTTGAAAGTAGAGATTCCATGTTGAAGTCCAGCCTGGGGTTCACAGTGGCTAACTTCATGGATAGGAACTGCAAATTGACAAGAACATAGATGTTAATCAGACATCACTCAAATGTGAAACTAAGATTCCAAATGAGGGTTGTTTAATCCTGAATTTACCTCGACTTGGCGCTGCAGTGACTGAACATAATTTATAATTTCATCTAGCATAACTGCTTTGCCAGTTACCTGCAATAGAAATTCAAGGTTATGTTTGTTAGAAACACAATAAGATCTTCAATAAGGCTCCTTATAATTTATCTGCTGAAGGAACTGTAATTCAGCATGCTCTCCGCACCTTATTGCAACCTGGGACAAGATCTTGAAGGAATTTCATCCGCTCACTGATCTTCTCTCGCCTTACCTGTAAGAAACAGATTCATGAAGACTGAGTTAATGCCGTGATAATGGCTAACTTGAATTGTTCTTAGAAAATTGCTTCTAATCTTACTCTTTCCGCAAGACTATGGCTGTCTGTAGCTTGGCCTCTTCTTGCTCTAACATGTATGTAGTCCTTTGGAGGCTCTGGAGGCTTTGGGGTTTCTTTAGATTGTTTTTGATCCGCATCCCCTGCAGTATTATTACTCCCACAAGGTTCTGCCTTTGCCTTTGACTCATTATTTTCATTTCCAGTGCTGTCAGAAGATTTGCATTTCTTTGCGTTTTGGTCCTCTTTCTCTAATGCAGTCTGTAAGAGAGAATTCTCAGAATTTATATGATTTCTGCAAGAATTAAGGGACTGAATTGAGAAATTTGACCAAAATTCATACCTTTTCATCCTTCCCGGAGGGAGATGATGATGGGTCCTTTGCTTTCCCCCTTGGAGCTGCTTTTCTTTTTCTAGTATTAGCATCGTTGGAGCCTTTCAAGCCGGCCTCCCCACCTGGGATCTGCTCGGAAGCTGATGATTCCTCTCGGGCACTTGCGAATTCCGCACTGTCTGGTGTAGATGATCCAGGTAGTTTACTGAATTTCCTCTCTGAAGCCAGAGCTGAAGCAGCAGCTGCAGATCTCATTTCCGTCTCAGACCCATCTTGCAACTGGGCCTCCTTGTTCTCCTGACCACCCAACTGAGATCCAGCAGCCTTGAGACACTGGCTGCTGGAGACTCTAGAAAGCTTCCCATTTTCCAGCCTTGGTGCTGGTCTGTATGAGAATTCATTTTCATTAAAGCCGAATTGGCCTGGTAGACCACGGAAATTCCCATTGCCAAAGCAGGAGAACCTGGCAGCCCTCTCGGCGAATCCGGGATCGGTAGAGAATGGGATTAAACTGGGATGAGTTGGCATTGAATTTCCCAAAATGGGTAAATTTCCCCTGAGCTGTTGATCCATCATGGAGAGGTTAAGCTTGGGTGGTGAATTCAATGGGGTGCTATAACAGGAAGTGTTGGTACTGTTATTCCCCCCAATATAAGAAACTGCACTTCCTCCTAACGTTTGAGACTGCGGCGAGATGTCGCCAGAGTTCCCCATGTTTCCCAATCTTCCAATCAGTTCTCTGAGGGCGAGGGGGCCGCCATGGATGGTAGCATTTGATGCCACAGGGGAGGAGACCATCGAGCTCAGGGAAGATTCGAATGCACCGCTCTGATCCATTGAATTCTCCCAATTAAGGTTGACATAACAATTGCGCATTTGCTCTGAAGAACAATTCAGCTCTCCAACTTGAACGTCCATGCCAGAAGACGCAGAATGCCAGGTTGGGGGTGGCGAAGAAGAAGAGGCGGCATAGCTCAGAGGAGGTGGGCTACCAGAATTCATAAAAAGCTTCTCCTTTTCCATGGGAGACTGAGCAGAATTACAGAAAAAGTGGAGGTGGGATCAAAGAAACAAGCCGTGAATCCCAAAAAATTGAAGACCCAGATGAAGAATCAGTCAAACAACCAATGATAAAAAGCTTTTCTCCTTGTTTTCGATCGCTTTCCAAATGGGTTTGTGCAGGAAAGCAGATACGACTCCACGAGGAGCCAAAACGAAACCAAATTGGAGTTGATAAACTGCGGGGAGTGAGCAGAGAGGATAAAGGGGGCAAGAGAAGGAGAAAGCTAAGAGAGAAAAGATGGAGAAAGGGAGAGGAGAGAAGGGTAGGAGGTGAAATGAAGAGAATTGAAGAAGCTAAAAAAGAAATTGTTTGTTTGACCTTTTAAATACCAGCAACAGAGTTTCTACTTCCACTGTTTGTTTCTCTCTCTAGAATTCCGTAATCGACGGTCTGGTGGTGCCGGGCCTTGGACGTCAACCCAGCTAATATCTCCTCTTTTGAAATTATCACTGTCCCTCGGCCATGAAAGCTGAAAGAGAGAGGTATGAAAAGCTTTTTCTTTCTTCCTACTTCTTTCTCAGAGAGAGAGAGAGAGTAAAGTTGAATGATGGGTGTGGTTGGGTTTTAACTTTGCTTCTACAGGCCCTAAACACAACTGTTTGACAATGTTAATGGGGTGAGTCACTGAATCATCAATGATTAATGCAGAGAGATAGAGAAAGTGAGAGCGGTGGGGTTTATTTATTTATTCTTTACTTTTTGGTTGGCCTCAATTTTTTTCTCAAGAGAAAGGAAGCAGAGAGAGAAGGAAAAGGAGAGGGTCAACAGTGACTCACCCGTCGTCTAACGTGCCAAAAAGTGTCCACGTGGCATATCCAAATTGTTAACATTGAAAGATGAAGCTCCAATTTTCAAAAGAACCCACTTCCCCCCTTTCCAGTTGGCAGTTGGGTCCCACCCACCAATTTCCATCAACCCAAAAAATTTTTGGCCAGGTTTTGATTGGATCAAATTTGCCACGTGTTCATCATTACTCCAAAGGCACAGAGCAAAACTGCAATTAAGCTCTTAATAAAAATGCTTCTAATTCACTTTGATGCTAATCAGAAACACCAAATTCATTGGACTTCACCGATTGAAGGGTTGAGATCAAGACTCCAAGGTGGGTCAGCTCCAGTGTTTTTAAACTTTTTTCACTGCGTTTGGTGGGTAAAAAGTTGAGGATGGTTTTGCGTTTTGCCATGATGATTGGAGTCAAAACAAAGGGATTTGATGAAGAAGTAAAAAAAGTCAAAGGTAAATCCTGATTAATTTAACTTATTGGTTGGGTTAATTTTGAAAAAAACCTTGATTAATTTAATAATTTTTTTTAATTAACGTGTTTTGGCCAAGTCAATCATTGCAATAAATTCCATCCTCTCCGGTTAATCCGGTTCCGGTCGGGTTCAGATCGCAGTCAAAAACGTCCCAATCTCTCGTCACTCGTGATTTTCTCGCCTCCCGAGAAATTAATAAATTGCTGACCGGAAGAAGGAGAAGCAAGACAGACAATACCATGTGGCCTATTGCATCGTAGTAGGATGGGCCCAACACCATATGTACGTTTGTCACCATTGGATACAGCAAGGGGGTTTGTGGTGCTTTTAAGACTGATGATTGGATTTGCAAATCTTGTGTAAGACTAGAATAGTGGTTTAGTACAAAGTAGGCTTTCTATACCTTGTCCCTACCCAAAGAGGATCAATGTCCCAATTGATCTAAGTCATCCAAAAAGTCCAAGAGTAGCACCGACGAGATGATCATGGCCGTCCAATTTGTTAACCGAGATTTGGGTTCTTAGTCAAATGATCCGTTGTATGTTTACCTAGGGTAGGAATGTCCAAAGAATGGAAGGGCTCCCAATTTGTGATTTCTTTTCTTTTCTTGTTCAGGTTGATAATGGAAACTGTGTCTAGATTCAATTGGACATGAATCCATGAGGATAATAGATTAGGGCATGTCTGAGCCATGGAGAGGAATTCAAATTTCGTAGCCTAAACCGTCTCCTATTCAAATTTATTGGAGTTTTATTTTTTTACTTTTTTTGAAGGGGGGGGGGGGGAGAGAGTGGATGGGTAGGTCAAGTGGGAAGATGCCCAAAGATGGGAAGAGCCAAACCCTATTAGGGCTAGGAATTTTAGGTCATTGTTCCTAATATTCAACATCATCCGTTACTTTGGCTTAGAAATATGGCTTTAAAAATGATTCGGAAATAGAATCGTTTTGGTCACTAGTTTTTGGGTTGACGGTTCGATTATTGGATTAAAATGGATAATTCATTTTAACAAAAAAAATTAAAAGTAAAAAAAGTCAAAAATCGTTAAACAGGTTAACGATTCGATCACCTGGGTTTTTGGTCAAGAACGGGGTTTGTGGTAAAATGAAACTGATTGCTTGGATGATTCCCAAGTTGAAATGGTCCACCGTTCAAGTCAACGGCGATTTAAAAACCATACTTAAAAAAAAAGAAAATAAGGAAAAATATGTAATGATGAAAAGACGGTTTTGACAAACTACAATTTCAGTATTACGTCTTTCCGGCATCATAGTCTATAACGAATTAACGATTTTTCCCATCCAATTTGAATCGTATTAGGGCTAGGAAATTTGGGCCATTGTACCTAAATACTCAATAACATCTTCATTAAAAACATCACCCAAGGCTTTCTCTGGTTTAAAAGAAAAAAAAGAAAAGATTTCCATGATTTCTCAACAAGGTTGTTTGGATTTCTCTATATATTTCTATTTGTATTTCTACTCCTTTCAAATTAAGCCAAGTAGGGAAAACATGTGGCCAAGTTACACATGTTTGGCTACACAGCTTGATTTGATTTCTGAAATTCAAACTGTCTAAGAAGTTCTCAACCCAGACAAGACCAAAACAGCAATATTTGTTTGGTTTGGTCCGGTTTGGTGGTCTAGACTATATAATGGACACCCCAACCTACTTGCACATGGAGGGCTTAACTAACTCAATATCTATAGGGAAATGGTTGCTCCTAATTAATTAATGAATAAATTATTATACGATTACACTTCATCAGAGAAGGATTGTTTGGTGCCCTTCCAGGGTAGAAATGGAACATGATAGCTAATGAAGTTCTTTCTGCTTTAAATTTAGGTTGTGTTTGGAAAATTTTATTTGTGCTTTTAAAGCCCAAAATTAAATCACAAAGCCCCAATTTTTTAGGCTGTGTGCTTTTAAATCTTGAGTGTTTTGACTGTAACATTCTTAAGGAAATTCTTACAAAATGCTCAAAATGCATTTTGCATCATTTTCTTTTTTACAGCCCAAAGTTCAAAAGCAAGAACTTATCCAAACAGAGCCTTAGTCACTGGGCAAAAGAGGTGGGCAGGCAGAACCTTGTGGTATCCAGTCCAGGGAGGGCAGGGTTTTGTTCTAAGGAATTTTCATTCTCAATTCTCCCTTTTATTAATGAAAAATATGATCACTTTTTCACACGAACATAGCTTTAGTAGGGCATCTTAGCTTTCTTGCCAAAGGCATCCTTTATGACATGAAAAGGGGTTGGAATGAATCAGACCTATTCAACTAGGTGCCCCTCCTAAACTAAGAAACTGTGTTCAGACTATAATTCTAACCATTCATATGACCTAACATTCTTTGGAAAGATCAGGAACAAACAATCCATGGTTGAGAAAACAACTAATCAACTAGGTTCTCTCCTAAACTAAGAAAGCAGTATCCAGATTATAATTCTAACCATTCATATGACCTAACATTCTTTTGAGGTAAAATCAAAAAGAATAAAAAAAAAACAAAAATCCATGGTTGAGAAAATAGCCCATAGATCAGACAGAATCACTGAGTCTGGTCAAATATCGGCTTGGAAGATCTATCTTTCATGTGTTTGGAAATTAGTCAAAAGATCACATCTCCGCCTCACAGCACATTTCCGCCGTGTATTAGAAACATCTTCCGATGATGACATCATCAAGAATGGTACTATCATTCAGAGATATTCTCAATACACGGCAGAGATATGCTATGGGGCAGAGATGTGAATTCATTACTTGAAAGAAGTCTTTTGGTAGAAGATAAAAAGGATTATGGGAGAATATTCTTAGTCTGCCTTTTCCCGAAGGCTAGATAATTTACTATAGAAGAGCAGTAACTCAGATTTGGAACAAGTTGAGAGAACTAGTCTATCCTGTAATTAAGATAAGAGGATTTTACAGGTTATATATTCTCAGCCTTTCATTTCCCCAAAGGCTAGGGTCTGTACTATAGCAAAACAGTAACTTATTTTATTAAGACCAAGTTGAGAGTATTATTAGGCCAAGGAAACTCATCAACCGTAGCCTATCTTCAGAGAAACTGAAGTTGCTACGAAACCTTGACAGAAATCTGGATGACAAATTGACAACCCACTATTATTTAATTAGTTTAATTCATGAACCACATGTTATACGATATATTCAAAGTAATGCATGAGCAACATAATCTTCTACCACATTATAGAGCTAATGTAAGTGTAAGGTACAGGTTTTTCTCCTAGAGTCCATTTGGTTTTCAGTTGAATTGGAACCAGAATCGGAATGGCTTATTTATTCTTATAGTCTGTTTGGTTCAGTCAGGAATCGAAATGGGATTTGGAATAAATTTGAATGGGATTTTTATTCCTAAGGGAAGAGGAGAGAATAGTCATTCCCTAAAATGGGAGAATGGCATTCCATCAATAATGAGAATGAGATTCCGATTCCGTCCAACCAAACAATTGGAATTGGAATGAACAACTTGCTTGGTTGAATGGATTATCTATTTACCCAGTCAATGAGCCGTGTATAAGACATTAATTCTCTTTTTCCTTTTCTTTTATATTTCAAGCCATTTCCATCATCAGTAGCAATTTTTTTCATCTTCACACATATTTTTGTTTAATATGATGAATAAGTAGTATTAAAAAATGTTTTGTTTTTCTATAAGTTTTATAAAATTTCCTATACTTTTGAATTTCATATTTTATTATTTAATTTATGACATTGCAAGTTAGCTTGTTTGGAGTCTGGATGAGCTGGAGACAAGATTGTACACATCGGGATGGGGCCCACAGTGAACACTGGCATGTTCACTCATGATAGGTAGCCCAGCCCGGTGTGTACAATCTTCTCTCCAGCTAATCCGCGCTCACTTGTTTGACCTAAAGCTTAGTTTGGAAGGAATACAAATGCAAATTTGTATAGTGTAAAATCTTATATTTTGTATTATTTTATATGTATTTGTACTGTACATATTTGCATTTATACTCTTTCCAAACTGAGCCTAAAGGTAGATGTGGTTCCAATCGGTTGGGTTTTAGAACATTGTCTTTATCCTATAGGTAAAGTTACCAATTGGACCAGTTGACTATTTATTGAACTATTACTTTGGTTCCATTTTACCACTAAACTACTTGCTTATAAAATGTTGATGAATTTAAACATTACATCATTAATAAAGATAAGTCTTATTTTTCACATTTATTTTTTAACATGGTCAATATATAATATTATAGATGTCTCTAAATTTTTATATAAACATTTTGTATATGTCTATAATTTCTTTTATTTCTATCAATTATTTCATATTTTCTATATTTCGACTTATTTCTTACGAAATCTATGTATTCTCTATAAAATTTTACACTTTTATCTATCTCTAATTTCTTATTTAATTATGACATCATCGGTTGATCCGTTTAAACTATAACCTACCACTACATGGTCAGAGTTAGTTTTAAATTTTCTATTCCATTTCCATCATTAATAAAATATTTTTTATTTATCACGCTTATTTTTGTTAATATGATAATTATATAATATTACAGACATGCCCATTTTTTATTTTTGTATGTTTTTTTTTGTTATTATCTTTTTTTTTTCGGTGGTTTTTAAATTTATAAAGCATATTTTTATCGCACTTATGTTTGTTTAATATGATAAATAGATGTGTCCAATTTTTATAACCTTTTTTGAATTTTTTGTAACTTTTCTGTGTTTCTATCTATTTTTAATTTTTATTATTTAATTATTGGAATGACTTGGTTGGACCATTTGACCTAAATGGTTGGATTGCTAATCTACCATTTGAATGGGAAAGTAATTTTATTTTCAAGTTGATTTTATATTTTGTATTCCATTTCCATCATTATAAAAGTAATTCCTATATATAACACTTATGTTTGTTTAATATAATGAATATATAATATATATTAGAGATGTGCCAAAATATATCCTACACAATTTCTATATTTTTCATAATCTTATTTCTTTATAACTTTTCTATTTTTTATTCTTTAATTATGATATCATGGGTTGACCCATTTGACCCATAAGGTTGAATAACTGATTGCCACCTAAATAGAAAAATGGTTTCATTTTTAGACTGGTTTTAAATTTTGTTTTTCATTTTCTTCACCAATAAGAATAATTCTTGTTTATTACACCTATTTTCTTAACTATTATTACTATTGTAGATTTAATTAGTAAAATTTATTTGTGAAGAAAGAAATATCTTAAATATAAAACTTAATCAAAGGGAATTGAATGGAGTTGAAATGTATTGGTTCAAATTAAACCCAGATTTCCTACTTACTTTTCCTATCCACTCTATATCAAACCCGTTTGGCTCAAATTAGGTTTTCTGACCTCACTATCAAGGAGGAGCCAAATTCAAAATCAGGGACATTTTAATCAAGAAAAGTTCCACAAAACTCATTCGATATATATGATAGAAGAACTGTCCAAATATCCCTAAAGGCCACAACAGTCTTTTTACCAATCCTCTCTTCTCCCTACCATCATTCTGTCCACAGCTTACCACATCTAAATCCTACAATAATTTACAACATAAAATTATCAATTATAATCAAGAACTATATTGTGATATTACAACCTTTATTTTCATTTTTCTTTGAGAAATTACAACTAATTTTCTTCAGCAAAAAGAAGAAAATGGAGAACTTAAAGTTTGATTATGTATATAATTATGTATATATATAGAGAGAGAGAAAGAATCTGCTATAGCAATAAAAATGATTAATTAATATAATATGTACAGTATATGTTTGTCAAGATTTAGACAACAAAAGTTGTATCTTATTGGGCGACCATCCTAATTTCGCAAAAACATCAGCTGGTGTCAAAAATACTGTAGAATTCTATCAGTCGATCAAACATGAAATTGAGCTGGTACATTTATTAAGTAGCTGAAAAATTTAATGCATAACTCTTATCATGATGATCTTAATATGAATGTAGGAGCAGAAAACAAACATTTCAAGGGGGTGTTCAAAAATATTCTTGTCTTTATTTAATTTGATTTTGGAATTGCCACATCAGTAAAAGGAAAAAAAAAACAAAAATATGTTCAATAAGTTTTGCTTCGAAAAATAATTCATGTTTATTAAACCATCAAAATAGTAGCTTTTAAAGCAAAAACAAGTGGCCCAGTGCAGATATTGAATGGTTTAAAACAAAAGCATGTTTTGCAAAGTACCAACCAGCTGGTTGGTAAAGTTTCTGTTAGTTGTAGTAGAGATTTGGGATCAAATTCTACCTGTATCAGTATTGGGAGGGTTATGGGTTCGAGGATGGGCTACCGCCGTTGTGTAACCCTTCAAAAGATATGAAAAAAAAAAAAAACAAAATTTTCAAACCAAACAATCAAAAATACATTTTCTATTTTGATATATGTTTACCAAAGAAACAACTGAAAAAAATGTTTTCCATGTTTTTGTTGTAAGAAACAATTTATTTTGAAACCAAATGCTGGTTTCAGTTTGTTTCTGGAAAAGCTCACAACAAGGAAAACAGCTCATATTACTCCCTAGGAAATTATGGCAGCAGTACATGATGGTGAATGTGTTGCAAAGCTAGCTACAGTACTGTCGGTATGAGTTGGAACTTGATGAGCATACACCAGACATGCATTCACACAATGGCGCCCAATGGGAAGGGGAAGGGGAAGGGGGAGATTACTATTATGAGTTTCATTTGACTAGACGATTATAATGTTGGAGGCTGTTTCTCAATGTCTGGTATAATGTCAAGCCTTGGGCACAAGAGACATATTTGTACCAATTATAGGCACTTCTCACGCCAAAATCATTGCTTCAATTCCTTTTCTCTCTCTCTCTCTAGAAATACCCCATTATAAATCATCAATTATCAACTCCATATAAACTTTGAGGGTCCGTTTGATTTGCAGTTGGATTTGGAACTGGAATCGAAATTCTTGAAATCAGAATTCTGGAGTGGTCTATTTCCATAATCCGTTTGGTTTAGACAAGAAGTTTCTTCATTTTTTTCTTTATCCATTGTGAATACTTTGTTTTTTCTAGAGACATGTATTATTGTTTGGTATTATTATCACTTTTCTTTTTTCATAGAATGTTTCTATTATTCTGCATTCATACAAATTTCAATGAAATACGATGTTTTGTCTTAAAAAAAATATTTCTCATTTATCACAATTTTTTTTTTTAATATGATGATGAATATATAATATTATTGATATATCCAAATTTTCTGAAAGTTTTATAGATCTATTTATAATTTACTCTTTTTATACATTTTATTCTGATTTATGATCTAGATGGTTGAAATGGACCCACCACTTGGAGGGACAACGGATTCCATTTCCAAGTCATTTTTTTTAAACATTGCTTCTAAGTAACATTTTCTTTTTATGTCTTAGATTATTTGACATAAATTAAAGGCCAATATACAAGTTGGGTTCAATTTCTTGCATCAAATTAACCAAAATACTCCTATGTGAATATTGTAATGATGAATTTTGCATGCAATGTTGGCGTCCTATGGTTTATACAAAAAATCTTTGATCATCGAAAAATACCTCAAAAAAAATATATATATATATATCCTTTTCTAAGAAAAATACACAAAAACAAAACCAATCAAAACAATATTTCTGTTTTTATTTTTTTTCTGTTTTTTCAATATAAAAATACGCCCAAAATAGTTACCAAGCACAGTTACCAAAATTTTTGGTATTGATTCCCAAAATTGGGACCACTTCCTTAACAATAAAATTACTTAATGGCTTAGAGTTGAAGTCACACCCAAGATCGAAGCATATTCCTTGAACTGATGAACTTACCATCATTACTATTAAATCACTGCCTTCCAAATCAGCCTGGGTGGACCCCCTCTTTCATAGATGATAGGGTCTTTGAAAATCAACATTAATGTTGCAGCATTTGACCCTCTTAACGATTTATATAGTATTGTTATTAAGCAAATGGATAGATTCTATCTGAAACCGATTGGAATCGATCTCGATCCCGCGTGTTGAACTGATGTTATTTAATTTGTTATAAAGTAGGGTTTGGTTCTAAATTCCTGGAATAATCAAATTTAAGCTGGTTTTTTGGTCTAGGTATTCAAATCAACCCGATGAATTGGCTTTAGTTGTCTTTGGTAAAATCTGTCTTGGAATTGAACCAGCTTTTAAATAAGTAATGTAAAAGATAATATTTATAAAATTTAAATTTGAATTATAAATTTTGAACTATATAATGATAATCTACATATTATCTTACTCAACTTAGATAAAAAAGATAATATAAATTTTAAACTATATATTATATTTATTGAAAATCAAGTTTTTAAAGAACATGGTTCATTTTTTAGGAGGCGGGGGGACAATAAAGAACGAACAGATTCCACGTTTAGACCCTGGAACCACCAAGGGCAGAACCAACCTTTATAGGGTAGGTTCCGGTTCCCAAAACTTGGAACTGACCGCTAGGGGGTAGGTTCTAGGTTGTGCCATGGAACCGAGCCAAACTAATCCACATGCTCACCCCTAATCAGTTGGGCTGCAAGTGGGGCGGGTTGGGTAGTGTTTATGGTCAAGCCTAAGGTTAAGCCCAGTCTTCCTAACCCGAGCCCAACTTGCATAGTAATTTGATCCACTAGGGTTGGGCTTGGGTCCGAGCCGGGCTTAGGTTGGTCAATGAACCCATTCCAAAATTATACATGTATGTATGCATTTATGCAAATATGTATACATACAAATATGTATGCAAATATGTATGTATATATATATGTATATATGTAAAATATGTATGCAAAAAATTACATATATACATATGTATGTATGAATGTGTATAGTTGGGCCAGGCTCGTGCCGGGTATGGGCTACCTAAGGAGGACCTGACCCAAAAAATAAAAGAGCAAAAATCCAAGCCTAGCCCATGTAAAGTTTTGGGCTAGCTAGGTCGGTTCGGGCTCAGGTTGGGCCCGCCCAGGTTGCATTTAGGGGTGAGCAAAAAAAACCAAAAAACTGATCGAAACCACACTGGTTGATTCGGTTTCAGTTCTGCGTTTTTAAAAAACCGAAGGTACAGGTTCGGTTTCGCTTAACCGGTTAACCAATATAAAAAACCGACAATTAACCAAACTGACTGGTATACATATATTTCTATATATTTTATAAATATTTATGCATATTATATATATTTTATATATTATATATTAATAAATATGCATTATATATTAAAATTTATATATTTATAATATATTACATATTATTTATTATTTAAAATATAATATTTTATATATATTTATAATTTTTTATTATATATTTTTATAATATATTATAAAAACTAAAAGAATAAAAAAACCAATAGTTAACTGAGCCAGTCAATCAACTGGCTTCGGTTCGGTTCCGATTTTCCAAAACCCGGTACTACCGGTTGAGTTCCAAATATGTCCCACGAACCGTGAGCACCCCTAGTTGCATCCCTAATAACGAAAGGTTGTAAATTGTAGTGCTTATTACCTTGCATTTATAAAATAATTGCATTTATAAAATAATCTGCTTATGCAACTAGCCCTAAAAAAGTAAACTCTATGCCTCGCCATGGAGCTATGGTTCCCATCACTAAGAGTTAAGGGTGTAATAAACGGATAAATATTTTATTTATGTAAAGTATATAAATACATGAATTATTAATTTAGATATTTATAGAATTGAATCAGGTCATATTCAAATTAGATTTGTTTAGGTCAAATATCATATTCGAATTTGGAGTTTTGGAAACCACTGACACCCCAACGCAGGGTACAAAGCTTTCCTTTTGGGGTTGGACGCTTTGGATGGTTTTGATGGTCCATGAAGAATCCACAATGTGGGACTCATGACATCTTAGACCTTTCTTCAGTAGATAGGTATAGTATATTAAGATCATGTAGGGCCATCTGAATTTGAAAAAAAAAAAAGATATCCTTCCTCAGCACAAAAAAAATTTCCATGTAACATTTGAAGAGGCTGAACTGAAAATGAATTATTAATTATTAATTGTCTTTCCTTTCAGTGGATACAATTTTTAAGTCACAAAGTAAATATATATAGAGAGAGAAGGAAACAAAACCATCCACATAAATCACTGGAATAGAAGCCAATCCATAGGCCTTCTGAAAACCCAAGAAGGCATTTCTGTTGAAAATGACTAGAAAGCAATTATACAAACATGGTGGGACACAAAACCAAGGGGATGTTTATTCTGTAGACACCTAACCATGCAAATTGCTCAATTTGCAAGACAGAGACTAATTTTCAGATCCCCAGTAAAGAAGTTGCAGCGTTTTTTCTCAAAGTTGTTCAACCAAGTAAATTTATTATCATTGATTCAATGTTCTTTTTTTCTTCTGTAGTTTTTTATAGAAAGCAGCAGCTTTCGTTCACCAGAAACTGCTTTAGGGGTGACTGAGACAAAGACATTAATTTTCAGATCCCCAGTAAAGAAGTTGCAGGTTTTTTCTCAAAGTTCAACCAAGTAAATTTATTATCATTGATTCAGTTTAGGGGTGACAGCCTACAACCATATATATATATTAGTAGTTTAAAAGTTTTTATACAAGTACTGAATGTATTTATGGTTTTAATTCCTAGTCATAATTTATTCATTACCTGATAGTTGACTCGATGAGTGTTTTAATAAGCTGGACTCAACCAACTTTTCAAATCGATTCAAGTCTGGGTTTTAATTTTATAACACTGCTTAAATGTCTATGGTGTTTGTTTTTTCATGCCAGCAGCCCCAACTTTTCACTGGTCCCGTTTCTTTTAAAATAATTTATATGTTTGTTCCATTGATGTTTTTCTGAATATATATTTTATTCTTGTTGTTCAGTCCTGCCCTTGTCAATAGGCCATTATTGAACCCGAATCCTTTTCAATGTCTACTTGATTTCAACTAAACTGAACTTTTGGGTTTCTTTCTTTCCTTTTCTTTGTTCTCCATTTAAAGAGAGAAAAACCAAAAGAAATCACCAACAACAAGCCCTTACTCATACACAATAGACAAAAAACTAATGAAAATAAAGCATAAAAAGATTTCTTAGACAAATAATTGAGATTAACAATGACAACACATTTGAAACTAATTAATTTGTATCTAACGTTTGTTTTGTTTTTCATTCTTGTTACCTCATAAAACTTCCGAAGTGATTAAACTAATGAAGATTTATATTATATATATATAAATTACATTGTAAAATCTCCTCTGGAGTCTGGACCCAATTAATTTCTTACTTCACATTCACAAATATGGAGTAATTAAAAGTATACAAATCCAAATTTGCCCATTTTAATATTACAAGAGATTTGTAATTTATTAATTTGATGCAACATTATATTATAAACAGTCACAAATCAGTCTAAGTAGTTGGAAAGTTGATTGCAGCATCAAAACCAGCCCTTTCATGAGGTAGGCTGAGAAGAAGTTTTAGAAAATTAAGAGAAAACTTCCTATTAGGCAACAGTAAAAGAGCAAAGTGGCTTGCATTATATGGTATCAATTGTATCTTTCAGAAGAAAAACTATTGGAGGAGACTGAAAATGAAGTTGATATATACATTTCTTTGTCATTTATTTATGGTTCAACTTACTCCTCCCTTATCTCTTCCTACTAAGAGTGGATCTCCTTTTCCATGTTAATGGAGATGGGGCTAGCTTTGGAATTCCATGTTGAATAGTAAGTCTATAGTCAAAGGAGTTCCATGGCTGATCCGGCAGAGCTGATCAGTGGCACAATTAATTAATTAATTAATTAATTAAGCCATCACTCTCGTGATGAATATATATCCATCATCAGTATAGTACTGATCAACAAGCTAGCCTGATCATATCATCATATATCTAGGAACTATTACAATAATGAGGTTGCCCACTTAAGCCTTAAGTTTCCACGTGTCCATCTGTAGTAGGGAGTTGGGTCCCACCATTTATGGGTTCCACACACAGTGTGTTCACTTCCTTAATTACTAATCAACATTTGAACATCTTTCCTTATAACTCAAATTAATTATTCTAATTTGAGAGCTTTTAATTTCCAAGTGTTAAGTATTAACCAATTAAGTAAAATGAAAGCTTCAAGGGACTGATTCTGAGTGAGCCCCCCCTTGTCTTCCCCAACTGTGCTATCATATGAAAGATTTCTGCTGAGTTATATTAATTTAAAAGCCTCTCATCTACTTTTCTATTAATTTCATATAATTAAGCTGCATGCCCTCACATGAGGTGTCGCTTTCTAACTTCGGATTGGAATCTATGGGAAGTTCATAGCCAACCTTGGATTGGCATGAAATAATCCTCCCTACCACCAATTTGGATGGCTCAAATTCGAATGCATAGGAGCCATTAGAATTTGGAGTTTCTGATTGATTTGTGTCAAACACATGACCTCATGGCTGCGGAGCAGTAAATCAAAGGATCGATTGAAATAAATTAATTAAAACAGAAGGAAGAAATCTGCCAATTAAAGAGAATGCCATCAAAACATGATCAGACATCAGTAAATGAACATTGAATTTTGACCCTTGATTAGGTGAAGATCACCAGTATACTGTAGGTACCATGAAACACTGGATCACCTGCATGTTACACAGAAAATAACAACAAACTGCTACTGGTATGTCACATGAGAATTTCATATGCAGAAATATATATATATATAAAAAAAAGAAGGTTACCCATTGATTGATCTAGTGAAAGTAGTTGGAGGAATCCATATTCCATACAACTCTGCTGGTCAAGATCTAACAACCACTTCTCTCCATTACTACTTCTCTTCCATGGTTGACAGGGCACTCCACCGTCCATCTCTCTCTCAAAGAAGCGCCATTACCTCTTCAGAAGGCAAATTAAAAAGCTTTTTCTTTTCTTTCTTTCTAATATTCAAGTTCAAAGATGCCTCTGGTGTCGGTAAAGAAGGACCAACCAAATTCATATAAACCTCTTGATCTAACGTGACATTCAATCATTGAAACACAGAAATATATATGTATCTTCCTCCCCATTGACCCAGAGTTCTACATGAACGTGTATAGACACTTGTAGCTTCCCTACTGGATACAGAGGGAACAGAACCCAAGGAGAAGAGTTTTAAATTCAGGAACTAATATTATTAAATAAAACCAACCATTGCAGGTCTGATATATGCCTCTAGTACTCCTTTCTTTCTCTCTCTTTTTACTGAAAACAATGAACAACTCTGCTCCAATCAATGCTTGGAGGGAATCATAGATGCCAGGAGGTTAATGATTAGAATAAGTAAGCTTATTTATCTAACTACTTCCTCTACTCTTTAGAGTTGAGAATACATTTTTGTTGTCAGATCTCTTAATTTATTATTCATTTAAAGGCCGATTAGATTGTTTATTTTATACAAAACTTGGTTGGTTTAGCTTGTCTTGGGTGGGCGGGAAATTTTAGAATTTTAATTTTAGTTGTTTGCCAGATAAGTGAATTTGGCCAGAGAATCCATGGTTAGTGATGATATCGCGTAGAAAGCACAAACTTGAGCAGATGGAGTTTATATTATATATGGGTAGGTAGTAACTTTGTGAATATTATAAACATAAAAATTCCCTTTTACTTTTGCTTCTTCCATTTGGGTGGATTACAACACTAGTTGACTGTATATATATATATATATATACATAACTTTTAGTCCTAGTGGTGCAGTTGATTATCAGCTGTAGAACCTGTGTTTGATGCTCCTTTAATTTAATTTACCATCCAAATGATGGAAAATAAGATAAGAATTTAAAGCTGGATGGGATTGGATTTTGGATATACCTGCAGGATCGATCCATATTAATTTGATTTGTTAATGTTCAAATTCAAATCCAATCTTATATCCTATCAGGTTTAGATTGGACCATTTTGGAGATTGAATACATTAAATTAAAATTTATTTGTTAGAATGTTATATGTTATTAATAAAGGTACTAGAATAAATTTGATATTGTATTATTATAAACAACATTTAATTCAACTCTACTAGTAGATACATATTCATTTTTATCTACATCTGAACATAAATGTAAGTGTATGTTCAAATATTTCTGATTGGATTGGATTGGATCATATTGGATGGGATTAGAGTAGATCCATATTAATTCAGTGCAATTATAAAACCAATCGAATTACGAGTTCCTTCATTAGAATGGATTCGAATCTGAATTTGGAAAAATAGATACCAATCTTAATTTCAATTTCAATATTGGAAGTTTAAACTTTGTGTGATACTTGGTCAGAAGTTAACATCAATTATAATGATTGTGTAATTTAAAAAGGTATATACGTCTGATCTTAAATAAATCATCCATTTATTTTAGAAAATTTAGCTTAGGCGCTTCTACTGTATCTCCAAGTTGCATGTCAACTGAAATTATTTTACGATATTTCAGTCATTTGTTTCTGTTTGCGTTATGGTTGAGCTGGATCAGAATTCCACGTGGTGGCCTCCTCAGCCATTATCTCTCTCCAACCACGTCAGCACCACACGCGACGGGTAATCATAACCAAGGAAGAGTGTCTTGCACGGACCAGGAAGTTATTCTGCTGGGGAAAATGAGTCATTCCGAAGGCCTCGGCAGAGGACCTCATCTTGACAACCCCGGAGGCCTCATCTGATTAGAACACAAATGTCCAATTATAAATAGGTAATCTCTGTTCAAAGTAAGGGACTTTTGGACTTAGTGCTCTTGCACCTATCTCTTTTGCCCGAACCAACACTATTCTTACTTGCTTGGCCCAACCACCTACCCTTTTATTCAAGTAACTTGAGTGTCAGAGTGCCTATCTGGGAAATAAAATTTTCTATTAGGATCCCCACTTTTTGACTTAGTTAATTGGTCAAAGTAGTTAGAAGATCAAAATGAACATGCCCTTCAGATAGGAGAAAATGTAGATACATTCAAGAATCAAGAAATAGAATGAGAAATCAGTGAGAAATGTTAGATGTGAAATTAAAGAAAAGGAAGCAACTCCATGAGCAAAAAGAAAGAAAATGCATGTCTATGAATAATCCAAGGAAGGAGAGTGGGGTAATAAGTTTACCTCTATGTAACCTTCCAACAAGTGTCGAATGCTATTGATGGGCTCAAAGTGAAAGTTAAACGAATGAATGATACATCACCTTCAGAGAATCAAATCGAACCACAAATCTTTAGCTAAATCAATGTCACTAAATGGGAAGCTTACTGATGTAGCACAATCTGGTCACTCCTATTTGGTAGGGGCTTCGCTCCTACCTAGCAACGGACAACACCTAAGAAGGAGAAGATGAAGGATTCCCGGGGAGCTTGCTCGGCGGGAACACTCTGACGCTTAAGTTAGAACTCTAAGAGAGAAGCTTAGAGAGTAATGGAGAGCTAAGAGTGGAGATGTGCACTACTCGATTACCAAAAATTCAATTACATTTTTTTTGGGGGGTCAGAGTTCTTATATATTAATGTGCTGCCAAATCGGGTGTAACCACCTCTGATTTTCTGCTATAGCCGTTATTCGTCAAGCTGATTTGATTGGCGCATGTGTCCATCGCAGGGTACGGTCCTCTCACCTGAGAGACGTTATACAGAGCTGGCATGTACGATGCCACCTGACATGAGACATGGGCGCAGTCCTCTGGAATGGCAGGTACTGCGTTGCCGGATAAGAAGTTTCCCGAAGGCTCCGGGTCAATCAATAGCGAGCTCCTTTGTAGCGAGCTCCAATAGCGAGCTGCCTTACAGCAGGTCGTTCTGTAGCGAGCTGTTCTGCTAGAGTTTCAACGAGCTTATTACGCCGAGTTGTTGCCAAACTATCATGCTGAGTTGCCACTTACATCGAGTCCTATCCACATGTTCCTTAGTTAGGAGGTCGGGTCAAATCACCCTCCATCAATTGCCCCCCACTCCTCGGGCTAAGGGTCTTACCCTAGCTCGGGGAGTTCATGAGTGATGGGTGGATATGACCCATAATTTAAACTAGGTTGATTGATCGTATTCGCATGATGTATGCATGCGGATGTCAGGCGACTTCTGGATTTTTTGGGCGCCAAAAAACATGCCAAACTGCCTTCAGTTTTGGAAGACGTGTAGTCAGTGTTATTTTAGTCTCAGAGGACATGCAACAGGCTTTATTACAAGTCATTGGATATGCTTTGATCGAGACCGTTGGTTTTTCGGGCACAGTGGCTATAAATAGAAGGGCCCCAGGCCTCATTTCCTTTACGCCAACTTGCCTTGCTTTCAGTTTGAGGTCGCACCTTCGCCTTGTTTGCTCGAGCTCCCTCCAAACAATGTATGGGTATCTGTACTATGGTAGATTTTCCTGAGACGATAATCAGGGCGAGGTCCCCTCGAGCTCGGGGGGAGCTTGGGGGTTCCCTGAAGGGTAGGCTCCGAAAGTCCATGAGGCCTCCGGTAACTCGGCTTCCACTTCCCGGGGTCGGGAGCATGATTGTTTCGGCCCTTCCTCCATGTCAATGGAGAGGCTTTGGGTTCTAGTCTCTTACTATAACCTCCCTAGTGATCTCATCTACAGCTTCCCATCCGATAACTATCCCTAGGAGCACAGCCACGACGAAATCGTGGTCTTTGAGGAGCAGCTCGTGGCTGGTCTCCGACTCTCTCTACATCCTTTGATAGTGGAGGTTCTCACCCATTTTAGTGTCACCATAGACCAACTCCATCAGAACTCAATCTGGAATGTGGTTGGGACAATTTCTCTATTTTTTGAGTACTGTCTTCCTCTTTCCCTTGACATCTTTGCCACTATCCTTTCAATTAAGAATGCCTCCCCCGAAGCCCCTCCAGAGAGGCGCTCGTATTACTTTTCCCCTCATCTTGGCTTCAACCTCCTCCACGATCAGCCAAACAAGATCCCAACCTAGAAGCGGGGTTATTTTGTAGTTCACAACCCCGAGGGGTGGCCCTTCCCAGCCAATTGGAGGGCCACTGTTCAGGATCCGGGCGTTGAGTTGAACCCGAAAGTTTGGGAAACATTCTCTTTTTTTTTTTTTTTTGAGCTGGACTAATGCCTTGTGATTCTTGCAGCCGAAATGTCTGGTGTGGATGCATGTCGCCTTTTGTCGAGCAACTAGAAGCGCAGGGTGAAGAGGTCGTGCCCCGACCAGCCATCCACTTCTAGGGCCGCCGAGTTTGAGGCTGCAGACCCTGCTTTTGTTCCACCGCCGGAGGTCCCACCTGTGCCCTTTAAGGGAGTAGCCGCGAGAGGCAGCGAAGAAGAAGAGGTCCCACCCTAGGAGCAGTACCCTTCAGCCATGCAGTCTGGCCCCACCGTCTTCCCATGGTTTCCAACCAAGGGGAGGGACGAAAGTGTCACCAACTTCCTCGTGGCCTCACGGAGAAGCTGGTGGCTGATCACTCATGATGAGGTCGTGAGCTAGGCCGGGATGCACCATAGGGAGCTCACCAAGTTGGCCTCAGCTCACTTCATGGTGGTAAGTGTCTGCTTCTTCCCTTTTTCTCCCTCCCTTCTCTTTTTTCTCTTCCCCCTTACTTACTTCGGCTTTCTATTGGCAGTTGAACTCCCCCATCCACGCCATGGCCTGTCAGACTGCTATTCACTCCCAGGATGCCTTCAATCAGAGGTCGAATGTGTAGAGCCTCCAACGTGAGCTTGACCAGGCCCAGGAGGAATTTCTCCAGGCTCAGAAGGGGAGCGAGGCCCAGGAGCTGCTCGTTAGGGACTAGGAAGCACGGATCTCCCGATTGTTTGAGGAGATCGCCTGTTACAGGGAGGAGTCTTCGAGGGTGGTGGCGGAGAGGGAACTTCTTCGCCAGCAGGTTAAATACGGCGGAGAGGGAGCTTCTTCGAGGGTCCCAGCAGTTCCACGACCTCCAGGTCGAATACGACACGAAGTCCTACCGCTCGGGGTTCAAGCTTTGCCGGTGGCTGGTCCAGAAGAAGTTCTCTGACCTTAAACTTGAGGGCATAACAATGAGAGACCTGGCCCCAGAGACGACGAATGCTGCGGAGGAGGAGGAGCCCGATTCCCTGGAGGAGAGCGACGAGGATGTAGAGGAGGTGGAGCCTTGAGGCTGGTTGCTCTCTTTTTTTCTTCTTCTGAAAAATGACTTTGAAGTGGTTGCTCCCAGGCGACTGAGCTCGGTTCTCTTTCTTTTCTTTCTGTTTTGCTGATGCACTCTCCCAGGCTGTTAGGCCCAATTTCTTTTTTAGTAATGAAAATGTTCCTTTTTTCTGTTAAGTGTTGTGCTATTTACTCCTTTGCCGAAGTGACTATTTCACTCGACCTGCTAGGGATAAGCACCCGAAGTGGGGTTTCTCGACTATCGTCATCCTGAGCTATCTCCCCGTACTTAGTAGGGATGATTTTATAATCTACACCGAGGTGATCAACATAGTGAGCATATGCCCAACCTGTATGCACCTAGGTTACTTAGGTTGAAGTCAGTTGTCCCTAGCGGGTCCAACTTGTATATCGGGGTAGGCTATGCATCATAGGATTCACACCCGAGCTGCCTGCGCCTTTGGTATTAATACTTAGCCTATGCCGATGAAGCGATTAGGCCTTATACGGTGTCGAGGTCTTCATTAACTCGGTGTTTTAGCCCTTAGGCTGGGGGAGTGACTTATGGTCCACTCTCCTAGAGTTCGCCCATGCCATAGAGGCGACTGGGTCTTATAGTGCCAAGGTCTTCGTTAGCTCGGTGTATTGGCCCTTAGGCTCTGGGAGCGACTACAGTCCACTCAGCTCCGCGATTATAGGAAATACTACCTTAAGTTGACAATATTCCATGCCCGAGATACTTGTTTCCCTTCTAGGGTTTCGAGCTCATACGCTCCTTCCCCGAGCACCCACTTTACTCGGTAGGGTCCTTCCCAATTTGGCCCAAGCTTACCAACGCCGAGCTCAGGCACCATAACTTTACGAAGGACCAGGTTATCGACGCGGAGATTCCGCTTCTTGACCTTGGCGTTATAGTACCGAGCTACTCTCTACTGGTAGGCCACAGTCCTAATGTATGCGAGGTCCCATACTTCGTCAAGTAGGTCGAGGTTGGTGCGTAGCTCGTCTTCATTTTCCTTGTCATCATACACTTCTAGACGTAGCGTGTGAACTTCGATCTCGGTTGGGATGATTGCTTCAGTGCCATAAGTGAGGTTGAAGGGAGTCTCGCCTATTGCGGTCTTTACCATGGTCCGGTAAGCCCATAGTACACTGGGTAGCTCGTCAACCTAGAGTCCCTTAGCTCAGTCGAGGCATGCCTTCAGTCCATGGAGAATGGCTCTGTTCGTGACCTCCGCTTGACTGTTTGCTTGAGGGTGTGCTACCGAGGTGAAATTTTGTTGAATTCCCATATCTTTGCACCAATTCTAGAATTTAATATCCTCGAACTGCTTACCATTGTCAGAGATTAGTACTCGGGGTAGTCCGAAATGGCACACTATACTCTTCTAGAAGAAGTTCTGTACATTCCGGGTCGTGATCATGGTGAGAGGTTCAGCTTCTACCCATTTGGTAAAATAATCAACTGCCACCACTAAGAACCTCCTCTACCCTGTCGCTAGCATAAATGGTCAGAGTATATCGATCCCCCACTGTGCGAAAGGCCATGGGCTAGTGAGATACTTCAGGTCGGCGGCAGACTGGTGGTGGATGTTGGCGTGCTTCTAGCACTTGTCACATCTTCTGACGAGCTCGATTGCATCTGCCTTCATTGTTGGCCAGTAGTATCCCTGTCATAGCACTTATTGGGCAAGAGCCCTGCCCCCCATGTGTCCACTGCACATGCCCTCATGAGTGCCGTAGAGCACGAGCTCAGCTTCGAAATGTCACAAGCAGCGCAAATAGGGGAGCGTGTAAGATCTTCGATACAGCCGTACATCTATCATGATGTATTTGGCCGCCTGATGCTCTACCCTTCTAACAACATTGTGATCTGTAGGGAGGGTCCCATGTAGCAGGAAGCTCGCAAGCGGATCAATCCAGCTCAGCTCTGCTTGAATGACAGGAGCGACCTCCTTTGCCCCCCGAGAATTTTAGGTCGAGGCAAGTTCTCTATGTACATGGTCCTCATGGTATTATCACTAGTACTGGATAACCGGGACAAGGCGTCGGCCTCAACGTTCTCTGATCTCGGGATTTGCTTGATGAAGTGTGACTGGAAGTTGAGCAGAGCCTCTCTTACTTTGGCTAAGTAGGTGATCATGGTTGGCTTGCGGCTTCGTATTCATGTATAACTTGGTTGACCATGAGCTGAGAATCACTATAGATGACGATGTGTTTGGCTTTCACTTTGCTTGCTAGAGCCAGCTCGGCTAGTAACGCCTCGTATTTTGCTTCATTGTTGGATGCCGCGAAGTCAAAGCGTAGCGCATACTCCAGTTTCACCCCGCTTGGCCCATACAGAATGATTCCAGCTCCGTTGCCCTGCTGGTTGGACGAGCCATCTACGTGAAGGATCCAGGGCTCCTCATCCCAGCTTGGGTTTGATCTAACTTGGAGAGAAGCCGCACTGGTTGCTACCTCATGGTACTCGAGCTCAACTGGCCTAGGAACCTCGGGCTCGATTGGCCTGGGGACTTCGGTGCCGAAAGTGCATTCTTTGATAAAGTTGGCTAAGGCTTGGGCCTTGATAGCAGTTTGTGGCTTGTACTGGTGGTCGTACTCGCTGAGTTTGATGGCCCACTTTGTCAACCTACGAGAGACCTCAGGCTTGAGTAAGACTTGCCTCAGAGGCTTGTTGGTGAGGACGACGACAGTATGAGCTTGAAAATACGGGCGAAGCTTCCAACCTGCAATGACTAGCACATACGCCAACTTTTTGATCTCTGGATATCTCATCTCTGCTTCCTGCAACACTTTGCTAACATAGTAGATAGGTCGTTGGACCCTATCTACCTCTCTTATCAGTACCGAGCTGACCACCTTGTCACTTGCAGAGAGGTACATCTCCAAAACATCATCCTACTCGGGTCAGGCTAAGACCGGGATACTGGCAAGGTACTTTTTGAGCTCATTGAACGCGAGCTGGCATTCTTCGGTCCATTCAAAACCTTTGCTTTTAATTGCCTTAAAGAAAGGTAGGCAGCGATCTACCGGTTTGGACATTAAGCGGCTCAGAGCGGCTATGCGGCCATTCAGCCTCTGAACCTCCTTCAATTTTCGGGGTGGTTTCATATCTAGGATGGCCTTAATTTTATCTAGGTTGGCCTCAATGCCATGCCGGTCAATGATGTACCCTAGGAATTTACCCGAGGTGACACCAAAAACACACTTGTTCGGGTTTAACTTCATATTAAATTTACGCAAAATTTCAAAAGCAAAATGCAAGTCCTATATTAAATCATTTGAAAACTGAGTCTTGACGACCATGTCGTCTACATAACATTCTACTTTTCTACCAATTAATGGCTCAAATAATTTATTTACAAGTCTTTGAAATGTTGCCCTAGCATTTTTCAGTTCGAAGGGCATGACCTTGTAGCAGTACAGGCCGAGCTCGGTTATGAAGGCTGTCTTTTCTTCGTCAGCAGAGTCCATCTTGAACTGGTTGTAGCCTGAATAGGCATCTAAGAAACTCAGCAACTCATGCCTTGAGGTCGCGTCCACCAGACGGTCAATCCTAGGGAGTGGGAAGCAGTCCTTTGGGCAAGCTCGGTTCAGGTCAGTATAATCGATGCACAAGCGCCATTAAATGTTAGCCTTTTATACCAGAATGGAGATGGCCACCCAACTTGGGTAATGGACTTTCCTGATAAAGTCAGCTGTAAAGAGCTTCCCGACCTCTTCGTCAACTGCTCTCCAACGCTCCGGGGCTAAGTTGCGTTTCTTTTGTCTAATGGGACAAACTACAAGATCAGTATTTAGCTTGTGAGTGGTGATGCTAGGGTCTATGCCGGGCATCTCTGCCGCGGACCATGCAAAAATATCTAAATTTTCAAGTAAAAAACTTACTAGTTGGGATCGCAAAGGCTCCTCGATCAAAGCGTTGATCTGGAGTTTCCGAGCTGGGTCCTCTGTCGAAATCGGGATGGAGACAGTCTCTTCTGTGGGTGCAGCTCGCTCTTCGCATTGCTCCGCAGGTTGCTCCAGCTCAAGGTCGTCTGCTACCTTGGCTTTCCCTTTGAAGGCGGCGACGTAGCACTTGCGAGACTCAAGTTGATCGCCTCACGCCACCCCAACTCTAAAGTCCGTAGGGAACTTCATTGCCAGATAGTAGGTGGAGACCACCGCACGTAGGGCATGGGTGATGGGCTGACCTATTATGGCATTGTACGGGAAGGGAGTCATGACCATCAAGAAGTCATGGTTGAGCCTCACTATATTAGGCCAGGTGCCGACCTCAATAGGTACAGTGATTCTCCCCAGGGGCCTAACTTCCTCTCTACTGAAGCGCACCAAGGGAATATTTGCGGGCTTGAGATCGCCTTCTTGGAGATGAAGCTTGTTAAACGCCTCCTTGAAAAGAATGTCCATCGAACTGTCGGAATCGATGATGACACGCTTGAATTCAAAGTCGTTGATCCTTATCTTCACGACGAGTGCATCATCATGGGGGTAGTGGACCCTGCACACGTCATCATCTGTGAAGAAGATCAGGTCTTCCATCCTTGGCCCCTTCGGGGGGTTCTGGTCTTCCCTTTCGACCTCGCGAGCTGATGTCTGAGATGCAGCCGAGGTGCAGCCCACGACAATCGATCCTCCGACGATCACATGGATAGTCCCTCGAACTAGTCTCTCTTCCAGGGGCTACCTCTGCGGCTGCTCTACTTGCCAGCTGAATTCGGGAGCATCTCTTCTTTGCTCCCCCTGTTGACCTACTTTATTATTATTATTCTGTACAAAATTTCTTAAGTATTTACGACAGATGAGTTCCTCTATCTCGTCGTAGAGGTTCTTACAACTCTTGGTACTGTGACCATGATCTTTATGGAAAATACAATACAAATTTTTATTCCTTACATTAGGGTCCCCTTTCAGCCGAGGTGGCCACTTCACGTATGAGGCGTCCTTGATCGCCCTAAGGATCTCGGCCCGCTTCGCGTTCAAGGGCATGTAGTTTGTCCTCTCTGCTGGTGGAGCTCGAAAAGGCTGACCTGGCCTTGCCCCCCGAGCTAGGTCTTTCTTCTTCTTGTTGTCCCCCTGGGTCGAGGGCTCAACTTCTCTTTTTCTTTTTTTAGGGATCTGCTCACCCTTCTGGTTGATTTCCTCCTCTGTCCCTATAAACTAGCCTGCGAGCTTGAGGAACTCGTTACCGTCTTGGGCCGACTAACAACCATGTGCCACTTGAAATCTTTGTGTGTGATGCCTCTCTTGGCCGCGGTAAGCTGAACTGCAGGGTCCAGGTCGGGTATCTGTAAACAAGCGTCATTGAACCACTTGATGTAACTTCGGATTGATTCTCCTTCCCTCTGGACTATGCCAAGGAGGCTCTCCTGGGTCCTCGGGCACCGCTTGCTGGTGACGAAGTGAGAAGTGAAGACTTGCACGAATTGCGCCCAACTTCTTATTGATCTGAGCGTGAGGTTCTTGTACCATGTACGGGTCACTCCTTTGAAAGTGGTGGAGAAATCTACGCACATGTAGGACTCACTGGCCTTTGCCAAGTGCATCTGTGATTGGAAGGCGTCAACATGGTCATTCGGGTCGAACGACTCATCATATTTGTCCAAGGGAGGTAGTTTGAAGTCCTTGGGCATTGGGACGACCAAGAGTTCAGGAGACAGAGGGGATGGTACAGAGAGGAGCGGAGTGGCTTTTATTTCACCCAAGATTACCTCTTCCTTGCCCTTGAGCTCGGGCAGGTTGTGCGTTGCAATTTGACGAGCTCAGCGACGTCTCCACTGCTTTTTTGCGGGCTCCGCATTAGTGTTGCTGGCCTCAGTATTGTCGGGCATAGTTTTCGCATGGAGGGGGACAGACTGCTGGTGATGGCTACGGATAGAGGGATCTTGTCTAGAGTTTTCAGCCAAGACCTTGAGCCGATTCTCCACAAGCGGGGCCAAGAACTCGAAAAGCTGAGGTGACGCAGGCCTGGTAGGCTGGGACCCTCCTGACCTGACTGCGCGTAGCGAGGCAGGGGTGACTGGTCTTTCCTTCCTTCCGTGGGATGAGACTTGACTCTTGAAAGGATTCTGGGTCTGAGAGGTCTCTCTCCAGCGAGAAGGACGCTCGTTCTGACGGCGAGGCCATACTTGTTGTGCGGTTGGATGCCGAGGAGGAAGGGTCTGCTGGGTCTGAGGCAGCGAAGGAAACTGCTGCTGATAGTGATGCTACGAAACTTGGTGCAGCACTTGCTACAGCGAAGGAAACGACTGGATGACAAGCACGGTCTTGTCGAATAAGAAGTTTCCTAAAAGCTCTAGGTCACTCAATAGTGACCTCCTTTGTAGCGAGCTCCCTTGTAGCGAACTACCTTGCAGCAGGCCGTTCTATAGCGACCTTTAACGGCCTTTAACGCTGAGAGGCTAACTGGTGCTCTAATGATTTTTGGGACATAATGATTTTTGGTAAACATAATATCTTTCAAAAGGGTGAACTACTTACTCAGGACGTTCACTATGCAAACCCCCGATAAACAATGAGCAAGTTAGAACCACAATAGGCTCTACTAAAGGGAAAACTGATTAGTTTGGTGTCGACCAACTCATTGTTTGATATCTCTACCGTTTATTGGTCTCTTTTGTCAAGGCCTTATATTTGAGCCCTTGAAGGACCAACATCCCCCTCTAAGGCAGCCCTCTTTCATGCTCACATCTTAACTAATAAACTTGCCACACTAGCCATTCCTATAGAAAGCATAAAGAACAAGTTAATCGGCTCGAAACAGGCCTCTACCAAATTGCACTAGGCTAAGAGCATTGGTTCTAGTGGACAGTGCAATGCCAACCCTTCCTATTCTCTCTCCAAGAGTAGAATCAATTCATCTCAAGTTGGCTACTATCTTCCCTTACTAAACCTATTTTGGTTCAAGTGGTTGGTTGTTTATGTGTTTAGTCTCTATAGGAAAAACATCATCACCTCTCCTCTTTATTGAATTGGAAGCTTAAACTTGCCCTTGCAAAGAGGGTAACCTATCCATGACCGAATACATTCAACATGCGAAAGGTATTGCAAATGCTCTTATGGCCTCCGACTATTTTGTTTTAGATTATGATCTTGCTCACTATTTTCTTAGAGGGCTCCCTCCTAAGTATGATCCTTTTGTCTTTACTGTAACTATTAAAATTGGTAAGCTAAGTACGAGTGAAATCCAAGTCTTCTCTTGACCTTTGAGAAAATGTTTCCCAATAAGACAACCCAACAGGATAGTTTTGTCCTTAATATTACCACTAAACTAGGTGATCTAACTATTAAGTAAAATCCCAAGTCTTCTCTTGACTATGAGAAATTATTGCCTATTAAGACAACCCAAGAGGGTGGTGAATTTGATTGTTAACGAATTATGATTTCATTTTAGGACTAATTCATTTTGGCTACAAAATAAACCACTAATTCACTACATTCCTAACAATAACAAGGATAGTTTAAGTACATGAGTTTAATTCAAGCTGCTCTCAAGAACAATATTAGTTAAACTAATGAATCACCCCGAGATCTTTCTGAAACTTTTTCAATTAATAATGTATTCATTGATAGCAGCATTATCTAGGATACTTTGTTGGTAATGTTATATAGTCTTATAGCAATGTGTCCCTTACGAATATTTGTTTGTAAAGTTATTCTACCTGATTTTGAATAATCTTAGTGTAAGATAATAGGAAACAAGATAAGAACCAAACAAACACAAGATACACAAAAATTTATATTGGCATGCTTGGCTTACATCTAGTCTTCAAAGAAACCCCTGGGAGATTTTTTACTTTCTAACCAATTTCACTAGTACTACTTAAACCTTTACACCACTAACTCGTCCTCTTCATTCAAGGACTCCCAACCACAACCACTGAACCACCCTTTTCACTCAAGGGCTCGCAGCTAACTAGTTGAATCAGTGCTAATCAAACTAAACACAACTAGTTGAAATGGTGTCAGTCACACCACTATAACCAATTTTAACGATGCTAGTCACACCACTCTGCACATCAATATAATTTTTATTTACGTTTGAGCACATTATTATAATGATACAACTCAAATTGATCAATCATATGTGCATACTAGAAGCTCAAACTTTTATATGAAAAAAAATAATTCATTTATCTCTAATCTGAATCTTATTTTCTATGCATTCACCTTCATACCTATTTTGTTTCAACTACTATTTAAACTAGAAGGTTGGAATTATCTTTGGATGGATTGCTTCATTCTTCATTCTTTAATAAACCTTTAGGCTCAAAACTAGGAAAAGTCATTTTGTATCAGCTTTTAGATTCAACACTTCAAAATACATTTTAACAAACTCCCCTAATTCGGCTTTTATAGTTTTACCACAAGATTTTACCATTTCTCAAATTACAGGTGAGCAAATGGGTAGGTTCTACCCAGAACCGAATGGAACTGACCTTGAACTGGCCTTGAACCGTCCCTATTGACCTGTTACAAGGTAGGGTCTGGTTCCAAATTCTTGGAACCGATCCCCACCCAGACCATTTCTAGGGTTTAGGGGTTTACCCTACCCGAACTAGCTCGTTGAACTGGTCTTGGTTGGCCTTGGTGGAACCAACCTTAGTGGCACCTACCTTGGAACCGAACTTTCCTTAAAATAAATTTCAAAGTACTTTTGGGGATGTAAAGATTTGAACCCAAGCACTCACGATTACAAAGGCCATGGTCTCACTTGACCATTGAGCAACTTAAGTGATTTGATTATTTGTTTTCATATTAATATTTAAATGTGTATAATAAGTAAAGTAAAAGGTAATATTTACAAATTTTAAATTTAAATTATTAGTGTTGAGCCATATAATGATAATCCACATATTAACTTACTCAATTTAATCAACAAAGATAAATAGATAATATAAATTTTAAACTATATATATTATATTTATTGAAAATCAAGTTTTTAAAGAACATGCCTTTTTTCGAAAGGAGAAAGTAAACAAATAACAAGTTCCATGGATAAACCCTGAAAACAACCTTCATAGGGTAGGTTCTAGTTCTAAAATCCTAGAACCGACCCCCATAGAGGGTAGGTTCGAAGTTCTGCCATGGGACTAACCCATGCTCACCCCTAGCTCAAATTGTCAAAGTCTCAGAGCTTTTAATGCTTTCAACCGTTGGTATTCCTATCAACGGGTCGGTTTTAGGTAGAACCAAAACCGATTCGACAAAAAATATTAAGGATTCAGAATAGAATCAGACCCTATAAGATTTGTAATTTTAGACCTAAAATTGGATTAATTGGTCCTCAGGACAATTGTTTTTGGCCTAACGAACCCGTTTATAATAAACATGATTCTCAGGACAATCAGTTCGAGACTGGGTAGATCTGGTTTCAAACCGATTATAATCAGGACAACAGATCAGGAACCTAAACTGACCCATCAGTAATCCTAGAGCCAGAACCAGACCAGTCGGTTTGGATCCATTGAGTCGGACCTGACCCATTGACAGCCATGCTCAACAGTCTGAAGATATCTTTACCAAACCCACTACTAGAACCTCATTTCACAGCCTTACAACTTACAAGACAAGCTCACTTGTATGTGGAGGAGGGGGGGGCTGATAAAGAGCAACAAAGCCCACAACTAAGTCCAAGATGAAACCATTGCTACAAGATCTCATGGAACGTGATTCTCTCCATAATGCACATATCTCACGCATCTATTCTTTCCTATTCAAAATTCTTTTGTACAGTTGTGTTTTGTACTGATATAAATATTTTGTACATATTTGATTGCTCATACAGTGAAATATAATACTTTTCCATTCTCTCAAATTCTTCGTACCGTTTTCATTTCTTTTTTCCTTTTTTATTTTTTTTCCTATTTGCTTTTCCCACAGCCCCAATACTTGTAACTGCTTCCATAGAAAAAGAGCTATTATATGATATGTCAAATACTATATGACATTGAAGTTTTTTTTTTTGTCTCATATAATCATCAGCCATGGCCTCTTTTTTATTGGGAACTAGTCTGAATTAAGATATATAATCTGAACAGAAGCACAGACATTTTGTTGTTATTGCCAAACTTAAACCATTACAAAATCACAAGATAATATTGAATTGAAAAACCTACTAACTTGATAATTTTAATCATTTATTTGATGATATCACCAAGTATATATACCATAATTCCCTGATTACTTACTATAAACAATTTTTTTTTCCGAATTTATCCTTTAAATCACATTTCATACTTCATCAATGCCAAAGGATACTTTTGCCAATCCACCCCATTTAGGAGATTGGGGACCAGTTACAGTGACAAACGTTCCTAGCTTCACATCAGCTTTTCATTTATATCCTAACAACCAGAAAGTTTATTAAGTTTATGAGTTGAGAAAACACAAACATTGCAAATTAAAGAACATATAGGATGAATTGAACCTTTTTTGAGCTGTCACAAGAAAGAAGATTCCTATATCCCTTAATTTGATTTATTTGATGGACAGTTTGTGTCAGTGATGATTCAATTAGTGAGAGCATCCTATTAGCTACTGTGATTAGCTTGAAAATTCATCCAACAGCAAACACTAGTTCCTGTAAAATTATAATATCTAAAAGATCTAAAGAAAAGGGATTAAAAAAATTGAAAATGGAGTTGTTTGGTTGTTCAACAGTTGTACATTTGTCTTTGTGCCTTGTTTCATCTACAGTTCTCTATTCCGTGAAGTATAATAGTAAATTAAAGCACATAATTTATGGAGAATGACTGTAAAGAAAAGAAATATAATATATAATATATTAGTATTGTATAAATTAATATAAACAATTCTATATTTTAAATGATCAGATTTCTTTAAGCAGGGGGAATTAAATGAAATGGATAGACTGAAGGTGGTGGAGTGACTTTTGGGCTTTTCCCTTCTTTCTCTTCTTCCCATAATAAGAATACAATATTATATATAACAGCAAAATCAAACCTTTAATTTGGTGTTAATTAGTAAACAGCGTGGGGTGGCCACAGTGAATGTTGAAGGATTGAAATTATCATATTAACATTCATGTTTATATTATAAGAAGTGAAGTTGTTAGCTGAAGATTAAGATTGATTAAGCCTGGACAGAAGAGAAACATTGAAGAGTAACTTCTGGAGTTCTGTCATTTCCAATTCAACCTCTCTCTCTCTCTTTGAGTCTGTGTTATGAAGAGACAAAGTTGTACTGAAGTAGGTATGCAGTTTATAGTGAAGCTATAAATAAGGGAAGTAATAATGAAACCCATAATTCTCTTCTTAGTAGGAAACCCATAATTAATTTTATGTTTTGGTTGGTAGTGTTCTCAAATCAACTTTCCATTCCTCTCCTATTTTCTGTTAAAACCAATTAACCAAACACAAGCTAAGAAGAGATGTGCCATTGTAGAGAGAGACCAAACATGGGATTGAGTAGCTTGCATACAACTAGCGGTGTCAAAAGTTGTTTGGTGCTTCTATGGTTGCAACATGTGTTGAATATAGAAAATCAGTGTACGTACCATAGGTTCTACCTTTTTGACTGAGGACCATCAAAATAGTTAAGTAGCCTACCATATGTTAGGTGGCTCGACCAACTTCATTTCTTTTCTTATTCTTCAATCAGGCTGCAAAAAAAAAAGTTCAAATGAATTAATATAATACCTAGATCCAAATTTAATTCATTAATATTTGAATCTGAATTGAACTTAGACATTAAATACCATTAATACATTAAACTAAAATTAGTCAAATTGTCGTTGTTAGTATTATCATTAAAATTGAATGGAAAATAACTTCTTTGAAACCATTTTGTATTAAGGTAAATAAAAACCTATCTGAACTTTGAGAAATTCAACAAACGTTATTATTATAAAAGGGTAGAATAAATATTTGGAAAAAAGTTAAGGCATCAATCTAACATTTTCTGTCTGGGATAGTTTTAGTAATACAAGAAAGGTTTTTGTTGAATTTCTCAAAAAACTCAGGAGAGGTATTTGTTAAAATGAAACTGTAAGGTGAATCCATATATTTGATCCAATTATAAACATACAGATTGAATTGGGATCACCCTTAACAGGGTTTCTATGTGGGAGCGTCAGTTCTCATTTAGTGGGTTCAATAATTGCAATCAACCAAATAGGAAGGACACATGGTCTGCCTAAAGCCTTTTTCCCTCTAATAGCCTATTGCTATGCAAGAAAGAAGAAAAAAATGTTCCACCTATTACTATCCTTTCCATGGCAAAAGGATGGAAGAAATCGATGTAGCCAAACATATTGATTTGGACAGCCCAAAATTATCCACTACAAATAGGGTTTCTTTATATGTAGGAGGTATATCACCCTCCGGGTGTCACATAAACTAGTTATACTATATTACATGCCAGCTGGCTTTTATTCACCTTGTCTAATCACAGAGTTTCACTTTTCATTGAATGCCACATTGCTTATCCAATGAAGGTGCATCACCATCAAATCGCGTTTGCTATGACACTTGTCATAGCGTTGTGCTGAAACAATAAAATCAAAGCCTTTAATGTATTATTATGGTGCCATCTTGAATATATATATATATATTTATGAAAATATAAAATTTCCAAGGTATTAAACTTCAGAAATTTGAACCATGACAGAAACTAGATTGGAATTTTTTAGCATTTTGAAATCTTGGGTAAAACATTATTTTATGAAAAAGAAATCACTGCAATATTTTTATAATTGACAAAATCCCCAAGTTTATGGTTTTTATTTTCAAAATTTGGATCAAAATAAATCCTTTGAAAGTTTTCATAATTCGTTGGGATTTTCACATACCCAAAACCAAATTTTTGAAAAATATTCCATGAAATTTCTTAAATCCATTCATGGTAATGTCTAAAGAGTGTCCCATGTGTGGCAGGGCCCATTTCTAATAGGTAGACACTGAAGATTCCACAAGTTGGGGTTTTGATTAGTCTACGACGTTGAGATATTTACCACATCATCATCAATAAAATGACAACTTTCTCACTACACTACGAAATTTGGATGTCAGAGGTCTTCATGTCCAAATTAAGCTCCCTGTGCAGCAATCTCTCTCTCTCTCTCATGTATGTGTAGATTGTCAATATTCTTCTAGGAGTTTCCTGGAAATGACAGAGAAGAAACGACATATTTTGTCAATACATCATACTAGCTACTAATCAATGGTTTCTAATGTTGCTAGAACAACCCTCAAATTGCTTATACCAATTTCGTTGAGAATTAATCACTGATTGAAGTTAATCAGCATTCAGTACTTGTAGAAAAAGGTTAGCGAGTAAGGAAATCTCCATAGAAGGAGATTCCTCATCTTTATAACCACTTTGTGTGAGTGTGTTTTATCCTGATTTATTACAGTTTGTACTTTGTTCATTTGATACAGTCTCCTAACAGAATCTAATAGAACTATAAGATCATGAATGAACATTTTCTTTCTTTCTTTCTTCTTCTATTTTGGCTTGAATGTGAACAAATTTATAAGTCAGGGATCTCTAAACCATCACCATCTACATAATATTCTTTTTTTTTTTTTGCTTTCTTTTCCATTTTGTTTTTGTTTTTATAGATAATATTCCATGAAGCATGTTATCTTTTATTAAACCATGCATGGAGCTGGAGGCTGATATCATTGCTGTGTTTTAGTAAAAATAATGATATGAGACCCTTGATACCTCCCTAAAGAGGAGAGTCTTTAGTTTAATAACATTGTTTTTTTTTTCTTTAATTTTTTTGCATCAGACCCCTACAATATTCCAGCGAAATACTAAGCCTTGTGCCTTGTTTGATAAGCGAATTAAGCTGCTGATTGGTTGGCAAATAAAGGATTCTAAGGAGAATTTGTTTTCACTGACGTTTTTTTATGGACTTCTGGGGTTGTGTAACCCTTTGTTTTGTTTTGTAGTCTTGTGTTGTCTTCCCAAATTATCAAAAAAGAAATCATTATTTTTTATTTTAAAAAATATAAAAAAGGGTAATCACCCAATGTTCGTCTCAGCTATCCAGGGTTTCGGGAGGGGTGTAAATTGGAATAGTCCTAACCTTTGACATTATTTTTTAATTTCATAAAAAAAAATACATTACTTTTCTACAAAGCAGGCGCCATTCTCAAACTCAAACCTGTGTTCTTATGCTTGATAGCCTGATATTTTACCATTACATCAAGTAATACCCATGTTCTTGAACTCAAACTCATGTAAATTAAGGGTTAACCAATTCTCTGTATTGAAACAAATGGCAGATAGGGGTGTTAATTGGACTGGATTTGGTCCAATCCAATTCAGTCCAATGTGAGTCCATAAGTGGACTGGGTCCAATCCAATCCAATGAATTTTCTTGACCATTTTGGACTGGTCCACTTCAATGTGTGGATCGTTCAATTTATTCAAATTTGTTTTAATCTAGATTAAGTTTACTCCAAACCTGATCCATTGACACATATTTATATCTTCTACCAATAGAGCAGATATTGGCTCAATCCAATCTAAATACAGTATAAATGGATCAGGTCTGATCCAATCCAATAAATATTTTAAACGATTAAATCTGGACTGGTCCAATTCAATATATATAATCTTGTTGGTCCATCTAATCCATTCCAAATGATTTTGATTTGAATGGGGTACAATCCAAAACCAGTTCATTAACACCCATATCGACAGATCAGAATGGCAAACTCCTGCTCTTTCTCTACCACCAACAGAAAAGCCAAATATATATTGCCCTATATCCAAACATCCCGGCCTCCCAATGGGGCAAAGGGTCCTTTAGATGGGACCCACCAACCCACCGCCCTATGTACGGACACGCAAAACACTTTGTTTATTAAGTAAATTAAACAAGGAGACAGAAGGAAGTTATATATGGAGGAAAAAAATGGGATACCCAAGTTCAATCAGTTCCACTGTATCTGTATGTGGAAAGAGGATGCAGACTGATCAATATTCAACACTTGAGTGTACGTAGCCATGGTTTAAGTCTCATTCACACAGCTTTTGTTAAATATTAGTTTGTCCAAAGGAGACATAATAAACCGCCATGAATTATAAAAATGGTAGCTTTGGTGGCAGCCCAAAGGATTCCATATATCAACCACAAATTTGGTACTTTACTGCCTGGCATTACGAGGAAGGTGTCCTGGGTACATAAATTAAGGGCTATTGTCCCTAATTGCCCAGTGTCCCAGAGACGAGCTGGATTGAATACTTCAATTTGAATTTCATGCTTGTCAAGCTTGAAATTTTATTATTTTGATAAATTGAGTGCTGAAAATGGTTGAAAAAAATACCATCTTTCATAGTCATAAAACAACTTTTAGTCAGGATCGAACCGAACAGGGTGGTAATCCAAATGAAACTCACCATATAAAAAAAAAAAAAAAATTGAAATTGGGGCTACGAAAAGGCATCTATTCTTCCGTAGCAAAATAAAGGTTCCCATTTTTTTCAAAATTCAAATTATTTAAATCCCATTTGATTAATGAACAAGTAAGGAATTCAGTCCATTAATATCTAGCTGTAAATAAGTTTATTTTGAGGGCTATTTGTTTGCAGTCAGAAGTTCAAGTATCATAAAAGTTCTTTAAATTATATATTATTTTTATAAACCATTTCTAGTTCATACATACAACATTCAAATCAAACACAAGTCCAGTTTGAATCCGAATCCGACCCATTGGCCGCCAAAGTTGAAATGTGGGGAACCACATGTTGACCCATTTTATTCCACCAAAAAAATATATATATTATGAAGATGGTGGCTGTGGCCTTGGGATTCATTCCTTTTTATATGTAAAGTGGAGTCCAAACAAATAAATGCATTTATTTATATAATAATATAGTTTGAGTTTAAGGATCAAAGATGATGATGACTTTAAGAGCTAATACTTCCATTAATCTATCATTAAAAAGTAATGCATTATTTATAGATATAAATACTCGTTTAGTTAATATTAATTATTAGAAAACAAGGAAGCAAGCAGGACTGCCGGATTCTTTGCCTCCCTCTCCTCTGTAACCTTGTCTCTGCAACCGATCCACCGATCCAGAATGAATATTCAAGGTGGGTTGGCTCAAATTCTGAGCAAAAGAAGTAAGAAACTCCTTCATCATTTGTTTGTTTTGTTTTACTTCTTTCTCTCTTCTTTTTCTTTCTATGCCACATAATCCATGTCTTCTTCTCTTATTATAAGTTAATGGAGTCCCTCCAAGTTCACATCTTTTAATTTTGCATTTCTCTGCAAGCTACTGCTGCCTTCTCTTGGGAGTGGGGAAATGAGATATGTGTAGAGTGTTCTATAATCTGACAACACTGATGAGTTGAGCCCCATGAACCTCCAAGTATAATAGATCCATGCTTGGGCAGGCTTCCAATAAAGTACACAAAGGATAATGAATGCATCAATGTTGGTATCCCAAGTAAGAGTCTAAGAGATTTTTGTAATAAGTTGTGAGGGTCTGGGTCCCACAGCCTTATCATATCCTATACTTTAAAAGATTATATAGACACATAGTGAGATCTAAAGACTCAGAAATTTGACCAAATTTGGTCAAGCAATCAGCAGCCTGATTTGCTGAAGTTGCTGAATTGAAAGACATATATAGGGCTTGTTTTTTTAATTTAGATAAAATAATTAAATAGCAAAACATTTAAGGGTATAGTGACCTACCCAATTAATTTAAACTTCTTCCGTTAAAAGAATCCACAACATCCCTTAAAATTTTGTTTACTAAAAGACAAACAAAGCAATAAGCCTTTCAACTCAGCCACTTCAGCTGTTATCAAACAGCACCCAAGTAACATTCAACTTGTGTCTCCTGCAAATGTGAAAGCATTATTCTTCAATGGTATTTCTGATTCTCCAAGGAAGATCAATTTTCTTTCTCAAAGAATTAATCAATGATAAGTTTAAGGCGCCCTCAATAAGAATTTTGTTTTGATCTGAATTCAGTAGCCACTCATGGGCTACAAGAGCAGCCCAAGCTTTTTCCATGTTTAGGTGACTCATGAAATGGGAGTTTGATAGTTGAAATTTTGGAAAAGAAATTGCAATTAAGGACCAGATGCCATGTTTTAACAGCAAGCTTCATGGATTGGTTAATTTGGAAAGAAAAATAATTGTGATCTCTCTGAGAAATATTCTGCAACAAAAATGTCCTCTTGTCCAACTAGTATAGGTGCATAGTTTTTGAATCTTTTGAAAGCCATGTATTTTTCTATTCTCCAGACTAGCGTAGTTGGTAAAGTAATGTTCCTTTTCTTATATGCTAAACAATCTCTTTCTATTAACTTTGTCTGTTGGATGTGAAACTTCTTTTAATCTAGATTTAAATGTAACTTGGTACTTAATTTTCTTTAATGTTAATTACTCAGTAGAGTGGCTCATGAATTTAATTTGAACAAGCAAGAAGTGTGGATCAGTCATGAACCCTACATATACAAAAAATTACAAGAAAATCATAGGACCTTTATATATTATTAAAGGTCCTATGATTATTATTACAAGAAAATCATAGGACCTTTATATATTATTATTACAAGAAAATCATAGGACATAGGACCTTTATATATTATTAACTATATAATCTGTTTGGAACAAAAAAAAAAAAGATCCCGACCCAAATATTAATTGGGATACAATTTATAAAACCAAAACAGACATAATTGGTTCTATCGTTTCACTTCTATAATGTAGACCTAACCCACTGACAGCCGGGGAGAGAGAAAGTCCATAAATTCTATGGGTAAATAATTTTATATAATACTTTCTAATGTTTAAATAAAGGGTTATTTAATAAAGCACCACTATAGTTTCATGGATTTACTAAAAAATTACTTATAGTTTGCAACCAATTTATTTAATCAATCTAACATTAATTAGATGAAGGTGGAAAATGGAAATTTTCACCCTAACATCCATTCAGACAAATTTGATCAAATGAAAATATCATTTTTTCCCCTATTAAGATATGAGCAACCACTCTATGTATTAGTTCTATTTAGTCAATTTTCTTTTTATATGAAAAAATGTTAGGGATACCTTTGGAATAAACAACCATGAGTCAATGCCCTAGAACACATTTTCCACTCCATTTAGATAATCATGTTACTATTTTCAAATGGCAAAACAAATAGTTCTTAATAAAATGTCAATTAATTAAGTAGGTTGCAAACTATAGGGAGGTGTTTTAGTAAAATGAAAACTATATATATGGTGGGTTTAAGTAAATACTGAAACCATAGGGGGTGTTCTAGTAAATGACATTTAAATTAACTAGTATTAAGATAATTTTAGGTTTAACTAAATGACTGGTTCATTGGTTTGGCCTCTATCCCCTATTTAAGGAAACCCCAGTTAGTTGAAATCCATGGAATTGACAAATTAAAATTTTGGGTAAATTGCTGAAACCTTTCCTGAAGATTCTGCCTGTTATTGAAACCTCCCCTGAAGTTTGGCAAATGTAATCACCAAAGTTGAAAGTAGATCCCTTCTATTAGAATCTCTAACAAGAGGCATGAAAATGCCAAAAATACCCATGCAATTACTATTGAGGTTAGCTTCTATATAAAAAAACAATACAAACTTTATGAACAAAAAATAAATAAAGTTTGAAGTTGCAGCCCTACCTTTGAGCGATTGATATGAAGGGCGAACTTTAAAATAAATCAATTTCAGAAAAGAGATTGAAAGGAATTGGGGTAGCGATTGATATGAAGAGAAATTTTGGATAATAAACATTTTAGTCAAAAGTAACTGTATAGATATTTTGGACATTTCCATTCCTCTTATTAGAGGATTCTATCAGAAGGGATCTATTTGCAACTGTGTCAGAAAGTTCAAGGAAGACTATTGCAATTATCAAACTTCAAAGGAGGTTTCAGCAACAATCAGAAACTTCAGGGGAGGTTCTAGAAATTTACTCTAAATGTTTTAATACTTTTAAAGTACAGCCAGTGGACCTTGATTAAATTTCTATTCCCTAATTAGTCCACTTATCGGGCCTTCAGCATCCTCTTTTCATATGCTCTTCAATGCTCACATCATAGATCTTAAATGGACTCACAAGAAAAAGTGACTAAATAACAGCCAAGTAATAATAACTGTTCAAGTCAAACCCCCCACCAGAGAACTTTAAGCAATTAATATAAGAGCAATTCAGGGCCCATTTGGGAGGCTGAAGTTTTGATTGAACTGTTTTCACTGAACTGCTTTGGAGAAGCCACTAGTTGCAATGCAAAACAATTTGCACTGATGCAAAATCATGGTAGTGCAAATGATTTGAGTGTAAATTCTAATCTATTTTTGTTTCAAATTTTATCTTATTTTGTTTGATTTCAGTACAAATGAAGTACATTAAGACACAAAGAAGAATAAAATAAAATCCAAAATAAAATTAAACGAGAAGTTACATGCATTTTTAACATTTGCACTCCCATGTATTTGTACTAGTGCAAATAAATTTATACTGCAACCAAACACAGCCAAAAGAAACTACAATGAAAAGCCCTTGTCTACTGAAGGATAGAAAATTTGGGTTCGCTGAACATTCAACAAGCATGGCTTATATGCTGTCGCCAAAAGCCAACAGGAAAGCCCTCCCAAATGGGCACTCAACTCTTTTCAATTAACTACATGGGGGTGTTTGCCAAAGTATAGGATTTTGTTTTAGAAAATAAAAGCACCTTCGAAAGCAAAATAATCATATTATTTATGTCGATTCTGTAGTTGTTTTTATTTTCAGAAACAAAATCATATACATTGGTGAAAATCCCCCCCAAAAAAATAAAAATAAAATAAAATAAAAAAAGTACCAGACTAGCTTCCACATACAATATTACAATACAATATACTCTTCGGTTGGATCCAAATACACATATCAAACAAACTATATATTACTTAAGTTAGGTGAGGACCCTCTTGATGGATCAGAATCCTCTATATATATATATATGACACTGGAACTTCCACTTGTAGCAAAGTTTTCTAAAAGATTATTTGCATTTTGCAGCTAGCACTTGGTGGTTGTTTGGTTATGAATTTTAAATCCCCCTCCAATGTCAACCCACTTTCAGTAGAATACTCCATTTGAAAAAGCAATACTCGCTCACAGAAGCAACTCAAATACTCACATTCCATTTGCAATTTCTCCCACTAAGTAATTATTCAGAAACAAATGCCCCTGTAAATGATTCTGAGCTGACCCATTTAGCCATTGATTTCTGGTTTTCTGCATTGAGTTTGCACAATTGAATGGATTTCACTGAGGCTGTGTTTTGATTGAAGGAAAAAGTAAGAAATGGATTGGAAACACAGTTACTCCAAGTGATCTACTGGGGAATATTTCACCAGTCTGTGTCAAACATATTAAACTTATCATTTAGTATCTCCATCGATCACTGTAGATCAGAACACAGACAGAAACACTTTATTGACCTAGATAGTCCACCAACATCTTACCCACTGATACAGGATAATGGATTCAAACCTGTCAATTCATTTTCTACCAAGATCACACACACACCCCCTATCTTTTGGTGCTTCATATGTAGACATTTGAAACCTAATTAACTAAAACCCACATAAACATGTTGGTGGTTTATATAGACAAATGAAGCTCAATGATTTGTGACCCATGTACCCTAATTTATATAAGTGCTTTATGAAGACAATGGATGGCCGTTGGTATGGAATACACAATTTCCTATTCTCTCTCTGCTGTCCTTAAAGCACATAGTGTATATCAAATCTCCCACTAATTAAAGCATATATATATCTTTTTGAGGAAGCAAGCATGCCTATCAGCAGATATACAATGATCTCACTCTGAACAAACTTTTACCTACCATATATTGATCTTTGGAATATCTCAAGATCATACCTTCTTGTCCTTTTCAGAGATTAGAATATATGGTCTTTTGAGAATTACATATAAAGTTTCAACTCTCCATACCTACTACTTATTATGCCTGTCATCTGAAGGAAAGAGATCAGTACTCTAAACATGAGACACACAGCATGAGTGTGTTACAGTAACAGTAGTGCACTTCCAATAAGGGTTATGACTCAGTTACTTTCATCACTTTTTAGGCTGTAGTTAGGTATGGTTGTTCAAGCTGTGCAGCAACAGACCAACATTGCTGGACAATGAAATTGAAAACCAATTTTTCTTGAAAGTTGGATAGCATTCTCAAGAGTTATTTATTTGAATATGAAATTTTTGGTTTAAATCTTGCTATTGTCTTTGTAATCAGATACCCATTTAAGGTGCAATTGTTATTCTGTCAAATTACCCAAATAGCTTGGTCCAAGATTGGGTAATGGCCTTTAATTATCAGAAACCCATTTACACCTTAGATGGGCCTGATGGATCCATGACCAGAGACCCATTTACATTTTTTGAGAAGTACATATTTACCCATTTACATGTATGTATGGCCTTGTTGATTGTTATATATGAATATGAATATGAATACATCTGAGCCAGAAACTCAGGCCTCACAAGATCAACAGAGGTTGTGCAAATAAGGTCACTCGTCTAGGACCCAGAAACTTCCCCCACAATCAAATTGCAAAAGTTTCTTGGCAAATGTTTGACTCTTCCGTCAGTCTATTCAAAGGAAATTACAAGAAGATGTGACCAATATAATTCCAATAGCTCTGATCATCTCTATTAAATGGTGCAGTTTGTCCGTGGTTGGCTGATGGTCTTGCATCAAATATGGCACCAGCAGCTACTCAGCTAGCTACGTGGAATTGTCTACCAGCCCAAGCTAATAATGTAATAACCCTGTACTTGGTGCAATGAGGGAACTGAAGATTTGGTCGGCCTAGTGATCAGTCCGCAACAGTGGCCACTCTGATGGTCTGATTTTGGGCAATCTCTGACTGATTGAAGTTGACACCGCAACCAACAAAAAGACATTAATGGACGCATCAACTACAATCCTACATCGATATCGCTCGTTTCAGGCCATTGGCATTGGATCTCCCTCAGCTCTCCCGTACTGCTGAAAATAATGTGCAAACTGACTAACAAAAACGAGAGGCTGTTTTGATGTTTTATGGGCCAGCCTTTTGTTTCTTAATCTTTTGAGAGAATTGAAAAAAGCAGGGAAATTTCCATTTTAATTTAAGATATATACAAGGGTAGATAAAGAGTTGTAGAGTGATCTTTGAATAATAAATAGGCTTCATGCATGTGTTGTCGCAGTACTGGCTTTAACTTTAAGCCAAAGCAAATAGAAGAATACAAATCATTCTAAGATTTTTCTTTAATTATAAAAGGCAAAAAAAAAAAAAAGAGGCAAGAAAAATTAATACCCTAGAAAAATCTGAACTAGTGAAGCGATTCTAATTACTTTATTCTTTAAATCAGATCTCTACAAGAAGAGTTCAAGCTACAATAGTCCACACATATTTCTAGCATTTTTTATGTCTGTTCCTACTTAGTTTTACTTTTAGTCTGCCTAATTTATTTTTAGGGTTTTTATAATTCAATTCACCCCTAGGATGGAGCTAAGATTTTTAGGGCTGGATTGTATCCTGCCCATGCCCATGGATTGATGTCAAATTCATGGCCAGAATGCGATTTATGGGGGGCTACCATTTCAGATTTCTGAGGGGGAATAAAGTGTACTTCTCCCTCATTTCTAATAAGAAAGTCACTTATCTTGACAAAGGCACTTATTTGGGCAAATGTTCCATAGAAAACACTTGTGTTTAAGTAAATGCACTTACTAGTATTCTTTTTCGTTTTTCAAGTAAAATTAACAATAACCATTTTTGTCCATAAAGTGTCATTATTGAAGAGTCATGTTGTCTCATCATCCGTTAACAATTTTCTCGGTAGAAAAACTATTTACTAGAAGGTAATACTTAGTCAATGATTTTATTCCTTCTCTCTTTTCTACATCAAATATCTAGTAATTTATTTGAATTATTTATATCTAGTGGTAATTGAAAGAAAAACCCAACTTCTTAAATTGCTCTTTTAAAGTGACGACTGATAAAAAATTGTTGAACATTGACGTTAGAAAATCCTAGTTGCCTATTTGGCACCTAAGGTTAAATCAAATAACAAGTTACTTGGTGGAACCAATTTATAGTTTCAAATAGATCAATTATTATTGATGAGGGGTGAAATGGTACTCCAATTATGAGCTGCCATGTGGCACCCAAAATCATCTTATGACACCTTGGCGTCACATGTGGCACGACCATGCTTGAATGCTCCTCGACAGATCGGATTATGCCACCCAGAGTAACTCCGATCTCACTTAAGAGCAAACCAGCAAATCGACTTACAAGAACTTTACGATGCACGCCCATTGACTGCTCCGAACACTAGCCTACCTCTTCGACCTAGGCAACACAAGACCTAAGATGTCATGCCAACTTCAGGATGGCTCCAACCTACATGACACATCTCTCCTTATCCGTTCACACTACTCAGCAGTAAACTCGATTCCTTCCACTTTGCGAGGAACCAGATAAGGGCCATCACAACTCTGTGTGGGTGTACTCTATAAGCAATAGAAGAATAAGGCCTATCACCTCTAAACCTGTCAGACACGCCTTGACTAAGCTTCAAAGTCTATATAAGGGTGACCCCTCACCCTCAAACGGTACGCTTACTCTTCTGCACACTTACTCTACTAGCTCTCAACTCTGGTTCTCTATCCACTAGGTCTGATTCACTTGGCAGCTCGGTACTAACTTGATCGTCGGAGTTCCCTTGCTTGGGTCATCCTCCCAGGCTCTCTGGTGTGTTCAATCTTGCAGATACAACCTAATAGTTCACATCATCCAAATTTTCATTGCCAACAAGGACTCTGTGCGATTTGCTCTTCATCAATTGGCACCATTTATGGGAACCAAGATGTAAAGGCCTATTCCCACACTCTTCCATTAATCACTTTCATCATGTCTTCACCAAAGGATAAGGAAGCTCAAGTTAGCGAATCCTCCTCTAGGGGAAACATTAGAATGTCGAGTCCTCCATGGTGCTAGTGGGGGTGAACGACCAATAGTTCCAAGAATTGGTGCACCTGGTCAAAGACAATTAGACCTGGCAATTGGATTGGATGGGCCGGGTTCGGGTTAGGTCAAGACACTTTGGGTTATTTCAGGTCAAGTTGAATTTTGGATTGGGTTATCAAATGCTAGACCCTAACCTTAAATGTTCGGGTTAGGGTTGACCCATGGGTCAATTCAGGTCATCCCAAAAAATAACTAAAATTTAAAAAAAGTAAAGAAAAACTACATGAAAAATGCCAAAATTAAAGGAATTAACCTTAAAATTCTAAATATAAAATAAAAGAAAAACTTGAACATTTAACAATTTAAAGAGTAAACAATAAAAAGTTAATACTAAATAGAAAAGATTAAAGAGTGGAAACTTCTAACAATGCATAAATAGTCCCAATTAAATTTGACAATTGGGTCAATGGGTTGACCCATGACCCAACCCAGTTTTTTTCTGGTTGGGTCGGGCCCAGTCATTCTCATATTCAGGTAGCTAAATATGAGACCCTAACCCTGATTTTTTGGGTTGGGTTGAATCGGGTTCATAGGTTGGGTCAACTTTTTACCGGGTCTAGAGACAATGGACCTTCACATGCAGGCTTGGGAAGAATTCATGGCTGCAATGGGACTACGACAGCCCAAGGTACCTATACGGGAGCAACCACCTAGGAATCAGGACCACTGACAACCCACGCTACTAGAGATCCCTCCACCGTCACCTCGCCACACCTACTGTAACCTCGCTCGGACCTGCATGTCCCAGTGACGAGACCTTGTGTATGTCCCTGAGAGAGAGAGGGAAGTAGAGCCACCTCCTCCCACAGGTCTAACAACTCGCTTTTCGTGGAATGCTCCAAGCCAAACAAGCACAAAAGACACTCCGATACGTCAAGCACCCCAATTCTTACTATGCCTTTGCCTTTAATGCTCGAGATCCTCCAGAAACACACCTTAAAGACTTTAAAGCGTCAATGTTGGAGTCTTATGATAGAACAATCAACCCATTCAACCACATTGAGAGCTTCTAGTTTCTCATGTTGCTACACAAGGCCACAGAGGTGAGCATGTGCTTGGCCTTCCCAACCACCTTTCACTAGACAACCCAGATGTGATCCTCAGGGCTCACACTAGGACCCATAGAAATTTGGGGGCAGTTCACCCAACTCAGTACGACCCACTTCGTGCCCAAAAACCGCTGCAAACCTCATGAGCATCTATTAGCGACCTAATGAGAGCTTTCGCGAGTACATTTGAAGGTTCAATCTAGAGTCTCTTTAAGTCTACGAGCTCGATCCACTAGTTCAAGTAGTAGTGGCCATACACGGAGTCAGGGACCTTCATTTACAATTCTCCCGGGCCAAGAATCCTCTGCTCAATGTGCTCGATCAGCACATTTTGACCTCCTCATCAGCAAATTTTGACCTCTGCTCAATGTGCTCGATCGCCTTCTACTCCCCTTCCTGTATGAGTATTGACCATGTTTTTCTCGCACTCGGCTAACTTCCCCGCCTTCTTAGCTTTCTTTGCTTCTTTCACAACAATTTGACCATTAAGGTTTCAACACTTATTAGGATCCTAGCCAACAATGCCCGAGAGCTCTCTACATCTTTTCTCACTGCCTCACATTGGCAAGAGGGCCTCCATCCTTTCCAATAGCACTTGTGCCATGCTGTCATGAAAAGGAGGTTTGAGTAGCCTGGTTTGTAGAGAGAACAGGAAGACAACGGAGAAAAGTACAAGTGCATACCATTAGAATAGCTTAGATTAATTTTCCACCAAGCATCAGAGTGGCCTAATCGATGTAGTCTTTCACGTCATCAAGGAGGAGGATCCCCCTACCTAGTTCGAATGCCACCTTCAAATTTTTTATCCTATCAGTTGTCGTCATCAACCACTTAGAGCTCAACCTCGGCACCTATTGCTTGAGTGCACCAGTAACAAGCCCTGATGTTTCAGTCATCTCAATGCTTGGGACCGAGAAGACGTGCTCACCGAGGTGGACATCCATGTCGACAGACTCCATAGGCATGTCCTCTTGCCTTTCCTCATCAAAAAGGTCGATGTGGATGATCTTGATAGCTCCCCGCTCAGCCAACCTCATTTACTTGTCATCCATAACCGACCTTTCTTTTCTTCCTCTTCAACATGCCGAGCATGCCGCCAGTGTTGGCACCTAACATTTCTCCTACAAAAGACAAAGATGTTGGTCAGATGAACAACTGAAGTAAGAAGCAAATGGAAAAAACACCTAAGTCTGAAGCTACAACCTACCCAAGAGACTAAGGCTAACTCGGACCAGCACGTCTTCAGATAAGAAGTCACTGACTTGCAACTTCTTCCTAACTAAGTACTTCACTAGAGCCTCTGGTCACTCGTCCAAAATCTCCTCCCCTACATCATGTCCAACAGTTTGTGCCTAGGGTGGTATGACAAGTAGAAGAAGCCCTTCTCACCCTCTAGGTTCTTCATTTAACAAAGGACGACAAAGGTTTTTATGCTTAGAATAAAGTTAAATCAATGGTAAAATGATATGGTACCGACCACAGTCCTAATTGAGTTCGGGTGAAACTGACTGAGGGTAATGTGTAATATTTGAGGACCTCAGGGATAAAAGGGTGAAGAGGAAACCTAAGGCGGACTACCAAGGCCTACTCGTATACACACACCTCATGTGAATCATGGTGCCAAGGTCGCATATCGGAGATCAAGAGGACTTCGAGCTCTTCAAGGATTTGGTAAAACTTCATTACGCCTCAGAGATTGGTAGTGGATAGCCAAATTGGACCAAACTTGGACTTCCTAATAGAAATGGAAGCTCCTTTATGGGAATCTCAACCTGATTTGGGTGTCACCCCGCTCCTCACTCTCAAACCCGGACAAAGACATAATGGAGAGGTTAATGAAACTAAATAAGAGACAAAGAAGACTCACTCGAAGAAGGCTAAGAGACATGACTAAACTCACCAGACTCCTTAATAGTGCTCCAAGCTCTCTAACCTCTCTACGACGCAACTCTCACTTAAAGACAAGTGAAAATGATCTCCCCTAGGTCTATTTTTTATGAGCAAAAGTCTTAGATCATCCATGGCCTAGATCAATTCAATCATCAATGACAACTAATTTTCATGTCACATCCACACGTACTCACCATGTGACTTGTCAGACGGTTCTAACCAAATGAATTGGACCAGTACAAATCTGCAGTCTAATGAAACTATACTTGGAACACTTAATGGAAATTGTTTAAGACAAGCTACTTCCTTCGCCTGAGTTGTTAACCTCGAGATTGAAAGTGGGAGCAATTGATGAGGGATAAAATGGACCTCCAATTATGAGCTACCATGTGGTGCCCGAAAACCATCTTACTACACCTTGGCATCACATGTGGCACGACCTAACTTGGATGCTCCTCCAAAGATCGGCTTATGCCACCCAATTAACTATGGTCTCGCTTGAGAGCAGTAGACCAATACATTGGATTACAGGACCTTCACGACGCAAGTCCATTGGCTGCTCTAAAAATTGGCCTACCTCTTCAACATGGGCAGCGCGTGATGGCTCTGACCTATGTGGCACATCTCTCCTTATCTGCTTGCACCAATAAGTGCCCCCAAAATGTGTGCAGACATGATGCCTACCTGGTAATATAAACTCGGTTCCTTCCACTTCGCAAGGAACCAAATAAGGGCCAATATGACGTTGTATGGGTGTACTCTATAAGCAAGGGATGGATAAGGTCTATCACCTTCGAACGTGTCAGACGCGCCTTAACCGAGCTTCAAGGTTTATGTAAGGATGACCAAGCAACTTCCTTCACCCGAGCTGTTCACCTCGAGTTTGAAAGTGGGGGCATTTGATGAGGAGTAAAATGGCCCTTCAATTATGAGCTACCACGTGGTGCTTGAAAACCGTCTTACTACACCTTGACATCACATGTGGCACGACCTCGCTTGAATGCTCCTCAACAGGTCGGCTTATGCTGCCCAAAGTAACTGTGATCTCGCTTAAGAGCAGACCAATAGATCGATTTACAGGACCTTCACGAAGCACATCTAAAGTAATCGTTTTCGGCCACGTACCAATATTTTGTGATGTAAATTTTTTTGGCTAAGTACCTCGTTATTTAACCCGGTGGTGGCGTGCCTTAGTGATGAGCTACTTGGTAGTGAACTTCCTACTGGCGAACTATTCGGTGGAGAACACTGCCTAGGGGCGAACTACTTGGTGGCGAACTACCCGGTGGCGAACTGCCTGGTGGCGAACTGCTTGGTGGCGAACTGCCTGGTGGCGAACTGCCTGATGGCGAACTGTCTGGTGGCGAGCTGCTCGGTGGCGAGCTGCTTGGTGGCGAACTGCCTGGTGGTGAACTGCCTGGTGGCGAACTGCCCGGTAGCGAGCCGCTCGGTGGCGAACTGCCCGGTGGCGAGCTGCTCGATGGCGAACTGCCTAGTGGCGAACTGCCTAGTGAGGAACTGCCTAGTGGGGAACTGCCTGGTGGCAGACTACCTACTAGGCGGTCGATGACTTAGAGAATGCTGGAGCTCCCTGGTGTGGCGCAATCCGACTGCCCTCAGCATGAGGTGGTCTTCTTTCCTTTGTAGGTTGCGGGAGCTGAGGGACCTGCAAGAACTTCATCTTTTCCTCCTCTTTGTAGGTGGCGGGAGCTGAGAGACTTGTGAGAACTCCATATTTTCCTCCTCTTTATAGGCGGTGGGAGCTGAAGGACCTGCGGGAACTGAATCAAAGGTCCCGGGGGTATTTTCTCGGTGGGGGTTCTCCGACGCTTAAGTTAGCACTCTTATTGTAGGGAGCTTTGAAGATAATATGAGAGAGCTAGAAAGCAGGGGTTACTTCCCTTTTTTCATCCCCCTCCCCTTTGGGGGGTGAGGTCTTTATATACCGGAGTCCTCGCGGGTTAGGTGGGTGAAAAGCCTCCAAACTGTAAGACTCGTCGCATCCTTTCAGAACCAAGGTACGGTGGTGAACTCCTCGAGGTCGTCAGGCTGGCGCTTGTGTCAGGCGGCCAGGTCGGCGCCTGGGCCGGGTTGTCAGGGGGGCGCCTGCGTCAGTCGGTGGGTCAGTGTCTAGGCCAAGTCGTCAAGTCGATGCCTATGTCAGTTGGCGGGTCAGTGTCTAGACCAGGTCGTCAAGCTGGCGCCTGTGTCAGTCGGCGGGTCAGTGTCTAGGTCAGGTTTGTCGGTGGGCGCCTTATGGGCGGCTTGGCCGGATCATGCACTAGGCTGGTCCAGGTCGGCCAGGTTACGCAGGCCGCACGCCGCACACAGCTTGCGCAGGCCGTGCACAGTTCGCGCAGGCCGCGCTTGCACGCCGCGCAGGTTGCATGTGCCACACGCAGGTTGCGCCAGGCCGGCCAAACTGGTGCCCAAGTGGGTCACCAACTTCGTAAGTTTGTTGGCTGGGTGTTTTCCTAGTTGTCATGAGGTGCCACGTGTCACAATTTCACTAGAGGGCAAAATCTGCCCTCATCAATAGCCCCCCACTCCCAAGCTGATAGTAACTCGGCGAAGGGAGTAGATTTTTTTTTTTTTGCCCGTAAGTCGATGAGGTAGTAAGTGCTGATCCAATTACTAGTGTGGCCCATAGGCTTTGGGAGCGACTCGTAGTCTACTCTTCTTTGACTTTTGCCCGTGTCGGAGAGGCGATTGGGTCTTTAGTGGTAATGTGGCCAGTAGGCTTTGGGAGTGACCAGTGGTCTACTCTTTTCTAACTTTGCCCGTGCCGAAGAGGCGACCAGGTCTTAAGTAGTAATGTGGCCCGTAGGCTTGGCTTGCATCAGCTTCGTAATGCCGGTCACCTACTCCTACAAGAAGCTACTAGGGGCTCAACCTTCGGGGGCAACACTACTAACTTTAGGTTGCCAGCTCACACGGGAGCCTTGGAAGGCTCGACTAGTAAGGGCGCCTATGTAGTCAGTTGGCCGCCAACTCTCGCGAAAGCCACGAAGAGTTCATCTTTGTAGGGGGAACCTTGCGGAGAGGACTGATGTGGCATTATCTGAATTGAAAGTAAGGCTGGTAGAGCTACTTAGTCCGTTAGCTCCCGGCATAGTCTCTGAGTTCATAAAAATGTAAACTATAAAGCGATAGCTTCAATTTCTAAAAAGTGAGGACTTAGTTTTGGCAAGATGAGAACTTAGCTTTTGTAGGATGAGAACTTAGATTTTTGTAGCGTGTTCCCACAGACGGCGCCAATTGATGTAACCGTTTTTGGCCACGTACCAATGTTTTGTGATGTAAAATTTTTTGGCTAAGTACCTCGTTATTTGACCTGGTGGTGGCATGCCTTAGTGATGAGCTACTTGGTAGTGAACTGCCTACTAGCGAACTGTTCGGTGGAGAACTGCCTGGGGGTGAACTGCCTGGTGGCGAACTGCCCGGTGGTGAACTGTCTAGTGGCGAACTACCTGGTGGTGAACTGCCTGGTGGAGAGCTGCCTGGTGGCGAGCTACCTGATGGCAAACTGCCTGGTGGCGAACTGCTTGGTGGTGAACTGCCTGGTGGCGAACTGCACGGTAGCGAGCAGCTCGGTGGCGAACTGCCTGGTGGTGAACTGCCCGGTGGCGAGCTTCTTGGTGGCGAACTGCCTGGTGGTGAAGTGCCCGGTGGCGAGCCGCTCGGTGGCAAGCTGCTCGGTGGCGAATTGCCTGGTGGCGAACTACCTGGTGGCGAACTGCCTGGTGGCGGACTGCCTACTAGGCGGCCGATGACTTAGAGAATGCTGGAGCTCCCTGGTGCGGCGCAATCCGACTGCCCTCAGCATGAGGTGGTCTTCTTTCCTTTGTAGGCTGCGGGAGCTGAGGGACCTGCGAAAACTTCATCTTTTCCTCCTCTTTGTAGGTGGCGGGAGCTGAGAGACCTGTGAGAACTCCATATTTTCCTCCTCTTTGTAGGCGAAGGGAGCTGAAGGACCTGTGAGAACTGAATCAAAGGTCCTGGGGGTATTTTCCCGGTGGGGGCTCTCCGACGCTTAAGTTAGCACTCTTATTGTAGAGAGCTTTGAAGATAATATGAGAGAGCTAGAGAGTAGGGTTTACTTCCCTTTTTTCATCCCCCTCCCCTTTCGGGGGTGAGGTCTTTATATACCGGAGTCCTCGCGGGTTAGGTGGGTGAAAAGCCTCCAAACGGTAAGACTCGTCGCATCCTGTCAGAATCGAGGTACGGTGGTGAACTCCTCGAGGTCCTCAGGCTGGCGCTTGTGTTAGGCGGCTAGGTCGGCGCCTGGGCCGGGTTGTCAGGGGGTCGCCTGCGTCAGTCGGCGGGTCAGTGTCTAGGCCAGGTCGTCAGGTCGGCGCCTGTGTCAGTCGGCGGGTCAGTGTCTAGACCAGGTCGTCAAGCTGGCGCCTATGTCAGTCGGTGGGTCAGTGTCTAGGCCAGGTTTGTCGGTGGGCGCCTTATGGGCGGCTTGGCCGGATCATGCGCTAGGCTGGTCCAGGTCGGCCAGGTCACGCAGGCCGCACGCCGCACGCAGCTCGCGCTGGCCGTGCACAGTTCACGCAGGTCGCGCGCGTCGCGCGTGCCGCGCGCAGTTCGCGCAGGCCGCGCGCGCCGCGCGTGCCGCGCGCAAGTCGCACAGGCGCGTGGCCTGACGCGCCAGGCCAGCCAGACTGGTGCCCGGGTGAGTCACCAACTTCATAAGTTTGTTGATTGGGTGTTTTCCTAATTGTCACGAGATGCCACGTGTCACAATTTCACTACAGGGCCAAATCTGCCCTCATCAACATCCGTTATCTACTTTAAAAATCGGCCTACCTCTTCGACCTGGGCAGCATGTGACCTAAGATGTCACACCAACCTTAACATGGCTCTGACCTATGTGGCACATCTCTCCTTATCCATTTGCACCAATAAGTGCCCCCGAAATGTGTGCGGACATGATGCCTACCTAGCAATGTAAACTCGGTTCCTTCTGCTTTGCAAGTAATCTGATAAGGGCCATTATGACATTGTATGGGCATACTCTGTAAGCAAGGGACGGATAAGATCTATCACCTTCGAATGTGTCGGACGCACCTTAACGAAGCTTCAAAGTTTATATAAGTGTGACCTCTCACCCTCAAATGATATGGTTACTCTTGCACACACTAACTTGACCATCGGAGTTCCCTTGGCTGGGTCATCCTCTTGAGCTCTTTAACGTGTTTGATCTTGCAGATATGACTTGATGACCTCAGTTTACATCATCTGAGCTGTCATTGCCAATAGGGACTCAACCGATTTGGTCTTCATCAATTATAATTTGGGGTTCTCAGTAATTTGGTTTGGTCTTTATACCACATCAAGATTTGTGTGATCAAATCATTCTAGATATAATAAAAAGGCTGATGAAATCTCGGGGTGCAAGTTGAGTTGGTTAAGGTTGGGTGGAGGTCAACATAATCCGTCAACCTAAGCCCAACTCAAGGTTCTAAACCCCAAACCTTAACACTAACCCTGATAATCCGTCATAGTCAATCCTAACCCAAACCCAACCCAATCCAACCCTTCTCTCATCCTCTTAAAATCTCATAAAATCTCTAAAATTTTTTATGTTTCACTAAGGGACCTAAACTCTTATGACTATACACTGATCAAGTTTTTTTTCTTTGTAATTGGTTAATTGGCTAATTGGCCATTTTCTTGTTTGATGTTTTCATTGGTTTCTTTTAGTAGAATAGTGAAAATAGAAATGTTTCACATAATTAATCTATTATGAATTGTGATAGATCTACTAAAAATATATGATAATGAAATTAGCAATTATAAAAGATAAAATTATAGAATAAAAATCATTAAATGAAAACTTGTCATTAGGGCAAGGGCTTAAGAATTAAGAAAACTTAATAAGTTGACTAGACTAATCCAACCTGAATTGGAGTAGGATTGACTGATTTACAAAAGTCAACCCTAACCCTAACCCTTATCATCAACCCAACCTAACCCAACCCATCCTAAGTTGCAGCCCCAATGACATCATACATCATATCAAAATTAAATCTGATTATATTAGAAAATTAGAAAATGGCATGTGAAAGGATGAGAGATCCATCATATGAACACCCGAATCTTGCAGAATAGAATGGGCGAATTTCAAAAGTTTCTCTCCTTCCTATTGAGAATCACATTCCCTCTTTTAGAAAAATCATATTTTCAAAGATCAATCTTGAATCAAGAATCGAACCAGATCTGAACAAAATATTAGGAGAGGGATATACCTGATATAGAGAAACAATATCTCCCAATGAAGGTGTTCATGCCCAAGGAAGGAACAAAAAACTGCACCTACTCAAGATAGCGCAATGTAGGATGGAGCAAAATCAACAACGTTCTTCAAAAGAACCAGATCTTTCGCAAGAATCAGCTGGACAACACGTGAGCCTGACTTCCAATCAGTCCTTCCACAAAGTACTAATATCAAGATCCAATCTTGATCACTCCTACTAGGAAGAGGAGATCGAACTGGCAGTTGTGGTGGTGGTAGGAAGGAGGCGGCAAAAAGAATTAGCACAGTGTTGCTGTATTCTTTCTTCTGTGATTTCAGCTCTGAAAGAGAATGTGAAATTGAATCTCTAAAGACTGTTGCCCCTTCCTCCTTTTATAACCTTAAAGGGATCAGCTCCTAATCCCATTAGGAGTTGCTGATCCAAATCATATTTGGATCAGAATTCCCTTTAAGTGATAAGGGTAAACCCTTATCTTATCTACAGATTAGATCAGCCCTCTCCTAATCCTATTAGGAGGTTTCTAAATCTGAATCTGTATTCAGATTTGGACTCTCTGAGTAGGATAGGGTAAGTATCTGCTAATCTAATCTCAGATTTAACCCTTCTTTAACTGATCAAATCAGCCCAGTTCGAAATGGGCTTTAGGCCCATTAATAGTATGTGCTCACTTAGCTTTCCAAATTGCTGCCCAGTTGGGCTTCCTTGTATAGTGTGGGACCCAAGCATTGATTTACACATCAGCCACAAGGGTTCGACCTAGCCTTTGTTACAAGGCCTAACTGAATTCACTAGACAGCCCAGTGAACCCCTTGAGCCCATCACATGGACTCTATGGGCCCAACACTTACACTAAGTGGTCATTGGGCCATGCCACCTTGTAACACTCAGGGACTATGGGCAAATGCAAGATTAGCCCATCAGGCATTACCCTCAATGATCTTACACTTAAACTCTCAGCCCATAATGATCATACACTACCCAATAAGAGAGAACCTCTCCCTCGGCTACAAGGAATAGTGCTACACTCTCTGCTCAAATAGATTCTGGGAATTAAAACCTTTGCAAACAATTTGAAATCATAACACAAATATATATACTTTTATATCTCATATAAAATATATTTTGTAAAACAAATCTCAACGGTTGAAATCGGATGCTGGCAGTCTTGGTTTCCATCAGAGAGAGTGCATCCCTGATCATTACCTTTGTTTGACAAAGGGGGTGATTCTGTCACTATGATCACCCATTCAGATGAATTCTCAGACTGTCCCAACATACCCAGGTTTTGAGCCCCATTAAGGATCTCACCGGTTGGTTTATCAAAGATAGCCCAATCCGACACCTTGTGTAGTATCATAATCGAGTCTAGGGGTCAGGTGTAATTTTCCAGTTTTGCCCATCTATCTCCAAGGTCCAGGGCAATACTGGAAATCTGGTCCGGTTCAAAGATTCAATTAATCCTACATTGCATGTGCCTTGGGTCTCACCCTGGCGGTTGAGACAAGTCACCCCAACATTTGGCAACACACCAATGTCAACCTTGGCAGGATAAATCTCCCTAGACTTACCCAACGGCTGTGAACATTCTAAACTAACACGAGTCTCATTAAGTGTCCAGTTTAAGGGTATTACACAGAAACACACCACAAGAACATGAATCAAATATGCACTTTATTCATTTATAATAAATGTCATAAGTACATCAAACTGATTGAAGCTAGGGACATACAACTATCTAACAGCTCCCACTTGCACTCAGGTCCAATCTAGTATAAGCGGAGTTCCATACTTTCTCAAACACTTTCTGTGTCAGTGGCTTATTCAATGGGTCAACTACATTTTCCGTTGGCGCTACCTTCTGAATCAGGACGTCCCCTCTACAAACAATCTCCCGCAGTACATGGTACTTCCCCTCGATGTGCTTCGACTTCGAGTGGGTTCGTGGCTCCTTAGCCTGAGCAATCGTTCCATTGTTGTCACACAACAACGGGATAGGTGATGTACTGGATGGAACTACTCTTGATTCGTGAACGAACTTTTTCATCCACATGACTTCCTTGGCAGCTTCACTTGTGGCAATGTATTCAGCTTCGGTTGTGGAGTCTATCGTGGACCCCTGTTTGCTGCTTTTCCAGCAAACAATACATGATCCTATCGTGAAAACATACCCAGATGTAGACTTTCTATAATATGGATTTGACTGGAAATCAGCATCAATATACCCCTGGATCTGTAGTGAGCTACCATCGAATACCAGACAAAACTCTTTTATCATTTGAAGGTACTTGAGTATGCATTTCACAGCAGTCCAGTGCTCGTGCCCTAGGTTGGCCTAAAATCTGCTTACCACACTCACTGCCTGAGCAATGTCAGGACGGGTGCACAGCATGGCTTACATGATGCTCCCTACGGCTGAGGCATAGGGAACGTCCGTCATGCCCTCAATCTCCTTAGAAGTCTTGGGAGACATCTTCTTGGAGAGAGTGACTCTGTGCCTGAAAGGAAATTTGCTTTTCTTGGAGTTCTCCATGCTATATTGCTTGACAATTTTGTCAATGTAAGCAGATTGAAGAATTGTTGTGGCAACCATACTTTCACCGTAGTCAACATTCCTACATTATTCCCAATGTGCAGAATGTCCTCTACATACAGAACCAGAAACGTAACCTTATCCCCACTGGACTTCTTGTAAACACAGGGCTCATCCAGGTTCTACTCAAAGTCAAACTTTTTGACAGTAGAGTCAAACCGGATGTTTCAACTCCTAGAAGCTTTTTTAAGCCCATATATGGATCTATTTAGTCTACATACCATGTGTTCTTGACCCACAGCTATAAAACCTTGCGGTTGTTGCATGTAAATATCTTCAGTAAGATCTCCATTCAGGAACGCAGTTTTGACATCCATTTATCAAATCTCATAGTCATGGTATGCTACTACAACTAGTAGGATCCTAATAGATTTAAGCATGGCCACAGGTGAAAATGTTTCCTCATAATCGATACCCTCTTTCTGAGTGTACCCTTTCGCCACCAGACGAGCTTTGTAGGTCTCAACCCTACCTCGAGGCCCTTCTTCTTCTTGTAGATCCATTTGCAACCAATTGCTTTTACCTCAGAGGGCGGATCTACTAGAGTCCAAACTCCATTGGCATCCATTGAGTCCATCTCAGCTCTCATGGCATCTACCCACTTAAGGGAGTCTATGTCCAACATAGCTTCCGCATAAGTCATAGGATCCTCCTCACTAGTCAAGGCTTCCACCAGGTAACTATCCTGGTCATAGCCAAAACGGACTGGTGGTCTGGACACCTGGGTAGATCTTCTAGGTTGGTCAATACCTAGAACCTATGGGACACCTCCTACTGGCCCTGAGCTCTCCTCATCAAGAACTATTTCCTAACGGTGTAAGTCCAAATTGTCCACACTCGTTCTTCTCACTTGGGTCATAGAATAGGTAACCCACAGAACCCTTTGGGTAGCCTATGAATAGGCAATGGCTGGTCTTGGATTCCAAATTGTCCGTACTCGTTCTTTTAACATGCGCAGGACAACCCCAAATCTTCAAGTGTCTGACACTTGGTTTCTTTCCGGTCCAAAGTTTGTATGGAGTGTTTGGAACCAATTTGGTTGGAACCCGATTCAGCACGTATATCGCAGTCTCTAATGCATAACCCCAAAAGGATGTAGGTAACTCTGAGTGTACAAGAAGCGACCGGACCATATCCAATAAGGTCTTATTCCTCCTCTCTGAAACACCATTAAGCTATTGTGTAGCAGGAGGAGCCAACTATGATACTATCCTGTTGACCTTCAAGTAGTCCTTGAATTCATCAAAGAGATATTTGCCTCATCAATCTGATCGAAGAGCCTTGATTTGTCTCCCTAACTATTTCTCAACCTCTTGTCTGAACTCCTTGAACTTTTCAAAAGATTCAGACTTGTGTCTCATTAGGTACACGTAACCATACCGAGAATAGTCATCGGTAAATGCAATGAAATGCACGTGTTGGTTACGAGTCCTAACACTCAGGGGACCACATACATCACTATGTATAAGGTCAAGCGTGCCTGTACATCTTTCAGGCTTACCATTAAATGGTCGTTTTGTCATCTTACCCTGAAGGCAAGGCTCACAAGTGGGAAGATCTTATACAGTTACAAAATCCAAAGGACCAACCTTTACCAACCTTGTGATATGGTCAACACCGATATGGCCAAGTTGGTAATGCCACAGGCACGTGGGATTAACTGTATAATGTATTCTTTTCTTGGGGATATCAGCCGACGTAGTTTCGGCTATGTTAGTTTCTAGAGAAAGATGTAGAACATAGAGATCGTTCTCCAGTTTCCCGTATGTGATGAATCTTTTGTTTAATAGTAATCATGCTAAAGAAGTCAGAATAACCATCAGCACACAGTTTTGAGACAGAAATCAAATTTCTTCTTAAACTCTGTACAAAAAGACAATCTTTGAGTACAACTATTCCTTCTCTAAAAATTAACTCTATGGTTCCAATGGCCGCAACTGCAACACTTGCAGAAGTCCCCAAGTAAAGTATTACTTCTCCTTCACTCAGCCTTCTGCTTACCTTGAACCCCCTACAGTGAGTTACACGCATGAGTTGAAGCCCCAGAGTTAATACACAAGATTCAAGATTACCTTTCTTGGATTCCAAGTATTGAGGATAGTTCCTCTTCCAGTGGCTGGTCTGCTTGCAATAACGACAGGCATCTAATGCCTTGTCCTTCCTCTGCTTCTTGGGTTCGGTGGCCTTCTTTTGATGTTTTCTCTTTGCCCTCCTCTTCTTGCCTGATTTTCCTGCTTCAACAAGCATGGCAATGGGCTCATCCTTCTTAATCAATTCATCGGCCCTCTGCAACATATTGCTGAGTTCCTGCAAGCTGACATTCAACTTGTTCATGTTGTAGTTCATGATAAATGGATTGAAGGATGGAGGCAAAGAGTTGAGAATAGCATCGATCTGGGTTACTAGATCCAGCCCGGATCCAAGAGCCTCCAACTCGTTGATATAACCCATCATCCGAAGACAATGGTCGTGAACTTGTTGGCCCTTGAACATCTGCGCAGTCATGAACTGTTTCAAGACCTTCTGTCGAGTAGAACGATTCTGCTCTTCGTACATTGTCGTGAGACTGTCCAGTATGTCCTTGGCAAGTTCGACCTGATCGAATTGCCTCTGTATTGGATTATCCAATGAGTCAATGATATAGCAGCGGGCAAGGGAGTTTTTCTCCTCCCGTTCTTGGTATTCTCTCCTTCAGGACTCAGAAGCCCTATCTCCCGGACGATCCGGGGCAGGATTCTTGGCCACCTTATCCAGTTTCTCAGAGGTTAAGACCAGCATAAGGTTACGGTACCAACCGGCATAGTTTGGTCCCTTAAGCTTGTTGTCATCAAGAAGCTTTGAAAATTGTCTGTTTGCCATTTTCTGATAAAACATCAAACATTAGTCCACAACCTAATTTGATTCATGTTCATTACATAGATATGGCTTTTAATTTATGTTCCATTCCCATTTTTTCATCTCTGAGATTTCCCTCCCATCTCAGTGATGGAGACAGCGACTTGTCTCTGGAAATGTGAGAAACCACATAGGGTGCATGGAGTCAACTGTTTCAGGTACAAAACCCCATCACCTTTCTATGAAGGATCATATCCACTCATCATATGAGCTTTCCCTTTGGCCTCTATTAGACAAGGTTCATAGCCATTTTAGGTTAAACATTTCTGTCCAATGAGTGCTCACCCATCATATTCGTGAACGCCAAGGTACCGTGAGAGAGAGTTCTCATTTTCTAGTGAAGCCCCTCCCACATCGATCTATGACACCCCTATCATCTTATGAAACATTCAGGCAAGCCCAACAGCAAATGGATAGCCCATTTTCTGGTGTGTTTCCTCATTATTGAATGACCCATCTTCATGCTAATGATAGAAGGCCTTTAGAGAGTTCATCATATGAACCTCCCTATCACATGCACTCATATTGCTGGAGGAAACAAAGTTACGCCCTAGTTTAATTTAGGTCAAACCAAAGTGGCTCCCACTAACTTACATAAAGTAAGATTTCGATGGGCCCAAATCGGATGGGGTTCCGCGCATACCCTTTTTTAGGGGTGTGGGGCTCACCACAGAGGGAGGTCATCCAATGAGTTTTAGGGACACCATGGCAATGATGTGCATTCAGCCATGGTGTGCGCAAGAGCCACTATCGAATCTACATGGGCCAAACACTTATGGCCCATGAATGCAGCACATCACACATCCATACATATGCAGGGAAGAATTGGTCCAATCAATTAATTATTTGTAAAGCCCATAATTAAATCCCAATTTATTCTATAATATTAACAATTAATATTATCTAGGTATATGGGCCGAATTAGGGTTAATCAGTTCAGCCCATATAGCTTAATTGTAAATGTGGACTTTTAATTGTTTTAACAATTTAAAACTGGGCCTTACAGGTTGGGCCGAATTAAACATTCAATTAATCATCAATCCTCAGGCCCATTAGTGGAAAAAATAGGGCTGACATTCAGCCTTGATCGATCCCTATATTCGGTCCAACCAGTTTGGACCAATCTTGGATCGAATGGGTCTAATGTTTGATTTTTTTAATTAAAGATTTAATTCAAGAAAATAATCTGAAATTAAGTACTGATTAAAGGAAAAAACAAGAATCAGTTAGATAGGGCTATTCGCATAATCCATCATGCAAAACAGAGGTTAGATCACATTTCGCAGTTTCATAAACTGCAAATCGCAGATAGCGATTCTTCCATCTGCGAAATCTCCTTCCTTGCGCCACCATCTTCGATCCAAAATAAAATAAATAGAAAACCTAATTTCTATTAATATTACATCAGATTGAATGCCTATACATTCAGTCTAAAATAAATAAATAAATAAATAAATAAATAATATATATATATATATATATATATATATATTATAGACCAAATGAATAAATAAAACAAGAATCTACAAATCGCAGATCTCCACGAGCCAGAAAAAAATCGATCTCCACTTGTACGAACAACCCATATATCAAGAAATCCATAAAGAACAATTCCAAATAAAACTCTAATTTATAAAAATTTAATTCCAGATTATTCATCCAAAAACTGGAAACAATTTCCCAAAAACCCTAATTTGCACAAATCGGGTAGAATGCCTTCTGCCCATTTGTGTAGGTTCAGATCTGCATTAATTCGGTTCAAGACTTGAACCTAGCTCTAATACCATAGAAAGGATGAGAAATCCATCGTATGGATGCCCGAATCTTGCGGAATAGAATGGGCGAATTTCAAAAATTTCGCTCCTTCCTACTGGTAATTGCATTCCCTCTTTTAGAAAAATCATATTTTTCAAGGATCAATCTTGAACCAAGAACCGAACCAGATCTAAACAAAATAGTAGGAGAGGGATATATACTTGATACGAAGAAATAATATCTTCCAATGGAGGTGTTCACGCCCAAGGAAGGAACCAAAGACTGCTCCCACTGAATATGGTGTAGTGTAGGATGGAGCAGAATCAACAACGTTTTTCAAAAAAACCAGATCCTTCACAAGAATCAGCTAGACGACACGTGAGCACGACTTCCAATCAGTTCTTTCACAAAGTACTGATATCAAGATCCAATCTTGATCACTCCTACTGGAAGAGGAGATCAAACTGGCAGTTGTGGCGGCGGTAGGAAGGAGGTGGCAAGAAAGAATTAGCGCAGTGTTGCTGTATTGTTTCTTCTGTGATTTCAGCTCTGAAAGAGAATGTGAAATTGAATCTCTAAAGACTGTTGCCCCTTCCTCCTTTTATAACCTTAAAGGGATCAGCTCCTAATCCCATTAGGAGTTGCTGATCCAAATCATATTTGGATCAGAATTCCCTTTAAGTGATAAGGGTAAACCCTTATCTTATCTACAGATTAGATCAGCCCTCTCCTAATCCTATTAGGAGGTTTCTAGATTTGAATATGTATTCAGATTTGGACTCTCTGAGTGGATAGGGTAAGACCCTATCCTATCTGCTAATCTAATATCAGATTTGCCCCTTCTTTAACTGATCAAATCAGCCCAGTTCGAAATGGGCTTTAGGCCCATTAATAGTATGTGCTCACTTAGCTTTCCAAATTGCTGCCCAGTTGGGCTTCTTTGTATAGTGTGGGGCCCAAGCATTGATTTACACATCAGCTACAAGGGTTCGACCTAGCCTTTGTTATAAGGCCTAACCGAATTCACTGGACAACCCAGTGAACCCCTTGAGCCCATCACATGGACTCTATGGGCCCAACACTTACACTAAGTGGTCATTGGGCCAAGCCACCCTGTAACACGCAGGGACTGTGGACAGATGCAAGATTAGCCCATCAGGCATTACCCTCAATGGTCTTACACTTAACCTTTCAGCCCATAATGATCATACACTGCCCGACAAGAGAGGACCTCTCCCTCGGCAGCAAGGAACAGTGCTACACTCTCTGCTCAAATGGATCCCGGGAATTAAAACCTTTGCAAACAATTTGAAACCATAACACACACACACACACACACACACACACACATATATATATATATATATACTTTTATATCTCATATAAAATATATTTTGCAAAACAAATCTCAATGATTGAAATTGACTACTGACAGTTTTGGTTTCAATCAGAGAGAGTGCATCCCCGATTATTACCTTTGTCCGACAAAGGGGTTGATCCTGTCACTATGATCACCCACTCAGATGAATTCTCAGATTGTCCCAACATACCTAAGTTTTGACCCCTACTAAGGATCTCACTGATTGGTATATCAAAGACAACCAAATCTGACACCTAGTGCAGTATCATAATCGAGTCTAGAGGTCAGGTGTAATTTTCTAGTTTTGCCCATCTTTCTCCAAGATCCAGTGCAATACTGGAAATCTGGTTCGATTCAAAGATTCAATTAATCCTACACTGCATGTGCCTTAGGTCTCACCCTAGCGGCTGAGACAGGCCACCCCAACATTTGGCAGCACACCAATGTCAGGCTTGGCAGGATAAATCTCCCCAAACTTACCAAATGGCTGTGAACATTCTAAACCATCAAGAGTCTCATTAACTTACCAAATGAAACTTGACTCACTATTAAGTTCAAGCCCAATTTGGAATCTTGTTTCTATCTTGAATTGAGTTTGAGCCCGAACTCAAGCCTTATGTTTTTGAGTTTTTTTACGGAGCTGAGTTTGAAGAGTCTAATATTTCACTCTTATCCTCCCCTACTTCTGCCATAGACGTCGACAATAAGCCAAACCATATTAAGGCTGCATTTGGCATTCCTTATATTAAGGACTTATCTCCTTTTTATAGTTAAAATGCCCCTATGAACATTGAATTTTTAACTGCAAAAAGAATATAAGTCCTTAAAATAAAGAAAGCCAAATGCAGCCTAAATCTTTTTATTTTCCTGGGTCAATCTATTTTTCATTTTATTTTAATTTCTCTATCTTCCTATCTTTTTCAGATGTTGGGTTGCCATTTCACAGCACAAGGTTTCTTTTCCTTGCTTCAGTCACTGAGTTTGTACCTTTTTTCTTCCAATTGGCATCACTTTTTTTTCTCTCAATTAGTTGAAATTGAACCTATTGGTAAATTGAAAAACCTATCATAAGGTTCGACTATGATATTATATCTGAAAACTTTTTAACCAACCAACTTGTATTAAACGTGATAGCCAATTAGGGGTTATTTATCAAAATTCATGGATGGATTTTGATTAGTCAAAACTCTTCCGATACCATATCTTTCCCGCATCATAGATTTTCCCCGATAATATACACACATTAACAGCAACATTTTGATTGTTATCAATTTGTCCGAGCTTTTTGGATTTGGTCTTTTAACCAATCAATTTAATGAAAAGGCAGTTCGGTACAACCAAAACCGGTTAATTGAGAAAACATTGATCAAGTGAAAAACTTTGTCAACCTGCATGGTCAAATCAGTGAACCATTAAATTGATCATTCAACACCGACGTCTTAGACCAATGTTTTAAAAACTGATCCGAAGTTGGAACCGTTCTGGCCACCAGTTTTCGGGCTGATGATTTGACCATTCAGTTTGAATGAATGGCCCATTCTAATAAAAATATAAAAAATAAAAAATAATTAAAATAAAAAATGGCCAAAAACTATTGAACAAATCGAATGGATTAACGATTTAACTATCCGGGTTAATGGATCGTTGACCAATTCAATGGTTTTTGACTAAAGACCAGTTTGGGATAAAATGAAACCCATTACCTAAACAGTTTCCGGTCTGACCATCCGGATCAACGGAGGTTAGAAAACGTTGTCTTAGACTAGTCTCTTCTCATTTTAACCATAATAAGCTTTCAAGTTTTCTTGTAATGCCACTAGTGTCCTAATCCCTATATCAAATCAAACTAAAAATCTGATTGAGAGATTTAAACCAGGGGAAAATAGAGCTAGACACCTCTCAAGTGGTAGCTCTAATTGTGGCCGGCAGTTGTGATAGCAGTTACAGCGGTGATAGGTTTTTTCTTCTCCTCTTCTTTCTTAGCCACTGTCTCTTCGTCCTCTTATTTCTTAACTACTGCTTTTCTTATTCTTCCTCTATTTCTTAGATGGTCAAACCAATAATCCAGAAGAAAAATCTGTCAGCCACGGAATTGAGTGTGAAAATTTTGACTAGGAAGACGACGTCTCCATCAAATATGGATAGGCCTCTGACATATAATAATAATAATTAGGGCTAATAACTTTTCATTCGAAACAAAATATTTATGGGGCCTCAGTAGTTGCAATCTAACTCTGGTTGTGTTGTTTCCTATCTAATTCTAATTAAAAGATTAGCTTATACCCTTCCATCACAAATCAAAATTCCTATCTCAAATAATAAAAGTACACAAAACAAAACTTGACAACACACAGATGTTGCTTTGGAAGAATTCTATATGGTGCATTATTTAACTAAAAATTAAACAATAATGTAGTCTCCTAAATCAAATAATAAAAAAACTCGGTTAAATGCTTCAAAGCTACAAAATAAAAATAGATAAATCTATGATACTGGAAAGGTATGATACTGAAAGAGCTTTGACCAATTAAATTAAACCACTTCATAATTTATGATGAATTTGATTGGTTAATTACAACTTTAATGATACCGTTGATTGATTATAGGTATTTCCGGTAATCGAACCCTAAAATTTATATAGAAGGCAACCCACAAAATTAAAAGTAAGAAAAAAAAACAAAAATACTCAAATTGAACAACCTACTTATCCCAACCAAGCTAAGAGGCCAAATCTTAAGCAAATGAATGGGTACTTTTGTTTCAATTGGATAAATAGGTTGGTTGTTATTCTATTATATATATATATATATATATATATATATATATATATATATATTGTTTAAAGAGATATGAGATAGAGATAATACTGACCCAGATCAAAAGGTAGATAGATGCTATCAAAAGAATTGGTCTGCAATATATTACAGTGGTTGCAGGTACTCTCACTCTATAACTCTCTCGTACACACATGTCTATGTCTTTGAATGTAAGCCTTTTTGGCCTACAAATAGTAGTTATATGTTGCTTCCTGATAAAAGCATCTACCTAATTCATTGGATTTATGTTCCCAAGTCTATGAACATTTCTTTCTTTCCTCCTTTCCTCTGCTCTCTTGGTGAGATCAGTGTCGGCCAACTTTAATCCCATCACCATCAACACAGGACTCATTCTAGGACACTTCCATTAAATAATAAACCTTGGGTTCAGTCCTTCATCAGAGATCAGAGGGATATCATCATGGCCAAGGTTATTTTTTCCAAGTGTTCAAACTGTTGGACTGAAGGCTTTCAGTTGGCCTTCCCTCACAATAAAAGGGTCTGGGGTTTGAGATTTATTGAAAACCTAACCCTAGGCTTCTAGGGTTACAATTTCAATTGATACAAGCTAATTGTGGCCTATAAACATTGATGGCACGAACTAGAAATTCACCATGATTGACATATCTTCTTCAACTTATGTTAAAGGTGTACCTAATTTGCACTCTAAATCCATTTTTATCAAAGTATAGAGCTCAAAAAATGACACCTTCCTGAACATATACGTAGCCTCCCTCAATCAAATGCACTCAACCTCTTCTCCAACCAAGTTCTGTTGTGGATGGAGGGTTCTATATTTTTTAATTAAAATCTTGATGCAAAGTGTTCGGGTACTTTTAGAATAAACAACCATGGGTCCATACCCTTAAACATTTTTTACTTAGTTTAGGTATATAAAAAGGTCAATTATATAAATCTGTTACAAGTTATAAGGGTTGTTTTAGTAAAAAATATAAATCATATTATAGGATTTAATAAATACATGAAACTATATATGGGTGTTTTAATAAATGACCCTTTCTTAAACTTAATGCCAAAGGACAATATTATATCAGACCATATATATATATATATATATATATATATATATATATATATATATATATATATATCTTTTTAACCTTTAGAATTATATGGAGCTCCATGTAATAACAGTGTCCAAGCCAAATGCATTAGAGGCCATTATCCAATCACCATCCTAAGGCTCAGTTTGGAAAGAGTACTACTACAAATGCAAATATGTGCAATACAAAATACATACAAAATAATATAAAATACAAAGCTTTGTATTTGTACTCCTTCCAAACTGAGCCTAAGGTGGGGAATACAGAAGGGAAAAGTCTCTGGGCTTTTGGCTAGCATGAGAGTCACCCTGACATATATTCACCTATTACGGTTTAATAGTATTTTTAATCACATAGCATCAAGAGTAAATGCTATGAAGTGAGTATTTTACCTATGACAGTTATAGTCAAGTACTTGACTATAATAGCAACAGAGACTGTACATACAGATGTGAGTAAAATCATGTTAAGAAGCTCTATTATTAAAATTTGAATACATATAAACTCCATCTCCCATGAAAATCTAACTATTTGTCTTCTTTCAGCCTAAGATTTGAGTCCTATAGCCTGTGAGAAATACTGCATATATACTTTATGTGATAAGAGAAACCTTAGCCTCTCACATTGGGAAAGAAGAAGAGGAAGAGAAAAGGACCCACACCACCCACAAGTCAATTGGAAAAGGAGAGAAAAATTTGTCCTTTTCCTAAACCTTTTGCCCTTTCATTGGTTGGATAGGCCACAAAATTAAGGTCTCCAACTGATACCACCCCCACCCATGAATATATAGGACAAAAAAAAAGCAGTTGTTTTATTAGGCAAATTGAATGGAGTGAAAACAGTTATTTATGAAATACTTTAATATATCTAGACATGGCTGGAACGAGGGGTTAATTCAATTCCATGTTCAAATTACTAGAAAACTCCTAGCCAGCTAGAGGGAACAGTGTTTCAAAAAGCTCAAGAATGAATAATGGAAGACTAGTTAGTTATAGCTAGCTCAGGCCCTAAATGGGTGATTCACATGTGTGTAATAGAGGATAAGAACCCACTAAAGAATGAACCCACCCCACTGAAGAGATTATATATGTAGCCCAAAATTCAATTCCCTGATTGAATGGTGAACAATTAATACTCTATGAATAATGCTGCTTTCTGGTACATTCAAAATCAAATTCAAGCTCTGCATTATTAGTTTAAGTCTCCTAGCCCTAGGCCTTACAGAGTATTAAATACAAGAGTTTAGAACCACAACAATTAACTGGGTTCCTTCTTATATGGTTTTAAATTTCGGTGAAATTTCGTGGAAGTTGGAACGAAATTCCAAAAATTTTGGATGGATTTTTTCAGATGATATTTTGGATTTTCTTAAAAGCTTTTGGGCTATATGTCCTCATATACTTTATCCCAAAATTTTATATTTTTATGTAAACGGTAAAACCCATAAAAATAAATAATATCAGTACAGTACAGAAATTATTTCTCAAAACGGACAAAACTTCTGAAATTCAAAATCTTAGGCTATGTTTGGTTTGAAAGAAAGAGAAACCTCTTGAGGCATGTTGAAACTTGTGGTTTACTGAGATTTGAAATTTTGTTTGTTCAGGGACGTGCCTTTGCAGTTCTTCAAGCCTAGGATGTCAATTGGTCGAGTCGAGTTTGGTACCTCAACCCAAACCCGAGTGAAAACAACCTCAACCCCCCCAACGGCCGAACCCAATCCAACCCATCTAAACAAAGGGAGGATATCAAATACGTCCCATCCCATCATACATATATGCTCAATGAAACTTATATTTACAAATATTAATCAATGGGTCAAGCATAGGCCTGACTCAATCCAAACCCAACTCAAAATCTTAAGGTTAGTTTGGAAGGAGTATAAATAGGTAAGGGTGTATAATCGGTCGGTTTGGTTTGATTTGACTCAAATTGAGGATCATATCGATTATTTGGTTTTACTATTTCTTCTAACTGAATTTGATCAAATTATATTTTAGAACCGAACCGACCCTAATCAAATTCCATTCAATTTGGTTCAGTTTAGTTAGACTGAACCTTGGTTTTACATAAATGAAAAGCATTTAATAAGTATTATTAATGAAAAGTTAAAAGGCCTTGAAACCTAATGATTTTAATTAATTAGCTATTATTAATTAAAAGCTAAAATAGGCACAAAGTGGAAATTGAAAAACTGACCATTTTCAAAAGTAATTAATGATTAATGAATAATTAAAAATTCGCCTAGGTTCTAATTAACTATTATTAATTATTTATTAAAAAATATAATAATTAATTAACATAAAACATTAATGTTTAATATACTTAATTAAATAACAGCATTAATTTGGTTTTTGGTTCAATTCGGTTGAAAATTTCAATCAAACCAAACTAAAACTGAAAACTGATTTAAAAAAAAAAAACCGAACCAAACCAATAATCGAATTAGGTTATTCGATTTGGTTCGATTCAATTTTCAGCTTATCAACCAAATTTAAACACCTCTAAGTATAAATATAAAAAATGTAGAGTGCATATACATTCAAATTAAATAATACAAAATACAAGGTTTTTCCAAACTAAGCGAAGCCTAATGGTGAAGGCTGACCGGTGCAAATTTACCACTTAGCCCGACCCAGTGACATGCCCAAGGTTAAAACGTACAATGTCTACTGCGTTAATTCTTTTATTAAATGTAGGGCTGACACGGATAACCATGTTGACCCTTGAGGGCTGCTACCTCAGTTGCCACGTGTAAGAATCTGAATTGAGTAAGATCAAATTTCTTTCTTCAAAAATCAACAGATGAGACCACTTATTATATTACAGCATGATTTTCTTACTGAAGTCTTCAATGGTGGCCTCGGAATTCATTTCTTTTCTTATGTATATATAAAGTGTGGACCTGTTAATGTTTATATAAATTATAATTATTTAAGGAGTAAGGACTAAATAAGTCGTTTAAATATTTATTTTATTAATATTAAGAAAACGAGAGAGATGGGAGGTCTGCCAGATTCAGGCCACACTGTAAACTTGTCGGCAACCGGCCGGATAATCTGAGATTGATTGCATCAAATCCTAGACAAAAGTTTTCTTCTCTTTTTTTAATGATATATACAGTACCTTGAAAGTTCCCACTTTTTTATATTGGAATGGTGTTTGATGCTCTGCCACTTGTCAAAACCAAGCTTTGCCATCTGTTTATATTACCACATCTTCCTCCACTTAATCCTTGAATTATGATAATGAGAGAGGATATGTAAATGAAATGAGTTCCACAACCCATAAGTGATTATGGTCAGAATATTGGGATCTCATAATTGGATGGGTTTTATGCTTGATGGGCCCAATATCTATATGAATGGATTATTGTTTTCAGTTCATCGTGGGGAGAATTTTGTAATGACAAATGAGAGAAAATCTGCAAATGGTTATTTCAATGGACTACTAATCTTTACCAAATGAAAATCTCTAGTTCATTGGATACAGATCCGGATATGATCATTTTGTAAAGATTAAAATCGATAGTCAGAAAATAAGGAGGAATCAACTGAGTGGTGGCTCATTTGGTACGTTAGTTAGATAGTCTCAGTGAAGGTGTGGATTTGAGTCATTGGGGGCCAGGGTTATGTTCTTTAAAATTTAACAAATTCCTAACCCAAATCCAAATTATACCTCTAGTTCCGGCCGGATCAGACGGTCTGACCATCCAATCCGGTCCGAGCCTACTGTTTACTACAACACTGGTAGAAGCATTACATTGCACATTGCAGCATTAAAAAGCTCACATTATTCACTTCCCACCAAGATCAGACCTTATCTTTGGTTGCATTGTTCAGACAAACAAAAACCTAAATAACTATACAAATAAAACCTAATTTAAGAGTGACCCATGTATTCCTGAGGAGGATGGTTTATGAAGACAATGGACTCTATTATATTCCTGATTGTTTTGCCTCAGCCTATCTGCAATGATCCAACTCAGAATCAACTGTCTTTATCTACCAAATACAGATATATGGAATTGTTGAAGATCCTACCTTCTTGTCCTTTTCAGAAATCTGGAATATATGATCTCTGGGCAACCATTGATAAAACAATTTCAACTCTCCGTGCCTACTATATCTTTGCCAATCACATTTATGGAAAAATTCAACATTGATACTGCACAGAGAAATCAATGGAGCAGAATCACTAGGAAATCTTAACTTGGGTTGGGCTGTTGTCATCTTAAGGCAAAGATAGACCCTCCATAACTCATGCAGATGAAAGCTAAGTTGGTAAATAATTTATCAGAATTTAGTACTCTAAGAGCTAATACAAATGATGGATCCAAAAAATAGTGAATTATATTATATTTATTATCATTATTGACATAAATTTGCTGGTGTGAGCTTGTCTTACACTGCCAGGAGATTGCATCAGGTCGGCAGCTAAAACTTATGCCAAACTATTATGATCATGGATTCCAATCATATGCATAGAAGACTTGAGAATACCTTGGTGAGAAAAAATGGTCTTTCACAAATTGAAAGGGAAAAGAAGGCTAAGGGGTACATCAAACAGGGCATAGATCGAAATAGTAAGAAATGATTTAAGCACTCATAATTGAATAATTGAGATGGCATTAAAGGTCTATTTGTTTTTCGAATTTTGAGAGGGGAGAAGTCGGTCATTGAGAATTTGGTTCCCATTGATCGAGATACTCACGTTCTTTTTTTCATATTTATGTGGGGTTGATGAAAAATTCATTTTCTTCGGACTCCCAAATGGGTAACTTTCTCACATGGAGAGGGGAGGGGAGGAGAGGAAGTTGCCAACACTTATTGGACAAAATTGCCTCTTTTATTATTGCTTTTAAAGCTAAAATGGTCATTGTTTTATTTACCTGAAAAATAAAAGAACATGAAAATTTTTCCGAAAAATGAACAAAACCTAAAGAGAACGAAATGATGAAACAAGATTCGTTTAACCGATCTCATATAATTAGGACAAGGCTTGGATAATGATGAATGTTATTGATATAATTAAATATAATAAATAGGAAAATAATAAACCACCAATACCACCAACAATTCCAAATACGAATATTTCCTATTTTGGTGGCCTGGGCTGTGAGTTTTTTCAATCATTGGCTTTTTACGCATATCAAATATGACCTGTCTGCCAGCTGATTGCCTCATTAACAAACAAACAAACGCATTACGCATAAGCTCTGATTCTTGCCATTAGCCGATGAAGATTTGATCCTCCCACCTAAATCTGTTCACGGGACGGGTTTTGGCTTGGCCCATAAACGTTTTACACTGCTTTGGGCTCTGGCCTATTCAAAATTTGGCAAAAGCTCAATCCGAGCCCGGCCCATGCGTGAAGAGGTCAAACCTGAACCCAACATAAGGTTTCACATGGGTAGGGCTTGGAGTTTTGGGTCTGGACTGGGCTTGGATCTAATCTGGGTTGGGTTTACATTCAGGTTGCAGATAACCGATGAAAGTCCAAAAATGGCCCAACCAAATCTGGCCTATAATGCATGTACTCTATTGGGAGCACTTAAAATATACAAGACCCTCCCCGATGTCTTGTTTATTTTCTAGAGACTGCCCCCATCTTTAAGTGTCTGTTTGGCATCGATGTCGTTGTTTCAGAAAACAGTAACGCATCAGTGTCACATTGGAAAAAATAGTGCTCCAAGAAATGTCAATATGTTTGGAACAGTTTTTCCATAAAAAACGGTGCTCCAAGTCACGCCTTGGAAATCAAAAAGGCGTGGTTTGGAGCAATGCTGAATTTGACGTTTTCTCAGATTGGAGATCATTGCTGCTGATGAGGACATGATGTGGTATTGACGTGGACTTCCTATAATGGGTACCAGTGCTGAAAACAGATATAGAGCACTGGTACGAAACAAAAAGTGTTATTGTTACTTCAAGAAATGTCCTATCTGACAGCAATATTTCCAAACAAAAGAAAGGCACCATTTTCTCAGAAAAGGGTGCTTCCAACCCACACATCAGAAAATGGTACTGTATCTGCAGCATCGATGCCAAACATATACTAAAAAGCCAATAGGTTCCTATCATTTTCTCTCCACTAGAACCTCAATTTGCAGTGGTGGCAACTATTGTGAAATCTTAGCATCAAGTTCATGAAACCCTATTTTTTAACTCCATTGTTTCATTATTTCTCCAATTCCTTTCTATCTTCTCTTGATTTGTTGGATTCTAATGCCCTGTTTTGCTTTCGTTTTTAGATCCAGCACCCAATCAATCCTAGCCGCCAGCGTCTACTGTAATAGTAAAATTTGAATTATATTTACTATTTTTCTAGCTCTTTATTCATCTATTTTTCGTATCCCAAATGTTTCCTATGTATAATGTGCTTGAAACTATTGATATCCAATTTTTTCCCAAAGAATATGTAATTGGACATATATATATATATATACAAAGTTTTTGTGATTAATAAGAAATAAAATGATATTCGATTTTTTAGGTTGGATAATATGTTATTTAGTTATTTCCCAACCTATTGTTATTATTGTTGTTATTGTTGTTGCATGAATAATACAACCCAAACATTATTTTTTGTTGATTTTTTGGCATGGTTAATATATTTTTGGTCATTTTTATAAGTAAATATTTTTTTGTTATTTATTGCACTTAATATATAATATAACATATGTAACAAGTGGACCAATGTGAGTCATGATGGTTAAAATCATCATTTTCTTCAATATAATTATCAACTTAGAGCTATAATTGTTATTTCCACAAATATAAGTTCTTATAGGGTAAACAGCTCACCAAACAGTACTGCGACACAAATAAGCACTTAAAATAAGTATAAATAGTTTAAGAAAAGACCTCTTAAGCACTTATTTTCCAAACATAGCCTTAAATGCTACCCCGAACTGCTCGAACCCATTCATGCCCAAAGCTAGCCCAAATTATATGAAGTTTGCACGATATTGCTTGGGCTGGGCAACTTGGGCTTTATTCAATGGTTGGGCCCAAAATCAGTCTTTCTAACATTGTATAACATTTGCTCATGCTAACAGAAAGTAACGTATGAATTTAGATAATTTCTTGAACGTGTAAAGTTGAGGTCACAACTGAAAAGGTCAAATAATTAGAGTTACTAGTATTATTTTGGTAAATGGAAAGAAAAGAGAAAATCTCAGCTACAATGGAAAAGGGTCCCAGTTCAGTGTAGACAATGGGCCTTCTTTCAGATGGATTATCTAAATTTTACTTTAAGTTTCAGAGAATAGAACTTCGAGATTGCAATTGTTCTCTTTCTTTATTTCTTCTAGTCTCTTTTTCTTCTTGTTTAGGGAGCCTATTTCTTGATCTATTTTAAGGCTTTAGGTGATTCTCTCCTAACAACCCAAGGTGACCAGTTTACATTAAAGATAGGACCACAAATAGATTAGATTTGAACCGAATGTAGGTAGATCCAAATTATTCCTCTATATTCAAATTGAAATCGGGTCGTATCTGTTGGATTTATGTTGGATTCAAATTGAATTCAGATTGCAATATTGAATAGTAGAAATTAATTAAACTAAAAATGGTCAAAATATTTTAATTAAAAAAGTGAACTAAAAATGATTTTATATTGTAATTCATAAAAAAAAATGAATTGAAGCTTATTCCTATGAAACTTGAACATATAACATTTTAGTTAAAAATACAACACTCAAACCAACTTTACTAATAGATATAATATAAAAAAAAACCAACTTTATTAATAGATACAATATAGCCTTTAAGCATATTTAAATTGAATTGAATCAGATTATATCGGATCAAATCAAGGTTCAAAGTATGGACACATATTGGTCAATACGTATCATTCCGGGACCCTTCCGATACGCCCCTACAGTGGGTGTATCGGATGTCTGACCGGTTCAAGGGGTAGAGGATACCTAAACAGCCCCCTGAACCAGGTGAGAAAAAATTAAAAAAAAAAAGCAATAAAAATGTGTATCAATTCGCCCGATACACCCCTACCGGCATATTGGGCATATTGATATTTTGAACCTTGGATCAAATAGAGGTGGATCCATATTTGATCAATTTATGAATAGATTTAATTTGGATCACCCTTAGGCCCCGTTCGCTTTTTGGTAAGTTATTTACTTGGCTAAATGCAATTACCTGGGTAAGTTTTTCTTGGGAAATACTTACCCATGTTCTTTTATTTCCTAGGTAAATAAGGTAATGACCATTTTATTCATAAAAATCAATTATTAAAAGGGGCAATTTTGTCCTATTCAAGTGTTAGCAACTTTCCTCCAGGTGGGAAAGTTATTTATACTCCCCAGGTAAGTGATACCCAAGAAAATAAACTTTCTTTGATTCCCACATAAATCTGAAAAATAAAGATGAGATTCTTGGTCAATGGGAACCAACTTTCCCCCCTCTCAAAATCCAAAAAAAGAACACCCCCTTAATGGAATTGAATTTGGACACTATTTGCAACCTAAAATAAACATTATTTCTCTTGTTAAACACAACAATTGTGTCTCTCCAATCAATATGTGCCTTTTCATTCTATTGGTAACTTTAAATCTCAAGCATTAGATGTAGTTTCTTTTTCCTTTTTTGGTGAAAAGATCTAGTTAAATTGAACCGTAGAAGATCAACACCAGCCCTACAAGGTCCTGCTATTAACTTGCCAAACCCTAGCACCCCACAGACCCTTGTATGCCATCGAGCCACTGTCCACTTTCCCAACACCACCACTTATTTCCACAACCAAGAAGACCGGTGACCATGGTTTTTAAAAACGAACCGGTGATCGAACCGGTCAGGGTCCAGTTACCAGTTTGAATGGTTCGACCGTTCGAACGGTCGGCCCATTCTGACAAAAAAAATATAAAAATTTAAAAAAATTGGAAAACAGTCAAAACAGTTCGAACAGTTAACTGGCCGGTTCAGTGGTTTGCTGATCAAAATCAATGATTTTGTGGGAAAAAGCAGTTTTGGAGGAAAACGGAACCGATCAGGTGACCGGTTCTCGGTTTTTCCGGTCCAACATCTGGTTTGGTCCGTTTTTGAAAACAGTGCTGATGACCCTTCCGGCCGAACCGCTAGTTAGTCGAACTGAACTCTATGAGTATGACCAAAGCATTATTGAGCAGGGTTTTCAAAACTGAATTGAAAAAACCAAGAACCAGTTAGGTGATCGGTTCCATTTTATCTTAGAACCATTATTTTGCCAAAAACTGTTGATTGTCGAACCGTCTAACGGTTTGGCCATCTTTTTATTTTTTATCAGAACAGGCCACCCGTTGTCGACTTGGGACCCAGACCCCTAACCGGTTCACTGTCCGATTAGGTTTTGAAAACCTTGTTATTGAGACCAACGAAACCCATACCTGAAACTTCTATCCTCCTTCAAAAATCCTATTCAAACTACATTCTCAACAAGCCCTGACCAGCAAGTTACCACCCTCTAGTAGTTGACTTTGTATGACGACAAGCATGGAAACCCACGTGAGCACATTAACAATTTGAAGACTCCAAGAGTGCCTTTGCTCTCGATGCGGACCTTAAAGTTTGAGAATTTTCTATGTCCTTGATAAGACTTGCCTACTCTTGGTTCATGAGTTTGATAGAGGGGAACATAAACTCTTAGATGGAGAAATTTGTGACGAAGTAGTTTACACTGGAGAAATGCATGACCATGGTGGAAACATCGAAGAATAGAGAGATGGAAAGAGACTACTAGACTATCTGGTGTGAGAGTTCACATCTACGCCTCACAATGTTCCACAGCACATCTCCGCCGTGTCTCTGTGGGCACCCCTTGTGAGGTGCAGATCTGAACTCGTGGTGTGATTCTAAAAGGTCATGCACGCACATTTATTGTAGTTACACATGCCAAAGAAATCCAAATGTCACAGCAAAGTGCTTCATTGTTGTCATAAACAACAACCCTAGTGTAGTTCAAACAAAATCTCGCAACACAATTTTAGTATGTATGCATATGATTATTAGCAAAATTACTTCTATCAATATAAGTAAGGGCTTACCTTAGATTGGATGAATCACAAAATGGCTAGACTCATTTTTATAACCAGCGTAAAAACAAGTTTTGCTTATCGATAAAAATACTTCTATCAATATATAAATAGCAGCCTAAAATAAGTACATAGATTTCGACACTAAGGTTATATTTGATTTGAAGGAAAAGGTAGGGAAAAGTAAAGAAATTAACATTCAGCCACAAAGCTTATGTTATATCATAGTCAAAAAACCTCTATAGTGCAATCCAAAGTTGTAAATATTGATACGTCAGTTAGGGCATATTGACTTGTACTATCAATTTGCTCCTATACATAATTTAGAGTTTTTTTCAAACTGGTTTAGGGATTCGGTTTAAGGAAGGCCTGCCTACCCATGAACCAAGTCAAATCCCGAAACCCCCCACTGTAGGGGTTTATTGGGGGGATATGCCCCAATACGTTTCAATATTTAAGCCCCAAAACACCCACAACAGCAACTCTTGAGACATGGTTAATGCTCAAAATTGCGATGTATGAAGTACTAAATGACTAACCATTGTAGTTTTAAGAGCCTCATTATTGTCCTTCAATTTTCTACATCATCCCAATAGAATAATTTGTCCATATCAAATCTGTGACAACCGATATGTGAACACTTTTAAAAATTGCCCAAGTCATGAAAAGCATATAGAAACATGGTTGTAGCTAAGCTCGTGCTCACAAGCGAATCCTATGGAGAAGGGCGGGAGCCCAAACCTCAGGATCTTTACACTGACACATGGAAAAACCCTTTTTGTGCCCTCTCAATTCAAATCTAACCGAATTATAATCTTTTTTGCTTTGGGGAAAATTTCTTTTCTTTTTACGTGAGTTTCTCTAAAAATAGGAAAAGTTTAAAGCCTTCCTCACCTACATCTTTTGGCTCCCATACGTAAGCTCTGCCCAACTCATAGCCTCCATTACAACCTTCTCCCTTCTCCCTTCCTCTCCATAGAAAGCCATCCATCATCTTTCAAGATACCTCCATTGCCGCCTTTCCCACCCCACTCACAAAAACAATTTTCTCTTTTCCTCTTTTCTACACTAGTCTTCCTCTCTTTCACAATGTTAAATAGAGCTTCTCCATGGTATTACAACAAGCATTGTGATCTTGATCAAAGGTTTTTACAACTCTCTTTTCTTTTTGAGAAATACTGATGAATGATTCAAATCTAAAGGTCCATTTGATTTTCAGTTGGAATTGGAATCCAAACTGGAATTAAAATCCTTCCAAATCAAAATTGGAATGGCCTATTACCAATAGCCTATTTGGTTCAAACACGAATCAGAAATGGAATTGGAATCAGCTGGAATGGGATCTCATTCCCAAGGGAAAGGAGGGAATGGCCATTCCCTCAAATGGGGGAATGCCATTCCATTAAGAATGGGAATGGGATTCCATTTCTGCTCAACCAATTAGTTGGAATCAGATGGGTCATTTTGATTCTAATTCCAGACCCCTATTCTTGCAAACCAAACAAACCCTAATTTCTCCTAGATGTCTCTCCCAACTTGGTTCCTTTTATCCTAATTGAAACAAGTATACATACATACATATATATATATATATATTTGTATTCAATATAAATTTTTTTAATATGGGAAAGTGGAAAAATTCCCATATTTCTTAGTCTAAAACATTTTATATTATAAATTTAATTTTTTATAATGCCAACGTAATTTTTTAATTTAAAATTAAGTTTTCAATTTAATCTTTTAGGTTTAAATCTTTTGAACTAACCAGCTAAACAAAAAATCAACCCAAATCAATACAACCAGATTTGATTGGTTTTTACTAATGGTTAGTAGATTTTGGGTGACCAACTCCCCAACTTGACCATGTTGATTTCTTTGGCCAAATAGCCTATAATCGAACAAAATATAGTCGTGACACTCCTAATTTCAACTAAATTAATAGTCTAATCTCTAATAAATAATATTAGTTTAATCTCCAAAAATTATTGAAATTTTATAGCAAAAATACACAATTATTGAAAATATATTGATAATGAAAATTATTGAAAATTTATAGCAAAAATACATAGTTAAATAATAGTAATTTAGTTTCTAATAATTATTAAAAATTTTCTATTAAATAACAAAACAAAAATAGATTCATACATGATTAATGAAAATATATTTGTCACAAAAAACTATAAATAATTGCTGAAAGTAAAATAAAGATTAATTTTAGTACATAGAAATATATAAAAAAATATAGATTAATATTTTAAAATCACTATTAATAAATATTGTTTTTTTTTAATTTATTTTTATAGAATTATTAATTGATATAAGTGAAATTGGTTATTTACAATATTATTTAATTGTTTAAATAATATCATTATTTAAATTTTATAATTTCAATTATTTATTGAATTTAATGATCCATAAATTATAATTTATATTCTTATTATATAATTTAATATTAATTTTGTAAAACATTAAATTATTATTAATTTGAACAACCCAGAAAATCATAACTTATATTCTTAGTACATAATTTCAATTTTGTAAAAATATAAAATTATTAATAATATGAATATTATTAAATATATTATAATTATTTTTTGTGTTTTTAATAAATATTTTAAAACTAATATATAATTTCATTAGAATATTTAAATAATTCTTATTTTTTAATTTAAACTATATATATAGATAGATAGATAGATAGATAGATAGATAGGAAAGTGGGGAAGAGGATAAATAGGAATTAGAGAAAATTTGGAGAGAAACACTCTAGTAAATTAGAGATAAGTTAGGAGATAAATATATTAAGATTAATTATATTGGTTTTTGAAAATTGGCATTGGCATTTTATTTATTTTTTGTTTTTTTACATTTTAGTTATTCCATCATTTTTCAACGGTTACTTATTGTGTCCCGATATGTCACACTTTATTTAAACCATTAAATTATTTTTTTTACATTTAAATGGCTTATTTACAATCATATAAAATATGCAAATATAGTTAGTAATATATTTAACATTTATTTGATTTTTTTTACCACATTTATGCATATCTTGATTTTTCGTCTATATCCATACATATCTAAAGTGTATCCATACGTCTCTTAAAATTGTCTTTCCGATACACATTGTGTTTCTGATACTTTGAACCTTGCTTCCTTCCTCCCCTATGCATAATATAGACAAAAAGCCTTTAATCTTCTATGAATTCTACAATGACCAATTATAACTATGTTACAAATCTTGGTACCTACAATTTTCTGCATATCAAGAAAAGAATTTTTATTTTGAAAACTGATATGGCAAAAGCACATGAAAAATTTGAGTAGGACTTTCTTTTATGAGTTAGTTAAACATTGTATTCCTTCAACCACAATTGGGAATCTTACTCAATGACAAGGTGTTAAATACTTCTAAACCTCAACAAGGTTTGAAACAGGGCTGCTCAATTTAACCATATCCCTTTATTATCGGCACCAAGGACTCCTTTCAAGACTTTTTCAATAGAAACTCCTTCAAATGGAACTCCATGGATTTAAGTTCAAAAGGCTGAGTTATCCTATCAACCATTTAGGCTATGTTCGGTTTTAAGGAAAAAGTATGGAAAGAAAGGAAAAGGTAAGGACACTTTTACAAACCTCGTATAAGTTTCTTTACCTTTCCCTTTTTTTCCCTATTTTTTCCTTCAAACCAAACACACCCTTGATGTTTGTAAATGATCTTCTACTTGTGGGGAAGGTCTCCCTTAAAGATTCACTTTCTAAGGATATTCTTTATTTGTATGGTAAGTGCTTGGAGCATGCTATTAATTTCTATAAATCAGACACCATCTTTAATAAAAATGTTCATTAAGGCTCAGTTTGGAAGGAGTACAAGCACAAATATGTAGAGTGCAAAACTATGTATTTTGTATGTATTTGTACTATACATATTTGTATTTTCACTCCTTCCAAATCGAGCCTACTTAGAGGCGTAAAAGATTACTCGCTTCTTGCTTTTAAGTGAGACACATTGCTAATGAAGACAAATATTTGGGTAACCATTCTTATTGGGCAGCTCAAAGAGAGAACACACAAGTTTTTCTGTTGAGAAGTTGAGAAAATACTTGCTAGCCGGAAGTGTAATGTTTTCTCCCATGTAATTCAAGGTGTTCTTATCAACTCCACTTTAAGCTCTATTCCCATCCGTCATATGTTGGTTTTCTCTTTTTCAAGAGAAATCTTAAATTCTCTTAATGCTATTAGTAGAGATTTTTGGTGGAGCCAATATGTAAATGAAGGAAATTAAACTATATCTCAAAGCTTGTGATGGTGTGCAATCTGGATACTCCTAGTTGGAAGATGATCTGAACACTGGTTGCATGGCGAGGTGGACCAAGCTGAAAGATAATAGATAAGAGAACTCAGGGTGTCTAACCCGGCGAGGTCGCTCCAATGCTTAAGTCAGTACTATATTATGGATGCGAGCTGAATACTTGAATGCTTGAATGCTAGTGAGTAAATTATCGTGCTTACCTTTGCCTTGGGGTTTGATGTCCTTATATAGTGGAGTAGTCATGGATATTACAAAAAAGCTCTGGGATCTCTGGGCTGCATAGATAAGATCTGTTCCATTTTTTAGGGAGAGTAATGTGTTAGTTGATAAGGTTTATTGTTTTCCTCCGATTTGAGTAGAGTGAGGATGAGTCCCGTCATGATCCCGAGAAATTCGAGGTCCGTTGGGGAGGCTTCCGGAGTTGATTATGTGGTGCTTCAGCTCTTTAGCTCCAAACTGGTACTTCGGTTCTTTAGCACCGAACTAAATTGGGTGTCGAGGTGACTGAATACCCAAGCTCTAATTGTTGTGGACTAGGTTCCTTTGGCTGAGTTGTCACCCCTTGAGCAGATTGCGTCCACGTGACCTCTTCTTACTAGGTCTTGCCAAATCACCCTTCATCAATTGCCCCCCACTCCTCGTGCCAGGGGTCCTGACCCGACGCGGGGAGTTCATGACGAGTCCAGGTGGATTTGGTATAAGTCTAAGTGAGTTGGAGGGCGGACCATTGATCGGACCTGTTCAATCATCTGGCTCAACCAGGAAATGACCCAGATCACATCTGGGTTACATGCAGACACCACACTGTTTATAAATTCTACAAACGTCAAAGGGCGCATTCAACCAATTTCGTTCTCGGGTAGCGTGGAACCGGTTTTCATGGGAGTCGTCAGATCACATAAATCTCAATCATCAATTGTCGGATGTGGTGGATTATAAATAGGGGATGAAGGGCCCATTATCCTCGTCATAAATCGTGTAACTGAGCTTTCTTGAGATCGTGTCAGATTCCTTCAGCTCACCATTCTCTCCCCTTGTCTCCGAGGTTGTTATCGCCTTCTTTGGTGAGTTCGTCTTCTTTCAATGGTTGTTCCCTTTTCCTTTTCCTATCCAATATGTCTAGTGCTAGCATAGATAGGCTACTTAATGATTCTAGTGAGCCTAGGGGTGCCAAGGTGCAGTCCTCAGCTCCCGCCGGTGAGGCTAGCTCTTCACTAGAGAGCTCCTCTTTGAACTTTTTAGGAGAAATGCCTTTACCTGACATCGGGCCATCTCAGTTTAAGGGACCTGAACCTCAGGTAGAGCGGACAACCTCCAAAAAGGGGGTCTTGTCTTCTACTCGAGGTCGGGATCCAGACAACTTTAGCCCTTCCACAATGACCTCGGACAGGTTGTTGTCCTTAATAGCTCGTTACCGTCTCCCCGATACCCTCGTCTTCAACATTACTTTGGGTCAGTACCCTTGGGTTCGCGACCATTATGAATTCGCGGTTTTTGAGGAGCACCTCATAGCTGGGCTACACTTCTCGCTCCACCCCTTCATCGTAGAAATTATTAAGTTTTTTAACATCACTATCGATCAGCTACACCTGAACTTCATCCGTACTATTGTTGGTATGATCTCGCTCTTCCACGAGTATAACTGACCTCTCACTCTATGACATCTTTAGCTCAATTTGTTCCATTGAGGAAAATTCTTCTTGCCTATTCGGCAACACCTAGCAGAGCTACTATATCTCACCTCACCCCGGGTTTAAGGTTCTGTTCGGTAACTCGAACAAGGTATCGGCCTAAAAGAAAAGGTATTTTTTTGTTCGAAACCCCGAAAGATGGCCATTCCCGACTCACTGGCGAGTGGCCATTAAGGACCCCGGGGTGGGGCTGGATGTAGAGACCAGGGTGGTCATCCATTCTTGGAGGGACCTTGGCCTTGAGATGGAAGGTTTCCTGGCCAAGGAGAAGCTTGTGCGAGCTAGGTTGAGTCCTCCTAGTAGACCTCTGCCTCGACACACACATTACTTCTCCCTTTTTTCTTTTCGCACTTACTTCAGTTCGTAACTAATTGGAAAAAAATCTTTTTTTCTTCTCTTTTGTAGGAGCTATGACGGGTGTCGACACAGCTAACCTATTAAAAAGCGTTCAAAAGAGGTAGAAGAGAAAGGCCTCGAAAAGGTCCCATCGAGAGGAGGCTACCTCTTCGGCTCCTGCCGAACCCGAGGTCGTAGTGCTAGAGCCAACCTCTGCCGAGCTCGCAGGGGAGGAGGTTCGTCCCCAGCCTCTGGTTGTTGACCTAGAAGAAGATCAGGATTAAGAGACCCCACCTCGCGAGCCCGAAGGTACTTTAGTGCCTGAGCCTTAGCCCCCCTCAGCAAAGGAAAGCATAATGACTCCGAGTCTCGGGCTCCTTAAGAGCAAAGATGTAGTGTTTCCAGCGGAGGTCGCGGAGTGGGCTGACATGCCAACAAGTCAACTCAGAGGAAGAGCATCTAGCTACTATTTGTTGGTAAGTCAACTCGCGGAGTGGGCTGACATGCCAACAGGTCGCGGAGTGGGCTGACTTGCCTCTTTGTTTATTTTCTTATCCTTTTGTCAATGATACTTACGCTTGCTTTCTTTTTTAGGTGAACTATGCTATCCACTCGCTAGTCTACCGATCTGAGATCTGGTTGAAGTGAGCTCGGGAGGCCAAAGAGAATGCTTGGAAGCTTTACCACGAGCTAGACTTAGCTTGGGGTGAAATTCTTAGGGCAAAAAAGGGAGCTCGGAGCTAGGAGGAGCTGATTCTACTGCTAACGGAGGAAAAGAAGAAGCTCAAGGGGGAGAAGGAAGCTCTTCACCGGGAAAATGAAAACCTTGAGGAATGATCAAGGAGCACACCGAAATCTTCGACACCGCAATTCAGGAGAGAGATTGTGCCATCAAGGAGTTCAAGGAGTCCCTCGAGTTTCACGACCTCTAGGCCGAGTACGGTTCGAAGTCGTACCGGTCGGGCTTCAAGCTTTGTAGGTGGTTGGTGCAGCAGAAGTTCCCCGAGCTTGACCTCGGATCCATCTCCATGTCTTCCGTTACTCCAGAGATGGCAAAGGAGGCTGACAAGGAACCTGACTCCTCCAAGGGAGAAAGTGATGATGAACTTTTCAAAGCAAGACCATGAGAGGAGGACCACATGGAGATCGACCTACCTGCTGGAGGAGATTCTAGAAAATCTGACGTTTTAACATGCCTCTTTTCTTGGACCCCCCCCATATATAGTGTATGTCCCGGGCCTCCGAGCTCGGTTATAGTAATAGTTTCCATGTACTCCGAACATTTTGTTAATGAAGCATAATGATTCAAAAAGTCTTATGTGTGCAAAAAATCTTGTGCATAAATCCTTCTAAGTAAAAACTTTTCTAAGTGTCAGTTATCCCGAAGTACCAAGCTAGCGAGCTGGATTCCAGGTAGGAATAACCTTGTATTGTTGTATGTTGAGGTGGATAGACACTGTAGGGTATATACCCGACCTGTCTATGCACGAGCTAATTACTTGCCCAAACCAAAGAAGCGATTGTGAGTTGTTGCGTCTATGCCGAGGAGGCGACTAGGACTTATCTGCCCATGCCGAAGAGGCGACTAGGACTCACAGTCCTCCATAGCCCTTAGGCTTCTGGGGGTGAGTGCAAATACATACAAAATATAAGATTTTGCACTCTGTATATTTGTATTTATACTTCTTTCAAACTGAGTATAAATACAAATATGTATAAATATGCATGGTTTTAAAAAACAATCCAGTAATGGAACCGTTCTAGCCACTGATTTCTAGGTCGGCGGTTCGACCGTCTGATTCGAATGGATAGCATGTTTTGACATAAAAATTAAAAAAATAAAAATAATAATTAAAAATAAAAAATGGTCAAAAATCATTGAATAGGTCAATGGTTTTGACCGCCTGGATCAATGAATCATTGACTGATTCAATAATTTTTTGCCAGGGACCGAATTTATGATAAAATGGAACTGGTTGCCTGGACAATTCCTGAGGCAAACAGTCTAATCGCCCAAATCAATGACAGTTTGAAAACAATGCAAATATATAGAGTGCAAAACCTTGTCAAGGTTATACTGTAAATATTTATATTTGTACTCTTCCCAAACTAAATAATACAGTTGTAAGTATACAATTGTAAACGAATGGATAGATGTTATCCACTAAGAGTCCACTTTTGATGAACTAATTGGAGTAGCGTGGGAGTGTTGGTATCCATGATTGTCAAGGTGACACCTAAGCTACTAGGTGATTTTCAAACATTGCCTCACCCAAACGTCATATAAAATTTGTATAAGGTACAGACCCTGTGAGTTAAGATGCCTAGGCAAATTCTAAGGCAGGTGCCTTAGATGCAAAACACATTAATACATTTCATCATTTAATATTTTTTTTTATATTGATTCTTTTTCTGCAAATGATTTTTATTGATTTGTTTTCATTGTCACAATAGAACCTATCACATATTATCGCCCTTTTTATTAGAATTAAAAGATACTAGAAAACCTTTCAATCTTTTTAGGGTTTACATTTTTTTAATGATTTTTTTGGAATAAAACAGGGGCTTCGCCAATTACCCTCTTCTTTGCTTCTTCATTTTCCTGTAATCTTTTCACCCTTTTGCATCTTCAAAAGTGGTCTGAAAGGACTATCCTTTTTTTTTTTCTTATTCATTTACCTGCAAAATTTTCTTTTTTTCCTCCTTGAAGGTGGTCTAGAACAGGGATTCTGCCCCCATTATTTTCCTTCTTTCATTTCCTTAAGTTTTTTCATCATTTCTTGCTCTTCGTAGATGGTTTGAAACAAGGGCTCCGCCCCCTTCTTTTCATTTTCATCTTTTATTTTAGCCAACTTTTCTTGGTCTAAAATAGCAATGGAGCCCCTTGTTCTTTTTCATTTTTTTGGGGTCTAAAAAAACTCTTGCCTCCCTGTTTTCTTCTTAAGTTCGTTTTCTTTTCTTGGTCTAAAATAGGGGCTATATACCCCCTTCAGTTTTTCTTCTAAATTCCAATTTCTATTTCTAATGTTCTGTTTTGCATACTTTGTAAGACTACAAGAATCACAAGCACAAAAGTTAGCTTAGACCTTAGAGGTTTGTAGGTTTTATAAAAAACTAGTTCGTTAGGGGTAGAAACATGTAGACTTGCTTTTTTTTTTTTTTTTAATTTCATCCCCTAGGCCTTGCCTAAGCCCATGTGCGCCTCATGGTCGCCTAACCTTGCCTTGGCGCCTTGAAAATTAATCCCTATCGGTTTAATCTTATGTTGCCATACTTTGCATCCATCTTCCATTGAATTCGGTTCAAGTCAATGACACTAATCTGGAAACTTAAATACTTTTACTTGCAGGTCAACATATTCACTTCTAATGTCCCTAAAGGTGGAACTATCATTCTTTTATAACTGATGCACCAAAGATTATCACAGGTGAGCGGATTTGGAAGCAAATTGTTGTTACCCAGAATTACAGAACTCTTATGGAGGGCATCACATAATGCTATTCCAATGGGAGCGATACTAGCTAGTAGAGGTTTCAAATTCTCACCTTTGTGTCTGATTTGCAAACTTGAAGATGTAACTGTTCAGTGACTGTTGAAAGACTTAAAGGTACATATCTAGTATAAATTCTCCACCCCCCACCACTCCTTCCAAAGTCTCCTTTATTATATTGCCTCATAGAGTCCTTGAATAAGGGTATCAATGCCTGAGCAATCTCCCGCTTTTCAAAGTATCCTCTGATCAAGGTCGTGTCAGTGACAATATCAGGATTAAATCAGAACTTTTCATGTGCAGACCTTTTAATAGATTGTGACCAATACGTAACAACATCTAGGTTACAACCAAAACGGGACATTCTTTGAAAAACGAAACCCATCATCAAACATTGATTTCAGATAGAAACCCCTTCTCAGAATGTTAAATGTATACACAACTGAAACACCAGCCCTCGTTAGCATCATACAGTTTCTTTGTCATGGTCATCCTCCCTTGGAGGGGAAAACCCCTAACAATTGTATACCATGATAAATCCTTTCATCAGTTCCACCTGGCCGTAGCTCCTGATCAGGCTGTTGAAGAATCAATCTTGAAGCTTGAAGGTTCCTCTAGATTTCTTCTCCATGGAGAATAGGAGATTCTAAGCAGCATTGAGATTTCAAACAGAAAATGTCGAGCATCTTGAAGTAGGTCTGGTCATTGTGGGTTAAGCCATTCATTCATTGTCTTGGGCCCATTTGAAGAATCGGAAGGCTTTGACCAGGATCTTATGAGATGAAGAGTTTAAAGCACAGTGGGTCTGGAGAGATGGAGCTCTTGAGGTCTGGTGACCATGCTTTGTTGTTGATGAATCATGCTAGAGATCGATTTGTCTTGGTCTTTGATGATCTAGGTTTCATTGGGGAGGAAGGTTTGGAGTTCTGTTGGTTCTCCACTGTGTCTTCTCTGGCAATGATGTCAACATCATCGTTATCGGCTTGTTTTCCATCCAATGCTCAGGGAGTTGAAAAAGCACGCCTGTCACATGTGGTTAACTTGTATTGTCATCAATCTGCAATTGCTACATGTAATTAACTACATTTTTTGGCCGAAAGTGTAAAAAATGCAGAACCAAAAGTACAACACTAGCTGCTTAAGAACCCAAACTTGAACCTTAAGCAAGAAAATAGGTGAAATGATTAATAAGAAGTCCATACATGACAAATGATGCTCAATTGACTTTACTCAATACAATAAGCTTCTAACATGGGAACATAATCATGATTCAGATGGGCATCTCATTGCTCTAATATTCAAGGGTAACCAGCATGTAGGTGAATACAGTTCTGTTTCTTAGTAGACAATAATTCTAATACTGATAAATGAGCTAGCTACATAGATTATCTGAACACAAATAGTTAATGATCCCTACGCAACGATCTCAATAAAAGATAACACAAAGGTGAGTAATAAACATAGCATAATACACAGCATATTGCATCTACAACATACAAGGAGTATAATGTTTGTTGTTTGGCTATTGCATGGATGAACTTGTTTCTCAACTAGATCTTGTTGAAGAGAATGATGTCTATCTCCTGAATGCCTTGCTTTCAATCACCAAGAAACTTACCTACCTTAAAAACAGTATTTGTGATCTTCATAGACTGGGATAAAAGAACCAACGCCCATTGTTAGCATCAGTTTTCAACGAAAGAAGCAATGCCCAAAGTTAGTATCAGATTTTTCCATCACAAGTTGCAATGACGCCAGTGTCTAACCATAAAACATCCTTTATGGTTCTATTACCAATATCAGACACACAATGAAAAATATAGATGAGCATATGCCAAATGGAAACTGATCATTATAAACAAAAGATAGAAAGAAACAGACCACTATCTGAAACCATCTAGGTATCATAAAACAATAGTCTTCCTAACTCCTAAGGCAACAATTACAAATAATTTAGAGCCACTTCTTATCCCTAAAGGTCCTGCAGCCATGCCACTTGCAAGTCTCTAGACATGCCCAAGAATGTCTCTCTCCAGTGTTCTTTTTCAAACAACTCAGTTGCTGCCTTCACTTGTTGAATTTGAAGTCCATGCTGTGCATGTATCTCACTTACTACTTCCATGCATCTGGTAGCAGAGGTGTCCCTCCTCTCAACTTGTGCTTGCATCTTTCTTCGAGCCTCCAGTTCTGCCAACTGCAGTTGATACAACTTACACTTGTTCTTGTTTGCCTCTGCCCATGCTTGCATGGCAAATATCATTTTAGAGGACTGTTTTGGTTTCTTGCACTTCTTCATTAATAGTTGAAGGCCACTCTTCTTGGTGTTGTGCTCATTGGATTGTGTGGTGTCATCTATGAAGTCTGTCTGAGAGATCTCTGCAGCAGATTCATTTGCAGTTGCATTCTGTGTCCAAGTACCCCAAGGATCTGGTGTTTCTAAAACATGTTTTGCTTCATCATTTGAGGGATCCTCATTGTTTGTGTATGCCGAATTTCCACCAATGCTTGTTTCTGAGAATATGAAATTTAACTCATCCAAATATGGACAACCCTTCTTCCTAATTTTTTTGGCCCACCTGTGCTTCTGCAATTTATATTTTAAATCCAGTTAGTATCTTACAATGGTAAAAGCATTGTAAATATTTCTCACATTGTTAAAATCCTTACCATGTAAAGGTTTTCCCAGACAATCTCATTTGCTATTAGTTTCTTTGTCACAGGATCTATTGACACCCCCGGTTGCCTTATAATGGTGGAATAGTTGGCATGCTTCTTCTTTAGTTGGTGGAACTTATTTTTGAATTGCTCTCTACTGTAACTCTTTTTGTGGATTTTGTTGAAGTTTTCCACTATATACCTCCACCCATCAGCATTAAAAGTAGAACTGGGCTTGTTATTTGCCTTTACTTGATGCACCATCAAATCAATAAAACTTATTACTTCAGCATCTGTCCAAATTGCCAATTCGACTTGCTTATTTTCATCATTTATAGTAATATTCTGTGTCGAGGTACCACGAGGATCTGATGTTTCTGGAACTTGCTTTACTTCATCATCCAAAGGTTCCTCATTGTTTCCATGTGCCAAATCCCCGCTAGCACTTGTTCCTGAAAATATGAAGTCTAATTCCTCCAAAAATGGGCATCCTTTCTTCCTAATTTGTTTGGCAAACTTATGTTTCTGCAATTATATTTTTCATCGAGTTAGCATCTCACAATGGTAAAAGAATCTCAAATTTTCTAAGACAATTACAATCCTTACTGCATAAAGGTTCTCCCAGACATCAGAATTTGCTATTGGTTTCTTTGTGACAGGATCTATTGACACCCCTGGATGTCCCACAAGAGCATAATAGTCGGAATGCTTCTTCCTTAGCTGGTTGTACTTGTTTTTGAATTGCATTCTATGATAATTCCTGTTGTTGATTTTGTTGAAGTGCTCGACAATATACTTCCACCCCTCATAGTTAAACGTAGAAGTGGGTCTGTTGTTTGCCTTTACTTGATGTATCATAAGATCAATAAGGCTTTTTTCTTCAGCATCTGTCCAGTTTGCCACCTCAGCTTGCTTACTCTCATCATCAATCCGGATAGATTGGGAATCCATCCTGGTCAAAGACGAAGCTTTATAAGACTACATGACATCCACCACCAAATCCAGATGTAGCTACCACAACACAAAGAAAAAAAAAAAAAAAAAAAAAAAAAACCATGGACACGATCAAGATTAGATCCCAATATCCATTCAATCATTAACAAAACATCTGGCCCTCTTGCCACCAACTTAGCTTCATGGCATCCATGTAAACAACAAACATATTAAAAAGATAAAATACACAAAATCAATTGCACACTAATATCCATTTTGCCATCTATGAAACATTTGGCCTTTGCTCCCACTTAAAAATAACAATAATAAACATACTAAAAAGAGAAAACGCATGCTACCATTCACACTTTAGAACCCATTTATTTATTAATAAAACATGAACATCTTGCTCTCCTTTCCATCCACTTGGGAAAAGAAAAAACAGGTACATTAAGAAAATCATACTAACAGATGATGCAACTACAAGACCAGTTAATACAAGCATTTGTTCTACCATATATCATTCAAAGGGAAGCCCAGTGCATGAAGCACCCACCAATGCAGGGTCTGGGGAGGGACAAATGTACACAGCCTTACCCCTGCAGTTACACAGAGGCTGTTTCCAAGATTTGAACCCTGGTCACCCAGGTCACAATGGAGCAACCCAACTGTTGCGCCAAGGCCCACCCTCTTCCACTAAAAATCATTGAAACAAACAAATAAAATAAGATTCTAGTGATAACATTATACACTTAACGAGGAAAATTATAAAGTATTGAACAACTAATAAAACATAGTTCTAAAAATTATTAGGAATTTGCAATCTGATTGCCCTTATGTATAAATAGTTGGAAGTGCGTGCAGGACAGCACCATTATTTTTCTGGTTATAACAGCCACTCTTTTTATTGGTTTGATCGTTATACTACAAATTCTTGTTATCATGCATCTCCATCCATATCATAATACCTGAAAAACTCTACGTAAAATCAAGTCAATTCAACCAAGCATCAATTCCAGCTATTGATAACTTACTTTCATAGGCCCACTCTGAAACTCCACTCTATTGACAGTATGTCTATGCAGGTCCTTTTCTGCAATTCCGCTCAGCAGTCTTCACTATAGAAAAATAACTTTTAGATACTTCAGTAATTATAGGGCCACAGTTCACTGCATCTGTTCCAAGAAAGAGATGTAAAAGGGGGCCGTGCTACAAAAACATGAGCTTCACCTAAACAAAATTCATGACACCTTTTTTAAGTAAAGCCAATAGGAGAGCTAATATCATGCAATATCAACAATAGTTCCACCAATACACCATTCAAAGACAAACCACTTGATATGAGAAAATAAGTAAACTACATGTAGCCATGCTCCATATCCACCCTTCACCTTTGAAACACTGATGGACGTTTCAAAGGATTGACGCTGAAAATGCAAAGTAATGTATTGGAGGTGTGAAATGTGACTAAATTCCTTAAAGTAAATAAAATGTTAGATGAGAGATAAACCCTGTTTCGGAAAAATTTAATATTCTTTATCTTGATGTAAATTTCACTTCTTAGGAGAGGTAACATCCCGTGCCTCTCCAAGGGCTGGTTGTAATGTTTTCAATATTTGATCTATTTGATAATCTATCAAAATAATCTAATATTGAGCCCTCCATTTCTTGAAAGTTGAAGCCATGCTTCAACAGGAAGTCTAAAACATGTTGTCTTCATAAATGTGGAAGGAAAAAGTCCCAGCGTCATCTCAAATTTTACAGAGACAACCATAATATCAACATATAGTCTTTTGGTCTTCCTTTACTTTATTCATAACAGAATAAAAAATTAAACAACCAAAGATTGCTCTTTTTAGTTTTAAATTTGTGGGATATGGTAATCAAATTATATAAGCAGTAATTTAGCAGTAAGCAGCTTGCACTTGAAATAACAAACTAAAAATCCCAAGAGGGTTTCCTTTGATGATATGAGCTTTATGTACCAAAAAAGTGCTCGGGTCACCTATCCTACAGTTAAAATTCAAAAGTGTTCAAACTGGAGAGAGAGAGAGAGAGAGAGAGAGAGAGAGAGAGAGAGAGAGCATCCAGAATTTGCACCTTCAATGTTAGGAAAGTCTGAAGTTAGAATTGGCTATATTAAATTTTAATAAGAAAAGCCATACGCAAGTAGGGAAGGATATTATTGATGGATGAAATCACGATCTTTATACTAGCTAGTTCTGATATTCCACAATCGAATGAAAAAGATCGGAACCTAGTCGTTCGAGGCCGACAAAGAAAAAGGGAAAACACAGAACCAATGCCAAAAACATAGAAAAAGAATCAAGGGCTTGAGATTAAATAAGTTCAGAACCTCGACGGTGACCAATTCGTGCTTAACCGGACAACTCAATCATTTCAAAGGAATCGAAACCCTGGAAAAAGAATACTCAACATTCAGGGTAAGACCAAGAAAGGAGGGGGGAGATGGTTACGATAACATCTCCAAACTCAACATTGTTAGAATGTTGATGAATCGTAACAGAAGCAACAGGATTGATGAAAAGAATAAAAAAGTTAAAAAAAAAAAAAAAAAACTGAAGGATACAGTTAAATCAAAACCAATTAAACTTCCTTTAGGGGAAAAAACAGTTCTCAAAGAACAATGAAATTTGAGATAACCCAGAGGAAATTGTGCCTGAAAATCGAAATTGAAGTTGTAAAAAGTTTGAAAACCCCTGCCAAGGCATTCATGCGATAGATCCATTCGTTCTGAGTTTTCAATAAGCTTGTAATACAGGGATTCGTTAAGGTATGAGAAAGAGAGAGAGAGAGAGAGAGAGAGAAAGAAGGCTTCACCTAGTGTGGAGTAGAAACAAGGACGCCGGAGTTGAGAGGGTCGATGCCGGAGTCGGGCCTGGATCTTATTTCGTCCGCTACAAGTGGAAGAAAAGACGTTTCCAGGTTTCGAAAATCCACAATTTTTGTTTTCAAAAACGACTTTAATCTCTTGTGGAAGTGGAACCCGTCCGTTTTCCATGTGTTATGCGATTATGAAAAAAAAAGGAATTTCAGACAGTTTGTAAGACTGAAATGGCTGAATTGAGCTGAGCTGAAAGATTCAGCTAAGGTAGTTCAGTTGCTTGAAACGCTCTGAATAAGTATGTATTTGGTATAGCTTTTGATTACTTGATTTGTTTGTATAACCAAAATTAATAATAATGAATAAATTAAAAAATCATCGATAGACATGCACAAAAATCAATGCCAATTTATGAATCAGCATGATGGTTTAAATGATAAAGTAACGCCTATGTAACAGCATTCAACGCCCATTTGGAAGGGAATTAGTATTAACTTGAATGCTATGAAACTCTAGTGATATAATATATGATGTTTACAGTGATAAATTAAATGACTGTGGTCCAATGTATTCTTTTACTTCATGAATATCCAATTAATTTTAATTGAATCTTCAGGTTAGCCAAAAAAAAGTAGGTTGTGAAATCAATGACAGTGTCTGACACCAGCTATAAATGCAAAGTGAGGGATTGAATGGTTGTAGATTATATATAATTTATGACTAACAAAGGCATACAGCCATTGCATTTAGTTATCTAATCTCCCCAAATAAAGAGAGGGAAGCAAATGCATTTGACTGATAGTTGAATTGGGCTCTCAGGATTTTTCACTAAACACAGTTTATCCACCTTGGAAAGCCAGAAACAGAAATAGAGCTGTTTCAGCTACAAAATTCTCAAAACATTGCAGAATCATCAATCATGGGATGTTTGAAAAGGATTTCCTTTGGATTCCTTCCAAAAGTTTGTTGTTCACGAACATGTTTCCAGTGATTTTGTAATCATTAATGATTCACGGTTGTATAGTTTTGGCCCGGCAAAAGACCAATTAATAAAAATTACGTTCATGGTTGATCGATTCCTAATAAACGTTTTCATATCTGGTTATTGCCGATTCTTGGATAGCCTTAAGCTTATAGTCATTACCCTGAAGCCACTTTTTTCGTGTTCCCAAAGCTCAGAGCCAAAATATAAGGCTCACATGATACAAGTAAAGAATTTTGCTGAATCTCAAGAAACAGAATTTGGGCTTTGGGTTTTGGGAACGAGAGAATGACGGTTCAGCCTAGGGTCAGAATTTTTAGGCCCAAAGTATAGTTGGGGTTGTATAGAGTGGGGGTTTTTGACATTTTGAATGTTTATAGCTTTACAGTGAAATTCAGAAATGTGCATTGGGTTTCTCCGTACTTTTCCTATATATATATATATATACACACACACACACTAGCGGAGGGGGCCCTGCATTGCAGGAGCTCACTCATAAACTATCAGGCTCGAACTCGATTCGATTTAGAGACTTGAGCTCGAATCAAAAGCTCGAGAGTTCGAGCTCGGCTACCTTTGATTGCAGGTCTCTCAAGCAGTCGAGGAGCTGAGCCGAGGTCTCCCTCAATTGTCGAGGTGCCAAATCGAGGTCTCCCTCAACTGTTGAAGTGTCGAGTTGAGGTTTCCTTAGCAATTAAGGTATCTAGCTAAGGTCTCCCTTAGTTGATAAGGTGTCGAGCTGAGGTCTCCCTCAGTTGTCGAGGTGCTAAGCCGAGATCTCTCTCAATGACTGAGGTGCTAAGTCGAGGTCTCCCTCAGTGGTCAAGGTGTCATCTAGCTCGAACTTGATTCGAATTAGAGACTTGAGCTTAAGCTCAGAAGCTCGAACTCAACTACTTTTGATTGTAGGTCCCCTAGTAGCCAAGATGTCGGGCTGAGGTCTCTTTCAGTTGGAGAGAGAGTGGCATTCTTGTAATTTATAAGGAGAGAGAGAGAAATGACACTTGTAATTTGTAATAAAGAGAGGGAGAGAGAGAGAGAGAGAGAGAGAGAAAGAGTGACATTCTTGTAATTTTTATGAAAAAAAGGAAAAAATAATACTAGATTCCATTTCCCTCGTCCATCTCAATGACTGTGTGTGTGTACACACTTGGGTAATTTTTATTTTTTTATCAACAAGATCTTGTAACTTTTATTTTTGGTGATTAATAAATATTTTTATCACTCGATTAATGAAAAAAAAATTAAAGATATACAAACAATTGGATACGATAGGAAAATGAATATAAATCACATAAATACATTATTAACACTAAATGTAGAGTTGATTTATTTATTTAGTTTTTTGATTGAAAACGTTTACTTTCATTAAGAATATTAAATAAGCATCTTACACTATCAACCACTTAGACAAAGAGTGTTGACCCCAAATTAACATCAAGATTTATAGTACAGTCCAAAATAAGTTTTCCCTAAAGGTCCCCTGTTTTGCCAAGCTATCTGCCACAGAGTTTGCCAAACTCCTTACCCATTTGAATGTTACTCCAACTTCCCTTACCAAGCAGATTATTTCCCTTATTTGCTCTCTAAACTTCCATACACCCAACTTCTTTGTTTGCAGCCTCCCTATTAACAATTTAGAGTCTCCTTCCACCTCCAAGTTCTGAAACTCTCATTGCTTGGCAAATCTCAGGCCTTGTAGGAGAGCCAAAATTTTAGTTGTCAAAGAGTCTCTCACTCCTATGGGACCAAAGTATATTGCCATCATTCTTCCTTCCCCATCCCTAAAAACTCCCCCAGCTCCCAAAGGTCTTGGATTACCCATGGAGCTTCCATCAAAATTCAATTTTACCCTTTGTTGTGCTGCTGGTGTCCAAGAGGGCAAAAAGACAAATTGTCTAGTTGAAGAATTTGCCATTGCTAACCAGCCCCTTTGTATATCATCCACTGAAAAATTTTTAAATAAATCACTTACTTTTAGTCAATGTATGACTTTAATGGCTACACGGTCAATGATTTGTTCTATTGATCCTTATGCCCCTTGGAATATTCTGTTGTTCCTTTCTTCCCATAAAGACCAAACAATGGCCGCTCTTGTTGCCATTCACATCACTGGTTTGATCTTCTTTTTTGTAAATTATCTAGAGTATTAATCTTCTGAAGCACCACCTCCCAACTAAAGGCTCTTATTTTTGGGGGTACAGGACTACACCAAACTTTGTGGGAAAGGAACCTCCTAAGTATGAGGAATGAAGGGCGGAGAAGAAGGCACAAGTATAGGAGCCAGAGGGGGACTCTAACCAAATCTTGCTGTCATGACAAGATAGGTCTAGGAAAATAGTATTAAGAAGTGAGATTAGTTCATCTACTAAGTCCATTTCATGATCCCTCAACCCTCTTCTTAAACCTAGATCCCAAGAATTTTCATTAACAAGCACTAGAGAAATCACTTTCCCTTTGTTAAGGGACAAAGAATGAATAAATGAAAATCTGTCTTTGAGAGGAATGTCCCCAAGCCAAATATCCTCCTAGAAACGAATTTTATTACCCAAACAAGCATCATACTTGACTAACAGAAGGAAAGAAGGTAGCAAACTGTGAATTTCTTTCCATGGAGAAGCCCTTGTTGCCCTAGGATCAAGACCAACATCCCATTTGTTGTTTGCCATGCCTTGAATGCTTACAATTACATTATGCCATAGGTTCTCTTGTTCCAAAGGAAACCTCCACAGCAATTTACCTAGTAAAGCCATATTTCTAAGCTTGATGTTTCCTAACCTTAGGCCTCCACTATCCCTACTCCTTGAAACCACCTCCCACTTTACCAAAAGATTCTTTTTTGTTTCCCTGGCTCGCACAAGAAGTCTTTCATCAATTTCTCCAATTTATTGGCCACTTTTATAGGGATCTAAAAGGTTAAGAGGTAATAGATTGGCAAATTAGTCAAAGTTGACTTTATTAGGGTTATTCTACCCCCTAGAGATATGTAGTTTCTCTTTCATCCAACAAGCTTTTTTGTGAATCTTTCCACTACCGGATCTCAGAATCTAACTGAAGTCGAGTTCCCCCTAAGAGTAGTCCAAGGTACTATAGAGGCCAGTCACCTACCTCACATCTCAACAAACTAGCTCGTCTTTCAACCTCTCTCATCTCCCTATTTAATCCTGCTACATTATTTTTGCTCTAATTTACTTTGAGATTAGAAATCCTTTCAAAATGGGTTACCATCCTTTGCAAATTTGTCATTTCCTCCCTTTCTCCTTCACAAAAGATTAGAATATCATCTGCAAATTATAAATGGGTAACCACCACATTAGTCCTCCCAATTCTCCAACCTTGTATCAGATTATTGTATCAACCCTTGAAATCAAATTGCTAAACACATCTGCTATTAAAGTGAAGAGGAAGGGGGAAAGGGGGTCACCTTGTCGAAGGCCCCTTTTAGCTAGAAAGAAATCTCTGGAAACCCCATTAACCAAAATGGAACAATGACAGGAATAAATACAGCTCTTTATCCATTTGCACCATCTCTCTCCCAAACCTTTCAACCATAGCACTTCTAGAAGGAAATCACAATCCACCAAGTCATAGGCTTTGTCTAAATCCAATTTGCAAACTAGCCCTTTTTCCTATCTCCATTTTTCAAACTCCACACACTCGTTTGCAATAAGGATTTGGTTTGTTATTTGTCTTTCAAACACAAAAGCCCTTTGATGTTGAGAGACTAAAGAGGGAAGCACTTTTTTAATCCTCTTAATTAACACCTTGGATACAATTTTGTACATGATACCTACAAAGCTGATGGATCTAAAATCTTTTGGGTGGGAGGCTGAGCAATAGGATTTCTTCTTTTTCTCCCATTTGCTACTAAGTGGAAAAAGCTTGTATTTGCCATCACCTTCCTCTAACCATCGACATCTAGATTTTTGTCTCTAATAAATCTCCTCTTTCCTTAGAATCTCTTCCAGCTCATGCTTCAATCTCCATCTTTCATATTTCTCTTCCTCTCTTATTGTCCTTTCCCCTTTCAACTCATCTAATTACCCTATTCTATGTGAGATGTGTGTCTTTCTTTCCTCCAATATCCCAAATACTTCCTTATTCTACTCTTTAATCATACCCTTCAATCTTTGCAATTTTTAGTAAAATCTAACACCCTTCCATCTAAACTTCACTTGGTCTTCTTCCCACCATTCTTTTAATTTTGCTTTGAAATCTGGATGAAGCAATCACATATTCTCAAACCTAAAAGGGCAAGGCCCTCCTCCCAATCTTTCTTCAGAGATGTTAATAGGGCAGTGATCCGAGGTAGTTCTAGGCAAGGCTCTAACCAGTAGGCTCCACCACCCTTCCTCCTAGTCTAAAGTAAAGAGAAATCTGTCTAGCTTGCAACAAATAGGTGTCTCTTGAAAATTGGACCATGTGAACTTTGCTTGAAGATGGGACAGCTCTCTCGGATCATTTGTATCTACAAAACAATTAAATTTTCTCATACTAGAAGTAATCCTATGGCTAGGGTTATTTGATTCCTGAAGGAACCTGATCACATTGAAGTCACCCCCCAAGCACCATGAGCCCTCCCACAAACCCCTGATTGCTGCCAGTTCTTCCCAAAAACCTTCTCTCTCCCTATTGGAATTCGGCCCATAGATATTGGTTAGAACCCAAACAAAGCCATCTGTCTTTATTTTTAACTTGATTGAGGCTAAAAAGTTTCCTATTAGTTCTTCCATGCATTCAACATTATCATTATTCCATATAGAAGATCCCCAAGATTGTGAGAAGGCCTAGTTGATTCCCCTAGCAGTCCAAATTTGTCTTATTCACTTCCATCAATTTAGACTCTTGAATTAACACAAGGTCTGGCTTCTCCTTTCTTAACATCTCTCTTATTGTTCTTCTCTTAGTTACTCTTCCTAGACCTCTTACATTCTAGCTTAATATTTTCATGCAAAAAAACAAGCTAAATTATGTCTGCTTTCTGAACACTCCCTCTACTTTACCTTTTCCTATCTTTTCTCCCAGTGCTCCCTTTATCATACACCACATTACAATGCAACTTCTCCACCTCAGTTAACTTCTTCTTCCTTTTCTTGTTTGAGCCTCATTTGAGCTTACTTAGAACCTTTTGCGCACTCAATTTTTCCTTTCTCACCCTTTTTTTACCCCCTGCCTCTACCATTACTTTTTCTTGACCCTTTTTTCTTTGTAATCAAAGCGTCAAACTCTTTTCACAACTCTTTTGGCCTAAACTAAGGACTGTCACCCTTCTCACCCTTTCTCCTCTGATTTTCTAGTTCATCTTTCACTAAGATCCTAAAAATCTCCAAGATTATCTCCCAGATTCTGTCACATTCCTCATCAGTTGCCGACATCTTATCACTACCGACCACTTCTGTTGAAACATTGGCAATGGCAAGCTTGGGTATCGGGCTAGTCTCACCTGTGTGCAAAGGACTAGAAGGAGATAGATCAGTACTTACATAAACCAAAAGAGACATCATACCTTGTAACTAAGAGGGAGACGCACTAGGATTTGGAAGGTTCTGGTTTCTAGAAATTTGCCTTTTGCCAAGGGTGACAATTTTTGGATCAATACTTGGATAAGGGAATGGGGATAAGGGGTCTGTCATTGCCTTGCCAAGAGTCGGTGAGAGTGTTTTACTACATCCCGTTCCTTCTTGTCCTTAATCTTGTACGTTGCCTGGTTCTTTGTACCTTTCTGATTGAGATGCCCTCTCATCCAAAGGATTTATCTTTTCCACGATCGTTGCCCCTATTTCCAAACCAATATTGCTCTCTTCAAATAGTAACGCTACACCGTTCGCCTCCGCTGAATCAACCAAAGCTTTTATTTTGCTTTCCACACTTCCTGGGATAGGGGAAACTGTGAAGACTTCATCATCTGTATTCTCATCATCGATGCTCACTCAATCTGAGTCGAAAACACCACCCTTATCCCTTTGCCAATCGTACCTTGGGTTTGGTTTTTCTAGGCTAATAGAATAGGATAGCAGCTTAGGTTTCCATGTCCAAACTCCTCCCATAGTTTTATGCTCTTTCTGTTTCTCAGTTTGGTTGGACTTGGGTTGGGATGATGATACACCGTAATAATCATCTATTGTCACTCGAATCCTATCCCCTATCACATGATTTTTTAAACAGTCACGTGACCTATCTTTTGGTCCAATTCACTTAGAGGCCCACTTGTTTGTTTCAACCCATCTATTTGCACTCCTTTTTCTCCAACTACTCCCTTCAAGACATGCATTCCTTGAAGTAAGTTTGATTCATTTGACCCATTCAACTTGTTCAGTTTGGCACCAGAAGATAATGCTTGCACGAAGTTCTATTGACTGTCACACCCTTGCCTTGTTGCTCATGAAAGTTCTATTGGTTGTCACACCCTTGCATTGTTCAGTCTGGCACCAGAAGTAAGTTTGATTCATTTGACCCATTCAACTTGTTTATATCCTAGAATCTTTGGATTGCTTAAAAGTTATCTTTCCATTTTGGTGAAAGTTTCCATCTGCTTTTGTTTGTCCATCCCTAGACTACCACATAGAACCGACCCTTCAACCCCTTTGTCTTCCTCCTGTCTAGCATCCCTCCACAAGGCAACTTCAGTAGAGGTTGCTAACTACAACGATAGCAATACTCCTCCCACAAGGCAACTTCAGCTTCCTCGGTATCTCTTCTGGATTTACTCCACTCAGAAGAAGAGTTGCACTACATAGATCTCCCCAAAAAACACCATCTAATCGAGCACCACACAACAGAGCAATTGATTTTGCAATATCCTAATTCCACAAATAGAATGGCAACCCAACTAACCGAACAATCACATTATCTCCAATTGAGAAGAACTTGGAGTTGGAGCATGGAGACCATTTAAATTTTGAAAAGGTTCCTAGAACGTCTTGAATACATAACGCTTCAACATTTACCTGATTTTCAAGATGGTCCAACACTGCCTTCTCTTGCTCAAATAGAGTTAAAGTAAAAGTCTTCACCAAGCACAACTTAACCTTCAAGAGTTCTACAACTTTCCTCCAATCTAATACCCTCTTCTCAGCTTTTAAGATTAGCATGTTGTCTCAATGCCCTGACATCCTGTCTGCTACAAAGGAAGGATTACTATTGCTATGTGCCAATGCAAGGAGCTCCCTTTTTGGTTCCTCTTCCACAAGTGGGCTAGGAGTGCTAGCATACAAACTCTGGCCATTGTCCCCTTTCTCCATCATCTCTGTTTTTTTTTTTTTTCCATTTTCCTTATGTTTAGGAAGTTTGATAAAATACTAGCCACTCCTTTCCACCCTTGACTGTTTCTTCCTTCAAGAAAACAAACCATTTGCCTCTTTCCTTTAGCAAAATATTCAGAAAAAGAGATATGAATGATCCCTTTACATTCCTCTTACTTTGCATTACGTACTTGCTACTCATCTGGGATAACTTTTCTTTCCATATACACTACTTCCCTTTTGTTGCTGCATCAGAAAGGAACTCTTTCAGCCAGTTAATCATCTTAGTTCCTTCCACAAGCACCGTAGCCATTTTTTGTTCCCTTATCTTCAGGCTAAGTCTTCCTTTAATCCACATTTCTTCAAGAAGAAATTCTTTAGCCTCTACCTTCAAAGCTATTTTCCATTTTTTTTTCTCCACAAATCCTTTCTCCATCATTGCTCTCTACCTTCAAACCCTCTGCCTTCAAAGCCCTTCAAAGTTGTTACTCCCTTAACCATTTTTCACTTGCTTTTTTAGAAAAGCAATCGATGGAAACCTAACAACAGCTAAGAGATTATACCAACTCCAGATCTAGTGCATTTGAATAAGTGATTTTTCTTCAAGTCCAATTCAAATGCTGCCATATCAAAAGTGATTAACCAGCAACTGTCTCTTCTTCTATGCTTTTTGTTTCTCTTCCCTATTTTACTTTCTTTTTATGTTAATGAGGGTGGGCCTTGCCGCCATGGTGCAATGGTTAGGCTGCTTCATTGCGACTTGGGTGACCAGGGTTCAAATCTTGGAAACAGCCTCATGCATTGGGCTGCCCTTTTAGTACTATTTTATGATAACAATCATCATACAGCCACTTCACAGTCTTCACCACTATAGTGACAGTAAAAGTCGAGAGAGAGAGAGAGAGATTGTAGTAGTACACATCATACAATAATTATCACTCTCTTTCGGTTGTTAAAATTATAATTTTTAATTTTTATTAATTTTTTGGAAATTTTGTTTATTTAGTATTTGTATATATAAATACTAACTATTTTTTTTTCAAATAATAAATATGTTTCATTTTTAACATATAAATCATTTAAGGTAAATAAAATATTTTTTATAATTTTCAGTTTTTATTAATTTTGTTGAAAAGATTTATTTATTTAGTATTTTTTATATAAAGAATAATTCCATTTTTCAAATAAAAATGTGTTTTCATTTTTATTTTTAACATATAATTTATATGTAAATTAAAATATATAAATCAATTAAGGTAGATAAAATAAATTATTTTTATAATTTCCAGTTTTTATTAAATTTAAACCAACAAGAAAACGGGTGAAATGACTGGTAAGAAGTCCATACCAAATACAAGTTCTAGAAGGGAGAGAAGTCTTAAATTTGAACGTAATCAATATTCAAACTGGATAGCTTATGCTCTAATATCCAAGGCTAACCAGCATTAGGATGAATTAGAGGTCTTTTTTTGTTATTTTTTATTTTTTAAGAACAGGTGAACTAGAGCTTCAGTTCTTAGTAGAGGAGGGTTCAGTACTAATAGATTAACTAACTAAGATTATCTCAATACAAATAGATGTTGAGCCCTAAGCAACAATCTTAATAAACAATAACATAAAAGTTAACAACTAAAGCATGAAGCATTACAAATTGTACCCAAAGCATGCAAGTAGTAGAATGTTTGTTGTGTTGGCTGCACGGATGAACTTGATGCTCTTCAAGTTGATGTTGAAGACCATGATACCAAAATTGATTGTTTGGTTTCTGATCATCAAGAAGCCGATCTACCTTACTACTAGTGATCCTCCCACGTTGGGCAATGAAAGAAAAATGCCCACAGGTAGAAGAAGAGTTTGCCCCCTCAAGTTCCAATTGACCCCAGTATCATCCATCTATTATACATCAATGATACTATAACCACTATCAGACATACAGAAGAACATAGATAAACATACGTCTATCAGGAACTGACCAAAGGAGAAAAAAAATAAATAAATACAAAAGCAAACTATAGTTCCAAACTATCTAGAGGTCATAAAACAACAGACTTCCAATGGCTACAATTCTAAATCATTTAGGGGCTAGGGACACATCTTATCCCTGAAGGTCCTGCAGCCATGCTACCTGCAAGTCCCTAGACATGCCCAAGAATGTCTCTCTCCAATGTTCTTTTTCAAACAACTCAGTTGCTGCCTTCACTTGTTGAATTCGAAGCCCATGCTGAGAATGTATATCATTCACTACTTCCATACACTTGGTAACAGAAGTGTCTCTCTTCTCAACTTGTGCTTGCATCTGCCGTCGAGCCTCCTTTATTTCAGCTAACTGCATCTCATACAACTTAGACTTGTTCTTGCTTGCCTCTGCCCATGCTTGCATGGCAAACAACATCTTAGAGGATTGTCTGGGTTTCTTGGACTTCCTCATTAATGATAAAAGGTTATTCTTCCTGGTGTGACGCTCATTGGACTCATCAATGAAGTCTGTCTGAGAAATCTCTGCAGCTGATTCATTTGCATTAGTATTCTGTGTCCAAGTACCACGAGGATCCAAAGTTTCAGGAACATGTTTTATTTCATCATCTGAAGGGTCTTCATTGTTTCCAAATGCAAAATCTCCACTGGCATTTGTTCCTAAGAATATGAAATCTAATTCATCCAAATACAGGCACCCCTTCTTCCTAATTTTTTTGGCCCATTTGTACTTCTGCAATTTTAATTTTTTAAGGTTAGTGTCATATAATAGCAAAAGCAATTTCTATATACTTCACATCATTAAAGTCCTTACCGCATAGAGGCTCTCCCAGACATCAGTACTTGCCTTTAGCTTCTTTGTAACAGGATCTATTGACACCCCTGCATGCCCTGCAATGGTGTAATAGTTGGAATGTGTCGTCTTTAGTTGGTGGTACTTATTTTTGAATTGCTCTTTATTGTAATTTTTTTTGTTGATTCTGTTGAAATTTTCCATGATATACTTCCACCCATCAGTGTTAAAAGTAGAAGTTGGCCTGTTGTTTGCCTTTACTTGATGCACCATCAACTCAATAAAACTTTTTACTTCAGCGTTTGTCCAAGTTGCTGACTCGATTAGTTTATTCTCATCAATTGCAGCAGTATTCTGTGCCCAAGTACCATGAGGATCTGATGTTTCTGGAACATGCTTTACTTCATCATTTGAAGGGTTCTCACTGTTTCCAGTTGGCAAATCTTCATTACCGCTTATTCCTGAGAATACAAAGTCTAACTCATCCAAAAATGGGCATCCCTTCTTCCTAATTTGTCTGGAAAATTTGTGCTTCTACAATTTAGTTTTTATATCAAGTTAGCATCTCATAATGTAAAGACAATCTCACCATATTTCACACTATTAGAAATCCTTACCGCATAGAGCATCTCCCAAACATCCACATTTGCTATTGGTTTCTTTGTGACAGGATCTATTGACACCCCTGGGTACCCCACAATGGTATAATAGTTGGAACGCCTTCTCCTTAGTTGGTGATACTTATTTTTGAATTGCTCTCTACTATAATTCTTTTTGTTCATTTTGTTGAAGTTCTCCACAATATACTTCCACCCTTCAGAGTTAAAAGTAGAAGTAGGCCTATTGTTTGCCTTCACTTGATGTATCATTAAATCAATAAAGCATTTTTCTTCAGCGTCTGTCCAAGTTGCTACTTCAGGCTCATCTTGGTTACTCTCGTCATCAATTTGGACCTGTTGGGACTCCATCCTGTCCTGCCCAGAGAGGAAGCTTTATAAGACTACATAATATACACTACCAAATCCAAATCAACCTATACAAAATGAAGAACTTAAGATAACAATCAAGAACTCAAGAAATCTCCATACAAATAAAGAGCACGTTGAAAAGAAAAAGGATATGCAACTATTCACACTATTATACACAATTGTCTATTAACAAAACACCTAGTCCTCCTAGTCACCCAACAAACATATTTAAATAACCCTAGTTCTCCTGAACTGTTTACACTTCAATAAACCATCCTCTGTATACTGAAACATCTATCACTACTGGCCAATCACTTATTGATGAAAAGAAAAACAGCAGGTACATTAGAAAAAGGAAAGTTTCTTACTTGTACAGACGACGTGAATATAGGATCCCCCAAAAAAGGAATTAGTTCTTCTATCTATCATTGAAACAAAGAAAAATTTAGATTCTACAATAACATTAAATGCTTGTGAGGAAATTATATTGAACAGGTAATAAAACATAGTTCCAAATAACCATTAGAAACTCTTCATTCATCTGCTGCTATGTATTTTTTTTTTTTTTATCAACATCTGTTGTTACGTATTAATAATTGAAGTTCATCTAGGATAGCAACATTATTTTTATGGTCATAATAGCAGCCACTTTTTTATGGTTTCATCATTTCCCATGGATTGTTGGCAACCCTGCATCTTCAAATCATAATGCTTAACAAGTTAAGTCAGATTAAATCAATTCAACAAGGCCTCATACAACAGACTATCTGACATCATCCATGCAGGTCCTGCTCTACAGTTCCACTCTATCTGCATTATGTTTATGCAGAACCCATCCTGCAATTCCACTCAGCAGTCTTTCCCTACAAAAGAAAAATTGTTTAAATTTTCAATAATCATAGCCCCCAATATTCCAAGACCACGCTACAGAGTCGTGAGCTTCACATAAGCTCCATATCCACCCTCCATTTTTTTTCTTTTTTTGGTAATCTATCCACCACCTTCAAAACACTGATGAAGGACATATTTCAAAAGGATTATGACTGTGAATAACATATATGATATGAAATGCCTCCAAATTCTTCTAAACTATATAAAATGTTCCATGAGAAATAAGCTTTATGCCTAAAAAATACGATATCCAGCTTCCCATTTCTTAAAAATTATAGATTCTGACAATAGAACTTTTTCAACAGGGACCCTAGAACATGTACTCTCCATAAAAGAGAACAGAAAAATCTCAGCCTTATCTCGGATTTTATGGAGAGGACCATAATATCACTTTATAATCTTTAACCGTCCTTTACTTTCTTCATAACAAAATGATTAATGGAAGAAGAAAAGCTTCTTTTCTTTTATTTGTAAGGTCGAAGGAAGTTGTAACCAAATTATACAAACAGTAGTCTAGCAGCTTGAACATCAAAGATTAATCCATAAAAAACAGTGCTTATTTGATGCCATGATCTTTACGCACCAACGAGTGTTCATCTCACCTGTCCTACACTGAAAAGTGTTCAATCCAGAAGGGGAGCACGTCCAGAATTTGAACCTTGCATGGATGAGAAGCCTAAAGTTAGAATTGCCTACATTAAATTTTTATAAGCAAAACCATAGCTAAACAGATGAGGAAGATACCGGTAACATAATCTTCATGAGAGTTCTAAACCACCTCCTTAACTTCTGCAAATTCAGAAGAAAATATCAGATCCTATTCGTTCGAGGCCACCACAGAATAGGTAAAAAAGGACGCAGAAACAAGTACTAAAAACCCTAGAAATACAAATATAAAGTCTAAAATAAGATCAGAGCCTCGGTAGTAACCAATTCGTGCTTAGCTGGCCAACTCAAAGAGCCCAATATTATTGAAACGCTGACAAACACAACTGCTCAGATGTTCAAAGGAAGCGAAAAGTGGAAGGGGGATGTTAACCAGAGCACCTCCCAACTCAATACTACTTCAGTTCCGAGAAATCGTGAAATAAGCACCAAGTTTGGATCAAAGAAAAACATAGTTGAATCAAAAACCATCGAACTTAAATTCAGTACTACCAAAAAACAAAAACAAAAATTATATTCAGAGGCGGGGGAGGGGAGAAGTTCTCACAAGCAAAGGTAAAATTTGAGCTGACCTACAAGATACCGTGCATGGATCTTGAACGAAAAAGCTGCGCATAGATGGAAACTTCCTGTAATGAGATTCAGATGGTAGATCCATTCGGGGTAAATCTTGAATAAGCTTATAATAAGGGAATTTGAAGGTTTACACGATAGATAGAGAGTGGGAGAGAGGAGAGAAGCGAGCTTCACCTGCAACAAGTCTGAGCAAGAAAGCCGGAATTGGGGGAGGCGATCGCCGGAGACGGGGCGACGGGGCGACGGGGCGAGAGTTTTTTCCGTCCGCTACGAGTGGAAGAAAAGACGTTTTCGGTTTTGGAAAATCAGTTTTCAGAAAAGACTCTTTTATTTTTGTGGAATCTGTTTGCTCTCTCTCTCTCCCCCCACTCTGGGGATTTAGAGATAACCTAGCCGGTGTTTTTCAAACCACATCTTTGGGTTTAACCTGGGACCCACGCAATGGTTTTGGATTTTCATGATTTCCAAACGTGAAAACAGTGATATTGCGTTCTTTTAACGTCAGTAAATTTCTAAAGCTGGTCAGTGGTCACACACGTGATTGATTACCATTTACGATTTACCAATAAGAAAAAGACTAGCAGAGAGGAATATTAAAAAAAAAAAAAAAAGCATGTGTAAATAAGGGTGGGAAAAAATAATAATTTGAGTAAAATCATAAAATACTCAAGTTGTTTAGTTTAGTTATATTGTCAACCACGAATGTAGTATAAACAGTGATTCAAAATCAAAAGAGAGCCTTTCAGAAAGGTATTCCAGCAACTCAATAAATCATTAAAAGATAAGACAGAAAATTCTTTATATATGATGGCCCAATGCAGAGCTCTTAAGGTTATGAGTTTAATTAACCATTCAAGTTGTGTTTGTCTTAATTAAAAAAATTCATTGCACACAACCTCTTAAATTAGAGGGGGCGAAAGTTGTAAAGATATTTTCCCTCAAGGGATACTGGCAGATCGAAGGACCTGGGTAAAAATGAAATGCAATTTGGAAAATGATTCCATAAGCAGTGATATGGGTTGTATCACAAGAAAGCATAGATTGAAAGAATGGTAGGTTCCATCTAATGGACGCCATAAAGGTTGTGGAATGGGTGGGCGAATTTCAAAAATTTCCTACCTTCTCTCAACTGGGAATCATATTCCCTAAATTTAGAATACAATATTCAAGGATCCTACTTGAACCATAATCAAACCAGGTCTGTACCAAAAGACAAATGGGAGGAATATACATGATCCGGAGAAGCACTATCTCCCAAATTTGGTGTTCACGCCCAAAGAATGCTCCAAGATCCGTTCCTGCTGAATATGACACAGCTGTGGATGGAACAGAACCAGCAGAGTGCGTCCTACACACTGGATCCTTCACAAGAATCCTCTGGAAGTACTAAACACTGAATCTTTTTCAGTCTTCCTTGCAAGACTGATGTCAAGAACAGATTTCTTGACTTTCTTTTTCTGCAAAGATCTAATCTTGCAAAAATAGATGGCAGCGGCAGGAGGAGAACTCCAAAAGCGAAAAAGTTGAACTACTTCTTCTTTCTTTTTCTGGAGTATGAGATCTGATCTCAATTCGCAGGAACCTTTCTTGCTATTTCTCTTGATTCGAAATCTATTGTATTTCTCTCCTTTTTGGTTAGGGTTTCTCCTCCTTTCTTCTTGATTAAGAAACCTCCTAATTAGGAGTTATCCCAATCCAAATCAGTATTTGGATAGGGGATAATCTTAATCCTATCTGCAGATAAAGTTAGCTTACTCCTGATCTTATCAGGAGGTTACCAGATTCAAATCTAATTTGAATTTGGTCTCCAAGAGTGGATAAGGCTAAAGGCCCAATCCTTTTACTAACATTAATCTCAGATTCGCCCCAAGTATGGGTGATCATATCAGCCCACCTCGAAATGGGCTTCTGGCCCATTAAGTGTTCAGTGTCTAATTACTTTCCAATCTGCTGCCCAGTTGGGCTTCTTTGTATGGCGTGGGACCCAAGCATTGATCTACACACCAGTCACATGGGTTTGGCCCAGCCTTTAATACAAGGCCCAGCCGAATTCACTGAAAAACTCAATGAACCCCTTGAGTCCATCATATGGACCCTATGGGCCCAACACTCCAACACTTACATTAAGTGGTCCTTGGGCCAAGCCATCTTATAAAAACCTAGGGACTGTGGGCAGGTGCAAAATTAACCCATCAGGTATTATCCTCAATGGTCTTACACTTAACCTCTCAACCCTTAATGATCAAGCACTGCCCGACAAGAGAGGACCTCTCCCTCGGCTGCAAGGAACAGTGCCGCACTCTCCTCTCACATGGATCCCGGGAATTAAAACCATTTGCAAACAATTTGAAACCGTACATATATATATATAAATATATTAATTTTGCAAAACAAAATTCCAACGATTGAAATCAACTACCGGCAGTTTGGTTTCCATCAGAGAGTGCATTCCCGATCATTACCCTTTGTCCGACAAAGTGGCTGATTCTGTCACTATGATCACCAACTCAGATGAATTCTCAAACTGCCCCAACATACCCAGGTTTTGATCCCCGCTAAGGATCTCGTTGATTGGCATATCAAAGGTAGCCTGATCCAACACCTAGTGAATTGTCATAATCGAGTCTAAGGGTCAGGTGTAATTTTCCAGTTTTGCCCATCTATCTCAAAGGTCCAGGGCAATACTGGAAATCTGGTCCGGTTCAAGGATTCAAGTAATCCCATATTGCATGTGCCTCGGGTCTTACCGTGGTGGCTGAGACAGGCCATCCCAACACTTGGTGGCACACCAGTATCAGCCTTGGCAGGATAAATCTCCCCAGACTTATCCAACGGCTGTGAACATTTAAAACTAACACGAGTTTCTATAAATGTACAGTTTTAGGGTTTTACACAAAATTAAACCAAACAACATAAATCAAACATGCACTTTATTTATTTCCACAAAATAACAAAAGCACATCAAATCAGATTGAAGCTAAGGGCATACAAAAACTGTCTAACATGGATGCATTGAAAGAAGGGGGTTTTCCTAAATCTCATGTTTCCAGTTTAATATTACCCATCTAGCTGCATCATCAACTGCTCTGCCTTTTGCCAATTAAAAAAATGAATAGCATGTTCAAAAGAATGAGATGGACCCAGTAACAACATTTCTTTTGGTGTACCACTAAAAAATCTTAAGCAACTAAGATACTACATTTTTGAAAATCACAATGTTGGACAGAGATCATGGGGGTTTACTCAAGCTACAGGAAGGTGGAGGGAGACTTGCAGAATGTCGTAGCTCGTAGGGTGGATGAGAGATGGTGTTGAAGGGCTCTGGTATTTACTTAATCACATTAGAGAGGCCACATCTTTAGCAGCCAGAGTGAAATATCATTGATCTGGGTGCTTAGATCAGCCAACTTCCTAGATGATCCATCAGTGAGGAGCTGAGAGATTGGACTTATACTGGGGCCCTACTCCTAGAGTAGTTTGTATAGGTTCTCGTGTTTTGTTTATTGCTTATTTCTGTTTTTGATGGTATCCTCTTCTAGGCGTTGTTTGCCTTATCTTATTTGTTTCAGTTATCTATTGAACAAAATCAATAATAAACAACTAATCACTTAGGGTCCGTTTGGTTCATGGACTGGACCGAAATCGGAATTGGAATCACCTATTTCTGACACCTGTTTGGTTCAGTCAGGAATCGGAATCCTATTCTAATTGTTGCTATTTGGTTCAACTAGAAACTGGAATCGGAATCAGCCAAAATTTCCAATTCTACCCCTGTTAAAAAAAATCTCTAAACAACCCACTTATCATATATTTTCAACAAACACACATCGACAACCTGCTAACAATTGCATATATGGAGAAAGTATGAAAAATGAATGATAACCAGAATCCGTGTTGGTACTTGAGACAATCCAGCTCAAAGAAATCACTATACAGTCAAACACCGAGCCATTATACCCTTGCCAATAACAACCAAACACTGAGGAGAGCAATTTTATTGATTCCGGCCTGCAGGTTGACCTTTCCTCTAAGCATAAATCTCATGTTTTCCCTTGTCTCAAGGAAGGGCAGAATGGAAAAGAATCTAATAAATAATCAATCAACATTTCTTTGTGAATCACTGGCTCCATGAAATATACCTGAAAGTTGTCCATTGATAAAGGCATGCAAAGCATGCTAGTTGACTCCAAAATAAGAGTGGGGCTTTGACCTCCACACAAAAATGATTTTAATGAACTAATGTCAATACTACAAAAGCAATACAAAGAACTTATAAACCTGTAGTACAGAAATTCAGAAACCAATTATTTTCTGTTTCCTTGGAAGGAAGGAAATAGCAAGAACATTTCTTTAAGGTGTTATTAAAATACTGTTTAAATGGTAACACTTGCTCTTGCTCTACCAAAAAATGTTGCATAGAGGAGGGGAATTAGTTGATCAGGAGTAACATTTTGATGGCCTTCATCAAGGAATTTTCTAATAAATGAGGATGATGTTCAAGTTTGCAATCAAATGATCTTAACCATTGCATGTGTGACTAATGTCAAGTTTGCTTTTTGGTTGTGAAGAGAAGGATTCCATGTGGCATCCTGTCATTCACTATAAGAGCCACATGTAGAAGGGAAGGATTTCATGTGGCATCTTGTATTTCACTTCAAGAGCCACATGGAGAAGGGAAGGATTCCATGTGGTATCTTGTCTTGGATTTTTCTTTCCTGTTGTTGTTGCTTTTTTTTTTTTTTTTGTTGGTGAAAGCTATACCACAACTAGTAACAACACATTTTCACACTCATTCAATTTCCTGCAACTATTTTGATGTTCTGGTTTTGGCATATCTCCTGTTAAGCCCACCTCGACACTGTCTTCATGCATGCCACTAGTGAATGCAACAGTACTTGCTACAAGTAGCACATATTCAGTTTGTGTAGCTTTGAATTGTAGATTAGATCAAATCTTCATAATATTAGCAGGCTAAGTAATCAAATGGCTCTAAAATAACATACTGTAACCAAGGGATTCTTTCTTTATTTTCTTATTCTTTTCTGTTCACTCAATCTATAAATGTATTCAAAGGTAATGAAATTGTTTGAGCTCTTTCCCACCATTGGATCATTGCTTTCTCGTTCACTTTGTTAGATAGTTTTGTATGCCCTTAGCTTCAATCCAATTTGATGTACTTTTGACATTTAGTATAAATAAATAAAGTGCATGTTTGATTCATGTTGTTTGGTATAATTCTGTGTAAAACCCTAAAACTGGACACTTATAGAGATTCGTGTTAGTTTTTAAATGTTCACAGCTATTGGATAAGTCTGGGGAGATTTATCCTGCCAATGCTAATACTGGTGTACCACCAAGTGTTGGGATGGCTTGTCTCGGCCACCAGAGTAAGACCCAAGGCACATGTAGTATGGGATTACTTGAATCTTTGAACTGGGCCAGATTTCCATTATTGCCTTAGACCTTGGAGACAGATGGAAAAAACTGGAAAGTTACACCTGACCCTTAGACTCGATTATGACACTTCACTAGGTGTTGGATCGGGCTATCTTTGATATGTCAATCAGTGAGATCCTTAGCGGGGGTCAAAACCTAGGCATGTTGGGGCAGTCTGAGAATTCATCTGAGTGAGTGATCATAATGACAGGATCAGCCCCTTTGTTAGACAATGGTAATGATCGGGAATGCACTTTCTCTAATGAAAACCAAACTACCAGTAGTTGATTTCAATCATTGGAATTTAGTTTTGCAATATATATATATATATATATATATATTATATATATATATATATATATATATTTTTTATATATATTTGTATATGTACGTTTTCAAAAAGTTTGCAAATGGTTTTAATTCCCGGGATCCATGTGAGTAGAGAGTGTGGCACTATTCCTTGCAGTCGAGGCAGAGGTCCTCTCTTGTCGGGCAGTGCTTGATCATTAAGGGCTGAGAGGTTAAGTGTAAGACCATTTAGGATAATACCTGATGGGCTAATCTTGCACCTGCCCACAGTCCCTAGGTTTTTCTAAGATGGCTTGGCCCAAGGACCACTTAATGTAAGTGTTGGGCCCATAGGGTCCATGTGATGGGCTCAGGGGTTCATTGAGCTTTTCAGTGAATTCGGCTGTGTCGAACTCATGTGGCTGGTGTGTAGATCAATGCTTGGGTCCCATGCCATACGAAGAAGCCCAACTAGGCAACAAATTGGAAACTAGTTAAACACTGAACACTTAATGGGCCAAAAGCCCATTACGAGCTAGGCTGATATGATCACCCATCTATAGGGCGAATCTGAGATTAATGTTAGTAAAAGGATTGGGCCTTTGACCTTATCCACTCTGGGAGACCAAATTCAAATCAGATTTGAATCTGATAACCTCCTGATAAGATCAGGAATAAACTAACTTAATCTGCAGATAGGATTAAGATAATCCCCTATCCAAATACTGATTTGGATTGGGATAACTCCTAATTAGGAGGCTTTCTTAATCAAGAAGAAAGGAGGAGAAACCTAACTAAGAGAGAAAAACATCAGATTTCGAACCATGGTTTTTTAAGTAAGCAAGAAAGTATCTTGCAAATTGAGATTAGATCTCATACAGACTCCAGAGAGAAGAGAAGCAATCCAGCCATCTTCGTCCCAGGAGTTCTCCTCCAGCCGCCGACATTCCCTCTTACAAGATTTGATCTTTGCAGCAATAGGAAGTCAAGAAATCAGTTCTTGACATCAATCTTGCAAGAAAGACTGAAAAATGTTCGGTGTTTAGAGTTTCTAGAGGGTTCTTGCGAAGGATCCAATGTGTAGGACACACCCTGCTGGTTCCGTTCCACCCACAGTTGTGTCATCTTCAGCAGGAGCGGGTCTTGGTGTCTTCTTTGGGCGTGAACACCAACTTTGGGAGATACTGTTTCTCCGGATCAGATATAATCCTCAATTTTTCTTTTTGGTTCAGATCTGGTTCGATTATGTTTCAAGTAGAATCCTTGAATATTGTATTCTAAATTTAGGGAATATGATTCCTAGTTGGGAGAAGGTAGGAAAATTTTTGAAATTCGCCCACCCATTCCGCAACCATCATGGCGTCCATTAGATGGATCCTACCATTCTTTCACACTTATCTCTGACTATGAATTGAAACTTGGCTTAGACTCAACAAATCCAATTACTTATAATCCCTCTTATGGATAACTGTTTGACAAATGAATAAAATCAAATGTATATGACAAAACTATTTTTTTTTTATTTCTCTTATCAATTCTATATAAAAACTGGATTAGAACTATTAGGTAAGGTGATCCTATCAAAACCCAAATACCAAATACTACTATAGCTACTTCACTTTAGCTATGGTCGTAAAAACCGTAGTTAAAACATGGGATATAGCCACGGACAAGTTCATGACTGTGGCAAAAAGACGAAATGTAGCTATGGACATTTTACCTGTGGTTAAAAGTTGTTTGTTCGTGGCTAAAAGGTAGTTATATCCACGGTTTTAAAGTATCTATAGCTATAAATTACAAAAGTAGAAGACCTATAGCTACGGTTGTTGTGTTCGAAGCTAAAGAACTCTTTATCTGTGGGTAAAAGCTATAAATTGATTAGAAAATATTATAAAACAATAAATATATTAAGAATTAATAAACTAATAAATATTTAATAAATAGATAAAAATTAATAAACAAATAAATATTTACAAAATTTATTAAAATTAATAAATATGATTAATAATTAATAATTAACAAATTATTAGTTCATCACTATCGAATAACAATGATTATTAATGAATGCTGTTTAATAATAATTAAACTATCAACTAAATTATTAATAATTTCATAAGTACATTAATAAAAATGTAATGATTTCTAAAATATAAACAAATAAATATTGACTATTGTTTAATTAATTAAAACTAATCATAAAAAATAATTTAATTATTTAAACAAAATAATAATTTAAATAAATTAATAATAGTTAATTATCAATGAAAAATAATATCGACAATTAAACTGAATTATTTAATTTCATAAACAAATTATTGATAAAATAATAGTATATTAATTATTAATTAATTAATAATAAAGTAATTATTTAATAAATGAATACTTAATCAATTAATAAATCTATGTGCTCCATGGACCAAAGGCACCTTGGCTCACCTATTTTAGTATTTTACCAAGAGAACCCTTTTTTTCCTCAAAATGTAATTTTTAGCTTTTTTATATATAAAAGATGAAAAACTAAAATAAATTAATTAATAATAATTGAAAATAAACAATTAATTAGACATAATTAAATATGTAAAATGCTGACATGGAACAATTTGACCTGTTAGACACAGATGGTCGAGCTGACCCACGACCCGGAGGAAAAAACGATTCAGCCTCTTCGCTAGTTTTTAAAACATTGGTTTCATGCCTAGAACTTGGCCCGATCTTAAGCCATAGCCCATATGATAGGTGCAAAACCCGGTCAGGCCTGATTCATTATAACCCTCAGCTTACCACGAAATTTCCCTCTCCATTGAATTTCCTCTTCCCGCGTGGTCTCTCTCTCTCTCGCCTCTCTATTGCGAAAAACCTGCAATGAACCCCATCTTCACTATCTTCCCCTCTTTCACTCCATCTCTCCATCAACAAACCTTCTCTCTCTTTCTCGCGGTTTCTCTCTGTCCATGGTCTCTCTCTATCTTTCTATCTCAACAAACCCTTGCGTAATAACTCTGTACCTATGGAGAAGAAGATACCTATGAAGAAATGCACGGTTTCTCTTGAGTTGAAACAAGTTGTGGTAAGATTACAGGAACAAATCACTTCTTATTTCCTTTATTCCCTTAAACATGGCCAACTATTTAGCGTATTTTCTGGTTTCACACTATCTAAGCCTTTTTTTTTCACAGAACCCCATAATTACTTCTATCATTTTGTCAAAATGATTAAGTGTTATCTTCGCATCAGGATCATACTGAAGGCCACGTAACAACTAAGCGTTATCTTCCCATCCGGATTGGGAGGAAGTGATTAGCCTTACCAACTAATAGTGTTATCTCCAGATAACACAGATACGGATTCTATCATGGCGTTGATCTTGGAACTACTCCGTGAAACCCGCGAGAACTCCTTATATAAAGGCCTCCCTCCCGGGGCCCAAGGTACACGCGCAATTACTATTTACTAGCTCTCTTGCTCTTTAATTACTCCCAGTTTTCACATACTGACTTAAGCATCGGACCGACCTCGTCAGGTAAACACCCTCGGGTTCTCTGGATTCTTTCTGTGCAGATTCTCTACGTCTGCCATCTACTGGAAGTCAAATCACCTCTAGCTAGGAGTAGCCAGATTGCGCAACATCATCTCTCACTGGCAAGCTCTCCAATAGTAAGAAAACCATTCTTCTTCTTCTTCTTCTTCTTCTTCTTCTTCTTCTTCTTCTTCTTCTTCTCTATTGACCAAAACCTTAACCCTCAATTTTTTTTCGTTCAAACTCCTATTCTCAGGCATGGCATCTTAAATTCCCATTACTCCATTTTTTTTCACTTTTTCATTTTATTATTTGCTTACTGTGTGCGAAACCTATTTCTTATGCGAAATCAAATGCCCTGTATTATTGAATGTAAATTCCATTCAAATTTATCATTTCAATGTTATTCCATATATTGATTGTTGAACAACCGTGTATCAAACCCCCTTTGGATGTATTTGTACTGTGTCATTTCCAATGTATCATTTGAATGTTGGGAGAATGACCGTTCAGCCTAGGGTCAGAATTTATAGGCTCAAAGTATAGTTGGGATAGGTGCCATCTCAGAATTGATGCCAATTCACGAGCGGGCATTGATGTATAAAATATGGATTTTTGACCTTTATAGCTCTGCAGTGGAAATCAGAGATCTGCATTGGACTCTGTTGAATGTTTCATGTATTAAATGTTTATCTTTTGTTTAGGGTCAAACAACAGTGTTTTTTCTATCCATTTTTGTATATATATATATATATATATATATATTATTTGAATGTTTCTAATTCGTCATGTGTCTTTTAGCAGAGGGCCACTGCAATATATGGGTGTTTCAGACATTTCATCCATGGGTGGTGTTCTCTCCCTCACAAATCAGTCTCTCTTCTTTATTACTACATTAATTAATTTAAACATGATAAATTAATTAAATTAATAATTTCATTACATACTTAAATTGCAATAATTACTTAAAAGTTTCAAATGGTGACAATAAACATATTAATTTGGTATAATTTGTTTAATTTAACCTAAAGATTTTGCCCAAGCAAAACTTGGAAAATTTTCTAAATGAGTCAGTTAGGTAAACTAACCATATTAATTTAGTATAATATGATTAGGTAGGCTTGTTTAATATAACCTAATTGATTTGACATGGTAAATTAATTAAATAACTAATTTAGTCATATACTTAATAGAGAGAGAGAGACCCTCACCAGCCCCTGCAACGCAGGGCCCCCCCTGCTAGTGTTTAGTGGATTGTTCAATCTTTTCTTTGCTTAATGAACTTGAAGGGAGATTGCTTGTCTATAGAAATCGGAAAGTAGTTCCCTGTTACCAAACACCCATTTCGGGTTTTTAGTTTGAAAAGCATGCTTCGGAAGCAAAATTTACCAAGTAGGTTATATAGCCAAAAGTCCAAAATAAAAATCCAAAAGCTAGCTTTTCTATTTTGGACTTGAAAAGTTAAAAAGCAAAAGCTTATCCAAACAATGCCTTAATTTACTCTGATTCAAAGGTGGTGTTTGGTTTCCTTTGCCATTTTTTGAGAAAACAATACTACATCATCAGAACCATGTCAGTGACCATACCTTGTCACACTCTGAGAAAGTAGAAATTGTAAACATGACATTACTAAAGTGGATTGAGAACCAGGGACCATACATTTTTTACCGTTTTCTTAAAAAATGATTGACCAAACAATATATCATAATGCATTTTTAGCCTTTTTGAGAATATTTGATGTGACTCCAACGTGGTGCCACTTCTTAGGATAAAAAATAGCATTGAAACTAGTTTGACCAATGTGACTCCAATGTTGGCCATTGTTGCAATTAAGGGCAGGTCTTATTGGCTTTTGCTAGGGATGTTAGCGGTCCAGTTCAATTCAGTTTAGAGAAGACCTCAAACCAAACCAATAAGTTACGGTTTGAGTAATTCCCAAATCAAACCAAACCATTTTAGCATGATTTGGTGTGATTCCTAATATAGTTTGAGGAACTTTGGACCATTCTTTGATTCTATTGGGCTTAACTCAATTAGAAAGCCCAAATAACACCCCTAAAAATTAAAATTTAAAACTTTTATTTATAATTTTTTACATTTGATTTAGAGATGTTATATGTATAATATTTATACATCATTTATTTTTATAATTATATTGTGTATATATATAAAATTTCGATTTATGGTTTAAACTTTTGTTCGGTTTATAAAATCCATGAAACCAAATCCAAACCAAAAAATGTGAAATCGAACCAAACCATTTTTATGTTTAGACCAAGTCAACCCACAAATTCGATTTAACTTTGCAGTTTGAACCAAACAATGAACACCCGTAGCTTTTGTGTTTGTGATAGGAGCTTACTCAAAAACACTTCTATGCAGGGAGATTAACCGTGTCACAGACTGTCTATGTATAACCGATTCCAACCCAATAATTAAGCGAGACACAAATTATAGAACCAGAACCAACATAATTGGTTCGAGCAGCTCAGTTCTGTTGAGTAGACAATGACAGTTCTGGGTGAAGTTGGTGGATCATGGTCTTTTTTGAGCATGTTTCTATTTGTCGTGTTGTGACTTAAACAATACGATTTTTTTTATGCAAGCATGACATGATAGTTATGGATTCAGATCTCCTACCAACACTGTTCCGCCATAAATATTCTCAATATGCGGCTGCAGTGGCCCATTGGAATAATGTTGGGAGCGTTCCGTTGGTAGCAGATCCCTATTGATAGTTATATGGCATATCTCACATGCCAATAAGCCGTATAATCCATATCCACACTAGTCCAAAAACTGAACCATGAACAGAATAGGTTATTTTGTATTGTGTGGTTAAGAAATATAGTGTATTGTCATTTTCTGAAAAAGAAAATGATACACTTTATGAGTTAAACCATCTTTTTTAGAACCACAAACCAAACACCATCTTAAGTGGAGTGGTAGGATTTAATTTTGATTGTAAAAGTTGATTTTCAGGAAAAAAAAAAAAAACTGTTTTGGTGAATTTGAACCGTTATTTCTTATTCAAGCAAGGTCTGACTCTGATACTACAATCACTCGAAACAAAAAGAAAACATGTTTATTGTGGGTTATTTCCTTGAAATATTTCCTAATCTAGTCTAATCGTTGTTGATTTTTAAAATGTTTTAAATGAAAAACTTTCACATTCTTTTTACTGACATCTTTGTCGGTCGGGCCAAGTTTGAGAAAACAAGAAATTGGGCTGAAACGCAAGAAAGGTGTGACCATTTTCTTGTTGAGAAAATGGAGTGTTACCATGTGAACTGTGAAGTAGTAGTCTCATTTTAGAGCACGGGTCTCTAACCTGTAAGGGAGCAAAACCATGACTAATGAATTCATTGGCCTTTTCAACAGTTACTTATTTCATATGATTTTTCATTTGTGCCTCCCCTTCTAAATGGGCCATAAGCCCCTACCCCAATTGCTGATGTACTACATTCATGTTTCTACTTGGATTGGGTTGGGTGTGGGTCGATGCCCATATTGATTCACTAACCCACTATGACCCATTATAATTGTCTGTTAATGGAGACCGGATATTCTCCTCACACCTGGCGCCTCTCAGGCACCTCACACGCACATCCTACCATGCATTGGGAACATCTCCCGTACTTAATAGTTAGTGGGTCATAGAGATCGGATTTGGTCTTTACACCGTCCTCACAACACTTATAGCTCTTCATTTGGAACATCTCTATTTATCTTTATTCACGGGGAGATGTTCACAATACACGTCTGCAAGTGTTGTGAGGACCAAATCCAGATTCTGGGTCACAATTCACCTTGACTTCACCTATCCTTACCTACCCATATTGACTCTCACCAAGTATAAATGCTTTTTTCCATTATTTTTTATTTTATTTTGTTTTACTTTATTTTATATTTCTAAATCAAATGCCACAACCAGGTCGGGTCAAGCTGTATACCCAAAGCCAAATATAAGAGAACCACTTTGTTCATCCATTCATCCTACTAATGTAATATGTTTTACATCACATTAGTTACTTTAAGTAATGCAATTGATGAAAAAAAGAGATTGTTGGTTTTACATGCTTGAAAATGTTTTATATGTTCGATTTTATTTTTAAATTCACATTTGAATATGCTTTACATGTTATATTTATGTATTTAATTTTAGATAATAGGTTTTTATAACATTTATTTTAAAATTTAGTTTATATATATTATTAATATTATGTTTAATATATTTTTTTTTATTTTTCTGACTTTTTTTTTAATTTTAACTTTTTTTTTTTTTTTTTTTTTTGTGCCTTGCTTCAAAAAGGCGCATGCCTTGGGTGCAAACTGACCCCTACGCTCCTACCCTTTTATTTGGTAATGTTGTAGGATTATCATAATGAAGAGGTGAAGGAGCACAGACATCCCTACCTTCTTCTTTCTCCTTTACTTATTAGCCAACAAAATGGCATTAGCCCCTCTCCTTATAGGAAAAGGGGTTTATATAGAGGAGGGAGGTGGTTAAGTAACTCTACACCCCACCCCTCTCTTCTTAGGGTGCCAAGTATCATCCCACTTAAAATGGGTTAAGGATGTAAAAGAAAACTCTTCCTTCCTAAGGTGACGAGTGTCCCCCCCTTTAAAGTGGTTAGATGAGGGAAAATAACTTTCTCCCCTAGGTGACATATATCCTCCCACTTAAAATGGTTAAAGGAGGAAAAATAGCCCTCTTGTTAGAATAAGACAAGTGGCATCCAATTATAAACAAGTGAGACACCTCACAAGAAAATTAATTAATATAAATTTAATTCTTTTGGGGTCTGTTGTCTCATTAAATGGGCTCTACTACAGGCCCACTATGGTTATTGCATTACAAATAAGGCCCAATTAACTTAGGGCCCGTTGTCCACTAAACTGGACTACAGGCCCCTTTCTTTCCTAAATTACTTCAGCCCATCCATAGGACTGACTGGGCTTAAAAAGTTGAGTTGGAAAGAAAGCCCATTTTTCTTTGTTTCTTTAAGCTGTGATTTGGAGTAGCTTAATAACATGCTCCTAGTCCAGCAAAATAGCACTCCCTAACCGCAGATAGCACTCCCTATTTTTCCTTTTTTTTTTAATCCATAACCCAAACTACTTTTTTGTTATGGAACATAAATAGAAGCAAACCCCATTAAGCTCCCAAACAACCAAAACTTTCCCTGCCCATTCAAGTATAGCCCAAGTTTACACACATTCTCCTTTTTTTTTTTTTTATCAATAACAGTGAAATTTTATTAATGATAAAAACAGGATTACAAAGGGATGGAGCTAAAAAGTCTTAACTCCAGCTACCCAAGAAACTTTCTGATCATGCAGTGATTACAAAACAGCCCAGAATAATGTGTCTCTATTTACCCCTTGCCTAGCTAGACCATCAGCCAATGCATTTGCCATTCTCTTAATCCAATTACATTGAATTTCCATGTCCTTGGTTAACCACTTATACTTCCTTTTTTCATTGTTGTATTTCCACATCATAGCACTGTCCTCTTTTAGCCATTTCACCACCATTTCAGAATCACCTTCTATAACCACCTTTTTGATCTTCATTTCCTTGACCCTTTGAATCCCTTCAATAGCTCCAAAAATCTCAGCCCTCAATGAGTCTCCCACCCCAATCGGCCCGGAGTACATGGCTAACAAGCTTCCACATTCTCCTTCTCGATCTCAACTCCAATGAACCTACCTACATAGTTGTCAAGGCGATGCCTAGGCAACAAGGCACCCTTGGAGGCTCGCCTGGCCTAATCTCCAAGTAGCTTTGTACATTGTGTTATAAAATACTTTTATTTTCTTAATTTCTTGAGATTATAATTATAAAATAGACATTATTAAACTAAAATATTCATTTTGTTAAATACTAATTTCCTTTTACTATTTTCTTGTTTGTTAGGGTTTAATCAACACAAACATTGCTAAATGCTGTATTTTCTTCTTTTTCTTATGAATATGTTGATTTTCTACTTTAATATGAAGTGTATACTTATGAAAATTATGGATAATTATTAAGGAACTATGGTTATGGAACCTAGGGAACTACCTAGGATATGTGTTTTTTCTTAACAAAATCCATTACCTAGGTGGGTGCCTAGGAAATTAGGCAACAAGGCACTATCCTGTCTCCTAGCCTCGCCTTGGTGCCTTGAAAACTATGCCTACCTACCAGATAGGGGTGATCATGGGCCAGGCCCGGGCCGGGCTTTGCACATATGATAAGGGCTATAGCTTAGGCCCGGGGCCGGCCCGACCCAGGGTTCCAGACCTGAAACATAAGCCCTAGCCAGGTCTATATGGGCCTAGGCTAGGCCGGGCATAATTCCGAGCCAATGTCACTCATAAAACATTATATATCTATATATTAAATGACATAACATGCAATATAAACTTATTTTATACATTATATAATATAAAATATTACATATAATACAAATTATACGTGTCATGTTATAATATTTATATATAAAATATATAATATAATGTAAAATAACATGTATACATATGTATACATTATACACTGAATGTGTAAGTTTAAATATATGCGGGGCGGGCAAGGCCGGGCCTGAACACAAAACCCAGGCCCAAGCCTGGAATTTCCGGGCCAGGCTGAAATGATCACCCCTACTACTAAACATGCATTCAAGACCTTCAATCTCTCAGTCATCTTCCTAACCTGCCTGACATCAACCTGAACTGCTCCACATTACCTCACTCCGAATGCCAGGTGACTCTCTAATTGTCGTCATGACAGTCCAGTCCGAACCCCAGCCTGCCTCACTTCAAATGCCTAGCGTCTCGTTCATGGCATATCTGATCTAATGTGTTCTCCAAAATGGCTCTTCTGGAGCATTTGACAGCTCCATCTTCTATTTACAACCTTTCAAAGATGCAAATCCTTCTGTTTTGATGTCCTGGGGTCAAGTGATGTAATTGTACTATTGTTTTGTTGTCTCCCACCCTTTTAGATTTATCCCCATCAACCAACATGACTATTAACTAACTGGAAAACCTTAATTTTTAAAGGAATTAAATGTCTTAAAAAGTCTTATAGGCTCAAATTAAAATACATAAGCATAACATAAAATTCAAAATGAAAGTAAAAAGCAAACAGAATGTGGTTGCTAAGGTGCTTCAAGCATGTAAAACTCTAAATGTAATTATCCATCTCCTAGTTATATTTGCTTCAAGTAGCTAGTATGATATTAGTATTCTGCATTCTTTATCCCAAGGGGGCGTTCTTTTTCTGTATTTTGAGAGGGGGGAAAGTTGGTCAATGGGATTTTGATTCCCATTGACCAAGAATTTCCATGTTTTTTTTTCAGATTTATGTGGGGACCAGGGAAAGTTTATTTTCTCAGGTAAGTGATACCCATCTCATGGGATAAATAACTTTCCCACTTGGGGGGAAAATTGCCAACACTTGAATGGGATAAAAATGACCCTTTTAATAATGGATTTTTATGGTTAAAATGGTCATTGCTTTATTTACATGGGAAATAAAAGAACATGGGCAAATGCACTTACCCGGATAAGTCTTTCCTGGGAAACACTTACCCGGGTAAGTAACTTACCGAAAAGCGAACGGGGCCTAAGAGGTGAGGTTGGGGGCCTTTATGAAGGCAGAGGGATGGTAGGCCAATACAAGATTATTAGGGGACTCAAGGGCAACACTCCCAACCTGAATTTTGGCCTATACATTAGGGGGTTCATTTTGTGATATTTGACAAAGTCCATGCTATTTTAGAGTTAAGGATCAGAAACTAGATGTATATTTCTTGCTTCTTTAGTGAAAACTTTTGGGTTCAAGCTCTTATCTGCAATAACAGGGCTTTGGGTATTCAAAAGGTCTTTGTTTTTTGCTTTTTTTTTTTTTAAGTTAATAGATCATTACTACTGTACAAGCAACAACAAAATGTAATTTAGAAATAATACCTTGTTATTATCAATCTTTCTCATGAAAATTCTGGGTAAGAGTTTTTTTTTTTTTTTTTTGATAGTTCAATTACTGGGTAAGAGTTGAAGGACTGCATATCTTGCAAGTAATGAAGCCTCCATGACTGGAAGTGTACACACTCATACATGAACAAAGAGCTTCAATTAACCACTTTTTGTACACATAAGCCACTTAAGCTGTTAAGAATACTTTGGATCCACAGCACTATTAATTCCAAACTAAACTATAAAAAGAAGAGATAGGAGAAAAAAAATAAGGAAAGCAAGTCTAGAGAAAAACAAAGGGTGGGACGAAGAAGGTGGAGAAGAGGAGTGTCCGGAAGAGGATGACTGAAGAATTGAAGCTAGGAGAAAATAGTAGGGAAGAGAGGGAAGGAGCATGAAGTTATTGAGCCGGATCTAGTGGGGCTGTGGGAAGGAAGAAGAAGGATCCAGATAAGGTACCTGATCAGAAATCTTAAAACAGAATTAGTGCTGCAGCAGGAAACAAAATTTGGAGAATTTTTGTATTATGAATAAAACTCGAAATTTGGGGGGGAAGAAGAGGCAGAGTGGGTGGATCTTAAAGTGTTGGGGCTCTAAGGGGGTACAGTCGGGAGCTTGGATGTAATTGTAGCCTTGTGGGTAAACTGGCCACAGATTGTGTGTTTGTCACTCCAGATTTTGACCAAGTCAACAGATCTGATTTGCTGAAAAATTTTTGTAGTAGCCTTGAATTACAACCGTGTGATGTAGTGCTCTTATCAGCAAAGGTGGAATTACATCTATCATATCCATGACTTACCTTAGAACAGATTGAACAACAAATAGGCAAAAGGATGCAATACTACTTGCTTCCTCTTCAGAATCATAAGCCATACCAAATAAATAGAACTTAAAGAAAAATAAAAGCCTGGAAACAAGAAACCAACTGAGGAAAAAAAAAACTGATGTTTGAACTTTTTTGAAATGATAGAACAAACCATTTTACTTTGCCTTTTCCCAAAAAAGAAATCCATATGGGAATCACCAGGTAATAGTAAATAAACTACAGTGTTAAACATGAACCAAAACATAGAAGCCAAATTGAATGCTAACCTCCTTGAACCTCCATCTAAAAATGTTTCACTGGTGGCAGCAAGTAGAACAACATCGACTAGATTGCTCAAGTTCTCATAGATAACACCTCTTTTGCTTATAATCCCCAATGGCCCAATCCACCCAAAATGGAGCTTGGCCTAGGTCTACAATGCACCTGCAAACATGACAAGTAACCATGATGATAGCAGAAAAAACATCAAAGGATTGGGAATTTTCCTTTTTCCTTTTTTTCCCTCTTCTTTTTTTTTTCATGGAAAATGTATATACTGAACCCAAAAAACAAAAAGCACGCACTATATCAGGTCAGTTATTCCATGCGACTAATTTATGAAATATTTATCTGCCATACAAGTATGAAAAAACTGCTAGGAAATATATCCAAATTCTCTATATTTTATTCCTTAGCTTTTGCATCTTCTGAAATTGTTGAGAAGAAAGGAATAGGAAACTGCTCAATGATAAGACCGATGTTATGGACGCATTCCTCGGGAAGACGTACCGTCACCACCGGCAGCAACAGGCACCTGACCCACCGCCAGCAGCAGCAGTGATTCAATGATTCTCATCCTATCCAGTTCGGCAACAGCAGCGTTATCTAGATTAGATTAGATCATCTTGCTTGTTCTTATCTTATTCTATCGCTCTTATCTTATCCTGTTAGTAGCTTATCAGATTAGGATTAGCTTATCTTATCCTTAGCAAGATAGAACTGGAAGTCTCCCTATTCAGCAAGGAGAGTTCGGTGATCTCTTGGACAAATCACCCTCTAGGACGCCAAGATAGGTTCAGCTAGGAAGGGGAGGAACAAGGGAAAACAGGAGCTTTTCCCCATGGACCGACCCGTGACGAGATCCAATTCCCGGGCCCATAACAACTTGGTATCAGAGCCAACTGTCATGGGAGATCTGGAGCAGCTATCATCCAGGGTCCACGAACTAGAGCATAGGCTCGTGGAAACCAGCGTGGAGGTTTGTGAGGTCAAAGACGATGTCCGGGAGGTGCGACGCTTGCTGGAATCGTATTTCTCTAACAAGGAGAGGAATCCAGAAGGGGCTGTAACCACAAACAGCCGCCGACCAGACTTGACGGAGTCGTCCGGCGAACAGCAGGTCGTCGCCCCGGTAGCCGCAATCATCCCCAAGTACAACAGGCTGGAATTCCCGTCGTACAACGGCAACGGAGACCCCTTAGGCTGGCTGTATCGTTGCGAGCAGTTTTTTTGGAACCAACGGATAGATGACCGGGATAAGGTAAATCGTTCTGTATTGCTAGAAGAGGATCGTGTTAAAGCAGAAACAGAACGTGCTAAGGCACCAGTAGATTTCACTACATTGCAGCTCCACAATTTGATGTATGAGAAAATTCATTTTGTGAAAGCCATAAAGGTGCGCAAAGATTTCAAGTCAAAGTATCCGGATATTGAACTTGTGCCTGAGGAAGAGTTTTTCAGTTCAGCCCCTCAAGATATTAAAGGATCTGTACTATCAAAAGACAGTGCACATGACCTGATGCTAAAGCAGCTTAATTTTGAGCTTTTCTGGCAAAAAGAACTATGCAAACTTCATGAGAAACTGGAGCAACACAAGAAAAGCCTTATGGAGACAATTTCACACCGAAAGAAGTTCCTTTCAAGTCTCCCAAAATCTCTGAAGAAAGCATCCTTGCCTGTCCAACACCAACTAGGGGTTCTGCAAAAAAAGAAATTAAAGCAGCATAATTTAGCAGAATTACTACCACCTCCACTCTATGTGATTTACTCACAATTGCTGGCTCAGAAAGAGGCATTTGGGGAGAGTATTGAATTGAAAATTATAGGAAGCATGAAGGATGCTCAAGCCTTTGCCCACTAGCAAGCAATTAAGGACAATGGTGTTTCTACAAATACAAAAATGAATAAGTTGGAGGATGATGCACCTGATGAGGAAGAGGAGGGCCAAAGAAGGAGAAAGCGGCCAAAGAAGGTTACTGGAAAAGAGAACATTGACCAATCAGGAATCTATCGATCTCATCCTCTTAAAATCATCCTTCATATACATGATGATGAGGTTTCAAATCCCAAGCCTGCAAAACTGGTTACTCTGAGGTTTGAATACTTATTGAAGTTGAATGTTGTATGTGTTGGGATTGATGGCTCTCAAGAAGGACCTCAGAACAACATCTTATGCAACTTGTTTCCTGATGTTGAAGTCTTGGTTGAAGTCTTGGTAGAATGGTGTAATTTACCATCAGCTGAAGCCACATGGCTCCCATTGGAAGAGTTCCACGCCACATATCCAGAGTTCGAGCTTGAGGACAAGCTCGTAGTCCAGGAGGGGAGTAATGTTATGGATGCATTCCTCGAGAAGACGTACCATCGCCACCGGCAGCAACAGGCACCTGACCCACCGCCAGCAGCAGCAGTGATTCAATGATTCTCATCCTACCCAGTTCGGCAACAGCAACCTTATCTAGATTAGATTAGATCATCTTGCTTGTTCTTATCTTATTGTTCTTATCTTATTCTATTGCTCTTATCTTATCTTGTTAGTAGCTTATCAGATTAGGATTAGCTTATCTTATCCTTAGCAAGATGGAACTGGAAATCTCCCTATTCAACAAGGAGACTCCCTTTGATTAGGACTCTTGTAATCTCCTATTTAAGGAGACCCCATTATTGAATGAGGATATCAAATTTCCAGTCAAGAAAGAGTAAAAGGAGAGTTCGGTGATCTCTTGGACAAATCACCTTCTAGGATGCCAAGATAGGTTCAGCTAGGAAGGGGAGGAACAAGGGAAAACAGGAGCTTTTCCCCGTGGACCGACCTGTGACGAGATCCTATTCCCGGGCCCATAACAACCGAGGACAGAAATACTATCATACAAAGTATCACAATGAAAGTTGTTCATTGGGTCAAAACAGCAAAGCTCTTCAAATATTTCACAACGGATGACATCATTCAAGGATGTTATTGGGTAGCCACCAGCCAGCTCTCCAATCTCCAAGCTGTTTTAAGTTTGCAACAGGAATCAGCATAGGAACAAGTGATCATCCTGAATTTGATGGGTGCAGCAGGGGCAATTCAAGCCAATCGAGGATAGAAGGGATGTATAGAAACCACAATGGAGGCATATTAGTAGCATTCTCTTTACCTGCAGGTTTTGGAAACTCAACAAAGGCAGAGTTCTTATCTGTTTTGCAAGGTTTGAGACTGGCAAAAGACCTAATCTATACAAAACTGTTTATAGAAGGAGACTCTATAGTTGTAATGGGCTGTATTCAAAACAAGGACAAAACTCCTTGGCAGTTCAGAACGGTGTTTTAAAAGGTGTGGGAGGCATACACCTGGAGGCGCACCTCCAGGTGAGGCACCCCAAACACTCTGATGCGTATGGCAGAGGTGCTGATGCCTCTGAGGTGTGTACGCCTCAGGTCCATGAGGTGCATGCCTCATGTGCCCCATGACCCCTCATACAAATAAGGCGGAAAGAAATAAACAAAAAAGAAAGGGAAGGAAAAGAAACAAAGAAAGAGAAGGAAAAAAGATGAAAGAAAGAAAATAAAAAGGAAAGGAAAGGAGATGAAAGAGAAAGGACCTTGGCTGGAGGGCTTCACCCCCCGGACCCTCCTAACAACTTTTTGAATGCAGCCCAATTTGGATATTTTGTGCCAGGGGGTCTTGCTCCACTTCGACAAGAACCCCCCCCCCCACCCCTCTAGCTCCCCCTCCCTCCTCATCCCCCTTCTTTTAAGGAGGTTTATGCCTCTTATGTTCTGAACCACGCCTCACATCTCCATGCAATGAAATGCCTCATGTCACACCTCCGTGTTTTAAAGCATTGGTTCAGAAATATTATGAAGTTAAAGGTGCTCACAAAAGCAAGAAAGTGTATCACAAAATGGATTTATAGATCCACCAATGGCCCAGCAGATGCTTTGGATAAACAGGGAGTGAACAAAGAAAATCAATTTTAGGAGAGTAGGTATGGGGGTAGATTTTGTTGTATAACTGTTTATGCTTTGGGTATCCCAATCTCTAGGATGATACAATTTGTATGTAACTTATTTATTAGATTTTAGTGGTCATCTCGTCATTTCACAAAATAAAAAAAAAACAGATATACCAAACAGTATGTGAACCAAAAATAATAAAATCTATGAAGTCACCAAATGCATGGGAAAAAAAATTCACAAACCGAAACTTACCTATCAGGTAGCATGCATATAAACATGTGAAAGGAGTTTTGATATCTGCATTGAGGTCAACTGATAATAATGGTGGAAAACAAAATAATTCTCTCTTATCAATGTTTAGGAGAATATTTTTTTTTTGTATATATGGTATTTCCCTCAGATCTTATACCTTTCCTTACAAGTAATCAAAAAAAATATATATTAAGGATGGAGAAGATATACAAAAGCAAAGAGAAGCACCAAGGTCCTCAAGTGTCAAGGACCAGTATATGATGAATCTACCAGCACTGGCACATAACTGTGGTAGACTTGCCCCTTCCTTCAGAATGGTGAGTTTCCGCTCACCTCGGAAGCCTCTTCGAGGGAGGCTTGACCTCCTGAAACAGAAGATGGAGAGAAAAAGAGAAGGGAAGGAAGGAATAAACTGGACTCAGGGAGAAGAAAATTAAAGGAGAATCATTCATTGCTTTCATTATATGATGATGGCCTTATATAGCTGCCCTACAGGTGTCATATCAGAGGGAATATCCTCTGATTTCTGGGTAACTAACTCTGGCAGATAACATGGATGGAATATCCTCTAGCGGCAGAGTAACCAACTCTGAGTGTAACTAATTCTGGGGCTCTGTTACCTGTCTTCTCTGTCTCCTTGTGAATGGCTGATGGGTGGTGGCCTGCTCCATCCACTCCCCTAGTGGGTTCTGGAAGGAGTGTTTGGGTCTCAACAGTTCCTCCTCCCTTAGCACTGACCTTGCCCTCAAGGTCTAGGTTGGGAAACCTCTCATTCAGCCTTAGATAAGGTTCCCAAGTGGCCTCTTCTGGAGGCAGTCCGGCCCATTCGACCTTGGCTTCTGGCACAATCTGCCCTCCTCGCTGAACCCATCGGAAATCCACAATCTTGATAGGCTCCGTGTAAATGTCCCCTTCCTCTGTAAATTGGGGTAAGTTGGGTGAGATATGTTAGACAGTTTTGTATGCCCTTAGCTTCAATCTGATTTGATGTACTTTTGTTATTTAGTGGAAATAAATAAAGTGCATGTTTGATTCATGTTGTTTGGTTTAATTCTGTGTAAAACCCTAAAACTGGACATTTATAGAGACTCGTGTTAGTTTTAAATGTTCACAGCCGTTGGATAAGTCTGGGGAGATTTATCCTGCCAAGGCTGATGCTGGTGTGCCACCAAGTGTTGGGATAGCCTGTCTCAGCCATCAGGGTAAGACCCGAGGCACATGCAGTATGGGATTACTTGAATCCTTGAACCGGACCAAATTTCCAGTATTGCCCTGGACCTTGGAGATAGATGGGCAAAACTGGAAAATTACACCTGACCCCTAGACTCGATTATGACATTTCACTAGGTGTTGGATCAGGCTGCCTTTGATATGCCAATCAGTGAGATCCTTAGCGGGGATCAAAACCTGGGTATGTTGGGGCAGTTTGAGAATTCATCTGAGTGGGTGATCATAGTGACAGAATCAGCCACTTTGTCGGACAAAGGGTAATGATCGGGAATGCACTCTCTGATGGAAACCAAACTGCCGGCAATTGATTTCAATCGTTGGAATTTTGTTTTGCAAAATTAATATATTTATATATATATATGTATGTACGGTTTCGAATTGTTTGCAAATGGTTTTAATTCCCGGGATCCATGTGAGAGGAGAGTGCGGCACTGTTCCTTGCAGCCGAGGGAGAGGTCCTCTCTTGTCGGGCAGTGCTTGATCATTAAGGGCTGAGAGGTTAAGTGTAAGACCATTGAGGATAATACCTGATGGGCTAATCTTGCACCTGCCCACAGTCCCTGGGTTTTTATAAGATGGCTTGGCCCAGGACCACTTAATGTAAGTGTTGGGCCCATAGGGTCCATATGATGGACTCAAGGGGTTCATTGAGTTTTTCAGTGAATTCGGCTGGGCCTTGTTTTAGAGGCTGGGCCGAACCCATGTGGCTGGTGTGTAGATCAATGCTTGGGTCCCACGCCATACAAAGAAGCCCAACTGGGCAGCAGATTGGAAAGTAATTAGACACTGAACACTTAATGGGCCAAAAGCCCATTTCGAGGTGGGCTGATATGATCACCCATCCATGGGGCGATTTTGAGATTAAAGTTAGTAAAAGGATTGGGCCTTTAGCCTTATCCACTCTAAGAGACCAAATTCAAATTAAATTTGAATCTGGAAACCTCCTGATAAGATCAGGAGGTAGCTAACTCTATCTGCAGAAAGGATTAAGATTATCCCCTATCCAAATACTGATTTGGATTGGGATAACTCCTAAAAAGGAGGTTTCTTAATCAAGAAGAAAGGAGGAGATTTCGAACCACCTTGAAGAGATATAGGATATCTCCTGCGAATTGAGATAGGCTCTCATTCATACTCTCCAGAAAAACAGAAAAATCAGTTCAGCCTTTTCGTTTTGGAGATCTCCTCCTGCCGCCGCCATCTGCCATTGCAAGATTAGATCTTTGCAGAAAAGAAAGTCAAGAAATCTGTTCTTGACATCAGTCTTGCAAGAAAGACTGAAAAAGATTCAGTGTTTAGTACTTCCAGAGGATTCTTGTGAAGGATCCAGTGTGTAGGACGCACTCTGCTGGTTCTGTTCCATTCACAGCTGTGTCATCTTCAGCAGGAACGGATCTTGGAGCATTCTTTGGGCGTGAACACCAACTTTGGGAGATACTGCTTCTCCGGATCAGGTATATTCCTCCCATTTATCTTTTGGTACAGATCTGGTTTGATTAAGGTTCAAGTAGGATCCTTGAATATTGTATTCTAAATTTAGGGAATATGATTCCCAGTTGAGAGAAGGTAGGAAATTTTTGAAATTCGCCCACCCATTCCGCAACCTTTATGGCGTCCATTAGATGGATCCTACCATTCTTTCAAGATTGGGGTATGATTCCCCACAGCTTTCCTGAGAAGTGAGATGTGAAACACCGGGTGAAGTTTCGAGGTAGCAGGGAGGTCCAATCTGTAAGCAACAAGGCCCACTCTCTCCAGTACCTTATAGGGCCCATAATATCTAGGAGCTAGCTTGTGCCAAGCCTGTCTCATCACTGAGACTTGGCGGTAAGGTTGGACTTGTTGGTAGAGTCATAGTAGACCTTCATCCGTTGCTGGGCTTTAATCAAATTGGCCTTGAGCAGTCAAAGGATCTCGTCTCTTGCCAGTAGGCGAGTCTCTACTTCTGCCACCTTAGCCGACCCAAATTCATAAGGTAATATGGGAGGAGGTTCTCTGCCATATAGAGCCTTGAAGGGTGTCATTCCTACCGCTGATTGATAAGTCGTGTTGTACCAGTATTCTGCCCACGGGAGCCAGTGGGCCCACTGTTTGGGCTTCTCCCCTATGAAGCATCTCAGGTAGGCTTCTAAGCACCGATTAAGAACTCCAGTCTGTCCATCAGTCTGGGGATGGTAACTTGTGGATGGGTGCAGTTGGGTTCCTTGCAATCAGAAGTATTCCTTCCAGAATGAACTCAGGAAGGCAGGGTCACGGTCCAAGACAATGGATCTTGGTGTCCCATGCAATTTTGCGACGTCCCGTATGAAGATTTCAACCACCATTGCTGCGGTGTAAGGGTGAGGCAGGGCAGAGAAATGGCTATACTTGGTGAGACGGTCAACTACTACCATGATAACCTCCTTCCCTAAAGAACGGGGAAGTCAGGTGATGAAGTCCATGGAGAGGTCTTCCCATACTTGCTCTGGAATCTTGAGGGATTGTAGAAGGCCCGTGGGAGACTGTGAGGAGTATTTCTATTGTTGACAGGTTTGGCATTCGGATACATAGTGTAACACGTCTTTGCGCATTCCTACCCAATGGTAGTGGCTGCTGAGCCTCTTTAGAGTCCTTAGCACTCCTGAATGTCCCCCCAAAGTGGAATCATGAAACAACTTCAATAGTTCAGTTTTTGGCTGGAATTTGGAGCAATCACGAACCTGCCCTTAAAGAAGAGGTCTGGTCCTACAATTTGGTAACCTGCAACCTGGGAAGGGTCCTGCCTCAATTTTTCCCTAATGTCCTGTAGCTGCGAGTCAGACCTTGCCTCTTGTCGTGTGGCTTCAAACAAGGGAAAACTGGGCTGAGAGTAGGTTAGTTGGGCCAGCTCCTCTACCCATGATAAGGCATCAGCTACCCTGTTGGCGGGCCCAGATTTATACTCTATTCGGTAGTCGAAGCCCATCAGTTTACTAAGCCATTTTGCTGCTCCGGGGTGTGCACTCTTTGTTCTGTTATATACTTCAGACTTCATTGGTTTGATCTTATGATAAATTGGCGTCCCAATAGGTATGCACGCCATTTCTGGACTGCCATTACCACTGCCATCATCTCCTTGACATAAGTAGACGGGTTTTGGTGAGCGGCTGATAGGGCCTTGCTGAAGTAAGCAATGGGGTGTCCCTTCTGCATCAGGACGGCCCCTACCTTGCACCTGAGGCATCACACTCTATCTCAAAGGGCTTGGTGAAGTCTGGAAGAGTAAGGACTGAAGGGCTCGAAACTGTTAACTTCAAGTCTTCAAAGGCCCGTTGGGCCTCATCAGCCCAGCTGAAAGAATCCTTCTTCAACAGACGCGTTAGAGGGGCGGCCATGAGCCCATACCCCTTAATGAAGCGCCTATAATACCCGGTAAGCCCAAGGAAACCCCTGAGAGCCTTTACAGTAGTGGGCTTGGGCCATTTTTGGATGGCATCTATCTTTTCTGGGTCTGCCATGACCCGCCCTGCTGCAACCACATGGCCTAAGTATTGTATCTGTTTTTGTCCAAAAGAACACTTGGTCATTTTGGCATGTAACTGATGTTCCCTTAGAGTGGTGAGGGTAAGTTTCAGTTGTTCCATATGGGTGTCCCAATCCTTGCTGTAAACCAGAATGTCATCGAAGAATACTAAAATAAATTGCCTTAAGAATGGCCTAAAAATGTCATTCATGAGGGCCTCGAAGGTGAAGGGGGCGTTTGTGAGTCCAAACGGCATAACCAGAAACTCATAATGGCCACATGGGGCTGTTTTGTGGATGTCGGCCTGGTGAACCCGGATCTGATGATACCCGGATCGCATGTCAAGTTTGGAGAACACCTATGCTTCTCTTAACTCGTCCAACAGTTCATCAATGAGGGGTATCAGGAACTTGTCCTTCACTGTAATCTGATTCAGGGCCTGGTAATCTAAACAAAACCACCAACTACCATCTTTCTGTTTTACTAGGAGTACAAGGGATGAAAATGGGTTGGCGTTGGTCTGTATATGCCCCTTGTTCATTAGCTCTCTTACCACCTTCTCAATTTCTAGCTTCTGGAAATAGGGGTATCTATATGGCCTCACATTGGCTGGTTTAGAATCTGGTAAGAGGGGTATCTGATGGTCATGGGCCTGAGGTGGAGGTAATTGGCTTGGTTCCTTGAACACATCACCAAACTGATCGAGTATCAATCGTAGTGTCTCGTGTTGGGCTTCCGTGGGTTGGCCACAGCCTTGATTGTTTAAAGTTGGAAATGTGGGTTGCATGCCTAAGTGCATAAATAGGAGCTATCAAGTATCCTTGGAGGCCCATAACATGGAAGCTATAGTATCACCTTGGGGACTCGGAGGCCGCACCCCTTGTAGATGGCAAGTCTGACCATCCTGATAAAAGTCCATTGTCATTTTGGCCCAATCACAAAGTGCAGGCCCTAGGCCACGTAACCAATGAATTCCCAGAATAATATCAACCCCTGAGAAATCCAATGGGTGGAGATCTACCACGAAATAGTGGTCTTGTATAAGGATCTTTTCCTTCTTGCACACACCATCACATAACATCTAACTTCCATTAGCCACATAGATTGAAAAGAGTGGAGTGGGTTGTATAGTCATACCTAGTTGCCTTGCTAATCGGCAAGTGATGAAATTCAGGGTAGAGCCTGCTATGGGCCCGGGCGTAGGATCTCGTCACGGGTCGGTCCACGGGGAGAACCTCTAGTTTCCCCTTGCCCCTCCCTTTGCGTGTTGACCCTATCGTGGCAACCTAAGGGGTGATTTGTCCAAGAGATCACCCTAACTCTCCTTTACTCTTCTCTTTGACTGAAATTTTGGATGCCTTTATTCAATAATAGTGGCTCCTTAAATAGGAGATTACAAGAGTCCTGCTCCTAAGGAGACTCCTTGCTTAATAGGGAGACCTACAACTCTATCTTGATAAGATAAGACTGATAACATAAGATAAGTCTCTCTTAATCCTAGTCTAATAAGATAAGATAATCTCTCTTAATCCTAGTCTAATAAGATAAGTCTCTCTTAATCCTAATCTAATAAGATAAGATAATCTAATCTACTAACTTAATAAGATAAGAATAACAAGATAGTCTAATCTAATCTGCTGAATGGATAAGACTGTTGCTGCCGAATTGGATAGGATGAGAACACCGGATCATTGCTGCTGTTGCTCCCAGTACGCATCCACATCACTACTCCCCTCTTGGACTACGAGCTTGTCCTCAAGCTCGAATTCAGGATGGGTATCGGGAAACACCGTCAAAGGAATCTCGGATAGGTGGAATGACTTTGCCCTCCTGGATCGGGTTCCAATGAAGAGGGTTCATCCTCATCTTCCTGTTGTTTCACCAGGAGGCAAAAAAGTCTCTTGCACTTGTGCCCTGCTGAGTAGAGTTCATCGCAATTAAAACATTGTCCCCTCGCCCTGTGTTCCGCCATTTCAGCCCTGGACAAGTGCTTAATAGGGGGTGCAACGACGTTGCTCCCCACACTAGATGCTGATCTAGAATTGTTGCTCGTCTGTGGCTTCCGTTCTTCGCTGGCTGCTGAATATGGAGCCATTCCGAGTGGTTCCGGGGATGCCCATGCTGATGGAGGCCGCCCCATACTGAAGGTTTTGCGGCTGAGTTGTAGTTTGCGTTCGAAGGTGCGAGCTATATTCATGGTTGTAACCAGGTTGGGGGGATTCTGCATTTCCACGTCCACCCGTAGGGGTTCTGCTAACCTAGCAGTGAACATGTCTACCTGCTGATCCGGTCGCACTGAAGATGCCCTCGCGAGGAGGGTCTGGAACTGGCGCTGGTATTCTACCACCGTGCCGGTTTGTTTAAGGTTAATCAGCTCGCCTAAGGGGTTGCTTATCAATGGGGGCCCAAATCTAAGAAGGCAGTAGGACTTGAATTGGGTCTAACTGAGCCCAGGTTCTTCCTGTTCTAATCGATAGAACCAGAGTTGCGCTTCCTCTATTAAGTGAAAGGCGGCTAGGCTTACCTTATCCCGGTCGTTTGTCCGTTGATTTCGAAAAAATTGCTCGCACCGGTACAGTCAGCCCAAGGGATGTCCGTTGACATTGTACGACGGGAATTCTAACCTGTTGTACTTGGGGATGACTGTGGCCCCCTGGTTGCCGAACTGTTGTTCGCTAGAAGACTCCGGCAGATCTGGTCAGCAACCGCTAGTGGTTGTCACCCCTTCTGTGTTCCTCTCTTTGCTAGAAAGGAATAACTCCATCAGACGCCGTAGCTCCTTGACTTCGTCCTTGATTTCCCGTACTTCCGAGCTGGTCTCCATGAGCCGGTGCTCGAGTTCGTGGACCCTGGACGGCAACTGCTCCAAATCACCCATGACACCTTGCTCTGAGACCAAAATGTTATGGGCCCAGGCATAGGATCTCATCACGGGTCGGTCCACGGGGAGAACCTCTAGTTTCCCCTTGCCCCTCCCTTTGCGTTCTGACCCTATCGTGGCGACTTAAGGGGTGATTTGTCCAAGAGATCACCCTAACTCTCCTTTACTCATCTCTTTGACTGAAATTTTGGATGCCTTTATTCAATAATAATGGCTCCTTAAATAGGAGATTACAAGAGTCCTGCTCGTAGAGAGACTCCTTGTTGAATAGGGAGACCTCCAACTCTATCTTGATAAGACAAGACTGATAAGATAAGATAAGTCTCTCTTAATCCTAGTCTAATAAGATAAGATAATCTCTCTTAATCCTAGTCTAATAAGATAAGATAATCTCTCTTAATCCTAATCTAATAAGATAAGTCTCTCTTAATCCTAATCTAATAAGATAAGATAATCTAATCTACTAACTTAATAAGATAAGAATAACAAGATAGTTTAATCTAATCTGCTGAATGGATAAGACTGTTGCTGTCGAATTGGATAGGATGAGAACACCAGATCATTGTTACTGCTACTCCCAATACGCATCCACATCAGAGCCACTGTCAATCAAGATCATCAGAGATCGGTCCACCAACCTTCCTTCTACTCGCATGGAATGAAGAGGGTTGAGGCCCATGAGGGCATGTAAGGAGATCTCGGCTCCAATAGGTTAAGGTTCATCTGAGATCAGTTCACAGTCTTCTACGTGTTCTAGGATGATCCCTTCCGGTTCTTCCTTTGTCTGAAAGAGAAACAATCGCTGGACTCTGCACTTATGGCCCGGTCCAAACTTGTCATCGCAATTGTAACAGAGGCCCTTCTCGCGTCGGTCCAACATCTCAGCCCACGAGAGGCGTTTGAAGGGCACAGTGGGCCTGGGCAAAATGGGCTTCTGAGAATCCCCAACTTGTTTCATGGGTTGTTGTTTGCCCCGCTAGGGAACCCTCACATTCGGGTAGGATAGCTTGCTGGTTCTGCGCATACTATCGATCTTCTCTTCTTGTAGGCGAGCCATACGCACCACCGCCATGACTGTCGCTGGTCGAAGAGCTCTCACTTCCAGGCGGATGTCTTCTTTGAGACCTCCCACAAAACACCCCACCAAGGCCTTCTCCGGCCATCCATGTACTCTAGTCGCCATTCTTTCGAACTCAAGCTGGTAGTCTGCTACCGTCCCAGTCTTTTTTAGTCGAGTGAGGAGTTCATCATAATACACGAACGTTGTCGGCCCAAAACGGATGCACAGAGCTTCCGTGAACTCCGCCCCAGTTACCTGAGGATGGGTTTGTCGATACCACTGGAGTCAGAGAATAGCGTCTCCTTCTAGGTGAATGGAGGCGATGGCGACGCACTGGTGTGCAGGGGTTTCATGGTACTCAAAGAATCTCTCTGCTCTGAAAATCCAAGGAATGGGATCTCCACTAGAATAGTTGGGAAATTTGATTTTAGAGACCTTTTCAGCGGGGTAATACCCAGTTCCTTGGCTACCGGAAGCAGAGGCGTCAACCCCTGCTAGATGACTGGTCTTGCCGGACTGTTGTTGAGAAGCGAGGTTACCTTGAGATCCCTGAGTTCGTTCAGTACCTGGTGGAACTCAATCTCAAGTTGGTCGACTCTATCTTCCATGGTAGAGGATCTTGTCTACGGCATAGCTGGTCTACGACTTGGCTCTGATACCAACTTGGTGAGTTTCCACTCACCTCGGAAGCCTCTTCGAGGGAGGCTTGACCTCCTGAAACAGAAGATGGAGATAAAAAGAGAAGGGAAGGAAGGAATAAACTGGACTCAGGGAGAAGAAAATTAAAGGAGAATCATTCATTGCTTTCATTATATGATGATGGCCTTATATAGCTAGCCTACAGGTGTAATATCAAAGGGAATATCCTCTGATTTCTGGGTAACTAACTCTGGCAGATAACATGGATGGAATATCCTCTGGTGGCAGAGTAGCCAACTCTGAGTGTAACTAATTCTGGGGCTCTGTTGCCTGTCTTCTCTGTCTCCTTGTGAATGGCTGATGGATGGTGGCCTGCTCCACTCCCCTAGTGGGTTCTGGAAGGAGTGTTTGGGTCTCAACACAGAACCTCTACAATTCCTTTCCCAATCATCCAAAAAATGGCTGCAATAATAAGAGATATATAGATTCTTTTTCATCCTTGTGCATTCTGTACTTTTTTGGGATGTGGAGATCCTAATGATTCAAATTGTTAACTGTAAAAACTTTGTCAAGGAAGATAAGTCACATAAATATCCCTCTATTCTGCATCATTAAAATGTTTATAATTAATCAGAAAAAGTACTGATTTTGTCATTTTTATAGTTTCCCATATAGATTCTTCAATTTCATTCTGACCAAGCCATGTGAGCAAACTCTCAGACAATAATGCATCTTGCAAGAGAGAACACTGGGTTAGAAATTTGTCACATTTGGAAAGTAAGATTTAGAGCTTCAATTCAATACAAATTAAACACATTTATATTCAGAGCCATAGAATCTTCCTATAGAAGCTAGCAATCCAGGATGCCTATACAATTTTCAAGACTAAATTTTATAAATTTGTGATTAAATGAAAAACATTTCCAAAATTGTAAGTGAGGAGATTCTTTTACATTCAACTCAAACAAAGTTGATTAGGCACAGAGAAACAAGATTTTATCATCATAACAGCAACCAGGTTGGAGTTACAATTCTTGGAGTCTTGATAAGATTAGCTAATAACACTAGGAAGAACCACCAATACAATACTGGGTCACAAGAGCTCCATTCCTTTTGTCATTCACTGATGTTTGATTAGATAATGCATTTATTTAAAGATAAATTATTGTATTAATAGTCAAAAAGAGAGACAAACATATGACATGCAAAAAGCGTTTTTACATTGGCTATACAATTCCGTTTCCATGAAATTAACATATAAATATTTATACAAAAAGTCAACTACAGTCAAATCCTTTGAACTTCTTGTGAACTGCACACCAGGAAGAAATCTTCCCTTAGATTTTCCCTAGAAGGTCAGGGGATGAAACACTGGAGTTTTCAGAAACTCTGCCATTTCTTCCTTCCATGTGCACCGGAATACTGCCAACAGAATCAAGTAATTCAAGCCCCCACAAGACTTTCCCTCTGCTGCTTAAACCTTCCAACTGCTAAGTGCATTGTGGGAAACATCCAACCCATCTGAAGGTATTGAGAACAGTCCACCAAAGTCCAAACCTCAGCTGTATAAGGACAATGCAAAAAGATGTGATTTGCAGATTCCAAAACCTCTGAACAAAACACACACTTGGCAGTTCACCAAGTCAACCAACATACTCCTTAAAATTTTGTCCCGAGTCAAACACACTTCTAAAGCTATGGTCTAAACAAAAATCTTAATCTTTGTGGGAGCACTTGAGTGCCAAATTCTTTTAGCAGGAAATTCATAAGCAGCTTCGTGACTCAGCTTCCTATAAAAGGAAATCCATAAGCAACTTCTCCCAAATCCAGCTTTCTCAAATCAGACTGACCCACTTGAGGATTGATCCCCTGAATTCTTTGAAGGAGCTCCATCAACTACTCCACTTCCCATACATTTAAATTCCTTCTAGAAATAGGATTCCAGGAGATTGTGCCATTTGTGGCTGAATAGGAATTCTTAACTATCACCTCCTTATTCCGTGCTAACATCAAAAGGGACCCAAAAACATCCATTAGAGGCTAATGTCCACACCACCTGTCATACCAAAATCTGATTCTTTCTCCATCACTTGCCTTGTAATGGATACCCTTGGGAAACACTCAATAAATCTTTTCAATGCCCTTCCAAACAACGTTCCTCACTATATCACCAGCACCATTTTCCAAATAACACAAGATTGATATTCCACTGAGTGAACACACACACACACATAGCCTAGACTTGCATCTAGCACCAATTAGCATGCCAAAGTATTTTGTAGGCAGCATCCCTACATCACACCTTAACACCTCACCAAATCAGCCATGTGAGGAATCTTCCCAACAGCAATCAATTCACTCTTTTGAAGATTGATCCAAAGCCCTGAAACCAGCTCAAATCAGCTTAAAATGTATTACAGAATTTCTATATTTTCACCCATTATCTCACAAAGGAACAATGTGTCATCAGCAAATTGTAGCAAGGAAATATACACCAAGGCTATGTACATGGAGATATACACTATGAACTTTAATATCATACTAACCAAAAAGCAGTATATCCTTGTAAAAAAAATGGAAGTCCTTTCAATCCCTTGTGAACAGCCAGACAAGAGCGCAGGTTGTCTGTTAACTGATATGATACCTGGTCAGACTTGCCATGAACCTGTTGTTTTATCTAAATATATATTACTAATGTGACATGAGCAAGGTATTCAGAAACATGACAAGTGAAGCAGACTATAGTAAACATTTGATAAGATTTACAGATGAGAACTTGAACAAATGAGATAATGGTAAACCCATGGAGTAAACAAAAAGAGTAAGGCTATCAGCAAATGCATGGAGAGAGAAATATTATACAAACACAAGCCTACCTGTGAGGTAGCATCCATGTAAACATTTCGATGGAATTCTCAACTCTAAATTGAGGTCAACAGATGAAAATGGAAATAGAGGGTCATCTGGAAAACAAAATCATTTTCTTCTGAATATCCAAATTCAAACGCCACGAAGGGATATCTCCAACTGTTCTATCCTCTTAGCCAAGTCATGCTTCCCGCAGTTCTTCAATCCATCAGTAACCACATCAAAGCTCTGTGCCTTCGGTGACAAATTCAGCTCTGTCATCTCCACCAGATAATTCGCAGCCTCTACAAATCTTCCACCCCGCCCACACATCCTAATCAACATTGTATACACTGGCCGGTTTGGGGGATGACCCTGGGCCTTCATATCACTGAAAAAACTAAATGCATCATCAAACTGACCCCTCCTAAAAAGGGCTTTAAGTATTGGAGCATATAAACTTGGAAATGGTTTGTGCCCATCCTCGATGGATCTATGGAGCAGCCTAAATGCTTCATCAATCTGACCCAATTTCGAAACAGCTGGGATCATGATCTTGTAAGTGCTAATATCTGGACAAAGCCCCAATCTACAAACATCATGGAAAAGATCAATACAGAAATCAACCTCTCCAGTATTGCAAATAGCTTGCAGTAGAGAATTGAATGTCTCAATGTCAGGCAAAAACCCCTCCTTTGTCATTTTCCTAACCAATTCCTTGGCCGATTCAAGGTAACCCGCATTGAGCAAACCATCAATCAAAAGGTCACGACCGCGAACAGGCGGGCTATATCCCTTTCGACTCATCTCTTCTAGAAACTCCTGTGCTTCCCTGAGTTTCCCCGCCGAGCACCAGCCATTAACAAGAATAGCAAAAGTCCTCTTATCTGGAACTCCTCCCTTCCTTATCATCCGCCGAATCAAAGCATAAGCCCCTTCGAAATTCTTAACCTCACAGAGCGCGTAGAGCAGAGCATTATAGACCTGGGTCGTCTGAGAACAATTGAAATTCTTCATCCGATTAAAGACTTCAACAGCCCGATCGACGAGCCCATGCTTCCCATACGACTCTATAATCATTGAGAATGTCTCGGGGGTGAGAGAAAACTCTTGTTTCTTCATCTGTTCTGCAACCTTCCACATGGTTTCCCAGTTACGGGTCCGGCCTAGGGTTTTAATGAGTTCTTCGAATTCAATGGTGGTGGGTTCATATCGAGGCTGGTTTCGAGCCCAGTTGAAGAAACGAAAGGATTCGATTCCGCACTTACCGCAGCTCCTGAGGACTCGATAGACGAGTTCGGAAGTGACATTGATTTGCATCTTCTGGAGGGTTCGTTCCATGTAGAAATCACGGCGAACAATGTTGGAGATGTGGTGGATGGCGGCAAAGTATTCGTCGTTGGGCATTCCTCTCCCATGGTGATGATGATCGTCGTCGTCGTGTGGGAGTTTTGAAGTTTGAGTCGTGAGAGATCGGAAAAGAAAAGGAGTTGTGGAGGAGATAGAAGGGAAAGTAATTGGTTTTCTTGATGACCGGAGAAGAAGAATAAGAAGTGCAGAGGAAGACGGTATCATGTCCACGGAGTATGTATTCAGGCAAAGTTGCAGGCTTACTAGAACAGCAGTAGCTACATCTCAATTTTCTACGATGTCAATTGCCTCTGGGCTCTAGGGTGATCATGGGCCGGGTCGGACCACGCTTATATAAATTTTTTAAACTACTCTTATGGTTGGCTTAGTTAATTGATTAATTGATTAACACTACTCCTATCATTTCTAATAATTGATTAATATTTTCCTTATCGTTAAGGTTCTATCATAAATCATTGTGCTAATTCCAACCCTATTCGAACTCAGCCCACCGCCACAACTCTCCACTAGATTTCGTCTGCTCACGTTCATCTGCCGGAAACATCAACTCTATCATCCCTTATTTTCTTAGAATACTGCAAATTCCAATTCCCTCGATGTGGACTCCATGCTGATCCGGTACTCCCATGCCACATGTGCATCCCTTTCACCCTCCGCCGACGTTTTACCATCTCAAATCATCGACTCCACCAAGTTTCACCCACTGCTCCTCCATCGCTCCAACATATTGCCTCGTGGCTCTTCACCATCCCCTCTATCGTCGATAGAAAACCTGGAGACTCCGCCCTGCGAGGGATGATGAGCTGTTGATGCTTCCGATAAAACAACAAAATTTGGGTTCCTTAGCATCATATGCAGGAGTCTTTCTCTAGTGGTTGTGTTCCCAACCATCCTTCTTATAATCCATATGAACAGGTGCTTCTGTTTTTCTTATTTCCGTTCAACGCATCAACGACGACATTGCACCCTGCCAACACTGCCTACATACCTCACCGCCATGAAACCACAACTAAGAAATATAGAGTGAATGGGATTGCACAAAGTGCAACGGATTACGACTCGTCGATTGGATGAATGGATGGACCGCAACTATCACTGGTGTTGTCTGAGGTGTCTGAACTGAACAATTTATTGCCTTTTCAAGCATGCAGTTCAGCCGCTCCGTGGTGGATTAATAGGCCATAGCAATCTCCAGTATCTACTGTATTAAGAGATTGACTGAGAGAGAATACTTAAACAGGGGAGGTGAGGTCGATGGGGAAGAAGAAGAAGAAGAAGAAGAAGAAGAAGAAGAGCGGGAAGAAGAGAGAGAGAGAGGAAGAGGGAAACGATAAGAAATCGGAAGGAGGTGCTACCGCTTTGCGTCCTCTATTCGCCAATGACAGAGAAGGTAAAGATTCCGGTTCTTTCCCATCAGATCACGGTACCCAGTCAAAGAATCCATTCAAGGCCATAGAATATACGGAGAGGAGAGGCAAAACCGTGGAATCTGCCAGAGGAGGGGCGGTGGTATCTTTCAGGTAGTCGGCGACGTAACTCTGCATGCGCCAGAGGTTAGCAATGGGGGGCTTGAGGCCTTGAGCGGAGATCAAATTAATCTCCAGGAAGAGTTTCTGGGTCTAGGTGGAGATTTTGCAGCCGACACGGTCGACACGAGTGCAGAGCTTGGTGACAGAGTTAACCCAGGTGAGAGTGTAAGTTTGCATATGTCGGAGGTTAGCAGTGGGGGGCTTGAGGTGAGTTTCCGATTCCATGGCGTGTTGCTCTTTAAGTCTCTCTGGTTTCGGTAGGAAAGAGTGGAATATCACAAGCCATTAGAAATTTGGAATATAGACATAATCCAAACTGAATGGTTTTGGCGTAGGTATGCCCCGTTGTATAAGATTCCGATCCAATGGTTCTTATGTGACAACGATCCAAGACCTTCACCGGTGAAAATCCCTCCGGCCAATGTAAAGGCGAAAGTTTGAAGGAGAATAAAGGGTAAAATAGGTTTTTTGTCTTTTTGTTAATGAATATTAACGGGACAGGCCCAATGCTAAACTTAAGGGTACACTTAGTCAATTAGCTAAACTTAAGAAATTTACCCTATGTATTATATTTAAGAAAAAATAGGGACAGGCCCAATGCAGATTTTTGAATTCTACTACAGATTTATAAACATTCAAAATGTCAAATACCCAATCTTTGAACCAATGCTCGCCCGTGACTTTGACATTTTGAATGTTTATAGATTTGTAGTGGAATTCAGAAATCTGCATTGAGTCTCTTCATAGAGAATGACGGTTCAGCCCAAGGTCAGAATTTTTAGGCCCAGAGTACTGTTGGGGTAGGTACCAGTTTGGAATTGATGCCAATTGACGGGCGGAACCGTCATTCTCCCGTATACTTATTATATAAAACAGTTTATATTTTATAATGAGAAAAATTCCAAATTAATACCCTGTAATTCAAGTAAGTCTTAGTTTAGTACTCAAATATTAAAATGTGTTACTATAATACTATAAAAAACTGTCAATTTAATGATGGCATGATGACTTAAAACTTTTAACGCTAGAAGAAAAATGATATGTAGTGGCGTTTGAAAACGCCGTTAAATATAGGCAAAAGTGCCACTATAGGCTTTGGTGGCGTTTCTAAATATAGGCAAAGGTGTTAGTGGCGTTTAATTATTTTTTTTCTGTGGCACTTCTATGGATACCAATAAAACTTATTTTTAATGGCATTTATCTGCTCTTGAGTGTTACTTAGACAAATGCCAGTAAAACTTATATTTAGTGGCATTCTCAAACGCAATACTTGATTTTAATAACATCGTTTATTATTACATTTAGTGGCATGGTGCATATATATATATATGTAGTAAAAGATAATTAATCGATTAGTTGCACAATTTGACCAAATAACCCCTTTTTTTTTATATATACAACTATCACTTTCAAGTCATAGATCTATAGTGGATAGTCTCAAAACCAACAAAAAATCATTTTGCTCTATGATGTTCAAAGTTTTCATCAAAATCCAAGGTATCTTTAATACCCTCCATGTTAACAATTTCTTGAAAAAACATATACATCTTGTTAATAAAAACTAGATACGATATTATATCTTGGGATCTAATAATAGATGGCTGAGAGATAGATAGATAAATAGAGAGATGTTAAACCCTTGAGGAGACATTACATAACAAATATTATATCTTTGTTGCAAATGGACTATTTTGTACGCTTTCATTAATTGTTTTTTTTTTTTTTTCTAGGACAGCATACAAGTTTATGGCTGTATCTTTAAGAGTTCTCACCTGGTTTAAAAATGGAGAGGGCTTATGGAAGGCCAAACATGCATGTATAGAGCTCCAAGTCCTTGTTGCGCCTTTTGTGCACCACGGCCCTTCTCTCCTTTGTACGTATGGTCTGATTGCTATCTACTTGAGTTCTAACATGCATGTTACAACTATTTCAACAGATGGCTAACACCAAAGGGAAAACTTGGGTTTTCAAAATATTAAATAAGGAAATTGATGTTATATGCAAAGAGGTATTTAGATCATTTCAGAAACCAAAGAGGTGCTTTGAGTATTTCTCAGAAACCACAAGGATAGTTTAAATATTTACCTCTGTTACAATGTTATGGTTTGTGTTGATAGTACTTTTCAAATGGATTTTTATGATCTGACACTCGCATTCTTTCATATTCAATAATAAATCCATTGCTACTAGCTAGTTTTTAGATTTCTTTTTCTGGTTTTTTATTAAGTGGTCAAAGCTTGTTCATATTTGTGTTCTCAATGGATCTATGGCTAGACAAGAGAGAAATGAAGAGTGAACCACAAGAATTTACAAGTGTCATTTCTAGACAACAATGAAGCATTACTAGTTCACTAAGAGAAAGGATATTAGGAACTGATATGGCTGTGCTTAGTTAGAGCAGATTAGGGTAGTTTATATATCCATTTAGAGAAAAAAGAGGCCAACCGCTCATCCATCAGAATGTCAACTAGATTGAATAAACCATTTGAGTGGTTTGAATGGCCTCTACTGAGAAATTGATTTACCACATCAAAAAGAGCAGCCTATAGTTTACTTGGGTTTGACCATGACTAGGAAAAAAGAGCAGCCCCAGCCCCATTCATTTGGAATTCTCATGGCCAAGTGAAACAAATAACCAATGCTTGGACAACTTAACACGTGACAAAAAATTAAAGAAAATCAACATTACCTAGTCCTTGGATAGATTAACATTGATTGAAATCTAAAACTAATATTTGAACTTTCCTCATGAACAAATTTGTTTCAGAGACTGAGAAAGGATTATACGATGACATCCCACAAGGACAAGTTGACTTCAAAGTTTCACCTGTCTTCCGTATCAGATTTAGCGAAGAGTCTTATCAAGAAGATGTTAACACATGACCCTAAAAAATGGATTACGTAAGTAATGAATTACATATTAAAGTCTGATAGGAAGAAACAATTCTAGTTGTCTTTCCCTTCAGTGATGAAGCCATATACTGAGTAATTCAAATCCCAAAAAACAGGTTATTTCCACTCTTCTACCTAATGTCTTTCAGTTATGGCTTATCCTAGTAGGCAAGATTAAGACTAGTCAAAACTTTTCCAATTAGTATAAAACCTTATAAGAGCAGTACAAGTAAATCCATATGGTTTGAAAATCTAGGTAAATTTTGGTTGAAGAGACATAGGTTATTATCAAGAATTTCATGGAAATTATCCAGATCTCTATTCATTGGAAGACCATGGATGCTAAATATTCCAAGGAAATGAATTTAGTTTGGTGCTACATGAATTCAGTTCTGGTTTATTGTGTAATTACTAATTTGGATTTACAAGTTCAGATTTCTTTTCCACTTTGTTTTTATCATAAGTAATTTGCCCATGTGGTTTTGTCTTCATGCATGACTCCTTATCACCCATTTGTGTGGTTCCTCCAATCTCCTTATTTTAACCGACTGCACTGTTCTACTTTTTCACATACAACTTTGCTTTTGGGCTCTCTTACTCTCTTCATTTAAGCTTATAATAATTCTAGTTTCTCTAGCTTCTTCTTCACGGAGCTACTTCTATCTCTTCTCCTCATCCTCATGGTTCCCTCAATCAATGCTCAGTGGACACCTTCACCCACATACATGAACTAAATGTACATACTATTAGAGTCACTATACCTCATTAACATTTATAAGGTGTGGAAGAACAGAGGGAAATAAATTGATGAATCCCAATCTACCATTTCTGTTATTTTCTTTTCATAGAAAAATTCCCAACCCCACCTAACTCAATGCTTATGCAAGGAATGAACGCACCAATTGGGAATGAAATAAAACATCTTCACCAGTTGTAATAGAAACTTACTTTGTTGTTGAACCAAAAACTTTTCCTAGTGTATATTTGCCCAAATATCAAATGTCTACAACCTACAAAAAGAAAATAAAAATTAGTAAATCAAAGGTTCTAAAAAAGTAAAAAAAAACTAAATTTCAGCTCTAGTTGGTTCATTTCCATTACTTTTCCTAGACAACTGTTCCCATGTAAAAAGTCTTAATTTAAAGAGAATCATTTTATCTTTAATAACAAACTATTGTATAATTTACCTCCTCTCTTATTCTAGCGAAGCTCTTTGTGCCTGTAGTGTGTCTCATAATTTGTTTTGCACAGATCTCCTTGTTTTCCACACTACGAGCCTGTAAACAATAATTAAACACAACATAACCATAAGGACTAGGAATATTAACTTCATGGAAAGAGAATAAAGAAATAACATTCCAATCCAATGGACAGTCCACCCTTGAATTCTTTCCAATTTACTAAGGGTTAGCTATCACTGCTATCAAGCCACCACCTCCTATGCATCATGTATTGCCTAGGAGAAACCTAGCTCATATGGTTCAGCATCAAGAAAAAATAAATACTAAGCCAGTTCTAGGGTTTAGGGGTTTACCTTACTTGAACCGACTCAGGGAACTAGCCTTGGTTGGCCTTGGTGAAACCAACCTTGGTGGAAGTAGCCTTGAAACCAAACCTTCCCTTTTGTACTTTATGCAATGAGATGAGTATCCAATTATCAATGAACAGGAAAAAAGGATTCCTACTTGTGCTAGCAGTCCTTCAGAGTTGGCATTTGAATGGGCTTTCAAAAGAAGGCAAGGTAATTTGGAGAGCAGGTCTAGCTTTAGTGATCTGGACAATATGGACAGAAAGAAACAAAAGAATGTTTGAAAATGTGTATGTTTCAGAGGATAATTTATGTAAAGTTTTTCTGGGGTAGGATGTATTCATGGGTAGGAAGGATCTCATAATCTGTTTAGGAATCGATCTTATAGCTCCTTTTGTAATCTTGGAGTTCTTATTTTTATCTATGCATACTGAGTAATCTTTTAGTTTGATGTACAACTTCTGTTTGAGCACTGCACAACTCCTTGTAGAGATTTTGTTATTAATGTTTTTTGTCTAATATATTACTTTACCTTTTTCTCAAAAAAAAAAAAAAAAAAAAGCTGCAGCATTGCGTCCATGAGTTGTTTAATCCCCTTCTAGAGACTAGATTCTAGGAAATATCAACTAGCACTTAAATAAAGAAATCAAACATGGAAGTCAACTAACACTTAACTTTCTACCACTTTAAAATTCAGTATGCACAATCCTTTGAATCAACCATGATTAAATTGATCCAAATCATTAGGACCCATCCTATGCTAGAAGTTCACAAATATGAAACTTTCAGGCAGTTTGTAGGATTTGAACAGTTTCAAATTTCAACTTAACCACCTGCTTTAGTTTACTTAAGACAAGAAGATGTTCCAAACTATAATTTCAGTAACGGTAAAAATTGATTGAACCATACCCTCAATCATGAGCAAAACCAGAAGATTGTTAACCAAACTAAGGGCTTACGTATAAGTCATTAGTTTATGAACTCAAGCCCGAGATCAGGATAAAGAAGTTTATGGCAAAAGATGTTAGGAGTCAGTTGTTTTGAGTGAAGCAAAGTAGTGAGTCGAATGGCATTGTTTTTGTTACCATAGATGGTGTGTACATGAATTGGTATGGATAACCAATAAGCTCTTTTACATGAGGGATTCTCTTCTCCTACCATACTTGTATGATTAATACATTTATACTCTTTATTGATTTGTTGCAATTACAATCCAGTCTAATCATTAAACTCTAGAATCGGTAACAATAGGAAGTGCAAAATCTAGGTCTAACATCAAAAATAGAAACACCGTTTTGGGAGCCAGGTGTTACATTGTTAGAAAATCATCGACTGGACTAAAGAACCCTCTAATCCTGTTGTTTAAGCTGCATGTACACTATACACATGGTGCCTATTGTCATCTGACCATGTCACCCAATTTGTCAGCCTCTTGTTTATTAAGGTTTTATTAGCAACTACCAAAACCTTAGGCCACACTCGATAGCACATAAAAATTGACCAACGAGTTCTGAAATTTTTTACTTTTTAGAGGTTAGCAGGAAAAAGTATGATTCAGAGGTCAAGGTTGTAAATCTTGTGGGAGTAGAAGGTTTAATCTTTATAGGTCTATAAGCCCGTGATAATCTTTGTCTGGTTATTCATACTGCAAGGAGTATTTTATGCAGTTATTTGAGTGTGAGGTTTAGGTCATTAAACTAGTTTAGGTTTGGGACATTAAATATATAAAATTTCAAATAAACAAATCTAGCTAAAACAGATTCACAAACCTTGTTCATTGATTTCAGCATGAACATAGCTATTGCATGCTTCTCTATTTTGTTTCAGGTTATTGCATGTTGTATGACCATAGATCAAAACTTTGAGAGATGCAAATACAATAAAATTTGTATCAATGTTCCTAGGTTAGTATATATAATCTGATATATCACATACAATCTTTAAATGTTAAATTCCTAATGCAGAAGAGGAGGTTAAGGGGATTTATGACTGCATGCATGGATCGTGTTCAGACCTTCTCAATAGTAGAAGTTGAAGCTCAATTTTATATATTATTTGAATGGTTTTAGTTAAGGAAGCTGATGAATATAATATTGAGAAAAAGGAAATTGATGCAGATTTCTGCATGTTCAATTCAATGAACACCAAATAATCATATATACTTGCAAAAAAAGTTTTAGAATAAAAGAAAAGAGAAGACAAGAGAAAGACGAACCAGAAGAGAGGGGCTGCACACATAAGTAGTGCTGCCACACTAAATATCTAGCTCCAAGGTAGCTTCCTACAATCAGTCACCACCAAAGAATAGGTGAATCTAGCCTCATCATTCTCGGGCTTACATTTTCTTCATCATCGTCGGTGTTGTAAACTCCAATGTCATAAAGAAATTGCTTATTCTTGTCAAATCGAACAGTCAAAATTTCAAAGAAAAATGAAAACCCTCAAATCCTGTAAACCACAACGGCAATAATCAAAGTTTCTCAATGTTGGAAAATAATAATAAATAAGCCAGAATGGATCTTATCGGTGAACACTTTCCAAACCAAACTTCGGTAGTGCTGTAGAACTATGGAGACGAGACTAAGATTTGTAGATAAAATGAGGGCTGAGTCATGCCACTTAGTCACTCTCCTTAAAACTACATTTGCCCCCTATGGTGTAGCCGAGTAATTGCAAATCGGTCGTCAAGATAAAATAGCCCACAAGATAATAGTAAATGTGCACTCGCTTACCAGACCGTCGTGAACCACAAAAGAGAATGCCCAGGAAACAAGATAGACAGAGAACTACGTTTTTGTTGTTACATTGGGTCGACCACAACTCTATTTATAGAGTGTTCTCAGTCACGCAAATGGGCACAGATGTGTCCTTTCAGATAGAAGTGTCTCTCCAAAACAATGATAAGGCACTTGTTCAGAGAGACACAGAGACACAAAATGAATAGGTAGAAGATAAACGAAAACATTTAAAAGAAACTTTGAAATTCAAAAGTCAAATCGGTTTAAGGAACCGGTTAAAGGCAAAAATGATCCGGCGTGGCACATGCATACATGCACATGCACCCATGCCACAATCCGGCTCGGCTCGGCTCGACGCTCTCCTCCTATGGGTCCTTACCCATAAGGAAAGTAATCCTAGTAATAAACTCCAAGAGAACACTTTTCCCAAGCAATATGGGACAAGAGTCTTCTATCGACATGCGAGAAGAGGGAAAGAGAGAAAAGACAAAACTAAAACAAAAAGGACAGAGAGACGAGATTCTTGAAATTTTGAATCTCCCCTCCAACAATCCCCCACAACATTCAAAATTAGAAGAAGACTGGACATCCTAAGTATCACAGTGAGAAAAGTATTCATGCTGATGTCTTTTGGACTTCAACCAACACTTAGGTATGACAAACTATGTTACAGAGTACGGGTAGAATCAGACTCCTTCAACCTTTCCTCTTTGTCATAACTAGCTAATCTGACAACCAAATCAACTCACCAATTCCTTAGTGGTTCTTTTATTTTGGAATATTTTGGCCTTGTTCCCCTCTTGGAATCATGAGTGTTTTAGAGAGTCAGCCCTTGGAGCTCTCATAAAAGCGGCCACACTTCACACTCACTTAGGTTGGTAATTTAGCGTGCACTACACACATTGTTCTTAACTAATTAAGAGTCTTATATCACCCTCCGCAAATTGTAGTGAGCACTATCTTCAACATCTGTAATGGGGCACAAATTAATAGTACTTTCTCAAGTCATCTAGTGATTCATTCTTACCCATTCAACCTAATTCCAGGGGTCCCCTTTCAGGCTTTCACATAGGTTGGGTGTCTATCACCAACGACTTATTAATGGTTTTCATCCCCACTCCTACCGATGCCTCATAAGTCACTTTAGAAGTTTGTGGTTTGGTTAACGAATGTACAAGGTTCTTTTAGACCTTACAAAATCCAGCTTGATTGTACCTTCTTTGAGGTATTGTTCTATGAAGTTGTGCCATAGGAGGATGTGCTTTCTTTTACCGTTATATGTTTTATTCTTGGCTTTGGATATTTCTACTTGACTATCACAATGGAAAGATATGGATGGAACCACCATGAACAAAGTGGTATATCTACTAATAAGTTCCTTAGCCACTCTGCCTTGGGCCCTGCCAATTCTAATGCAATAAATTCGGCCTCCATTGTTGAACTTATGTTATCAGACCATTTCACAGATTCCTAAGAAACTACTCCACCTCCTAAGGTAAAGACATACCCACTAGTGGAAGTACTATAATTTGAATCTAAAATCCAATTTGCATCAGTAAAGCCTTCTAAAGCATGAGGAAAACCTGAATGATGCAAACCAAAGTTTATGGTTCTCGTTAAATATTTTAATAACCTTACTAGAGCTTCCTAGTGCTCATTCTCGGGATTATGAGTTTGCTGACTTAGTTTTCCAACCGCTATTGCTATATCTAGTCTTGTGCAGTTCATTAAGTATGACAAAAATCCAATTATTCTTGCATACTCCTTTTGTGAAACAAGTTCTCCTACATGTGTTTTTTAAGTGGATACTATAATCAAGAGGTGTCTTAACAGGTTTACAGTCATAGTGTCCAAATTTTCTAACTATATTTCCACATATATAGTGTGATTAAGAGAGGATATAGTTTCCTTCTTGTTTTTCGATTTTAAACCCTAGGATTACATCAACCTCACCCATGTCTTTAGTGTCAAATTTGGACATTAAGAATTGTTTTGTTTCTTTTACTACTTTCAGACTTGTATCCATTATTAGCATATCATCAACATATAAACAAATCACGACTCCTTTATTATCTACAAAATTATTGTAGATGCATCTGTCAGAATCATTTCTGCTATATCCATTTGTGATCAAGGTTTTAAAACCGACCTAGAAACAGAGCCGCTATGGCCATTGGTTCTCGGGCCAGAGGTTTGACCATCTAGGTCAAACGATCCAGACGGTTTGATTAGATTAGGGAAAATATTTGTGGTTTTCATTCTTTTATGAGAAGAGAGGTTGAGATAGAGATGGTTATCAGTTGAGAAAGAAAGAAGAAGAAAGAAAGAAAGAAAGAAAAAGGAAGGAGAGAAAGGAAAGGGATGAGAGCAAGAGGATGAATAGGAAGATCCGGTGTTCACTGGTGATAGCGACGATGATGGAGATGGTGGCAACAACAAAATGCAATAACAAGTCAACATCCATTCTTGTCCCTCTCCTTCTCCCTCTCTCTCTCTCTCTCATCTCAAATCTCTCTGCTCCAATCTTTTTTCTGGCATCTCTCTCTCTTTGGGAAGTGGGATCTCGGTGATCTTTGATTTGAGAGACCCTCTCCATTTCTCAACATCTTTTGTTATTAAACAATGAACCATTGTTTGGGTCGAATGGGTCAATGGTTCAACCGCCCGAGTCAGCGGTTCTTTGACCAAATCAACGATTTTTTTCCCAGGAACAGATCAAGGGTGAAGCGGAACCGTTTGCCTAGATAGTTTTTGGGCCAAATGATTCGACCATCCGAGACGACAACAATTCAAAAACACTGTTTGTGATTAACACATTATCAAACTTTTCATGCCATTGTTTGGGAGCTAGTTTCAAGCCATACAAAGACTTAATTAGTTTACATACTTTGTTCCCTTATTCTGGCACTATGAGTTTTCAGGTTGCTTAATATATATTTCTTCCTCTAATTCCCCATTTAAGAAAGTTGTTTTTAAATTCATTTTATGAAATACCAGTTTATAAATGGATGTTATAGCAAATAAAACTCTACATTTCTTTTGTCTAAAGCCTTTAACAACTAGTTTGGATTTAAATTTATCTATGGTTCCATCTAGCTTTAACTTCTTAAATATCCACATACAGTCTAATGCTTTAGTTCCAGGTAGAAGATCCAACTAGCTTTCACTTTTTATAGCTTCTTTCCAGAATACTGCATAAGGGGAGGTTACTGCTTCTTTATATGTTATAGTCTAATGCTTTAGTTCCAAGTAGAAGATCCACAAGTTCCCAATTGTGATTAGTAATCAAGGAGTCTATTTCACTTTTTATGACTTCTTTCCAAAATACTACATAAGGGGAGGTTACTACTTCTTTATATGTTACAATCTAATGCTTTAGTTCTAAGTAAAATATCCACAAGTTCCCAAGTGTGATTAGTAATCAAGGAGTTCATTTCACTTTTTATGTCTTCTTTCCATAATACTGCATAAGGGGAGGTTACTCCTTCTTTATATGTTACTAAGTCTTTGTCAGCTAGAAACATGAACATTCTATCACCCAAGTTTGTTTCTTTCCTTTGTCTTTTACTTCTCCTTAAGTTCGATTCTTGATTACTCGAATTAATGTTTTCAATACTATGTGAAATATTGTCTTATTGAGTATTTAACCCTTATTCTTGTTTTCTGTTATAAACTTAGGGTGGTTCCCTATTTATAGTTTCCTTATTCAATGGGAATATATGCTCAATGGTTGTGTTGTACTCTACAACATTATCAATTGTTTAATAACAAGGTAAGCTACACTGTATTGTGCATCTCCAATGAATGCACAACTATAGATTTTTTGTCCCAATTTTTTTCTTTTAGGTTCTAGAATCCCAGCCTTTTGCTAAACAACCCCAAACCTTTAAGTAGTTTAAACTAGGTTTCCTGATATGCCAAAATTCAAATGGTAATTATCCTTTCTTCTTGGGAGGTACCCTATTGTACAAGTAACAAGCCATTAGGATTGCTTCCCCCCACAAGTTTAAGGGTACACTTAAACTAATTAATATAGCATTCATTATTTTCTTTACTGTTCTGTTAAGTCTTTCTGCAACTCCATTAGATTCGGATTGGTAAGGGTCCATAATTTCATATATAATTCCATTTTCTTCAAAGAACTTCTTGATGGTTTCTTTATCATACTCATTCCCTCTATTTGTTTCAAGTCTTTTCATTTCTTTCCTAACTAATTTTCTACTTCAGTCTTGTATGTTATAAAAGCTTGTTCAGCCTCATCCTTTGATCTAAGTAAAACAACCCTTGCATATCTAGAAAAGTCATCTATGAAGGTTATACGATATCTTTTTCCTCCTCTAGTTTCATGAAACTTAAGATCCCCTAAATCACGGTGTACAAGTCATAGTAATCTGGATCCTCCTTCTACACTTCTATGAGGTTTTTAGTAAATTTTTCTTCTACACATACTTAGCATTTTTCACTTGTAAAATTTATAGGAACATTCAAAACTCCTTACTTGCATAATCTTTTTACATAAAGAGCACTATGATGTCTTAATCTAGCATGCCAAATACCAAATGATTCAACAATATAAGTAGAAGAAGAAGCATTCTTATTCATAATAATATCATAAATACTTAGTACAAATAATCCACCATCATTATACCTGATGCTGTGCAATCTGGCTGCTCCTAGCTGGAGGTGACTTAGCTTCCAATAAACGACGGACATGGGAGATCTGCACAGAGAGAATCAAAGAATCTGGGTGTGCTTACCCGGCGAGGTCGCTCCGATGGTTTAACTAGGTTTCCTGATATGCCAAAATTCAAATGGTAATTATCCTTTCTTCTTGGGAGGTATCCTATTGTACAAGTAACAAGCCATTAGGATTGCTTCCCCCCACAAGTTTAAGGGTACACTTAAACTAATTAATATAGCATTCATTATTTTCTTTACTGTTCTGTTAAGTCTTTCTGCAACTCCATTAGATTCGGATTGGTAAGGGTCCATAATTTCATATATAATTCCATTTTCTTCAAAGAACTTCTTGATGGTTTCTTTATCATACTCATTCCCTCTATTTGTTCTAAGTCTTTTCATTTCTTTCCTAACTAATGTTCTACTTCAGTCTTGTATGTTATAAAAGCTTGTTCAGCCTCATCCTTTGATCTAAGTAAAACAACCCTTGCATATCTAGAAAAGTCATCTATGAAGGTTATACAATATCTTTTTCCTCCTCTAGTTTCATGAAACTTAAGATGCCCTAAATCACGGTGTACAAGTCATAGTAATCCGATCCTCCTTCTACACTTTTATGAGGTTTTTAGTAAATTTTTCTTCTACACATACTTAGCATTTTTCACTTGTAAAATTTATAGGAACATTCAAAACCCCTTACTTGCATAATCCTTTTACATAAGGAGCACTATGATGTCTTAATCTAGCATGCCAAATACTAGATGATTCAGCAATATAAGTAGAAGAAGAAGCATTCTTATTCATAATAATATCATAAATGTTTAGTACAAATAATCCACCATCATTATACCTGATGCTGCGCAATTTGGCTCCTCCTAGTTGGAGGTGACTTGGCTTCCAGTAAACGATGGACGTGGGGGATCTGCACAGAGAGAACCAGAGAACCCGGGGGTGCTTACCCGGTGAGGTCGCTCCGATGGTTAAGTCATTAACTTGTGAGCTGGAGGTAATTAAGAAAGCTAGAGAGCTAGTAAGTAGTGCCCACAAAGTGTCTAGGTTTTCATATACTAGAGTCCTCGTGGGTATTTTGGAGTGGTTTTGAGTTCCATGATGAGGCCCCATTACCGAATTCATGGGAGATAACATCACCAACCGATAAGGCATATCGCTAGTGCCCAGATTGGTCAGAGTAGATAAGGCCAGCTATTATGAGGCGTGATCCTGTGAAACGTGGAATCCGATGATGAGATCTTTGGGGTTATCATGTGGAGGCCGGTCAATATTATCTAAATTGATTCCCCTCATGTCCGACCTGTTACGAACGTCGAGGTGCTTGGTAACCGAGGTGATCTTAATGCAAGCGTGCCCCAAAGTGAACTTATCCCGAGGTGGATTCACTTTCGAGGTGGGCCTGTTCCGAGGTGGTTCGGTTATCTGAGCTTGGTCTATCACAGACTTGGGTACATTTGGGATGAGCTATCATTCTGTTAGCTAGGATGTTTCCACGTGTCCCTCTATTATTAGGTCGAGCCAAATCACCCTACATCAATTGCCCCCAACTCCCCAAGCTAGGGGCCCTGACCTGGTGCAGGGATTTCATGACGAGCCAAGTGGATTTGGTCTGATAATTGGGCAGCTAGTCAGATAACTCACGAGTCAGACTCGTTCGGCCACCCGACTCAACTAGGAAAACGCAGGTCGTGTCTGGTTTATGCGTGAACGTCACACGAATTATAAACTTCACAGATGTCAAAAAATGTGCTAAACCAAATTTACCCTTGGGGGACGTGCAACCGGTTTTCTTAGGAGCTGTAGGATTGCTTTAATCTCGACCGTTAGTTCTCAGACATAGCAGCTATAAATAGAAGGTTCCGCGACTCATTCCTCACCACAAATTCTACAATTTGAGCTCTCTCGAGGTTGCGTCAAAGTCTTCCAGCTCGGTTTTCTTTCCGCTTCCCACCTCGTTCCTTGATTTTGGTGAGTCTCTTTAGCTTTTTCCTGTTTCCAATTATGTCGAGCTCTAGCATAGATAGACTTGTAGATAGTGTTAGTGAGGAGGGCATCATTGTTCTTGCCGGGGAAATCAGCCCACGGCAAGGTGCCTCCTCTCTCTGGTCTGCAAAGGGAACCTCTGACCCCAAAGTTCGGCTACCTCAGCTCAGGGAGACCAAAGCCCAGGAAGAGGGTCCGTCCTCCAGGTTAGAGGCCCCAACTTCCTCTCGAGGTCAGAAGCCTGATGACTTTGGGCCTTCCAAACTGTCTTCGGACAAGTTGTTGTACCTGGCATCTCGGTATCACTTTCCTGATAACTTAGTCTTTAGTCTTCCACTAGGTTAGTACCCTTGGGATCACGACCACAGCGAGCTCGCTGTTTTTGAGGAGCAGCTCGCAGAAGGGCTGCGCTTCCCTCTTCATCCTTTTCTTATAGAAGTTATTAGGTTCTATAACATCACCATCAACTAACTTCATCCGAACTCTATTCGAAACATAGTTGGTACCATTTCCTTGTTCCACGCCTATGACCGTCCCTTAACCCTCGATGTCTTTAGCTCGATCTGCGCGATCAAGCAAAACTCAACCTATCTACGCAGAGACGTATGACAAAGCTATTACATCTCCCCCAGGCCTGAATTTAAAATCTTGTCTGGCTGCCCGAACAAGGTTCTGGCCTGGAAAAGACGGTACCTCATCATCCGTAATCTGGAAAGGTGGTCTTTTCCAACCCACTGGAGCGTGGCTACCCAGGACCCTGGGGTGATCTTGGATACGGAGACCAGGGTGGTGATTAACTCTTGGAGGGACCTCGGCCTCGAGATGAAGAGCTTCTTGGCCGAGGAGGCGCTGGTACAGGCTGGTTTGAGCCCTCCTGGTAGGTCTTCTTTCTAATACTTTGCTTAAAACACCCTTTATGCTTTTTGACTAACTGTCTATTTTCCGCAGCCACGATGTCCGAGGTTGATGCAGGAAGTCTTTTGATGAGTTCTCGGAAGGGGAAGAAGCGAAAGGCTACAAAGAGGCTCCATCGGGAGGAGACTTCGACATCTGAAGTAGCCGAGGCCTGGGTTGCGGAGCCAATCTCCACCGAGCCCCCAAGGGAAGAGGCTCAACCCACAAACCTCGAGGTGGCTGTGATGGAGGGTTGCGAGGAGGAAGTCCATCCTCAGGAACTGGAGGATGCATCTGTGATAGAAGAGCCCGTTGTCGAGCCAAAGCTCGCTCCTACTAACAAGGAGGAGAGTATTACAATCCATGTGCTCGCGGTGCAGAAGAGTCGGGATGCTATCTTTTCGAACAAGGTCGCACACTGGGCCGAGATACTCCCGAGGTGGCTTCTGGGACTGGCCTCGAGTCACTGCATGGTGGTAAGTGTTCTACCTTCGGTTTCACTTTTTTTTTTATTTACCTCGATCTTCTTTTGATAGGTCAATTCTGCTCTTCATGATTTAGCTTGTTAGTCCATGATCTAGTCGAAGCAAGCTCGAGATGCCAAGGTGGAGACACGAAGGCTCCATCGCGAGATGGACTTAGTCCGGGGTGAGGTACTTCGGGCAAAGAAGGGAGCTGAGTGCCAGAAATAGCTAATTCTGGACTAAGAGGGGCGGATCTCCTCACTAACTGAGGAGAATGCCAAGCTCAAGGAGCAGATTTCTGTGCTGGCCACGAAGGAAGAGGAGTTGATCATGAAGACGACCGAGGAGAAAGTGCGGTTTCAATGCAAAATTGAGAACCTTGAAGCCCTAGTCCAAGAGCGAACTTAGATCCTCGAGACCACCATTGAGGAGGCACGGTTAGAGGAGATCCAAGGCCATAGAAAGCTTCAAGGAGTCCTCAGAATTCCACGCTCTTTAGGTCGAGTATGGTTCGAGCTCCTACCATTCTATGTTCAAGCTAAGCAGTTATCTAGTCCGGTAGAAGTTCCCTGATCTCGACCTTAGTGCCATCACAACGGCGGGCTTAGCTCTAGAAGTAGCTATGGCAGCGAACGAGGAACTGGACTCTTTCGAGGAGGAGAGCGATGACGAGGTCGAAGTAGTGGACCCCTCAGATGTGGTTGGCAGTCCTCCTACCTAATAGTCTTCCCTTCTCTTTGTTTCTTTTTGGATCATGGATGTACACCCCGAAGCCATTGAGCTCGTGTCACAATGAAATCTTTTGTACTTACAATCATAATGAAATATACCTTTTGATTAATCTTTGTGTAACAATATTCTAAGTGTGAGTGACTTCCGATCTGGGCAACAAAAGTATAGGTTACCCAAATTTCCGAGCTACCGAGCTGGACAATAAGTCAAGATAACTAACCAGAAAAATTTTCTAAGTGTGGATTACTCCGAACTGCCTGCCCAAACTAGTAGGAGTAGCTCGCATACGTGCTACTCATTTAAATGTCAGTTGTCCCTAACGGGTCCAACCTGCTGTTTTACGCCGAAGTGGGCTAGACATCATAGGGCTTACACCCGAAATGTTTATGCCTTAGGCATTTAGAGGTATTTTGCCTATGCCGAAGAGGTGACTAGGACTTATATGCCCATGCCAAGGAGGTGATTGGGTTTTGGGTGCCCATGCCGAAGAGGCGATTGGGACTTATATAATGACGATCCATCTATTCGGTACCTTAGCCCTTAGGCCTTGGGGGCGACTTATTGTCTACCCTTTTCGATTCTGCCCAAGCCAAAGAGGCGACTGGGGCTTATACAATGCTGAGGTCTTTTATCAGCTCGACACTTTTAGTTCTTAGACTTTTGGGAGTGACTTATATTCCACTTACTAGTTAGACGATTATAGATAGTACTATCTCAGGTTGTTGACGTTCCATGCCCGGGGCACCTATTTCCCTTCTAGGGTTTCGAGCTCGTACGTACCTTCCCCGAGCACCCATTTTACTCAGTAGGGTCCTTCCCAATTTGGTCCAAGCTTACAAACACCAAGATCAGGCACGATGATTTTACTAAGCACCAGGTCTCCAATGTGGAAGTTCCGCTTCTTGACTCTGGCGTTATAGTACCGAGTCACTATCTGCTAGTAGGCCATGGTCCGGATGTACGCGAGGTCCTGTACCTCTTCAACTAGGTTGAGGTTGGTGCGTAGCTCGTCATCATTTGCCTCTTTTTTGTATGCCTCCATTCGTAGCGTAGGTACCTCGATCTCGGCTGGGATCATTGCCTCCATGCCATAGGTGAGGTTGAAGGGGGTTTCACCCGTTGCGGTCTTCAAGGTGGTTCGGTAAGCCCATAGTACACTGGGTAGCTCATCTACCCATAGACATTTATCTCGGTATAGGCGTGCTTTCAGTCAATGGAGGATGGCCCTATTCGTGACTTCAACTTGACCATTTGCCTAGGGGTGTGCCACTGAGGTGAAACTCTGTTGTATCCCCATCTGACTGCACCAGTTCTAAAACCTGATGTCTTCAAATTGTTTGTCGTGTTCAGAGATAAGCACTCGGGTTAGTCCAAAGCAGCACACTATGCTTCTCCAAAAGAAGTTTTGGACGCTTTGTGCTATGATCGTCGCCAGCGATTCGGCCTCCACCCACTTTGTGAAGTAGTCTACTGCTACCACTAAGAATTTCCTCTGTCTTGTCGCTGGCGGGAAAGGTCCAAGGATGTCGATCCCCACTGCGCGAAGGGCCATGGGCTAATGAGATACTTTAGGTTGGCAGCAGGCTGGTGGTGGACGTTGGCATGCATCTAACACTTGCCGCATCTTTTGACGAGTTCGAGCGCATCTGCCTTCATCGTTGGCCAGTAGTAACACTTGTCACATCTGCCTTCATTCTTCAATTTGCGGGGTGGTCTTATATCTAAGATGGCCTTGATTTTGTCAGGATTGGCTTCGATACCACGTCGATTAATGATGTAACCCAGGAATTTATCTGAGATGATACCAAAGATGCACTTGTTAGGGTTTAACTTCATATTAAACTTGCGCAAAATTTTGAAACCAGAGTGTAAATCTTTTATTAATTCTTTTGAAAATTGAGTTTTAATGACCATGTCGTCTACATAACATTCTACTATTTTTCGGTTAACGGCTCAAACAGATGGTTTACAAGTGTCTGAAATGTTGCCCCGGAATTTTTCAGTTCAAAGGGCATAACCTTATAGCAGTACAGGCCTAGCTCGGTTATGAAGGCCATTTTTTCCTTACCAGAAGGGTCCATCCTGATCTGGTTGTAGCTCAAATAAGCATTTAGAAAGCTCAACAACTTGTGTCCTGAGGTCGCGTCCACCAGACGGTCGATCTTGTGAAGTGGGAAGCAGTCCTTTGAGCAAGATCGATTCAGGTCGGTATAGTCGACGCACATGTGCCACTTACCATTGGTCTTTCTTACCAAAATGGGGTTAGCCACCGAGCTCGGGTAATGGACCTCCCTGATGAAATCGACTGCAACAAGCTTCTCGACTTCCTCATTCACTACTCTCCAATGCTCTGGGGCTAGGTAGCGTTTCTTTTGTCTAACGGGCCTAACTATAGGATCAGTATTCAATTTGTGAGTGAATATTCTAGGGTCTATGCCGGGCATCTCTGCCACGAACCATGCAAATATATTTAAATTTCGAAGTAAGAAGCTTACCAGCTAGGAACATAGAGGCTCCTCAATCGATTTTCCGATTTGGAGGGTCTTGGCTAGATCTTCTGTTGAAATGGGTAAAGGAACCATCTCTTCTACTGGTGAAGCTCGTTCCTCATGGTACTCCGTAGGTCATTCCAACTCGAGGTCGTCTGTTGCCTTGGCTTTCCCTTTGAGGGCGGCGATGTAGCATTTGTGAGACTCGAGCTAGTCACCTTGCGCTACCTCTACTCCGAAGTCTGTGGGGAACTTCATGGCCTGGTAATAGGTGGACACCACTATGCGTATAGCATGAGTGATAGGCCAACCTATTATGGCATTGTACGGGGACGGAGTTGCAACCACTAAGAAAGTGTGGTCGAATCTCGCTATGCCAGGCCAGGTGCCGACCTCCACAGGTATTGTAACTCTTCCCAGGGGCCTGACTTCCTCTCCGCTAAAGCCTACCAAGGGAGTGTTCGCGGGCTTGATGTCGCTCTCCTGAAGTTGTATCTTGCCAAATGCATCCTTGAAGAGTATATCCGCCGAGCTGCCTGAGTCGACCAAGATGCACTTCACCTCGAAATCATTAATTTTTATCTTTATGATGAGCATGCCATCATGGGGATACTGGACTCAACACGCGTCATCTTCAGTGAAGAAAATGGGTTCTTCTAACGTTGGCCCCTTCAGAGGATTCTGTTATTCTCTTTCAATCTCAAGAGCTAAGGCCTTCATCGCGGCTGAGGTGCAGCCCGTGACAATCGGTCCACCGGTGATCATGTGTATTACTCCTCAAACCGGCCTCTCTTCAGGCAGCTATCTTTGCAGCTGCTTGTGCTGCCTGTTGCTGGACTTCAAAGCATCTCTACTTTGCTCCCCCTGCCGACCTGTTTGACTTTTATTTTCATTTGATACAAAGTTTTTTAGATATCCACGATGGATGAACTCTTCTATCTCATCGCGGAGGTTCTTACAATTTTCGATGCTATGACCGTGATCTTTGTGAAAGTAGCAGTACACATTCCTGTTTCTGGTGTTCGGATAACCTCTCATCTGAGGTGGCCACTTCACGTAAGAAGCGTCCTTGATCGCCATGAGGACTTATGCTCGCTTCGCGTTCAAAGGTGTGTAATTTGTTCTTTCAACTGGAGGAGCTCGGAAAGGCTGATCCGGTTTTCCTCCTCCTCAAGCTGGCTCATCCTTCTTCCTCTTGTTGTCCCCATTAGTTGAGGTCTCACCTTCTCTTTTCCTCTTCTCTAGTGGATTCTCGCTCTTCTAGCTCATCTCTCCCTCCGTTTCGATGAATTGGTCGGTGATCTTGAGGAACTCAGTAACATCTTTGGGTTTGTTGGCAACCACATGCCACTTAAATTCTTTGTGGGTGATACCACTTTTGGCCGCTGTAAGACTCACGGCAGGGTCAAAATCAAGGATCTGTAGGCATGCATCATTGAATCTCTTGAAGTAACTTAGGATAGATTCACCCTCCCTCTACATTATGCCGAGCAGGCTTTCTTGGGACCTCGGGCACCTCTTGCTTGTGATGATGTGCAAAGTAAAAATCTGCACGAATTGCACCCAACTCTTAATTGTCCCGGGCGCAAGGTTTCTATACCACGTGCGAGCTACTCCTTTAAAAGTGGTGGAGAAAGCCACGCACATGCAGGGTTCATCCGCCCTGGCTAAGTGCATCTGTGACTGAAATGAATCTACGTGGTCATTCAGATCGAACGACCCATCATACTTGTCTAGGGGAGGTACTGTTAGATAGTTGTATGTCTTTAGCTCCAATCAAAATGATGTACATTATGAATTTATTGTAAATGAATAAAGTACATATTTGATTCATGTTCCTGTGGTGTGTTTCTGTGTAATACCCTTAAACTGGACACTTATGAGACTCGTATTAGTTTAGAATGTTCACATCCGTTGGATAAATCTGAGGAGATTTATCCTGCCAAGGCTGACATTGGTGTGCTACCAAATGTTGGGGTGGCCTGTCTTAGCCATTAGGGTGAGACCCAAGGCACATGCAGTGTAGGATTAATTGAATCTTTGAATCAGACCAGATTTGCAGTATTGCCCTAGACCTTGGAGATTGATGGGCAAAACTAAAAAGTTACACCTGTCCCCTATAATCGATTATGATACTGCACTAAGTGTTGGATTGGGCTATCTTTGATATGCCAATCAGTGAGATCCTTAGCGGGGGTCAAAACCTGGGTATGTTGGGATAGTTGATGAACCTACAATTTATCTATAATTTTTGAGGACTTTAGCATGGATTTTTATGCCGGTTTTATTAATTTTTGCCTTAATATAGCTTAATGCTAAGAATAAGTTTCAAGGATAATTAATCCAAGAAAAGGAAGGAAAAAGGCAATTAAAGAAGGTTCAAAAAGATCAATTTCAACCCAGCCCGGTTGTGGAAGCAAGAGAGAGCACTTCGGCCCAAGAAGAGCAAGTGGATTCCTTGAGAAAACCCAAGAAAAGAAAGCCTAACTAAGAGTAGAATTCAACCCAGCAAAGAATGCCCATTCTCAGCCCAAAAGAGCAGCTCAAAGTATAGCTATCATGTGCTAAGGAAGAGCCTAAATGCATCCCAAATAGCAGCCCTTAGGAGGCTTTTAAGAAAGCTCTAGAAAGTTCAAGAAAGGGGTGTAATACACCCCATTCTAGAGGCTTCAAGAAGGGGCAAGAGCCCCCTTGAAAAACTATATAAGGAGGCCTCTAGGAGGGGGGAGAGGTGTTTAATTGCTTGAGAAAAAGGCTCACCACTCTTAGAGGTTCGGCCACCTTGAGAGAAGAGAAGAGAAAAAGGCTAGGCGCAAGGAAGAAGAATAAGAAGAAGGGCCGAAGGAAGTTCAAGTCAAGCAAGCAAGAAGAAGAAGGTGAGTTCGAAATTGGGGGTTTGTGATTCAAAGATCTTTTGTAATAACTCAATTGTAGTTTCATTCTCCTTTAATTTGAATTCAGTTCCTTTGTTATATTTTCTTTCCTCTTTCTCCTTCTTCCATTCTTTCTTGATGTATTTTAGCTTGTAAAATTTCAGTTCAGCAATCAAATTCTTTTTTATTCATTCGAATGTTTATGAATTGTACTTGAAGTTTCTTGAATAGGGGTTAAATTATAGATTAATTCGGCCAATTAACCTTCAAAACTCAGATCTTAATTCTCAGATATGAATTGCTTGAAAGAGAATTCAAATCTGCAAATTTCAGATTGGCCGAATGGATTTAAAGCTTGGAATTCCTAGAGTGCTTGAAAGAGACTCTAGGAATTCAGATCTACTATTCAAGAACTGAATTGAGTGCAAGGTTAGAGATAACTTGCACAATTCAGTTGGTGATCAATTCAGATTTGAATTGATGCCTTAGAATTTTTTGAAGAAATGCATGCATGGGGATTAGATTCTTGCTAGAGATAGAAGAATCGTCACTCATGAATAGGATGAACATGCGCTTGAGAGAGCCTATTCATGACCTTGGGGTTTCACCAAACCAAAGCTCAATCATGATTTATTCGAATGATCCAAATTGATACATTGCTGAATTCTGAGATTGTAATTTATTGCTTACTCTTCTAACCTGATTTGAAGGCAATTGGGCCAATGATGTAGATAGATTTTAGTTTAGGATTTTTAGCTTTCATTAAGGTTTTGATTTATTTGTTAATCAAATAAGAAGTACCCAATTTAGTATTGGTAATTGTTTCCTAAATCCTCGTGGGAACGATACTTCACTCACTACTTTATTTCTTGAACAGCTAGTGCACTTGCTAGTGTCACAATGAGCCATACATCAAGTTTTTGGCGCCGTTGTTAGGAATTTAGGGAAGCAATATTAGGAAACATTGGGCATTCTTAATCTGGTCTTAGTCATCATTACATTCATAGATGGTTTTAATTGTTTCATTTTACATTTTAGCTTTGAATGCAACAGTTGTACTGATTTAATTATGTTTCTTCTTTCTTCATTAGATTACTTCATTTCGTTGTTTCAGTTTCATTTTAATAAAGATAGATTTGATTTCCTTTCAATCTTAGTGTTGTTACCTTCAAAAACAAAAAAAAAAAAGAAGAAAAATTCATAACAACATAAGTGTTGTAGATCTGAGTTGCATTCGGCACTCAGATCAGTAGAACTTAGACCTGCAGCACTCTGCTGAAAAGACTTAGTTAGTTTGTGTTTCAGCCTTTTATTTTTTTTCATTACAAAAAGAAAAAAAAAGATAAAGTGAAAAGGAGAAAAAAATATCATATGAACAACAAGAGGGGCAATTGAGAATTCAGATCAGCACTCAAATCTGAGTTCAGATCTGAATTCTGCTACAGCAGACCTACAACAGTTTAGATCTAAGTTCCTCTTAACACAGATCTGAACTGATGCAAATTTGAGGTGAATTGGGTGTCATAACCACCCCAATTTACTCTAGGACACTTCCGCTACTCCTCAAAGGAAATTTGATAGCAATGACTGAAGGTAAGGCAATTGAGAATTCAGATCCAAACTCAGACTGAGTTTGGATCTGAATTCTACTGTTACAGATCTGCTCAGTTCAAATCTGAATTCCTCTGAACTCAGACTTGAACCGATGCAAGTTTGAGGTGAATTAGGTGCCATCACTACCAATCCACCCTATGATACATCCAACTTGCCTCAAGGGTGAATGAATAGCAAAGAATGAGAGAAATTCAAATCTGAAATGCAGTTGATATGGATAGCAAAGAACTGATTTTTAATTCTGCATCTTAGAATTCAGATTTGAATGCAGTAGCTTTCATTACTGATGAAGCTCGTCTTCTTTTCTAATGCTGAATTGCTTCATCTTTGGTTCCTGTTTTAGTTTAGGTAGTATAGTTGATTGCTGGTTTTGTTTATCAAAAATTTCATTGTTGATTTCTTTAACTGTTAGCTGATTTCAGTTCTATACAAATCAGCATATAGTATTCTTCATTACTGATATTACTACTCTATTTTTTTTTTATTGTTGATTTGTTTGGTTTTGATTACTGTTTTAGTGCTACTAGTTTAGCTGGTTTTTTGGTCTATGTAGCTCATGAAAACAGGGGAGTTCAGATTTGTACACAGTAGATTTTAGTACTAAAATAAAAAAAAAATCAGATCTGAGCATACCGAAAAAAAAAAAGAGATTTTATTCAGTAGTATAGTTGCATTACTGCTTTGTGTTCTATTTCATCTCAAAAGAAAAAAAAAATCAGATCCCAGCAACCACACCATGGTGAATACAAGTCTGATTTCAGATCTTTTTACTACTTATTGATTTCGGTTTTGTGCAGATCTGTATACAGCATGTTTTATTGCTAATATCAGTGGGTTATCCTGCTGATTTGCTCAGTTTTAGTATGGCTACGTTCATGGGCAATAAGTGCTTGGCCCAAGCTGATTCGATAGTGGCTCTTGCACACTCCATGGTTGAATGCACATCATTGCCATGGTGTCCCTGTTGATCATTGGATGACCTCCCTCAGTGGTGGGCTCCACACCTCCTGAAGAGGATACTTGCAAAACCCTAGCCGATTTGGGCCCACCAAAATCTGGCTTTATGAAAGTCAGTGAGAGCCACTTTGGTTTAACCTAAATCAAACTAGGGCGTGATTTTTCGTTCCCTCCAACAAATATGAGTGCATGTGATAGGGAGATTCATGTGATGAACTCTCTAAAGGCCTTCCACCATTAGCATGAGGATGGGTCCTTCAGTAATGAGAAACGCACCAGAAAATGGGCTATCCATTTGCTGTTGGGCTTGTCCAAGAGTTTCATAAGATGATAGGGGCGTCATAGATTGATGTGGGAGGGGCTTCACCAGAAAATGAGAACTCTCTCACGGTACCTTGGCGTTCATGAATACGATGGATGAGCACTCACTAGACAGAAAGGTTTACATCCATGCACCCTATGTGGTTTCCCACATTTCCAGAGACGAGTCGTTGTCTCTGTCACTGAGATGGGAGGGAAATCTCAGAGATGAACAAATGGGAATGGAATGTAGATTAAAAGCCATATCTATGTAATGAACATGAATTAAATTAGGTTGTGGACTAATGTTTACTGTTTTATAAGAAAATGGCAAACAGACAATTTGCAAAGCTTCTTGACGACAACAAACTTAAGGGCCCTAACTATGCCGATTGGTACCGTAACCTCATGATGATCTTAACATCTGAAAAATTGGATAAGGTAGTCAAAAATCCTGCCCCGGAGCGTCCGAGCGACAGGGCTTATGAGGCCAGAAGGAGGGAATTCCAAGATTGGAAAAATAAAATCTCCCTAGTCCACTTCTATGTCATTGCCTCCCTAGACAATCCGATACAGAAGCAGTTCGATCAGATCAAACTAGCGAAAGACATATTGGATAGTTTAAAGACAATGTACGAAGAGCATAATCATTCTACTCGACAAAAGGTCTAGAAACAGTTCATGACCACTCAGATGTCCAAGGGGCAACAAGTTCATGATCATTGTCTTTGGATGATGGGTTATATCAACGAGCTTAAAGCCCTTGGATCCGGGCTAGATCTTGGCACGCAAGTGGATGCCATCCTTAACTCTTTGCCTCCTTCCTTCAACCCATTCATAATGAATTACAATATGAACAAGCTGAATGTCGGTGTCCAGGAACACAACAACATGTTGCAGAGGGCCGAGGATTTAAGTAAGAAGGATGAGCCTATGGCTATGCTTGCTGAAGCTAGCAAGTCGGGCAAGAAAAAGAGGAAGACAAAGAAGCAGAAGAAAGACAGGGCATCGGATACGTGTCACTTCTGCAAACAGACCGGCCACTGGAAGAGGAACTGTCCTCAATACCTAGAATCCAAGAAAGGTGATTTTGAATCTTGTGTCATAGAAACCAATTTATTGGTGGCTTCTGTGTCCTGGTGTATTGACTCCAGGGTTTCAATTCATGCGTGTAACTCACTGCAGGGGTTCAAGGTAAGCAAAAGGCTGAATGAAGGTGAAGTGACGCTCTACTTGGGGACTTCTGCAAGTGTTGCAGCTACGGTGAATGGAACCATAGAGTTATTTTTTAGAGAATGATCCATTGTACTTAAAGATTGTCTTTTTGTGCAAAATTTAAGAAGAATTTTGATTTCTATCTCTAAACTGTGTGCGAATGGATATTCTGTCTTTTTCAATAATATGATTACTATTAAAAGAAATAAAAAATTCATCGCATACGGGGAACTGGAGAACGGTCTCTATGTTCTGCATCCTTCTCTAGAAACTAGCATAGCCAAAACTACATCGACCGGCATCTCCAAGAAAAGAATATATGATACAATTAATCCCATGGGCTGGTGGCATTACCGACTGGCCACATCGGTAATGACCAAATCACAAGACTGGTAAAAGATGGTCCTTTGGATTTTCTAACTGTAGAAGATCTTCCCACTTGTGAGCCTTTCCTTTAGGGTAAGATGACAAAGAGGTCAATTAACGGTAAGCCTGAAAGATGTACAGGCATGTTTGACCTTATACATACTGGTGTATGTGGCCCCCTGAGTGTTAGGACCCGTAACCAGCACGTGTATTTCATTACATTTACCAATGATTATTCTCGATATGGTTACATGTACCTAATGAGACATAAGTCCAAATCCTTTGAAAAGTTCAAAGAGTTCAGATAAGAGGTCGAGAAACAGTTAGGGAGAGAAATTAGGACCCTTCGATTGGATTGATGTGGCGAGTATCTCTCTGACGAATTCAATGACTTCTTCAAGGTCAACAGGATAGTATCACAGTTGGCCCCTCCTGCTACACCACAACTTAACGGTGTTTTAGAGATGAGGAATAGGACCTTATTGGATATGATCCGGTCACTTCTTGTCCATTCAGATTTACCCACATCCTTTTGGGGATACACATTGGAGACTGCGATATACATGCTGAACTGGGTTCCAACCAAATCAGTTTGGAAGACTCCCTATGAGCTTTGGATTGGAAAGAAACCAAGTGTACGACACTTGAAGATTTGAAGTTCTCCGACACGTTAAAAAAATGAGTCCGAACAAATTGGAATCCAAGACCAGTCGTTGCCTATTTGTAGCTACCCAAAAGGCTCTATGGGTTACCTATTCTATGACCCAAGTAAGAAGAAGGTGTTCTGCAGTCAAAATGCACAATTCTTGGAAAATGATTACATCCTGATCAATCATCGTCTGGAAATTGTTCTTGATGAGGAGAGCTCAGATGTAGTGGGAGGTGTCCCACAAGTTCTAGGTAATGACCAACCTAGAAGATCTACCCAGGTATCCAGGCCACCAGTCCATTTTGGTTATGACTATGATAGTTACCTGGTAGAAGCCTTGACTAGTGAGGAGGATCCTGTGACTTATGCAAAAGCTATGTTGGACATAGACTCCCTTAAGTGGGTAGATTCCATGAGAGCTGAGATGGACTCAATGGAGACCAATGGAGTCTGGACTCTAATAGATCCGCCCCCCGGGGTAAAAGCAATTGGTTGCAAATGGATTTACAAGAGGAAGAAGGGCCCCGATGGCAGGGTTGAGACCTACAAAGCTCGTCTGGTGGCGAAAGGGTACACTCAGAAAGAGGGCATCGATTATGAGGAAACCTTTTTGCTTGTGGCCATGCTTAAACCCATTAGGATCCTGCTAGTTGTAGCAGCATACCATGATTATGAGATTTGGCAAATGGATGTCAAAACTGCATCCCTGAATGGAAATCTTACTGAAGATATCTAATGCAGCAGCCGCAAGGCTTCTTAGTTGCGGGTCAGGAACACATGGTGTGTAAATTAAATAGATCCATATATGAACTTAAGCAAGCTTCTAGGAGTTGGAACATCTGATTTGACTCTACTTTCAAAATGCTTGACTTTGAGCAGAATTCGGATGAGCCTTGTGTTTACAGGAAGACCAGTGGGGACAAGGTTACGTTCTTGGTTCTATATCTAGACGACATTCTGCTCATTGTGAATGATGTAGGAATGTTGACTACGGTGAAAGTATGGCTTTCACAATAATTCTCCATGAAAGATCTTGGAGAAGCCTCCTATATACTCGGTCTTCGACTCTATAGAGATAGATCGAAGCGGATAATACAACTATCCCAATCTGCTTACATTGACAAAATTGTCAATAGATACAACATGGAGAACTCCAAGAAAGGAAATGTTCCTTTCAGGCATGGAGTCACTCTCTCCAAGAAGATGTCTCCCAAGACCTCTGAGGAGATTGAGGGCATGAAGGACGTTCCCAATGCCTCAGTCGTAGGGAGCATCATGTATGCAATGCTGTAAACTCATCCAGGCATTGCTCATGCAGTGAGTATGGTAAGCAGATTTCAAGCCAACCCAGGGTAGGAGCACTGGACTGCTATGAAAAATATACTTAAGTACATTTGAAGGACAAAAGAGTATTGTCTGGTATTCGATGGTAGCTCACTACAGATCCAGGGGTATACTGATGTTGATTTCTAATCGGATCTAGATGATAGAAAGTCTACATCTGGGTATGTTTTCACGATAAGATCATGTGTTGTTTGCTGGAAAAGCAGCAAACAGGGGTCCATGACAGACTCCACAACCAAAGTCGAATACATTGCCGCAAGTGAAGCTGCCAAGGAAGTCGTGTGAATAAAGAAGTTCATTCATGAATTGGGAGAAATTCCATCCAACACATCACCCATCCCGTTATTGTGTGACAACAATGGAGCGATTGCTCAGGCTAAGGAGCCACGAGCCCACTCAAAGTCGAAGCACATCGAGAGGAAGTACCACGTACTGCGGGAGATTATTGGTAGAGGGGACATCCTGATTCAGAAGGTATCGTCAATGGATAATGTAGCAGACCCATTAACTAAGCCACTAACATAGAAAGTGTTTGAGAAACACGTGGAAAGTATGGAACACCGGCTTGTACCAGATTGAACCTAAGTGCAAGTGGGAGCTATTAGACAGTTGTATGCCCTTAGCTTTAACCAGAATGATGTACATTATGAATTTATTGTAAATGAATAAAGCACATTTTGATTCATGTTCCTATGGTGTGTTTCTGTGTAATACCCTTAAACTGGACACTTATGAGACTCGTGTTAGTTTAGAATGTTCACATCCGTTGGATAAGTTTGGGGAGATTTATCCTGCCAAAGCTGACACTAGTGTGCTACCAAATGTTGGGGTGGCCTATCTCAGCCACTAAGGTGAGACCCAGGGCACATGTAGTGTATGATTAATTGAATCTTTGAACCGAACTATATTTGCAGTATTGCCCTGGACTTTGGAGATTGATGGGCAAAACTGGAAAGTTAAACCTGACCCCTAAACTCGATTATGATACTGCACAAAGTGTAGGATTGGGCTATCTTTGATATGCCAATCAGTGAGATCCTTAACAGGGGTCAAAACCTGGATATGTTGGGATAGTCTGAGAATTCATCTGAGTGAGTGATCATAGTGACAGGATCAGCCCCTTTATCAGACAAAGGTAATGATCGGGGATGCACTCTCTCTGATGGAAACCAAGACTGCCGGCAGCCAATTTCAATTGTTGAGATTTATTTTGCAAATTATATTTTATATTACATATAAAAGTATATGTCCATTATGGACTGAGAGGGAGAGGTCCTCTCTTGTCGGGCAGTGTATGACCATTATGGACTGAGAGGTTAAGTGTAAGACCATTGAGGGTAATACCTGATGGGCTAATCTTGCATCTGCCCACGGTTCCTGGGTGTTATAAGGTGGCTTGGCTTAGAGACCACTTAGGGTAAGTGTTGGGCCCATAGAGCACATGCGATGAGTTTCAGGGGGTGCATTGTCCATAACAATGTATTCGGCCAGGCCTTGTAATAAAGGCTGGGCTGAACCCATGTGGCTGATGTGTAGATCAATGTTTGGGTCCCACGCCATACAAGGAAGCCCAACTGGGCAGCAGTTTGGAAGGTTAAGTGAGCACATAACCTTATTGGGCCTAAAGCCCATTTCAAACTGGGTTGATTTGATCAGTTAAATAAGGGGCAAATTCTAATATTAGATTAGTAGATAGGATTGGGTTTTAACCCTATCCACTCAGAGAGTCCAGATCTGGATGTGATTCATATTTGGAAACCTCCTAATAAGATTAGGAGATGGCTGATCTAATCTGCAGATAAGATAAGGGTTTGCCCTTATCACTTATGGGGAATTCTAATCCAAATATGATTTGGATCAGAAACTCCTAATGGGATTAGGAGCTGATCCTTTTATGTTTATAAAAGGAGGAGGGGGCGGCAACCTTTAAAAGACACATATTCACATCCTCTTTAGAGCTGAATTCACAAAAAAAAAAGAATTCAGCATCTCTGCGCAAATTCTTTCTTGTCGCCTCCTTCCTGTCGTTGCCACATCTGCTAGTTCGATCTCCTCTTGTCAATAGGAGTGATCAAGATTGGATCTTGATATCAGTCCTTTGTGAAAGGGCTGATTGGAAGTAGTGCTCACATGCCATCCAGCTGATTCTTGCGAAGGATCTGGTTCTTGTGAAGAACGCTGTTGATTCTGCTCCATCCTGCACTATGCCATCTTCAGTGGGAGAAATTTTTGGTTCCTTCCTTGGGCGTGAACACCTCAATTGGGAGATACTATTTCTCTGTATTAGGTATATCCCTTTCCTACTTCTTTTGTTCAGATTTGGTTCAGTTCTTGGTTCAAGATTGATCCTTGAAAAATATGATTTTTCTAAAATAGGAAATACAATTCCCAATAGGATAGAGAAAAATTTTTGAAATTTGACATTTTTATTCCGCAAGATTCGGGCGGTCATATGATGGATATCTCATCCCTTCAGGTACTTTGAAGTCTTTGGGCATTGGAACTGCCCGGAGCTCAGGAGATAGGGGAGATGGTACAGAGAGGAGTGGGGTAGTCTTCACTATTCCCGAGCTCAACTCCTCATTTCCTTTGGGCTGGTAGGGCTGGCTTTGGTCTGTAGCTCGGCGAGCCTTGTGACACCACTTCTGTTGCTTCTTCACCGGCTCCGTGTTAGTGCTACTTGCTTCAGTGTTCTCCAGCATGGTTCTTGAGAGGAGCTACTCAGACTACTAGCGGCGGCTACTATAAATTGAGAGGCCTTGTCTGGAATCCGCAGCCAGAACCCTGAATCGGTTTTTTGCCAACGACACTTCGAACTGGGATGGTCGAGGTGATATGGCTCTGGCAGGTTGGGTATCTCCCGACCTATTCACTTGCTGTGAGGCGGGAGGAGTAACTTGTCTCTCCCTCCCATTACGGAATGAGACCTAACTCCCAAGAGGGTTCTAGACTTGGAAGGTCTCTCCCCGGCAAGGATTGTGCTCACTCTGGCGGTGAGGCTTGGTTTGCCGTGTTGCAGAATGCCAAGGTGGAACCAGCTGCTGAGTCTGTTGATTCTGCGGTGGTGGGGGAAACTGTTGCTGATAGATGTGGTGCAGGACTTGCTACTGATACAGTTGAAACTATTGGACCTGCTTCATTTGGGCTTGCATGGCCCTAATGCAGTGTACCAGGTCATCCAATTGATTTTGTCCGACTGCTGGGGGGATGACCGAAGGTTTGACTAAGGTTGCACCCACCGTCAGAGGAAGTGGGGTGTTCACCGGTGCCAGAACTTGAGGCTCATTGAGAGTGGGGATCCCATCCGCAGAGAGAGGCACAGTGAATTATCCAATACAAACAGTGGGGACCTGAAGTTGCCCCCTGGAGGTGTTCGTGTCGGCGTTTTGTCTGGCATTGCTGGAAGATGCCATTGAAGATGAGTTTTGGATGCATAGTGGAAAAAGGCTTTTGAAGCGGTTCCCACAGACGACGCCAAATGATGTTGCACAATCTGGATGCTCCTAGCTGGAGGTGACTTGGCTTCCTGTAAACGACGGACGTGGGGGATCTGCACAGAGAGAATCAGAGAACCCGGGGGTGCTTACCCGGCGAGGCCACTCCGATGCTTAAGTTAGTAACTTGCGAACTGAAGGTAATTAAGAAAGCTAGAGATAATGAGAGATAACGTGATGAGGCCACGTTACCGAATTAATGGGAGATAACGTCACCAACCGATAAGGCATATCGCTACCGCCCGAATCGGTCGGAGGAGATAAGGCCAGCTGTTATGAGGTGTGATCTCGTGAAACGTGGAATCCGGTGACGAGATCTTTTGGGTTATCATGTGGAGGCCGATCAATATTATCTGAACTGATGCCCCCCGTGTCCAACCTGTTACGAATGGCGAGGTGCCTGGTAACCAAGGTGATCTTAATGCAAGCATGCCCCAAAGTGAATTTATCCCAAGGTGGATTCACTTCCGAGGTGGTTCGGTTATCCGAGCTTGGTCCATCATAGACTTAGGTACATTTGGGATGAGTTGTCATTTTGTCAACTAGGTCATGTCCACATGTCCCTCTATTATTAGGTCAGGCCAAATCACCCTACATCAATACCCTTTTCTAAAAAATACATTATTTTTAGTTAACATGGCTTTGTCTGCTTAAAATGTGTGCTTCATTCCTACTTTGTTGAGGAGTGCACCTCATACAAAGTTTCTCCTTATTTCTAACACATTTAACACATTATTCAACACTGATTTTTCCCGAAGTCAATTTCAGGAGCACCTTTCCTTTGCCAATGACCTTCTAAGTCTGTGAGTTTCCTATTAAGACTTGCTCTCCTTCAATTTGAGTTGTGTACTCATAGAAGGAACTACAATCTCCACATATGAGCTTGGTAGCACAAGTATCCAATACCCACTCTTTCAATTTGATTGACCTTTGGTTTCCCAAAGTCTTTCTTCTTTCAGTAACGACAATCCTTCTTGTACTACCTAGGTTTACCACATACAAAGCATTTTCCTTTCTTTTGTTGCTCCTTTAATGTCTGATCATTTTTTACATTCAAATTCTTCTTGAATTTTGTAGTCACTTCCTCCACCAAATTGGTTTTGAAATTTTGATTTTTCTCATCTTCACCTTTCCTTCTTTTCTTTTTTTTTATTTTGATTCGAACCACTACTTAATGCCCCTTTCTCTTATGCTTCATACTTTCTTTAAAGTCAATCCATGTATGTGGCAATATCTCTATGAGAGATTCAACAATAAAGTTTGACAGCACCATGCCTTCCTTTGCTATATTTCCCCACAAGCACCTAAAACTCATCTATTTGGGCAAACACATCCATGTCTTCTTTCATGGTAAAATGCAATAAATTGGCAATGACACACTTCTTATTTCCTGCAGTTTCTAGAGTGTGTTTGTTGTCCAAAGCATTCCAATTAAATTTCATAGGCAAAATTGTAAGAATAGTAAACATTGTAAAGTTCATTGGATAGGCAATTCAGGACATAGTTCTTGCAAAGGTAGTTAGCCATGAGCTAGTGTTCTACAACAATAGAATAGGCTAGTTCCTCCATGTCCAGTAGGTTCAGTTCAGTCAAAGTGAAGGAAACCTCTAACTATTCTAAAGCAAACAAAAGGCATTGTCTCTAACACTTGTAGTTGGTTCCATTGAAAGGTTCAATCTTAGAGAAATCAGGAATTGTTGATAGTATTTGATTCCTCATGATGGGGTTAGCAAAGATAGGTTACATAAATGCGGTTTTAAGATTGTTGAAAAATAATAATAAATAAGACAAAATGGAACTTATCAGTGAATGCTTTCCAAATCAAATTTCGAAAGTGTTGTAGAACTATGGAGAAAAGACTAAGATTTGTAGAGAAAATGAGGGATGAGTCGTGCCACTTGGTCACTCTCCTTAAAACTGCATTTGCCCCTGACGGTGTAGTTGGGTGATTACAAATCGATCGCCAAGATAAAACAACCAACATGATACTAGTAGACGTGCACTCGCTGACTATACCTCCACAAACCACAAAAAAGAATGTTCAAGAAACAAGATAGACTATGCTTTTGTTGTTGTTACACTGGGTCAACCATCATTCCATTTATAGAGTGTTCTCAATCACCAGAATGGACACATGCACACGCTGAGTCGACCCAAGCAATGTGGGACAAGATTCTTCTACCTACATGCAAGAGAAGGGAAAGAGAGAAAAGACAACTAAAACAAAAGGGAGGGAGAAAAAAGATTCTTGAAATTTTGAATCTCCCTCCAACACTCAAAAACACAACTTTGAGTAAAGCTAATACTGATTAATGAGAAGGTAATTTACAAGCAACCTACCAGAATAAGCCTCTTGATTTGCCTAAAACTTCTTCTTTGATTCTTCCATGAACTTAGAGTTTCTCGATAAGGAGCATCAATCTAGATACCATTTCTATAATAAGAGTTCACCCTTCCAAAATTATACTTTGTTACAAAATAAAACAAATATCCCTTTTTCTTCTTCCTTTTTAACGTTGTTGCTTTTTAGAAGTCGAAAAACAAACTACTTTCTAATCTAAAACACAATAGTAGGATGCTTATGTCTTTCAAAAAATTGCAAACCTTTGCAGAAACTAGCAAAGATCCAAATTTTGATCAGCCTAATTTGGCACCATAATTGATATTTCCACCCTCTAAAATCCTTTTGAAACCAATTTAGGTAGAGATTATACTGAAACAAACAATGGTAAATTTATGCTTCATTTTTTAGACGGTTCGATCCTTGTAGCTACATTTGAAAGTTATTTTTGTTTCCATTCTCATGCAAGTCTGGTCCTTTAGCTAGATGAATTTTGTTTAAGTCAGTTTATGAGTGGTAGATAAAGAAAATTAATGACTTTGGACTCAATTGACAATTTTTTAGAGTTCATGTACCGCATTGAAGTTCGGGTACTAAATTGAGACTACCCCAAAGTACAAGGTACTAATTTGGAATTTTCCCTATATAATATGCATATAGGTGTAATTTGGGCGAGCTCAGGTTAAAGATTTCTTAAAATTTAAATGGTCCAGCCCAAGGGACCAAACCCTTTGCTGCCTAAATTCTACAAAATTTGTGCTAAGAAAATAAAAACTTATATTGACTATTAACAAAATTAGATGTACCAAGAGGGTGGTGTTGGAATATCTATATTTATACTTATATCTATACTAGTATAAAAAGCACGAATGAGGCTTGGGATTTCTAGAATTTTTCTGAACTAAAATACCCCTTATTTTAAATTTGGATACTCTTTATTTTTGGGGCAAAAAATGTAATTTTAATACCACTATTAAGTTCATTCAACTCCCTCTCATTAAATCTCATATTTAAGGTATTATTAACTCCTATTGAATTTTAGAAAATTTCTTGATTAAAATACCTTTTATTTTGAATTAGGATATTCAATATTTTGGAGGAAAAATATAATTTCAATACTACTATTCTCTTCCTCTGTTCTCTCTCACTAAATCTCATATTTAAGGTATTAACTCCTATTCTCTATCATTGAATCCTATATTTAAGGTATTTTTTTATTTTATCTTTAAGTTCCATTAATTAAGGTATTTCCTAATACTCGTATAGTGTCTCACCACCAAACTGCCGAACTCCACATATTTCTTTCCTAATGTTTGCAGCCCAGGATGCAGGAAAATATTTATCTAAAAATATCCTGTTCATCTCATCCCATGTACGTATTGAACCGGGAGGAAGAATATATAACCAATCATTTGCTTTATCTCGTAAAGTAAATGGAAAAGCTATAAGTTTTACCTGGTCCTTGGTCATACCCTGTGACTTCATGCTAGAATAGATGACATAGAATTCCTTTAGATGGTTATGAGGATCCTCACCTAGAAAGCCATGAAAAATAGGCAGTAATTGTATTAAACCTGATTTTAGTTCAAAGGCTACCTCAAGAGGGGGATATGTTATGCACAAGGGCTGTTGGTTCATAATCGGTGCAGCCAACTCCCTTAATGTTCTCTCTCTATCAACCATCATTTCTTCCTCTTCGAAGATGGGTTGATCACAAGTTGGTAGATCAAAATCTGAATTCACCCTTTTAGGTGAACAATCCTTCCTTAAACGACGGGTAGTCTTCTCAATTTCGGGGTTGTACTCGAGTTCACCTCGTTGAGAATCACAAGTCATAAAACAAGAAGGTTAACACAAATAGAAGGAAATAGCTAAGAAATTAAAGTTGCTCCCCGACAACGGCGCCAAAATTTTGATGGGTTGTCGAAGCCCTCAAAATTAGTACTAGTCCCACAATAAAATATTTGTAGTAAAAGTGGTACTAAGTCGAATCCCACAGGGAGCTAATAGTAATCTCTCAGCCGAATGAATATTATCACTAAGTGGGAAAATTAAATAACTAAAATTAAAAGAGAGTAATAGCAAACTAAACAAACAAGAGGAATCAGTCTTATCGAATTCTGGTTCAAGGGCTCGGGTTAGTCAATTGGCCATCGATCATAGGTAGACTCTAGTAGTCTTGCAATTCAAGCATTTAACCTTAGATTTATTAGGATAGCCATAATAAACCTAGTGTTTTCCTAATTCAGTTGACCAAACCCAACATTCGATCAACACTTATCACTACTTAACTATGTACAATAGCATTCCATATCAACTAGTGATAGCATTAAGCTTTGTGAAAACAGTTAAACCAAAATAACAATAATTGAGATAGTTGCAATTATCGAATCTTGTTCCATCGGTTCCCTTTAGGTTAAAACATGTCAATACATTGGTCAAAGGCTGTCACGAACAATTGACACAGAAAGATATTAACCTAATTGCTACTTATACCATTATTCATGACAATTACAGATCATCGAACTATGGATAGCAGTAGAAAAATCAACATTAATTAATTTGTCAGACTAATTAATATTAACATCCAATGAGAATATGCACAAGAACCAATGAATACTTGAATTAAAAAGCAAGACCTTAAATTAAATATAGAACCTCACAATGGCATAATCGAACCTCCCCCCTTGAACGAGAAAAGAAAAGCTTAGCTACTCATGATCTTCGAACTCTCCATGCTCTGCTTCTCAGTGGCCGAACTGCTCTCTTGGTAGCTTGAGTTGCTTGATGATCTCTTGGATCCTTGGATTGAGTGATTATAGATCTGGTCCGACCCCCTCTTTATATAGCAAAAAGAGAGGGCTGTTTTCCAATTCCTTCTAGGAGATCATCCTAAATTCAGGGAGTCCTAATCTGCTTTGAACTAATCCTATCCTATCTCTTATTTAATGATCTGATCTCAATCTTCGTATCTCTCTAGGATTACATTCAAGACTTTAGATCTGATAAGACTCTCTCTATAGAGATTACATTTGAAATTGGGACTCTTGGTTCTTGAATTTGAGTTGGGTTGCTTGATAACTTGGGCTGCTTCAAGGTTCTTCTACAAGTTGGGTTTCAATTGTGAAATGGGCCTGGCTGCGAACTTGCTCCGACTTCAGGCCCGGTTTTGTATTCGATGCGAGTGAATCTGTCAAAACCCAAACATAAAAGTTATGGATCTTTCTTTCATCTTTCTGATGCCTCTTGAATTGTCCAATTCGGAGTCCGTAATTGAGAGTTATGCCCAAATTACTGACTATTATCGAAACTGTGCAAAATCATTCGAATTGCCCTATTTTCTTCCAATTGCCTTCTTTCTTACCCTGAATCGAAATACAAGAGTATTAAGTCCATTTAAGTGCTAAATAAATGTAAAAGATTGAATATTAGGGGATAAAAATAGGGTACTTTTTAGTCTCATCACTTGTCGACGTGGCTGAAAACATCAAGCAACCCCGGGACAAGGCAATAACCATGTGGCAACCTAATTGGCAAGGGTACAATCTTAACACCTATATTTTTAAAATCGACCAAGAATCGAAACCTTTTCTTTTTCATCTAGGGGGTAAGTAAGTTGTTTAACCATCTAGGCCAAATGGCTCAACCCATGATGCCATAATAATTTTTTAGAAAATAAAAATAGATAAATATACAAAAACCATAAAAATAAAGAAAATATATAGAAAATTTCGGGTACATCACCGTAGTGTCATATTAAACATAAGTATGATACTTTTTTTGTAAATTAAAACTTTATTAAAAGAGAAAAAGGAAGTATATATTACAGAAACTCCCAAATATACTAGGCAAAAACTTAGGTCATACAATGGCAATCCAAAAAATAAACATGATAAATATGAGGTATCTATTAATGATGGAAATAGAATATAATTTAAAATCAATCAGAAATGAAACAATTTTCTATCTAGGTGGAAGGCTAGTGGATTAATCACTTGGGTCAAATTTTTTGACCCATGGTGTCATAATTAAAAAACAATAATTTTTTAAAATAAGTAAATACAAAAAAATTATAAAAAATAAAAAAATAATAATAGAACAGTTTTGGACACATGTCTAACATTATAAATTTGGTATATTAAAAACTAAGTGTGATAAATAAGAATTATTTTTATTAATGAAAGAAGTGGAACACAAAAATCAGAAAAATTGATGTTTAATTCGTGATCCTACTAAATAGCTCAAATGGTTCAATTAGATCGCCATGCTACTAACCAAGTAAATGGTCTTTTTGCAAGTATATAAGTGGTTTGATGGTAAATGGACACAAAATCATTGTCAAATGATGGGTTTACCTGTTTGACCAATTGATTTGACCATAGGATAAAACTAATATTCTAAAATTCAATTGCAATTGCATTTCTCTCCTAATTAAACAAGTTTAAATTGTGATGTCATAAAATAAATAATGAAAATACAAAATATAAAAAACTATAAAATTATAGAAAAATTGAGCATGCCTTTAATATTATATATATTCTTCACATCTTCAAAAGGTATGATACCAAAAGAGTTTTAATTGACTACACCCCACCCTAATGAATTTTAATGAATACTACTTGATTGGTGACATATGAAGAAACCTATGAATAATTCAAAAAGGGGGAAATGAGAGAAATTAGATTGAGATGGTTTGGTCATGTGCATGCAAAACCATATATAACATCTACCCAAAAAGTAATGAATTTAATGTTGAAGGTCTAGAAGAGCCAAGGGCAAATTGACAAGGGCCTATCTGAAAATTATAAAAATGATATAAATGCCTGTAAATTTAACGATGGATATAGCACTAAATAGAATTGAATGGTGAAAAGGCATTCATGTAGCTGATCTCATATAGTTTGGACAAAATTCTTAGATGATGATGATAACCACCTAATTGGTTATCATTTTTATGATATTAGTTACACTATACTTTGATTACTTATCTTTATTATATGAGCTCTAATAAGAACATCTAAATTTTTATCATTATTATCATTATCATTAGAAATTGCCACATGCAATGCATGTACTAGTAATGGAAGAGTCACAAAGATAGAAGGGGGTTTTGGGCTTATGGCAAGGCAATTCATTTATTGCCTTAGATCTCTTATTTTAGGGATGAATATTCCATCTATGTTGATTAACAAGGTAGTGGAGGATGGATTATTGCATGGGGTTATATTTGAGAGAGGTTGTTTGGTGGTGTCCCACTACTTCTTTGAAGATGATCTATTATTATTTGAAAAATGAATCATTAGCAAAGGTGGATGAAGTGGTTAAAATCTTACAATTGTTTCGGGCATGTCCAATACAAGAACTGGAGTTTAGTGAGATTTAGCAAGTTTAGAATTTTTTTTCAATGGCCAAATAAGCAGTGTTGGAGAAACATATGAAAAGACTTCTTTTAGGGTAATAAGAAGGGTGGGGAAAGGACATGGCATCAAAAACAATCATGTATTCTTAAACATTAGAGATGGGAATTTGACCCATCCCGTGGGTCCTACCCTAGTTGGGGTGTTTTTTGACCACTGATCAGGGTTCGGGGTATATTTTGGGGAAACCTAGAACTCAAGGGACTAGGGATGGGGTGGGGGTAGACCTGTTCATGGGCCGAGTAGCACAACGGGCTAGCCTGGTCTGACCCATTATAAATCGGGCTTGGTCATAATTTTAAGCCCATGGGCTCGGGCTCGGGCTTTCTCAAAAAAGCCCAACCCGAGCCCAAGCCTGACTTGATACTATATATTAAATAAATAAATAAATATATATATATATATATACAATATTTTTTCTTTGTTGTTATTCTCTTTTTTTCCAAGTAATAGTGAGATGTTTATTGTTTTTGAGTTTTGAAGGGTTTTAATATAAATATAACACTTTTTTTATTGAATAAAAAATGAAAAAAAATTCAAATTTTTGGTCGGGCTTGGGCTCAAGACCTCGGCCCGATGGTCGGACCGAGCTCGGTCTCGGGACTGAGTGTATTTTATTGATACATATACAAAGCCCAGCCCGACCCGGCCCATGAATAGGTCTAGGTGGGGGTGGTATTTGTCCACCAACCCCAACTATATTATATTACATAATATACATTATATATTATATTATAATACATAATATAATACCATTCTATGTAGGCTTCAGAAAATAAAAAATTAAATAAAATTGTAAGTATGCAAGTAGGAATGGCTGGGGCATGGTAGGACAAATTCGAGGACCCTCATCCCCATAAGGGAAATGGATGGGGTTGGGATTTCTAGCCCCGGTGTGGTTTGGGGCAGGGCATTTGAGTTCAAGATCGGAGACAGGACATGCAAAACCCGTGGGCTAGGTATAAGATGGGTTAAATATATAAATGATGCACTGCTGGCCAAGGTGCGGTTAAGAGTGCTAAACAAGAAACATGCCATCTAATATGGAGATTTTTTGGCTTGGGTCTAGATTTTGTATTCAGATCGGGCATGGGCTTAATTAAGACTTAAGTGTGATCCATATGTATTTTGTATATATAAGGTATATATATGTATATATGTTATTTTATGTTATATTAATCATTTTATAAATAAATATTATACTATGAAAAATGGTGACTCATGTATTCCCGAAGACCATCTACAAGATTTAAAATGGTAAAAGGATAATATGAATTCCATGTGCTTCAAGAAAGCATGAATCATCATGACAATTAATCAAACAATCAATACCCTTGTTGCAAAGAAGTTGTATTCACTTGTTGGGTCCCGATATCTTGCTTTTTGGTATATGTTGTGGGACTCGAACTATAGGCCTGACTTTATCACATCGAGTACGTATGGTAATATTCAGAAACCTTCGTTTTATTTCTTCTCAAAAGTTACAATGTTTGGGACAAAATTTTTTTAATCCATGAATTAGGTGACGATACAAGTGCTTCTAGATGCCCAAATAATGGTGGTGAAGAACTTGAAGGTAGAAGAAAAACAGTCCCAAAAGAATTAAGAAAAATGATTAAAAGAAGGAAGAATCAAAAGAGACATCAAGAAGAAAAGAAGAGAAAGAGAACGATTGAGATGAAAGGCCGAAAGAGAAGAGTTGTTTGTACAGCTTCTCCTTTCCCTAATCCTTGTCATTAGAGGTTAATCACTAATAATTAGAAAAATTACAAGTAAGCCCTTAGTTGGGCGGCTAGCTAATTAAACATTAACATAAACTAATGTTAACGTTTGGATAATAAAACTATTTCTTAACATCAACTTTGCAAAGGTTCATAACACATAACAAAGGACAATCTTCATGATATTCAACATGTAACGAAAGACATAACAAAACATAACAATGGGAATAGAAAAGAAACACCACCAATTCGGCATGACATATAACCATCGATGGGATTAGAGAAGAAACCACACCCATTCGGCATAACATATAACAAATGAAAACAAAATAATATAAGAAAAAAAATTAAATCGTATCAGTTAGAAATTGTTGAAAACTCATCTTTGTGATGGGAGCAAAAACGAATTCGAGTGAATCTGGCGGAGAAAAGGTGAGTTTAAAACAAAGCACACGATACAAAACTAGGTATGGTGATGAGACAACATACCTGTTGACGTGTTCCAGGACAGAAATGTTGCAGGTGCTTTCTACTGTTCGCTCGTCGTCCTGTTGGATTCAAGGGAGTCCCTCCTTCCTTTGAGATTTGCTGTGGCAAGTTGGTGGAGTTCATTATTGAACGAAAATGTTTGGCAGGGATTCTTTCTATTATTTAGTGCAAAATACCCAAAATACCCTTTTTCACTTTGGAATTGTTGGGATTGTATTTTATTTTACAACCGCTGGATTAATTTTAATCTAATGGTTAAGGAGGTTTTACATATAAAAGCTTTCTTTTGTATCTAGGGTTAAGGCTTTTGGGGAGAAAAGGTGTAGGAGAAAAATACAGAGTGCTCTTGGTGTGAGAGTGGGTTTTTTCTCTTGTTTTTGTTTTTTGGGTTGAGTGGAAAGGGATAACAAGTGTACAAGGGTTAAGGGTTGGTTTGGGCTGCAAGCCGCAAGGTACTTGTATTGTTCTCAGTTTTTTCTTTCATAGTGAAAAACAGATTTCGTCTCTCTCCCATGGGTGTAGGTGGTAAGGTTGAACCACGTAAACTTTGTGTTCTTTGTGGTGCATGCTTTTATTTGTCTTTGCTTGGATTTTATCTTTTTGCTGCTATTAGATTTCTCGTGGTTGTTATTTCAAATACCCAGTATTTTATATTGTGGGTGATTGTTGTGAGGCCCCAACAAAGTGGTATCTGACCTCATAGGTTAGCGTTTACAAGGTGTTTGTATAATTGTTTGAGAGATAATGGCAGTAAAAGGTATAAGTTCTCAGTTCTAGATTGAGAGGTTTGATGGCAAAGGCAGTTTTACCCTATGGCAAAGAAGGGTAAAAGGCATCCTGGTTCAACAAGGCTTGGCTAGAGCATTTAAGGGAAAGGATGGGAAGCCAGAAGGCATGAAGGATGCTGATTGGGAAGACATCGAGTTAAGGTGTATTAGTACGATTTGATTGATCATGGCTAATAACGTTATGTTTAACGTTATGAAGGAAGATTTTGCACCAAAATTGTGGAATAAGCTGGAGAAGCTTTATTTGGGAAAAAGCTTAACGACAAAGCTATATCTAAAATGAAAGTTGCACGGGATGGAGGTGGAAGAAGGTGGGAATCTCTTAGAACACCTAAATATGTTCAACAATATCTTGGATCAACTAGGGAAAGTTTATGTTAAAGTGGAGGAAGAAGATAGAGCCCTTTTGCTTCTTACCTCACTTCCTGATTCATATGAAAACTTGGTGACAACATTGTTATATGAGAAAGATACAGTGAAGCTAGAAGAAGTTACTGCATCTCTTTTATCCAATGAGGTTAGGAGGAAGGCCAAGTATGAGAATAGGCAAGACTCTACGTTGGTTATGGTGGGAAAGAATCAAAAAGGAAGGTCGTCTGATAGGGGATTTGAGAGAAGCATGTCTAGATCCAAGGCCATGGAAAAGGGCAAGATACAGTGTTACAGATGCAAGGAATTTGCTCACATGAAGAGAGATTGTCCTACTCGGAAAAAGAGTAGGGATGAATCCGGAAACGTGGAAATTGCATCTGAAGATGATGAAGATGTTCTCACAGTCTTCGAAGGTATGTGCAATTTTTCTCCAAATGAGTGGGTTTTAGATTTTGGATGTTCTATACATATTTGCTCCAAGAAGGAATATTTTGACACATTCCAAGAGAATAAGACAGGTGTTGTCTCCTTGAGTGATGGATCTACATGGAACAGCACGGGTGTTGGGACAATGAAAATCAAAATGTTTGATGGAGTAGTTCGCACTTTGGGTGGCATGGCGTATGTCCCAAAAATGTGCAGAAATCTATTATCACTTAGCCGGTTAGACTCCAAGAGATGAAAGGATTTTGCTGCAGGTGGAGCCATGAAAATCACACGTAGCGTATGATCCTGATGACAGGAGAAAAATGCAAGGGTTTGTATCATCTGGTTGGGAGTACAGTGGTTCCCAAGACCTCGACAGAATGCTAGAAATGATATGTGCATGGTAGTGTGGCCACATAGAGAGTCTCTTTTGCAGATAGAATGGAGACAAGTGCTACATGTTTCCAAGGTATAGATGATGGTGAGAGGAAGATTCATGTTGGAAGAGAGAAAGGATCGACGTCCCTCTCTAAAGTTTACTAGGACTGTTAGCTTGGGTACAATTACACAGGTACGTTAGTTGTCTTATTTGAATCAGGTGGAGTCAAGACCAAATGATTCAATTTATGTGTACCTGGTGATGTTTTACAAGGCCAATGGAGGTTTGTGATATTTGCAAACAGGTGGAAGCACAAACAGTATATCTCTAAAGTGGTTGAAAAATAAGCTAAGGTGGAGATTATTGGGATTGTGTCTTATTTTACAACCGCTGGATTAATTTCAGTCTAACAATTGGTGTGGTCCCTCTTTAAGTTAAAGAGGTTTTACATATAAAGGCTTTCTTTTGTATGTAGGGCTAAGGCTTTTTAAGAGAAAATGTGTAAAAGAAAAATACAGAGTGCTCTTGGTGTAAGAGTGGGTTTTTTTCTCTCGTTTTTGTTCTTCGGGTTGAGAGGAAAGGGATAACGGGTGTACAAGGGTTAAGGCTTGGTTTGGGCTGCAAGCCACAAAGTACTTGTATTGTTCTAAGTTTTTTCTTTCATAGTGAAGAACAAATTCCGTCCCTCCCGTGGACGTAGGCGGTAAGGCTGAACCACGTAAATCTTTGTGTTCTTTATGGCGCATGCTTTTATTTGTCGTTGCTTGGATTATCTTTTTGTTGCTATTATATTTCTCATGGTTTCTATTTCAAATACCTTGTTATTTTATATTGTGGGCGATTATTGTGAGGCCCCAACAAGAGTCGTTAACATATATTCATTAATAAGGATTAACATCGTGGAAACTGTGCATTCCCTGGGAAGATCCTCACGAGACACGTGAGGTGATAGTACATGTGAGTAAGGCACACAAGAGGTAGTAGCACATGTGAGTAATGAGGGCTCCTGAGTGAAAAGAAAGCCGATCCACAGGAAGATCCTCAAGAGACACGTGGCGAAACCCTAGTGGTGCACTTATTGATTGATAGCAAACACAATATCCCCTTTCCTAATAGGAAATGAGCATCTTTATCTCCTATCTTTTAGGATCTCGGGATCTCCTCCGTAAACAGAGATCCTCCTTGTATTGAAAGTCATTAAGCAATCAAGCACTCTTTGCCTTTGACCCCCAACTCTACCACTCAAACCTAGCACCCTAGCCCGAGATCCAGTCTCGCTCCAACTATCGGTCTTTCTTTGTCTTTCAAAGAGACCACCCCCCAACCTAGCCTTACCCTACCTACAGTAGAATCTCTAGTTCTCCTATGGTCATAGAGAATGGCCACACGAAGGGACCTTACTACTATCCCCAAAGAGCAGAGAAACATCCCAAAAAACACCAACCTAGTAGTAGAGGACCAACTCGAGCCGGAGACGCCCATCCAAGCTGACATCAAAATTCTCTCAAACAAGGTGTATGAATTTGACGCACATTTTGAAACTCATTTCTAGAGGATCGAACAGATGCAAGAGGAGACGAGGAGCACTCTCCAAATCCTGCTCCAACGTTCAACTCAAGCTGAACAGTCCCCCTTCACCCCCGCCGCCACTCTTGCCGGTGTCCCCAACCCCAGCCGGCACGCTTCCAATCCAATCCCCACCATCTTGGAGCAATCAAATAGGGCCAACCCAGATAGGCCACCACCAACCCAATGACAGAAACCCCGCTCAGTTGGAACGAGCTTAGGAAATACATCTAGGGACTAGTGGTGGAAAGCCGCAATCGAGTGCAAGATTTGACCGTCCTATAAAAGTTGTATTCTGATCGGATCTTGTATAAGCCCTATCCTATTGTGTACACCCCTCCACAACAATGGCCATAGTACGATGGCTAGAGAGGAAGCCCATAAGAGCACATCAACAAGTTCAAGGACACCCTCAGGTCGTTCACCCTGGACGGGGACCTTAAAGTTTGTGAATTCTCAAAGTCTCTAACCGGCCCAGCATATGCGTGGTTCATCAACCTCACCGCTGCAAGCATTGATTCATGGGGTGAATTGGCCAAGAAATTTCTATTGAAGTGGTTCACCCTAGAAAGGAAGCTAACGATGGCTAACCTGAGGTATGTGGAACAATGACCGAGAGAGGATCTCTTAGCCTATGTTATGAGACTCTAGAAGCTAACGCACTTCGTCTTCGACGAACATGCTATAGAGAAGAGTTTCATCGGACAATGCGTACAGGGCATGTGCCCCACCTACAGGATTGACATCGAGAATGTAGAAGTAGAGACATTCAGTCAACTGTGGAGGTGTGCAGAAAGGACGGCACGCACAGTCAATGACACCTCCCCGTACGGTAGGAATTAGGCGTACGTAGTTGATAGGAAGTCCCAAAGCAACGGAGGAACTAGATAGGGGCCATACCGTTGCAACACCGCCCTAGGAAAGAGAAGTGATCTACCAGTCCCTCTCCTTTCCCTTGCACAAGGGAGGAGGTAATCATGATTATGAACAAGTTAGTCGAAGATAGAGTTATCAACCTGCCCCCACCACCAGTAGGAGTGGACCTTGAGAAAGATAGATGCAGCGGGAGGTGGTGCAACTTCAACCAATCACCTCACCATGACCTGATGGATTGTTTTACCCTGAGAAAGTTGTTCATACAAGAAGTGAAACTTGAATTTTTTAAGAGAGACCCCGCGCATGTGGAAACTAACCCCCTCCTAGCCCATACCCAGGGAAGCAGTGTCAACATGGTAGGTGTAGCCATCCATTACCAATCCAATGTGTTGATAGAAAGGCTTGAACAAAGTCAAGAGTTACAGCAGTTCTTTAGCAAGCAAGGGACGAACACGATGACATGGAAGCTAGCCATTAGAGCACTGGTAGAAGTATTTAGACATCCACTATAGCCTTACAGTCATGACCGAAGCAACGTGGAGTTCATAGCGGATGACATGTTAGCTGCTGACCCCCACAACAACAGGCCATTGTATATCTAAGCAAGGATAGGTGGTTTCGAAATGAGAAGGTCAATGGTTGATCCAGGAAGCTCAGTCGACCTCATCTCCATCCACACGCTAAAACTGGTGAACATACAGAAGGAAGATCTCAAAGGCTTGCCACTAGAGGTAACAAACTTTAACGGCAACGCATTTGTTACAAAGGGGTCCATTGAGCTTCAAGTCATGATCGGCCCATTCTCTATCACTCAATAGTTTCAGATGATCCAAGGGAGGACCTCTTACCATGCCCTCTTAGGATGTCCCCTAATACACGACCTGGCCCTCGTCCCCTCGACATACCACCAATGCATGAAAGCAAAACATAGGGGACACTCAATTAGGATCCCAGCCACTAGGGCTCCCTTCGACAAGTCAGAGATGCACCTACAGGATGCTATCTACTTCACAGAGCTGACAGATGAAGGGGAAACAAGAATAGCCAAGGTTGAAGGGACGAAGCTACCTAACCTCATAGAGAGCAAGCCTGCAGAGACTGTCGAGCAGAAGAAGAGAAGCAAATGTGTACAGGTGACAAGAACCAATGCAAAGGACTATTACACCACCGTCACAGATTGCAATGATGATGAACCACCGGCAAACAAAATGGTCGTCCCTGAAGTATGAGTTTTTTTAGGTTTTCGATTTCTGATTGCTTTGTCTTGAAGATTGTTTACCAAACTTGTTCTTTAAGAAAGTGCATTATGAACTACAATTCCCTTCCAAACATATTTTTGTAACCCTTCACAAATGCACATACATATTGTTTATTTTCTAATAAGAAAATCATCATAATCCTCTAACAAAGAACTCTAAGTAATGTTTCAACCAGCACTATTTTATTGAACCATTTCCACAAACCGATGTCGTCGTAGTAATACCATCAGATAATAAACCATGCCCTGAGCATGAAACAGAGGTATGACTTTAATTTGAATCAAAAGTATGCCAGATAGAAAACACAAAAACCAAATATAAAATAACCAAATGATGACAGGAGTTCAAAGAGGATGTCTTAGAGTACTATGATTAAGTTAGAGCACCTCACGAGTGCATGATGGATTCCATCGACGCAGTAGAGGAACCCTTACAAGAAATCAACATAGTGGATGAAGGAACAGAAAAGGGGTTGCTATACATATCAGCCAAATTAGGATCTGAGGACAAAGAATAGCTTATCGCACTACTAAAAGGTATGGAACTCTCCTTATCGAAAAACATTAATACTTGTAAACTAGTCTAATCTGTGTATTTTCACAGAATTCCAAGATGTTTTCTCCTGGTCATATGACCAGATGCCGAGACTAGACCTAGATCTCGTCAGACACTCACTCTGCATAGATCGCAAGTTTAGACCAGTGAAGCAGCCGCTAAGGATTTTCAAACCGGAAGTAACCTTGAAGATTAAAGAAAAAGTAAGGCGGCTCTTGAAAGTAGGATTCATCAAGCCTATAGCACACTCCTAGTGGCTAGCCAACATAGTACCAGTAAAGAAGGAGAATGGGAAACTCAGGTTAGTGTCCCTAGCCTAGTCATTTTGCGTTAATACTCTACCGAAAAAAACTAACTTCACTTTATCGCATGTGTTGTGTCGACTTTAGAGACTTAAACTAGGCCTGCCCTAAGGATGAATTCCCACTACCCAATATAGAGGTCTTGATAGATTCAACTGCAGGAAATGAGCTTTTCTCCTTCTTAGATGCTTACAGTGGATATAATTAGATCTTCATGAATCTCGCATATGCATTCCACACATCCTTCATGACACTAATAGGGAATTTCTGCTACAAGATTATGCCCTTTGGCCTAAAGAATGTTGGGGCCACATACCAGAGAGCGATGACTAGTGTCTTCCACAACATGATACACAAGGAAATCGAACGTTATGTGAACGACATAGTGGTTAAGGCGAAGAAGAAGGAGAATCACCCTTAGGTTCTAAGGAAAGTATTAACCCGATGTTGGACTTTTAAGCTAAGGCTCAACCCATTGAAATGCACATTTGGAGTACAATCAAGCAAGTTTTTGGGTTATAGAGTAGACTACAAAGGGATACACCCAGATGAGAGCAAGGTGAAGGCTATCTTAGACCTCCCACCCTTGGTTAATGAATCTCAACTGAAAACCTTCTTAGGAAAAGTCTTGTACCAGAGGAGATTCATCCCAGGCATTACACATGCAGCACTACCATTAATGAAGCTAGTCAAGAAGTCTATAGAGTTCAAGTGAACCAAGGAGCACCAATAGACATTTGAAAATTTAAAACCAGTCCTCGCTAAGGCCCCAACCATGTCATTGCCCAAGGACGGGCGCAAATTCAAGATATACATCGCAGCGGGTTCTGAGGCCATAGGATGTCTATTAGCACAAGAAGATGATGAAGGAATGGAATTTCCAATATATTATGCCAGCAGGACCCTTAAGCCAGCCAAGAAGAATTACTCCCATATGGAACAATAATGTTTAGCACTGGTTTTGCCACACAAAAATTCAGGCACTACATTCTGGGTCAAAGGGTCAGACTCATCGCAAGGAAAGAACCGATTAAATTATTTATCAATAGACCTCCCCTCTCTAGCAGACTTGTCAAGTGGATGATGTAGCTTAGTGAGTATATGATAGAATACAATCAGCCCAAAGCTATTAAGTGCCAAGCAGCAGCAGACCTGTTAGCTACCTTCCCTTCAAGTGGCAATTTTCCCATGTCAGAAGAAATACCTAGAGACATACCAATGATCGTTGTGGCCAAAAGTAGCAAATGGGTCTTGACATTCAATGGAAGTATCACCAACACCTTAGTCGGTGTCGGGGTTACCCTAACATCGCTCGGCGGACAAACATCCACCTATTCTTTCAAGCTCCAGTTCCCCTGTACTCACAACATAGCAAAGTATGAGGCCCTAGTCCTAGGTATGATCAAAGCAAAAGAGTCTTGGTGCAAAGAAAATCAAGGTGATCGGCGACTCCAAATTGGTGATTGGCCAGTTTGATGGAAGTACAATAGTGAAGGAATTAACTATCCTACCATACAAAACCCAGATCCAGAGGCTAGTCCACAACCTGGATGTAGATTTTAAGCATCAAAATAGAGCCAAGAACAGGTTCGTCAATGCACTAGCCACTTTAGGATCCAAAATATAGTCCAACAAAGAGCCCATAGAGATCACCATCCAGTCGGTAGACAAGCAATCAACTACCACATTGAAAGATTGGGTAAAAAGAGAAAATGAAATAACAACAGACGATTGGAGATATGAAATAATCCAAAAATTGAATAGTCAGACCATAGAGACGCAGGACAGCAAGTTGCTTGGAAAATTCCAACTGGTGAATGGGGTACTATACCAAAGATAGTCAGACAGGGTGAGAATGAGATGCCTGGGAAAAGATGAGGCCAAAGTGGTCCTGAATGAAACACATAAGACCCATTGTAGGGATATTACAAGCACCTTATTCAGAAAATTATAAAGGTTAGGGTATTACTTGCCTATGATGAAATTAGACTCCGCCAAGGTACAACGCAAATGCAATAAGTGCATCTCGCAAGTAGATGGAAGAGAATGCCTTGTGGTTTGTGAGGAAGACTGGAGGAGAATGTATATAAACTATGTAGATGACCGTACGCTACCTATAGACACAACATTGAGGAGAAAGCTACTATCTAAGGCTAGGCGGTTTTACCTCCAAGAGGGGATACTATACAGGAAGTCACATACGGGGAAACCTTTGCGATGCCTGGCTGGCGATGAGATTGAAGAAATACTAGAGGCAGCCCATAGCTCCGAACCGGTCACCCACCATGGACAGCTAGCATTATACAATCATATCCTGCACTTAGGCTTCTATTAGCCAACCATGATGGAGGATACTCAGAGACATGCAAGAAAATACCACAAGTGCCAAATTCATGCTGAGAGGATCCACAAACCCACCAACAGCCTTCACCCAATTATCACGCCCTGGCCCTTCCATACTTAGGGAGTAGACCTCATAGGCAAGATCCATCCCCCTTCCAGAGGGTACTGCTTTATCATAGTAGCCATAGATTATTTCACCAAATATCCTTCTCTATGCGCATGATACAAATTGTTTACATTATAACCTTATCGCAATAGGCAAAGTTTTGGGAAGCAAAGCCATAGCAGATTGCCTCCTCCTCTTCAAAATAATTTGTGATTTAGGGCAAATCATAATAAGCCGGGCTCAAGGAAACACAAAAGAACGTCCAGTCATGATGACTGATGAGAGTAGAATTTATCATATTTTTATCCTCAATTATTATGTCTTTTATACTGAATTAGCACCTAATTGGACTCATATTTCTGTTCAAGGCATGAAAGAAGGCATCAGGAGCAAAGAAAGACAAATCGGATGATTTTTCACAATTTCGACATCATTTAGTAATCTGGGCCTAACTTGCATATCCAAACTCCATATGGGCAGCTTCAAGATCCACTGGAAAGATAAGAGAAAAAACCACAACTTTCATTTTTGGGCTTTTGCAGATTTGGCCTGCATCGAAGTCAAATCCTAGCCCGAATTTGCAGAAATTTCATAGGAAGGCCCAATCCGCAGCTAAATCTCAACTTGCAAAAAAGTCTGGTTGAAGCCCAAATCGCAGAGGATGTCTAATACGAATCCAAGAATAAGAAACTGAGAAGAGTCCTCCAGATCTAAATTCTTGATGTAATCTTAGAGAAATAAGAGGATTGAGTTCATTAGATAAAAAGATAAGATTAGAATTAGGATAGGACTTCCCATTCTTGTAAATATCAACTTCAAGAGGAAGTAGGAGACCACCCCCTCCCCTTTAAGCTATATAAAGGAGGGGGCGGACCAGCTATAGGCATCACACAATCACTCACTTCCTGATTTGAATCAAGAAGAAAATAAGCAATCAGCCAAAAATTTCCAAGAATTCAAGAAACGTCGAGGAGGAGATCAAGAATTCAAGAATCCCCAAGAACAAGGTGGCGGCAAGAATAAGAGATCTCAACACCATGGGCGAATTCAAGAGTTCTTTCTTTCTCTTTGTTTGCTTTAATTCTTCCATCATGAACTGATTTGTTTCTTGCTAGGACTGTGGAAAGCCTAACCACGATAATGAATATATTTTTATCTCTATGATTTTTTCAAGATTGTGATTCCTATATAGTCTATGAATTATTTGCTTAATGCGATTAGGAGTGGCCATCTCTTAATTGATTTGGTGTATATGAATGAATCGGGAGAGGAATTTATATACTCGATCACATAATTCATGGTGTGAATTGAATGGTATATAGGGATATATACACATGATTCATCTGAATATTTGAGTTTTTCTTGCACTTAATGCATTTCTATTATTGAGAACTCTAGTCGAGTGATCGAGGGGTTACTTGATAGAAAAAGGTTTAATATATCTTGGGAAAGAATATTGAATAAAATTGGGAAAAACTTCAGCTTATGGGAATAACAGTTAATCTTGATTAATCGAACCCATCAATATTCATTACATTGGTAAGGTGGACCAAAGGTCTTAGCGATTTCATCATTTGCATGTTCAATTAGTGATCACCCTTGCTTTTACCTTCTTTGCTCCAGTTTTATTATTAGTAGTTCTTGCTCAATTCCAAATTTCGATTGTCCAATAATTAGGGAAAACTATGATTATAATACTTATTTTGTTAATCCCCATGGAAATGATATTATTATACGACTTGATAACTAATACACTTGCTAGGGTTATATATTTATAGCTATCAATGACAATTCATGAACTATCTGATTTAAGTTTTTCTTAAGTCCTATATGTTACCTAATCAAACCACATGTCGCATTTCAGACCACAACTTCATGCTCAAACCCAACCCACACACAATTGTAATAGCGATAAAGCAACTAAGGCACAGATAATCAAAAGCAATTTAGCAAAAAAAAAAGTATTTACATTTCATTTACATCATCTTTCATTTACACTTTTACATTTGAGAGTTAGCCCATTCCTGCCTCATCGTGACGATGGATTCCAAAGCCTAGCTGCACCCTTCAAAGCTTTTAAGATCTTCCAATTCCGCTTCATACACAGCGAGGATCTTCTGCTGCCTCGGCTGTTCAGCCTTGAGCTCCTCAAGTTTGCTTGCAACCTTGGTGATACTAGCTTCAACTATCTTCCAGTGAAGGCGCACATCCTTCATTGAACGGAATAATACAGACTGTGACACCTGGAGGCTAGCCTTCCAAAACGCATGAGCCAGCATCACAACCCGGTGCTCGATGTGAGACATGGCAAACCCCATCGCAGTAAAAGTCTTGCATGCCTCTAGCCAACGGGCGAAATCTGACCACAAAAGCTCTTCAACGGGCAGGTTCATTATGCGACCAATCATGGTCACAACAATATTCAGCGCAGGCCCCACAACCACTGGATGAAAGTTGAAAGTTGGAAGTTGGAAGCCACCCATACTGTATGACCGTCGAGGCAAACTTGGCCACCGAGCCGAAAACAGAATACTTATCACCCTTACGACAACCTTGAACCTCCACGGGATCCACAGTTTGGTAGCCCAAAGGGGGGATATCATGTTTGTCACAGTGTTCCCTCAATTCCTGATATATTTGGGCCAGTTCCTCCTCATAGGACAATTCTACTAACGGGAAAATAATTTCAGGTTTCGTACCCCCGTCTCCCGGTAGAACCTCCAAACCCATAGAGGCCCCAACCTCCCCAACTGGGGCTTCCGACACGTCAAGAGACCTAGCCCCTGAGACCCCAGGGACTTCGGCAGCAACATCCGCAACCGGATTGGAGCTTCTTCACGATGCACCGCTGTCTTGGAGCCAACAGGAACCTCCTCCCGCCCCGCAACACCAAGAACAGTTTCCCTAGTACCAACATGCTCAGATGCCTCAGGAACTAAAAAGGGGGCTACACTGATCTCAGAACCTCCACTAACCGCCTAATAATAGGCGTGATAGGCACAGTGGCAGGGACCGCACCAAATGGAACCTATGATTAAGTAACACAAAACAGTCAACAAAATAAAATGCAACGCGGCAACACCTAACGCAAAATCAACAATAAACTTACACATACCTCCTCGGCCGCAACATTGGCACCCGATGCCTCTGAACTAGGACGAGCCTCATCGGCTTCCACGTACTTCAACACAAAAGACTATAAACAGTTTAATAACGACAATAGTAAGACAAAGATAATAGCAACGACAACCAAATAGTTCCCGAAAGACAAAACCAACTTACTAGAACAGCTTCCCCAAGAGGAGCTTCTGGAACGTCCACATCCACCTGGATGTCGTTGCTTTCCATTGACTGTGAGAATGACAAAACCATAAACTACTTAGTTAGGCGTGATAAACTTGACTCAAATAAAAGAAAGAAGTAGACGGAGTCATATACCGAATCACTATCTGTGGGACCCCGCTTCGGACGAGGGGTAGCCTTCCTCTTCATTCGCCCACTCGAGAAGCGAATGATGGCACCCCCGGGAGAGAGCGCTGAAACCATCAAACCTACTGGCTCCATGGCCAGCACAGTCTTCTCCACAGGAGGCGACACTGCAGAGCCCGGACCACCCTCAGCATGAACCTCCCATGCATGCGATGAAGTCGCAGCTGAATCAATAGACCCCGGCACAATCACAGACTGGAAAGAGCGCAGCACCCTCGCTGACCTCGGCCTTTTCTCGATAGGGGGACAACTTCTTTACCCCTCCTCAAAAACTGAAGGCCTCCGCGCGCACTTAGCCCCCACCACTGGTGATCACGGTACAATGGAGGATAGAATGAACCCCTAATTCACGGCATGACCCTTCAGAGCCCCGAACTCCTGAAAACCCCCAGACAATGCACAAAGATAAGAAAAATGAAGGGGCTTGCAACCCTGACCCCTTACAAGCCCCGTGGTCGGGAACCACGAACAACCCAAAACTTTAGGAACTGACCTCCCTTGAAGACTTTAGGAACTGACCCAAAACGTCGAACCTAGAAGACATCCTCCCTTGAAGACTTTAGGAACTGACCACCGATATAGTCATACTTGAACTGACGCATCACCCAGTCTGGGGGCAACTAACTGTGTGCTTCGCCCGTGTGATCAAGGTACGCCACCAGGCCCACCACTCCAGGCCATGTTACCAGTCGCGCCACACCCGCAGTAGGACTATTAACATCCACCGCGTACTGCTAATCTATTATGGGCCCGGGCGTAGGATCTCGTCACGGGGCGGTCTGTGAGGAAAACTCCTTGCCTTCCCTTGCCCTTGCCTTTGCGATTTGACCCTATGGTGGCGGACTGAGGGGTGATTTGTTCAAGAGATCACCTAACTCTCCTTGCTCTCTTTGTTGACTGAAAATTCAATACTTTATTGAATAAAATCAGCTCCTTAAATAGGAGATTACAATAGGGTTTCCTTTTTGTATTCGCCTAAGGTAGTCCCTCTCTTATCGCGACTTAAACTTCTATCGAAACTCAAACTCCTACTTCTAAGGGGAACACAAAAATAGGGGATAAGGGAAAGGTACAACTGGCGTTGGCGCGCAGGGCTGCTATGGCCGGATAAGTGTGGGCCCACCCGGATGAGCTATCGTGTGGGCCCACTCTACTGCTGGCGTGTGCGTCTCACCTTGCTACTACTATGAGGTGTGTGCTGTTGTGAGGTGCGTGTTGTTGCCGTGTGGTGCGTGCTGCTGCCGTGTGGTGCGTCCTGCTGCCAAGTGCTGCTACCATGCGGTGTGTGCTGCTGTCGGGCAGTGTGTGCCGCTCGGCATGCGGTTGGCAGCCTGTACCGCGGCGCACTGCCAGGCAGTGCGTGCAGCTTGTACCGCGGTGCGCTGTCGGGCGGTGCGTGCCGCTAGGCGCACTACTGTGCGTTCTACTGCCTGCGGTTGCGATGCAGCGTGTTGTCGGGTGTCGTGTCCATAACATTACACCCCTCCTAGACAACGAGCTTGTCCTCAAGCTCGAGGTCGGTGTAGGCGTTGTGCAGGTCGGTCCACGGGATCCAAGTGGCCTCCGCTGATGGTAGTCTGTCCCAGTCTACTAGAACCTCGAAGATGCACTAATTGATGCGTGACCAGAAAAGAGCTCTAGGTTGGAGGATGGGTCTGCCCTCCTTGAGAGGGGGTAGAGGAGGCACTTGCATTGGGGGAGTTCGTTTAAAAGACTTGAGTAGGGACACATGGAAGACGTCACGGATTTTGCTGTGCTCTGGTAGTTCAAGTTGATAGGCAACCTTCCCAATCTGTCGAAGAACCTTGAAGGGCCCGTAGAACCTTGGGGTCAACTTTTGGGGGCCCCGTCGCCTGAGGGAGAGCTACCGGTAGGGTTGGAGCTTTAGCCAAATGAACTGTCCTGGTTGGAAGGTGACCTCGCGGCGGTGCTGATCGTAGGTTATCTTCATGCATGCCTGTGCCTGCTGCAAACATAAGGAGACTTCAGCCAGTAGGGCATCGCAGTCTTGGAGGTTGCGGTCTACTCTCGCCCATACACCACGCGAAAGGGAGTCATGCCAAGGGACGAGTGGTAGGATGTGTTATAGCAGTATTCGGCCCAAGGGAGGCAGTCCACCCAGCGTCGTGGTTGGTCCCCTACGAAGCAACGGAGGTACATTTCTATGGTGCGATTGACCACCTCCATTTGCTCGTCCGTCTATGGATGATAGGCAAAGGAAAAGGCTAGGGTCGTGCCCTGTAATCTGAACAACTCCTTCTAGAAGGTGTTGGTGAAGACTGCATCCCTGTCACTAACGATGAACTCGGGCAGCCCATGTAGGCGGAAGATGTGTGTGAAAAAGGCGTGGGCCACAGAAACTACGCTAATGGAATGAAATGAGCATATTTGGAGAAGCGGTCCACCACTACGAATAAGATGGATTTCCCACCGACTTTAGGCAAGCCTTCAACGAAGTCCATAGAGATATCGGCCCAGATCTGCATTGGGAGTGAAAGGGGCAGCCGGAGTCCTGTTGGGTGCAAGTTCTCCCACTTTTTTTGCTGACATACAGAGCAGTTCTGGATGAAATCCCTAACCAAGCCTTGCATACCATGCCAATGAAAGTCTGCATGGACGCGGTGTAACATCTTCTGCACCCCTTAATGGGTGGCGTTGTGGATGCTGGCGAGGATAGCTGGAATCAAGGGACAATCTGTTGGGAGGTATATCCTTCCTTTGTATAGCATAAGTCCCTCGTGGATGATCTAGTTTGGTTTGGTCATGCCAGACTGCAATTCTTGCACCAGGTCTCTCCACGTTGGTGATTGGGGCAACACGTTCCTTAGGTCCTCCAGTAGGGTCACGCGGGGCTAGGAGACCACGCAAAGGTGTGTCGTGTCCTCTTCACGCCTGGACAGTGCATCAGCGGCCCAGTTGGAGGCTCCCACCTTGTGGTCTACGCGGAAGTCAAACCCTAGCAGTTTGCTTGCCCAATGCTGTTGGGGTGGAGTAGTGAGCCGCTGCTCTAGAAGATATTTGAGGTTGTAGTGATCTGTCTTGACAACGAAGGGCCTGCCTCACAAATACGGCCTCCAGTGCTAGACGACCTTGGCCAGTCCAATCAATTCGCGCTCATAGGCCGGTAGCTTGAGGTGCCGATCTGCTAGTTTGCGGCTGAAGAAGGCTATGGGGTGCTCTTTTCGTTGCAGTACTGCGCTGATGCCTATGCTAGACGCATCACACTCCACCGTAAATTCTTGGTCAAAGTTTGGTAGTTGCAGCACGGGGGTAGTGGAGAGTGCGTCCCTTAGGTTTGTGAAGGCGGTGTTAGCTGCTTCATCCCAATGAAATGCATTCTTCTTCAACATCTTGGTCAATGGGGCCCCCAGGAGTCCATAGTCCTTACAAACTTGTGGTAGTATCCTGTGAGCCCCAAGAACCCACGGAGAGCCCTAATGGTCTGAAGCTTGGGCCACTCCCGGATGGCTTGAATCTTGGAATTATCTACCGAGACTCCTTCCTTGCTGACTATATGGCCTAGGTAAAGGACTTGCGTCTCTCCAAAGGAGCACTTGGTTTGTTTTAGGAAGAGCTTGTGCTGTTGTAGCAGCTCCAGAACTGTCCTTAGGTGACAAATGTGTTCTACCCACGAAGTACTGTAAATTAAGATGTCGTCAAAAAATACTAGGACGAATCTACGAAGGTGGGGCCGAAATACCTCATTCATCAGGGCCTGGAATGTAGATGGGGCATTGGTGAGACCAAAAGGCATGACTAGGAATTCAAAGTGGTTGTGATGCGTTCGAAAGGTTGTTTTCTCCACATCTTTAGGGGCCATTCGGACCTGGAAGTAACCTGACCTGAGATCCAGCTTAGAAAAGTACTGAGACTCATGGAGCTCATCTAGCAATTCGTCTACCATCGGGATTGGGAACTTGTCCTTGACGGTTCTACTATTGAGCTCCCTATAGTCCACACAAAATCTCCAAGTGTCGTCTTGCTTTGGCACCAACAAGATTAGTGAAGAGAATGGAGAGCGGTTGGGTCGTATGATTCCCTGTTCCAGCATCTTTGTACACTGGCTCTCTATCTCGTCCTTCTGTAGGTGCGGGTAGCGGTATGGCCTCACGGCGATGGGTCCTGCCCTTTGTATTAAGGAGATCCGATGGTCACACAACTGGCTAGGTGGAAGGCCCTTAGGCTATGAGAACACGTCTGAAAAATCGGCAAGAAGCCTCTCCATCTCTGCGGTGTGCAAGGCGTTGCCATGGAGAGTATGCACCTATGGTTTTCTTGCTCTCATCTTGGTCCCTTTCCAGGTGACCCGTTTCCCATGTAAGTCAAGCATCATGGTCAAGGCACTGAAATCCCATAGGATGGGGCCGAGGGTGATGAGCCACTTAATCCCCAACACTATGTCGAACTCGTCTAGGGTCAGTACAGATAGATCTGCGAGGAATGGTTCAGAATCCACCTGGATTTGGATGCTTTGGCAGATCCCTGGACTGTAAACTCTCTCCCCATTTGCTACAGCCACCTAGAGCCGCGGTCTTTCTTCCATTGGTAGCTTCAGTTGGAGCGCAGCCTGCTTGCTGATGAATCTGTACCAGTTTTCCTGCCACCTGGCCCTGCAGCTGCATGGTTTGGGAGTTTTGGACTCCATTGATGGCATGGAGGGAGATCTCGGGTTCTAGTGCCACTTGTCCCTCTTCTTTCTCCTCCAGCTCGCCTACCAGGAGGTAGAATAACCGCTTGCAATGGTGGCCGGCTGAGTACAACTCATCACAGTTGAAGCATTGGCGCTTGGCTTGGCGCTCTGCCATCTCAGCCCTAGATAAGCGTCTGATGGGAGGTGTTGTCGTGCTGCTACCCATGCTAGTTGCAGCTCAGGTAGTGTTGCTGGTGAAAGGCCCTCCTGTGGTAGACCTTGGGTTCGCCCAAGTCGTTGCCGGACGCCCCATGCTGGACGGCCCTCAGCTAATCTGCAGCTTATGCTCGAAGGCTCGGGCCAGATTCATTGTTGTGTCCAAGTTGGGTGGGCTCTGCATCTCCACATCAACTCTCATGGGTTCAGATAGGCCGGCTGTGAACATATCCACCTGCTGGTCTAGCCGAACCGAAGAGGCTCTGGCGAGAAGAGTCTGAAACTGCCGCTGATACTCCGCAACAATCCCGGTTTGTTTGAGGTTAATGAGCTCCCCCAAGGGGTTGCTCGTTAATGGGGGCCCGAACCGAAGGAGGCAATACGACTTAAACTGGCCCCAACTAAGGCCTGGTTCTTCCTGCTCCACTCGGTAGAACCAGAGTTGTACTTCATCGGTCAAGTGGAATGCTGCCAGGCTGACCTTATCCTTCTGTTCCGTGCGTTGATTGTGGAAGAATTGCTCACAGCGGTATAGCCATCCAAGTGGGTCATCGCTGCCGCTATATGAGGGGAACTCCAGACGACTGTATTTGGGTATGATTGCTGTTGTCGGTGTGTCATTCTGTCGCTCACCGGAGCCCTCTGTTCGGTCTGGGTGGCGACTGTGGTTAGTGTCTACTCCTTCAGGGCTCCCTTCCCTGGTGGAGAAGTATAACTCCAGTAGACGCTGAAGTTCCCTGACGTCCTCTTTAACTTCTCTTACCTCCGCATGATTTTCCATGAGACGATGTTCCAGCTCGTGAACCTTGGATGATAGCTGCTCCATGTCGCCCATGACGCTTGGCTCTGATACCAAAATGTTATGGGCCCAAGCGTAGGATCTCGTCACGGGGCGGTCTGTGAGGAAAACTCCTTGCCTTCCCTTGCCCGTGCCTTTACGAGTTGACCCTATGGTGGTGGACTGAGGGGTGATTTGTTCAAGAGATCACTTAACTCTCCTTGCTCTCTTTCTTGACTGAAAATTCGATAACTTTATTGAATAAAATCAGCTCCTTAAATAGGAGATTACAAGAGAGTTTCCTTCTTGTATTTGGCTAAGGTAGTCCCTCTCTTATCGCGACTTAAACTTTTATCAAAACTCAAACTCCTACTTCTAAGGGGAACACAAAAATAGGGGATAAGGGAAAGGTACAGCTAACGTTGGTGCGCAGGGCTGCTGTGGCCGGATAAGTGTGGGCCCACCCGGATGAGCTATCGTGTGGCCCCGCTCTACTGCTGGCGCGTGAGTCTCACCTTGCTGCTGTTGTGAGGTGTGTGCTGCTGTCGTGTGGTGTGTGCCGCTGCCGTGTGGTGTGTGCCGCTGCCGTGTGGTGCGTCCTGCTGTCAGGCGGTGCGTGCCGCTAGGCACGCTGCTGTGCGCACTGCTACCTGCGGTTGCGACACAGCGCGTTGTCGGGTGTCATGTCCATAACATAATTGCCATCACTAAAAACAGACAAGCCAATGCAAAACAGCATTGCATGATGAACAAGTCGAGCATACGGCCTCCATATAATACCATCAAGGGAGGCCAGCCTCATGTTGATCTCAACCATCTTAAAACTCTTATTGCAGGCAGCTGAAAGCCAACGTTTGCCTCTACAAAAGTCAAACACCTTCACCTTGAATTCCTCACCCCACAAAGTAGCAATGAGATCCTGCATGCATGAAAGCGGGCGTGGAGTGACAGTAAGATTGAGGCACTCACACAAGAACATTCAGAGGAATGGCGCACAAACATTACTAATACGCCTCTTGCAGCTCAGGTCCACTACCTGATGGATAGTGTCGTCCATATGCTCATAAAGGTACCCTAAGAACATCAAAGCTAGAGGCAGCTGATGGCCACTAGCAGCAAGGATAGCCAGTGGAACCAAAGTTGTATGCATGCCATAGTCGGGAAGCCCATAAAAAAAGGAATCGAGAAGCAATATAAAGAACAAAAGTAGCAAGATGGCACTGACTATCTATGCCCCTCACCATTACATCCCTCGCACCGTGAGACTCAAACTAGAACTCTAGCCATTGATCTAATGGCATCTTCCCCCGAGAACTGGTCCAATCCACCTAGGCTTTTTATGTTGCGGTCTCGTGGAGGAGCTCATCACAAAGCCCCCAATAATTAGTAGGAGTAGACTCAATATGTTGGAGGTGTTAGGTAGATACGGCATCCCCAATGGGTAAAGCCAATAGGGCAGCTACATCTTCCATCATAACGGTGAACTCCCCAAAAGCCCCAACGAATGTGTGGGTACAATAGCACCAGTGCTCCAACAAATGCCCTATGTACTTTACCCCCTCCCTACCAAAAAGACCCATGTAGCAATCCACGAAACTAAGCAGACCAAAATCCTACAACATTCGACAGTACATAGGGTTTTTGAGGATGTATCCTGCCCAAGCAGTATAGCTATTAGGGGATTTTGCACTATCAGTTATGGACTCCTAACACTTATAGGACATAGACTGGTTCGACTACCCACATAAACACAGCAACTCATTGCTACCAATGGGATCGGATATACCCTCCACACCCATCGAAACCTGGATTGGAGGCCAAAAACCCTATTCCCCTTCGGCTGATATAGCCGCCTCCCTTTCCAGCAATAGTTCTGTCGTGTTTACCTCCCTAATGAAATCATAAAAGGGACACTCAACCCTCTTCTCCCCTTTCTTCTGACAATGAACCATGGCGAACAAAAATCAAGGGACGGAAAAATATGAAACAAAAGAGGCAATAAAGGACACGAAGAGCACTACCGAGATGATAGCAAGAAGGTAAAAAGGAGAGCTGATGTGGTCTCCCTACACTTTTGTAGAGATTTCCCCATGCGTATAGAATGCTAAATGGCACTGGAAAAGATTAACAGACGCCAGTACAAGACCCGAAATGATGCTTAGCGAAAAAGTAACCCATGTAATTTACATAAACACCCTTTTAAACATGGGATAAAATGATGCATTAATTCAAACGTAGCACCATGCCAGCAACCATCATGTTAAAACATCAGGTAATGAAATGATGTCACACGAGTGATCAAGCCACATTAATTACAGTTTAATTAATGAAGAAATCGCTAATCATGAACACCACGTGGGCACCACCCAACGGCCATCCCGACCTCCATCAACAATAGAATACAATAGCAATTGAATCACTCGCCATTGATAAGCATTAAGCATTGAACAGTTTGTCGCATTGTCACATAGGGGGGATTCGCCCCCACTAAGCCATTAACAATATCACCCTCCACCAATCCCCTTCTTGCCAATAGTAGCCAAGGGGGATTGACATTCCAATAGATACCCCACCGCCAACAACCAGGGGGGCTAAAATTTACAAAGCGAACATAAGTTCGCCCATTAGAAAGGAGACGGTCGACAGTAGTAATTCCCAGTGTCTTTTGCCAGTTTAAGTCCTATCAATGGTCAAGGGGACTGAAACACACAAACAGAGCGTAGCATTGACTATTGATAGGAAGGAAATCACCAAAAGACGAGGGGGTGGGGGCTAAACTATGAAATGCAAGAAATCCCCACCGCAGACACAAGGCGCACATCATCTATACAAAACCACAAAATAGAGTAAATTCCCAAACCCAACGCACGCAAACGAACACACCACAAGACTTGAAAAATGAGGAAGCAAGTGCTTATCGACAAGTTTACACTTATTGATAAGTAGGGGGCTAATGTAGGTATATAGTGTTCATCCAGACCCTCAGAGAACAATAAACACTGCATTGATACCACATGGATGCATGCGAACGGTCTACAATCAACTTTCCTTCTACGATGAATTGGCAATGCACCACAGGCCTGCAATGAACCCACAGTGTGCATCGCAGAACCGCAATAAACCCGTAGTTCATCGCACGCTCTCGACGAGCCCACTCACAGCCCGAGCCAAGGCAAACCTGGGTTAAACCCGTGGCGAGACCCGCACATGCTTAGACCTGTGATAAACCCATGGCCCATTAAGGCACACAAGGGGTGGTAGCACACGTGAGTAATGAGGGTTCCTGATTTAAAAGAAAGCTGATTCTCATGAGACACATGGCGAAACCCTAGTGGTGCACTTAATGATTGACAGCAAACACAATATCCCCTTTCCTAATAGGAAACGAGCATCTTTGTCTCCTACCTTTTAGGATCTCGGGATCTCCATAAATAGAGATCCTCCTAGTATTGAAAGTCATTGAGCAATCAAGCACTCTTTGCCTTTGACCCCCAACTCTACCACTCAAACCTAGCATCCTAGCCCGAGATCTAATCTCACTCCAACTCTCGGTCTTTCTCTGTCTTTCAAAGAGACCACCCCCAACTTAGCCTTACCCTACCTACAACAAGAATAACAAATATATTTTCCTTTAACACTCCACTTAATTAAATTAACAGATGTGAAAAAGTCATTAATAGTCTACATTACTTTGCATGCATTTTAAATTTTTGATTTCTTGACAAATTGAAAGTCTTAATGTTATTAAAATTTTTTAAGTATGCATGTATTTTATTATTATGACTTCAATAATTATAAACAAACAATGAAAAATTAAATTAAATTGTTCCATATACAACTATAGAGACAAATTGTAAATTATTAAGATGATAAGCCAAGTGTTGAGTAATATTTATATTCTTGATTGTTTAAATACATTATTAGCCAACCTCAATCAAATGTTACATGCGTTAGATAAAAATTGGGGATATCAAGACTTAGGTAGCATTTGATAAATCTGAAATATGAAATATGAAAAGTTAAAAAGATATTAAAAGTATCTGAAATTTGGAAAGAAACATACGCGCTTCTTGACTTTTGTTGTTTGTGTTGGATCAAATCTTTAGCATATGAAATTCCCTGATTTTACTATATTATTTCTAAAACAAACTATTTGGTAATTTTGTATTCAATTTGTATTATTTTATATAAAATAATTTATCAAATTAAAAATAATATTTACTAAATATTAAATAAAATAATTAATAACTAATAAAATATTAAAATAAATAACACTTATTAATTATTAAGTAATAATAAATAATTAATTATTAATAACTACTAACTAATAATTAATAATTAAACATAAACAAATCAAACAAATCAAGGGTTTTTATCAATAACAAAGTAATAATAATATGGTTGAATTTTTATCAGTAATAAATCAATGACTTCAATGATACCAAAGTATTAAAACATAAACAAATCAAAATATTTAAATATAAACACATCAAAATAAAGAAGAAGATACTTTCGTCATTTAAAGAAGAAGAGGAAAATGAAGAAGAAGACGATACCTTCACCGCTTGTTAACCTTTGGCTAAGTGTCTGACATGAGGATGCTACACAAACCCCTAAAAAATGAAGAATATGGTGACAAATTTGATATTTGACAATGAAAAAGTAAAAATGAGATAAAAGAAAGATTTGCAACCATTTAAACATACTTGGAGTAATCTTTATGAGCGGAAATATTCTTTCCCATCCGAGAGAGAAAAATAAACCAATGTGCTAGGTTTTTGGTTTGGAGTTAAATAGGGGCAAAATTATGTCATTTTGAAAATATTCGGGAGTAGTTTCGACTTTGTTCTAACTCTGAAACACATTAAGAATCATGCCACACACTTTCAATTTTATATCTAAAAACAAAATTCAAATCATTTTTCATAAATAACACAAAACGAGTCTAGTGTCTGAAAATCATATTTTGCAAACACTAAACTTCTAAAAAGCATTATCAAATGCCCCCTTAGACCTTTTACACTTAAGAATTTATAGAATGTCTTAAGAATTCATCATTAATACAACTATCATCTTGTCATTTCATAAGTAATGTATTTTTTACGATATGAATAATCTTGGTTTTAAAAGAAACTAATATAAGAATTTTGTAATCTTTTTCCTTTTTTCATTTCGCATGAAAATTCAAAATCATCTTATACATAGTTCATAAGTTTTACTCAAAAATATCATATTCTCACTATGTTTTTGTTTTCATTTATCTTATCTCTCTAATACAGCATACAATTATTTTAATATACATTATATTTTTATATCTTGGACTAAAACTTGCATTGAATTTAGTCTAACTATTCATTTGGTATCATATACCCACTATGTTTTTTTTTTTCATTTGTCTTATTTCTCTAATACAAAATACAATTATTTTTATATACATAATATTTTCATACCTTGTATCGAAACTATGATAAAAATGTTTATAATTAAGTCCATCATATATCTATGTAATAAAAATGTTTATAATACTTAAAGATAATTCGGTGACAAAATATAACGAAATCCATTATATATCCACATATAAAAAAATGTTCATTATATATCAAATTGTAATGATGATATGAATAATATATCACCTAATGATTAAAAATAGATTTACAAAATTATGATAAATAAGATTTTAAATACAAATTATTTTCTCATTACTTGTGGAAGTTTTGAAAATATATTAAGTTTTGTTTTCTCAATAGATAGAATATTAATTGCTCTAAACACATTATCATTACTTCATCATTACTTATGCTCATCCTCATGAGTCATTACAAAACCTATCGTCTTACAGTGGATATTAATATCCTATTTTAATGACCCAAATATGTCTGCAATAGATGAAATTTATACCTCCATATTAATATGTATCTGCAATATTTTTTATTTATTTGTCTCATTTTCTTTAGTTTTTTTATTCTTCTTTTTTAAACTATTCGTGTCTATAAAGGTTAAAATGTTAGGTTGAGGAACTAACTGGCCTTCATCACCTAAATTGGCATCGTTACTAATATGCATTTTATCATTTTCTACATCGTCTATTTTCATATAATGCATAACTTCTTCAAAAGTTTCAATTGATTGCCAATTGCCGTGACATTATAAATAAGAAAAGTTATATCAAAAAATAAATAAATAAATGAATAAACAAAATACATCACTAGATATTATAAAAGATAATGAATGGATGAATAACTTACCTTTCATAATCATCTTTGTATTATCCCCACCTATAATCACATTCTTTTAACATTTAAACAATTACAAAGTATTTTTGTTTAAACCATATAAACCTAAAATCAATATGAAGATTTGCTTATAAACTATAATTAAGAATCCTTTGCCCAATTATAATATATAACTATTTTTAAAACTAATATCACATTTTCACATGAGCTCAATATTTAATTTTTATAAACTTTCAATCAATGTCTTATTTTCTTCATCAAGTCACTTGTTTTATTTCAACTTTAGTAAACATGACTAAAGATAACTGTTTAAAATTATATGAGAAATTTTGACAACGAAATTTATAAATATGTAGAATTTAATAAACCAATATAAATTTTATAAAAATATCAAAATATAATAAACATAAAAAACTATAATATAATTCATTAAATATATCATAATGAAAAGGAAAAAAATACATATAAAACAACAATAAGATAATGTATCATATGTTTAATAACTAATAAAACATATCTAAATAAAAAACACTACATGAAAAAGATAAAGCACTCAAACATCCTACATAATAATACAACAATTAGACTTTAATTTTTGCTCTTTAGTTGTTAAACATATTTTGTTAAGTTAAAAAATTCTATGATATAAAAAACAATTCTAATTTAACATAGTGTATTAAAACACAATGTAATAATAGTAATTAATAAAATAATCAAATTATATAATACCTTGAAGCATTTCCATTTATCGTTAGTATAGTCTTCCTTAATGGGTTCAAGATTTTTAAGAACACCAATTAAATTGATGACTTACAATTTTTCCCTTCTTAGAAAATAAATCCTAAGGTGGCGTTTGATTACACTTTTTAGATGTCTGAGATTTGAATTAGTTGCTTTTTAAGTGCCACAGACGTTTGGTATTTCCTCTTAATACTATATTTGAAATATATTTTCAGATCTTAATTCGTAAGTGGTGGGGCGGGTGCTTAATGCACTTAGATGGTATTTGTTCAACCATCTTGGAGATCGAACTTCTTGCTCATAGTCACACAACATTCCCAACTTTAGTCAACTCGAATTGGAAAAGAAAGGGGTATCTTTTTATCCAAAAAAAATTAATCAAAGGCATAAACTAGAATGAGAATGGCATTCCCTATGTCCCGGGGTATGGGGGAATGCCCATTCCCCTTAGAATGGGAATGGGATACCCATTTTGTTCAACCAAACATCTGGAATCAAAATGAGCCATTTCGATTCTGATTCCAATCTCCTATTCCCTTGAACTCAGGATATTCTTCTTCTTCCTCTCCTCCTCCTCCTCTTCCTCCTTCACTCCTTCTTCCTCTCCCTTGAACTCCTATTCCCTTGTAGTTAGTTAAAACAAAGGAAGAAGGAGTGAAGGAGGAAGAGGAGGAGGAGGAGAGGAAGAAGAAGAATATCCTGAGTTCAAGGGAATAGGAGATTGGAATCAGAATCGAAATGGCTCATTTTGATTCCAGATGTTTGGTTGAACAAAATGGGTATCCCATTCCCATTCTAAGGGGAATGGGCATTCCCCCATACCCCGGGACATAGGGAATGCCATTCTCATTCTAGTTTATGCCTTTGATTAATTTTTTTTGGATAAAAAGATACCCCCTTTCTTTTCCAATTCGAGTTGACTAAAGTTGGGAATGTTGTGTGACTATGAGCAAGAAGTTCGATCTCCATACTAATTAACATTGTTAACCCCACCAGCGGTGAGGGTTCCCGACCCACAGTAGAACTTTGAAAATGTGTTTTTCTTTAATAGCGTATTTTTCAACAATATAGAAAACAATTTATTGCTTTATCATGAAGAGACTTTAGATGATACAAATGCACCACAAAAGATAACCTTGTATAGTTTGTGCAATTTGAGTATAATTGTTGCTCAACACTTTTTTCTAAATTATAAAAATTGTTTGCACTACATCATTTTCAAATTTTCAAACTTATATTTCAATTGTAAAGTTATTCTTCCATAATCATATCCCTACCATTGTGTATTGTATTCATTGAGAAAGCATCATGTTAGGGATGGCAATTTTCTCCATCCCTGACGGGCACCCGAACTTCCCTGACTCCATCAGGTCGGGATAGGGATTGCTTTGGCGAGACAGGGACAATGATGGGGATTAATAGGGATCCTTGACCTAGGTCGGGGATGGGGAGTGAGGTCCTCGCCCCGTCCTAACCCCAATTATATATTAAATACTATTCGTATTAAATATATATTATTATATACATGATATTGTTTATATTATATATCAAAATATTTAAAATATTATTTGCATTTGAAATTTTTTATTTATTTTAAGTAAATTTATTTTTCAAAAAATATTGTTAGCTAAAAAATTTTGGGAATTTGGGTCATTGGGGAACCCATCCCCACTATGAATCAAGGATGGAGGACAACTTTTATCACTCACAAGGATTGGAGTTAGGGATGGGGATTGGAGTTAGGGATGGGGATTTATTCCATAATTGGGGTTAGGAACGGGGAATATGATCCCTGCCCAGATCCACCCCTTTCTCATTCATAGATGTAATAACCCATGTAATGGATGGAATTAATATCTTCCCATGAAAAATGTATTGAACATAGCTTTTAAGAAAGACATTACAAAATTAGGTGATCAAAGACATCTCTCCTGAAAAACTAAAGTGTATTGGAGCATTTCACAGAAGGGCATAAGATATTTCCATCTTTTGATGACTCACAAATACAAAATAAAGAAAATTAGCAACCCCATAATGTATTCAACATTAGCTCTTGACGTGAGATTCATCTACTTTTTATGCAATAGACAAGGAGCGACTAATTAAAACAAGAATGAAATATATTTGTATTAAGTCGGTACACATTTATAAAAAAAAAATCATTATTTATGCAACTACTAAGCAAGTAAGGTAATTGTCTTTGAGAAAAATAAAGTATGAAGAATTTAAATGCAGAAAATTTCAATGTAATTATTTATTTATGCTTTTAAAAACTTAAATGTATATTGTTTTTTCACATAGCTTATCTACAAATGAATCATATTATTAAAATGTATAAGACATTTTAGGTTACTCACTGCTAATACTAAAAATTAAGTAATTAAATCTCTAATGAATATAATGACATGAGTAAGTGCATAACACAGCTAAATTATAACTATATGTCCTACTCAAAGCACTGATTATCACTTTGGCCTTTCACAAATGGTAGTTGATAATCAAATCATATTTTTTTAGTGATTTCAACTACTTCCTCTATCTCATATTCAAATTCTTTTGAATTATAAGGTATTTAAAGTTTTTATGATTAGTAAATATTTCACATTGCTTCATATATAAGTAATGGCTCTATATCTTTAAGGAAAACTACAAACTCTATGTCATGTTTGGGGTAATTTCATATGTTACCACTTTAATATATTACATGATGATACACCTTGAATATTAGTAGCATCATCACAAATGGTAAAACCTCCATTCTTTAAAGAAATTATGAGAATTAGAGCCAATACCAACCACTTCTTTAATTATTGAAACCCTATCCACACTCATTTGACCAGTCAAATTTAACAACTTTCTAAATCAATTGAGTTAAAGGCATGGATATACAAAGAAGATCCTCAACAAACCTCTTATAATACCAAACTAAACCCCACAAATTGCAAATTTTAGTAGGTATCTTGATACAATATCACTTCAACCTTCTTATGATATTCTAATACTTCATTTTAGATGTTACAGAATGCTACACTATCAAGCCAAAAATTACACTTTTTAGTTTTGCATAAAGTTTCTCCACTCTTAGAACTTGCAACACCATTCTTCAATTTTCTTCATGCTCTTTACTCTTCAAAATCACAAAGATATCATCTATAAATACTACTACAAACTCATTCATATAAAAAGGGATTAAACACTCTTTTCATTAGATTCTTAAATGTTATCCATACATTGGTTAACCGAACAGCATTAAAAGAAACTGATAATTTCTACCTCATTATAAAGGTGATTTTAAGAACATTTTCTATTTTAATCTTCAGTTTTGATAATTGGAATGGATGACAATCTTGGAGAAAACTTGAGCACCTTGAAAACTAATGAGAAAAAGATCATCAATCCTTAGTACAAGGTACTTAATCTGCATTGTGACATTGTTTAACTCTCTATAGTTAATGTAGAGCTACATGCTTCCATCCTTATTATTTACAAATAGAATTACAACACTCCAAGGAGACACACTAGGCCTAATGAACATTTTTTCTAACAAGTCTTGCAATTGTTCTTTTAGCTCCTTTAACTTTACTAGAGTCATCTTTGCGGCCTTAGAGATATGTCCTATGCTTGGATTTAATTAAATGGAGAACTCAATTTCTCTATACAGAGGCATCCATGGAAAGCCCCTTAGGAACACATTCTGAAATTCGTTTACAATTGGAATATCCCCAATATTTAATTCTTCTAGCTAAAATTCTTTATAACAATCAAGTAAGTTTTGCAACATCTACTCAAAGCAAAGATGACCCAAGCAACATTTACCACGCTACCTACAAAAAAAAAATTCAAAAAATCACCCTATTTTCTGAACAATCCACGAAGGCTTAATTGGCTATTAGCCAAGCCATGTCAAAATTATACCAAAATCTCTTAGTTCTAGTATCATTGGGTTAGCTAAGAATTCCCTAATATCAACTTTAACTACACAAAACTTACACACATGTTTAGTAATCAAAACATCCCTTAATGGGGTTTCAATAGATAACTCAATCTTATAATGGACAAATATCCAACCATTTGTTGTAGCATTTGATAATCCCAAAAGTATTCTTAAGATTGGTTTGGTCATAACATTAATTTGGGGTATTTGACCTCCATTAAAACCCCAACATTGCCAGCATAACTTTTAACATCCTTTTATCAATAGGAACCATTGGGTTGTTAGCTCTAACATCTTATAGCATGGGAGGTTTTAGGAACATTTGATAACTTCTTTGAGTGTGGAGGTGTAGTGACCTATTTCATCAATTGTCACAAAATTTTCAACTACTCATTGATTCACTTTAGCAAAGTAAACTAAATTGTAATCTAGGGTCAACTAAGGAAGCAATAATAAAATACAATTTATCAAATAAATCATCCAAAATTATCCTAACTTCTGCCTTTCACCGGAAACCTAAGCAATTCTCTAATAATCATAACCTAAACTTTGATACCATTAAATTATGCACACCTTGGACATAAGTCAAGAACATAAAAGCATCATAACTTCTTTGAGTGTGGAGGTGTAGTGACCTATTTCATCAATTGTCACAAAATTTTCAACTACTCATTGATTCACTTTAGCAAAGTAAACTAAATTGTAATCTAGGGTCAACTAAGGAAGCAATAATAAAATACAATTTATCAAATAAATCATCCAAAATTATCCTAACTTCTGCCTTTCACCGGAAACCTAAGCAATTCTCTAATAATCATAACCTAAACTTTGATACCACTAAATTATGCACACCTTGGGCATAAGTCAAGAACATAAAAGCGTCATATGCTTATAGAACATGCGAATCTAACATGTTTATAACCATAGTAAAGATCTTCAAGAATAAATTTTAATACCTGAAAATAAAAGTTCTCCAGATCCATTGAATTGTTTTTATATCAAAATATACTAAAACCTCAAGTTAACATAATGAGCTCAAAATCTATATGAAACCAATAATAAATTCAAAAGAAATTTCCATTGACACCAATAATCAAATAACTAACTAGTGAAGTCTAATCCTTATACCATGGTGAAAATTTTAATGAAGGAAAGGTGTAAGCATTGGAAAATGGCTCACTTGGGCTAGATTTGAAGTCGCCACCCATCAACTAAGGAAATGGTGGTGATAGGACCTTCAGGAATGACATAAAAAATCATTTTCATTTTTAGTGACTCCAAGGCCCGAGGCACTAACTAAACCAGTCCGGGTAAGACTTGGATAGGTGAGGGAAGTGGTTAGGCACCCCTCTCCCGGGTCTGATAGGTGGAGCCCACATGGGATTTCAAACAAATACAATTATAAAAGTGAGATTACTTAATCAAGCAGAACCTATATACTAATATCATAAAAACAAAACAGAATAACAAATCAACACAAAGAAAGATCCTTCCTAAATATTTTATTTTATTTTTATTACTTTTTTGTCTTCTTTTTTTTACTCTATTTCCTTTTTCTAATTTTATCTCCTTTTTATATTATGTTTTATTTTATTTATATTTTCTCTTTTTATTTTTGGAGCCATTTTTTATTTTTTATTTTATACCTTATTTCATTTTATTTTATTAATTATCTATTTTATTATTTTTTAGGAGATCCTATTTCTCTATTTATTTCTTTACTATTAATTGAACTTATTCTCTTTGTTGCTACTTCTACCAACTTCTTTTTTCTATATTTTTTATCCATCCCTCTTATGATTATACCTCTCCTTACAATCTTTTTTTTTTTTTTTGAATCACTCCTTTACCTCCTCTAGTTCTGATTTACAAACCTACTAGAATACTATTGCCTTGCTCTCATCCCGACTAAGAAAATAAAACAAAGGAAAGCATAAACTAAACTATTCGACAACTATGAAACATGATTAATATCAGCCCTATACATAGTAGAACAAAATGGGAAGCATTTTATTAGCAAGCCCAAAAAAAGAAAATATGGTATTTCATTTTCAAAAATAAAATCAAATGGAAGCAAACTTAACAAGGAACTAACAAATGATCTAGATGCATCAGTTTAGTAAAGAAATGACGATCACTGAGATTGAGTAGGAATATATGGTTTATAAGAGCTGGTTCAGTGGAGCTTCATCACTAACTCCTTCGACTTTCACTCCCTCCCTCAGATCGTAATCAATCTAAATACAAGAGAAATAGAAAATGACTGCAACAAGGCTAACTACATGGAGATGATGAGGCGTATCTGACGATGTCTAGGCCTGAAATCGATAAGTGAACAGAGCAACTAGGATAGTGACCAGAACTTACGATCAGTAGTTCGGTGAGAAGAAATGGCACTTTAGGTGTGGACTTCGTCTGAACCGAGAGAAGAGATCCCTGGGTGATATCTCCTATCACCGGCTTACTCCACTCAAATGGTGAGCAAAATCAGAGAACAAAGCTCATGTAATCGGTTGAGTAATATGAAGGGTGATTTGAACCTATATATTAGAGTTTTTGTTTGTCTTTTTAGGGGTGTCATTGGAAAACAAAAAGTTGTATGATTACACTTTAAGAGATAAGAGATAAGAGGAAACAAACAACAATTTTTCTCTTAAAATTAAAAGATTCCTCTTAAGAGATAAGAGTTAAGAGGAAACTGACATGCCCTCAATGTATAATGGATTATCAAATTAAGTCCCTTGAAATAATTAAAAATTTATCAAAACAATTTCAAACTACAATTGTCCAAAATTTTGCTTATACTCAACAGTTTCATAACCAAAATAGTAGTCTCCCTGACCTAATAAGGTCGGGGAGTCAAAGTTGCCAATAGGGACAAGGAAAATTGTCATCTCTAATGAAGGCATGTATGATTCAGGTTGGTTAATGAGTAATGGCTCAACCTTAACCCAACCCAAACTTAAATTGGGTTCTTAGTTTCTTATTAGTAAAATATAAAAACCTCCCCTGATTTTTTTCACAATCATAAAACCTCCCCTATGTTTTGGTTAAAACAAAAATCTCCCCTATACTTTCAATATATTGACAATCACTTCCCACCATTTGGCCAATAATGGAGACAAGGAAGTTACGAAATTGCCCCTAGTACATGTTAGAGTAATATTCAAAATAAGTATTCCATATTTACCCTTCTAGACTTCAATTGACTGGAACCAAGGTTCAAAGTATCGACACATGCCTGTATGAGTGTTTTTTTTTTTTATGTTTTTTTTTTCAAGACTGGTTCAGAGGGGTTGGTTTAAGTCCCGACTACCATCCGAACCATAGTCTAACCTGATACAACCCATGGAGGGACATATCAGGAAGCCATCGGCATGACATGTATTGACCGATACATGCCGATGTGTGTAGATACTTTGAACCTTGGCTGAAACAACTCAAAAACCACCAAGAACTCACCCACCAACATCTGTCTTCATTTTGTTGTGCTTCATTGCCACCAAAATGTAGATCAATGTTCAACTTATAAAAGAGGGGATCCATTTATCGTGCATCACTTTGCAACTAGCACCACCACAACCCATGATAACTCTACCATTTCTCACGCAGGCCAAGACAAATACTAGCAGCACCGGTCACCATTCTCTTTGTGTTGGTTGATTAACTTCAATGCACCATCAACAATCTTACTTGCCAGATTTCTCCTATTGCTCATTGACTATACCTTATTCGATCAGCTATTCAACTCTTTGTGTTATTCCCATCACACAAGGGGACCCAAACACATTTGATCCAATATTTGAAGAGGATTTAACAGACCTGCAATTTCTTTATTTCCACATACACAATATGCAAGTATACTCCACATTGTTGTTTTACATCTCGGATTGCAAAGATACCACAATTGCAACGAAGTACTACAGGAAAAATCCCACAACACAACATCAACCACCATCAGAAAAATCCTAAACAGGTGGGTCATATGAATGGATGATCTTGATAACATCATCTTTCACCATCATTTGAAAATTCAAACGATACCAAGCTAATTAGCTCCTTGTTCAATTTTGATGATTCGGGAAAAATCCATCACATTCAATGGTATATCTAAAACTGGTTTCCATGATTTTTGTTGGCATGCACATACATCTCAACGTGCATAGGGAATATCTCTAGTGTTTATCATTGTGAGATATTTTCAATGCACAGTCGGGATGTGCTGTGGGGCGCATCCCCCCTTGGGCACGAATGTGAATTCCCTACTTGCTTTAAATCAGAATTGTTCAGCCCAAGGGGAGTTCAGATCTGTGCTCCACAATGCCCACAACACATTCCGACTTTAATGGGAACATTTCTGTCTCCCCATGATGGCGCCCCCTTGTGGGGCGCAGATGTGAACTCCCCAACGGGTGGGATTCAGTCAGTGTTGAAATGTTCGACTTCTACAGGAGACTGGAGGTTTTTTACTATTGTCAGGGGAAGTTAAGTTTTTATATTTTATCCTAATTTTAATCCTAATTTGAACTTCAACCCAACCCATTGGGTTCGGTTCGGTTCAACCCGGCTCAAATTGCAACCATTACCAAAAGAAAGAACCGGTAACAGGAAATCCAATCGACCAATGTCCCAACAAGGGTGAAAGGGGAATTCCACAAAAAAGTTTCATTCTTAAATCCCAAACCGGGGTTTAAGAGTTAAGACAAACTGGGGTTAGGTCATTTCGCCCTCTGGCCTCTTCTTTATATACGTCCCCTCCCCACCACCGCACGTACTACTTACTCCATTATAGTTTTCAATTTTCACTCTCGAGTCTCGTCTATCGCGTCGCTTCTCCGAGGACAGAAAGGCAAAAGGTGCCTTTTTTTCCTTTCAAGATCAAGATGGAACGACGATCCGGTAAAGCGGTCGCTAGGGTTAGGGTTTGACAACCGGAAGGTGATCGGAAGAGGGGCCTCGAAATAAGCCCTAGTGTATAGCCCTCGATTTGCAGATATCATGGCTCGCCAGGAGAACTCATTTGCCCTATTGGGGGATGAGGAGGGTGACGATGTCAATGCTCTCCTTGCCAACGTCGCCGCCAAGGTTGCTGCTTCGCCGCCGGCAGAGAAGAAGCAGCCTCAACAGAAGGCGCAGCAGGCTTCGTCAGCTCCTGCTGCTAAGTTCCCTTCGAAGCCTCTTCCGCCTGCCGAATCTGGTGAGTGTTCTTTGTTCTTTGTTTAAATCTATCCATTTTTTTTTTCTGATTGGTTAGGGTTATTGGTTGTTCTTGGGTGTCCAAATTCTTCAATTTACTTTATCTTTCATGTTGTTTCTTTCTTTTTCTTTTCTTTTCTTTTCTTATTTTTAAATCATACTTTTCTTGGTGTTTCTTCCAGTGAGAGCAGAGAGAGGCAGGGGAGGAAGAGGCGGCCGAGGTGGTCGTGGGCTAGGAAGGGGTGGCTCGGGTGGGAGCGAAGCCGGGCAGTACGGGAATGGCCGTGCCAATGGTTACCAACGGAACTATGGTGGGGAATCTGATGGGAATGCTGCTGATGATGGCTGGCGTGGCGGGCGTGGCGGTGGTCGTGGCAGGGGAAGAGGCGGAGGGCGTGGCCGAGGAAGAGGGTTTAATGAAGATCGTGGTTTTGGAAATGAAGGTCAGGCTGGTGCCAATGAAACCCAGGGTCAGACTGGCGGTGATGGTTGGGAAGAGGGGACTGAATCTCAGGGAAAAACTTATGGAAATGAGAATCGTCATTTTAGAAATGACAATAGGGCGTTCAGGAATGAAAATCGGAATGGGAATGACGAAAGAAGGGCTTATGGTGCTGGAAATCGTGGCTTCAGGGGTGGAGAGGGCCGGTTTGGTGATCGTGACGGGGCAAGGTATGGTAGGGATACTCCGAATGGTTCAGAGAAGGTGGAACTTGGTGATGGGAAAGAGCAACCTGGAAACAATACTGATAACAACAACGGCGGAGATGAATGGTATATCTCATTTTATGTTTGAAAGTCCTCTTTTCTTTAACTATTTTGCACTTTATGTCATGCTTGAAACTTTAGTTGTTTTCTTCTTTACTTGTACACTTCTTTTTGTTGTTCGATTTTGTGTTTTCTTGTTGTTTGATTCTTACAGGTGTTATACATTTTTCTAACTGTAGTCTATATGATTGATGTCATTAAATTGACTAATTAGAGTGCATAAAGTCGTTCTCTCTTATTAGGCTTATAAAAAAAGTCGTTCTCTTATTAGGCTTATAAAAAAAGTCATTCTCTTATTAGGTAGCATCACAATTTCCCATTATTGCAAATTTTATGGTCTTTGAAATTTACAGAAGTAGTTTTTGAATGCTATATGAACTGACCAAGTTTACACAACCAAACTATATTATGCTAAATGGAAGAAGATACGTTAACAGTGCCAACATATTTCTTCTTTCTTTTTCAACGTTTTGATGCCACTAATGAAGACCTCATTGGTTGCTTTAATGAGCAGCATAGCCTTTACCCGGGGGAGATCAATCCCTATGGATTATTCTTTTTACATCTCTCTCTCTCTCTCACTCCCTCTAGGTTTCTTCTTCTTTAGTATCTTGTCTGTAGGGGTCCAACATGAGTGGGCCTGGGTTGAGCATTTGTTAAATTTTGAAGGGGTCCAGTCCTTGTGGGAGAAATTCTACAAATTGGGTACTTGATTTGCACCTTGCTTGTTTGCAGTCTTTTTCCTTTTGTTAATTTTCTCATTGAAATAGGTGCTTAGCACGGTGCATAGCTATGGTTTATTGTCATCAGAGGTTGAAATCAACTTATTTTCTTGGGCTGGAAGCTATATTTGTTTGTCCAATTTTGAATTTGAATTTGATGTTGGTAAGGGTGATTCAATTTCAATTTGATTATAATTGTATTGAATGTGGACCCCACCCCACATCTATTATAGGGTTTGACTATGATACTGGAAAAACTTGTAATCAATCAATTGGTATCGTACAAATGGTAACCAATCAGGTGCTATTTATTAGAATTTATGGGGGTTATGATTCATCAAAGTTCTGGTCTCTTGTCTTTTCTGGCAGCATAAACTTTCCTATATATAATTTAAAACGTATCTATAGTAAAATTGGCTTGAATGTTGATTTTTTACAATAAAAGCTATCACAATGATTAGGTTGCTGGGAAGGGTTGCCTCTGATTGGGTGCTCATCCTACTGGATTTTGCTCAAGTGTCTGCATAAGATTTGGGGTTTAATTTTTTGGACTGTTATTGAGATCTAAGAATGTAATCTGGAAAGTTTTTTGTAATGGTTTGTGGTGTAATCTCTACACTAGGCTGTAAGATTTGATGTTTTATTTTCATTTAATTTTTCTGCTATTAACAAAAAAAGTTATTTTTAATTCATTTTATTCTTTACATGCAATTATCAACTAATCAAAGTCTTTTTTTAGTTCATTTTGATCATTTTTAGTTCAACTTATTAATGATATTCAATGTGCAATTGCTATCTGAGTTCAATGTAAATCCAGTATAAATTCCACAGGTAAGATCAGAATGTGATTGCTAAAAAATCAAATTTGGGTATAGGTATATCTGATTTGATCAAATGTTTGCAGCCCTACTTTTCCATCAATCATCTGATCTGTCTTTATATTTCTGACCTATCTTGTTATGTGTCAAATTTTCTTTGTATATACTAATAGGGGACATTCTGGCTTATCTTATTGCTAAAAGAGATGGATTTTTTTTTTCTGTTTATTTCATTTTGATTCTCTATTCTATCAATGTTTTTTATGCTGCTTTAATGCTGTTAGTTTACTTGGACCTATTTTTTTGGACAGGGATGTTCCTGTGACTACTGAATTACCAAAGGACATGGAATCTGAACAGGAAAAGGTTGAACAAGGCACAAACCAGGATGCTTCTGACAAAAAGCCGGAAGAAGAGGATAAGGTCAGTTTACAGGTTGCTGCACAGCATTCAAGTCTTCAACCCTTAATGATCTGAGACAACTAAAATGCTTTTTTTTTTCTTTTTTTTTGTTCAATAATTATCTTACAGGAAATGACCCTTGAAGAATATGAGAAAGTACTTTATGAAAAGAGGAAGTCTCTGGAAGCATTTAAATCTGAGGAAAGAAAAGTTACCCTTGACAAAGACTTTGAGTTGATGCAACTTATTGAGAAAAAGAAGGAGGACACCCTTTACGTTAAGCTGGTGAGTATACCATAAACCACTAGTTGTCTTTTATTTGTGTGCTTAGTCTTCCATTTTCCAATTCCATTTTGTTTGTTTACTGTTGTTATCAGTAAAGTCAAGTCATCCAGGCAATGTTAGGTGTTTTGGACTGGCAAGTCAAGTCAATGCCTAGGCAACAACTGTGTTGCTGCTGATAAAAAAACAACAAGGTGTTGTTTGGGCAACCGAAATAAATAAGTGTGAATACAAATTTTACAATGTATAGATGTCACCATTATTAACATCATCTATGCCTATCCTAATTATATTGGATTGGCTACAATGTTTTAAAAGCTTAAGGTGCAAGGTGAAGAGCATACCTTTCTGAGGCAAGGTGCAAAGTTCTTAAAAATTTCATAAACAAGCAAAAAAGCAAAAACAAAGCAAGAATAGTATTAATTGAAAAAATGCTAATGTTAGTTTTAAACTAAATGGTACAAAAAGTTATTAGCTCAAATTAAAACAAATAAGCATAACATATAAAACATATTCAAATGAAGATGCAAAAATAAATTCAAGCATAACAAGCAAAACATATTCAAGCACTCAACATTTCAATTGTGTGGAACTTTTATTCTCTTTATTTCTTTTTTTTTGTTAAATTTCAATTTCTTTATTTCTTCCACAATCACATTACTTCAAACAGCTGATGTGATGTTAAGCATCTTGCGTTCCTAATCCTATGAGCCACCTTTGTACCAAGCCCCTTGAAGCAATATGTCTATGCTAGGATCTTAAATTCTGAATCCACATGTAAAAATTGTTTTTTTAGTTTTAATTATAGTTTATCTCTTTAAAAATATCTTCTATTAGGAATGAATGATCACCATTAGAATAAAGGGTGGTTTTCGAAGACCCTGGCCTGACCACAGTGCTTCAAAAAGTGCAAAAAGGCGTAAAACTTAACTGAGGCATGCCCCTGAACTGAAGCACAAAGTGCACCAGCACCAGGAGTGCCATATCGCTACATGAATCCTGTTTCACCATTCTGTTCTGTTTAGTGCAATATCATTAGATGTTAATTATACATAATTGTTATATGGTTACACGTAAATTATAATCCATTAAGCTACAAAATTAAATTGGAAGATGATTTAATTGCAACTTGCAACTGATTTTCATAAACAAATAACAGGATTCTTGAATGGGCTCTCTGGCTTAACATATTAATAACCATGGTTTTTACCCAACATATGTTGCTTGCAGTGTCAATATATTAAGGGGGCATACAGCTTGCAAGACAGTTGAATTATGATAAATTGGTCATTGAAGAGGGTACTCTAAGTTGGTAGTTGTCCTGGTTTTATAGGGATGAAAATCAAAAGATTCAAATGACTTACCAGCAATGACTCTTAAAATTCAATGAAAAGAGCAGTTAATGGGATGACAAATACTCTAGCCAAGCAACGGGTTGATAGGGTTCAATTGTAATTTGATGTGCCTTGGGAGAGGCTGCACCTTTCACTTCTTCTTAGTCCCCTTGTAATAGTTTCTCTTTATAGTTACTTTTAATAAAATTTAAAGTTAATAATTTTATATAGAAGGGGGCAAATTACTTAGTGTTAAGTTGTCACCTGGATGATCTCAATGCCTAGGCAAAACTTTGACTACACTCATTAAAAAGTAGTGATCATATTACCACTAGGATGGAAATGAGAAGCATAATGTATATCTATATATTAAAACAAGGTTGTTCACACTGGCACCGTTCTTTTTGCTGTTAGATGTGGTTTGCATACCACCAATGGTAGACTGTGAAGGTTGCATGAAATTCATCTCCAAAAATAACACAATATCAGGCGTAGGTGGGAATTGGGAAAGGAAGCAAGAGAAACACAAATGGAGAACTGCATGGGATTGGGCGAGCCCATTCTCATGGAACCAGTGATCAATTGTCTCAAAAGCCAAACTTTTTGAGTAATTAATGTATGCATAAGATACAAGGGTCTCTGTAAAGGTGAAGACAACAAAAGCAGTCTCTGGAAATGAATGCAGAATGGCAGTGTAGACATCTTACGAGGGAGACAATCAACCTAAAGAAAAATAGCTGTTGCTGTTCAATGGACTTACAGAGATGCCAATGGTTTGGCAGATGGGTTAGCAAGACAAGGGGTTAAATGAGGGAATTTGTTCTGGGGAATGGATCACTTCTTGATGTACTGTATATGCGATTAGAAAAGTTTAGGACTTCAGGGTATTGCCATCCTAACCTCTGGGATGGCTGTTTCCTTTCTTTATCTCTCTAATAATGTAAATTTCTGTTATTCATAAGAAAAACACAAACTATCAATCATCCTTAACATAAGCACTAGGGTGGTTTTAGTAAGTTCAATATATTGGCCAGTAAGGGTTGGATTTAGCCTAATACTGTAACCTACCCATACTCATACAGATTGTAAAATCCCCAAACTTGCCCCCCACAAATCAGTTTTTTCAGACGAAAAAAGCCCTGTCAAGGAGGGTACTGTTGATTAGGGTGGAAATTTTCATCTCTAGAAAATATAATGTTAAGGGAAAACTTTGGCATCCCACTTCAAGGGTGCTGAGTTCATAAAGTGGGAAGAATGCCAATTCACACGTGGGTATATCTATAATTAGGAGTGTCTTAGAGTTGGCACCATGAAAAAAGTACTAGCCATTTTCCTATCAACTTAGATGATTGCAGGTTTTTTGGTTGCATAGAATTCGGTTGTACATTTGGGCAAAGAAGATGAAGTAATCAGACATTCCTTACCCATTTTACGATCCTTGTAAAATACAATGTTGCCAGCACTTAATACTGTATTTGCTACAGTACCAAATTTGTAACTCATAATTAACAGTTTCTAGAAAACTGGACTGGACTGACTGGTTGAATGTGACCTGGCGCCCTAACCAGTTTGGCCATATCCCACTAACCAGACTTGCTGAAAATCAGCTGAAAACTGGCTGATCAGCTGGTTGAGCCAGAAAACCGTTGAATCTGTCTCGGTTTCATGAACCCACCCGGTCCATATATAAGTGAAATTTTAAAATGTTGTTGACAAGATTTGAACTCAAGGTTTTTTATTTTCACAAATTACTTAATTACCACTAATCCACTTCTTTACCTATGCTAATTAATGACTATTTATTATACATATTACATTATTATTCATATATTTTAAAGAAAATGTAAGTTAAAAGGTTTGAATCCTAGTCATTTATTTTAAAAATTAAGAAGTTTACCATCAATCCATCATATTTAAGTAGATCAGAAGGTGTAAAATATATTATATATAGTATTTACATGACCCGTGGTATACATATCTATATTGCCACTCTATTATGGTTCAACCTCTGGTTTGACCTGTGAACCTCTCCCTTCTCCGGTTCTATACCTGGTCCGGTTTTCTGAACATCGATAATTAGTTTGGCCTTTATGTGCTTTAACCAAAATGGTTCTTTCAGCCTAGTTTAAAGTTTAAACACAATAGCGAAATTTTATATTATTATTCTTATTATTATCATTTTCAAAATTATTTTTTATTATTTTGAAAACAATAAAAATTTACAAAAAGTAACTAATAAAAATAATATTTTTAATAAAGATTTAAAACAATTTAAATTAATTCAAATTAAAAAAAATATAAAAAATGTATTAACTTTTATTAATAATTCTTGGATTGGAACTGGATGGGCTTGACCCATTTAGAAATGTCAAAAGGGATTTCCTGTAACGATGCATTGCACAGGGTAGCAATATGCAACTCAGCCAATGGCTGTCACCACATTCTTGAACTAAAAAACAAACCGAAATGTATTTACAATGCAATCCCTATTAAAACATCTTTTGCTGTCCCAACATGCGGTAAAGCTCCTGCCACACTGTTAGAAATCAACCCTAGGGATTGATTTGAACAAGTTCATAAAAGGCCATTGTCCAATGTTTGTACCAACTATCTGGTGTATTGGGAGGTTCATACTAGCCCTTAATAGCTTAGCCTTTCGGATCAGATATCCTAATACCAAGGGCATTTAACATTTGAAGAGAACCATGATATATAAGAGGGGATTATGGCATTTGGATGTTCATATTTGTACCATATTTGTTGCCTAGGCAAATATGCCTCCAAATTAATTTGATACCTAGTTGGTCTCAGTATGCCTAGGCAATACATTGACTACACCGTTTGTTATTTATATTGCAAATTTACAATGTCCATGAATGTTTAAGGTGCTTTTCTCTTGTACTTTTCAGAAAGCTGAGAAGGACAAACTTAAGAAGAAGGATAGCCTTGACAAGGAGGAGAAAGTTCGTAAGGTAGTTGATGTTTACTTATTTTCTTGATTTCTGGCATGAATTCTCAAACTGATGTGCTTCTTTGTATAATTTATTGTTTACCTTTCTTGGTTATGTGAAGATTTGTGCTTCGGAAGTGTTTTATGTACATGGCAAAGTTTTATGCTTCCTTTGCCATATGATTTCCAATATGCCTTTTCTGTGCCTGTTTTTAGATTCCTGGCATCTTGTTCATGTTTCCTCATATTTTGTCTGCCTCATTATTTGCACTTCTTGCAAATCATATTTAATGTGTTATCTGAATGCATTTCATACTTAGGGTAGTTAATAAACCAATAGCTTGTTTCATAGTTGTTTTTTGATCAGCATGCTTTTTCATGGGTGCTACTACAAAAAATAAGCTGAAAGCAGCAGTGATGACACGATTTCACAAAACTGTTTATGAAAAATAATGAATAAATTCAAGTTTTTAGCAGTTGATTAACCCCCTCCCCCTGGTTTGAACAATTAAGTAGTGTGGAAGTGATACTCTATTGGGTAAAATAAGGTGCTAGTTCTTTAGCTGATGCCTTGCCAAACAAGGGGTGGGGATGGATTATGGATATACTCTTCCGGGCTCAATTGTAAGGAAAAGGTAGAGTTTTATTTTGGGGGGAGAAGTGATTGGCTTTATCTCTCTTCACTCAAGTTTATAATTCTTCGTAAATGAAATTCACAGTTATTGGTTAAAAAGCATATACTCCTTTTAGCATTTCCCGAAGAAAAGTTAAAGAATGCTTAATTAATATGCTTCTATTTTTGTGCCATGTATGGATAGTGGTGAACATATACGAGTAACAGCTGAGGTTGTTGTTTTCCCCCCAACCCTGACTCCTTAAAAGGGCTTAATTAATGTGTACTGTCAAGAACCAAAATCAGATATAGTATGTGCAGTTGTTGAGTTAGATTTCTGGAGCAGTGTTATATTGGATATTATCCAAGTTTCTTTTAAAATAGTGCTTATTTTTACCACATTCGGTTCTTATGGTAGATATTCTTACATCCAGTGTTTTTATGGAGTTTTAGAGCTTTCTTTAGGTGTTCATGTTCTCAAAATGTGAAATGTGCTTTTATTTCAGTGCAAATATACACAGATAGTGTGTAAAAGGATGACTATATTCACTAGAATCTTGTTTTTTTACACTTATGTTCAATTTATTTAGAATATCATAAAAATAATAAATGGAGAAATACAATAAGTTAAACTCCCCAAGGTTGCCCCAAAAACAAAATATACCACCTCCTGATGGTTAACTTTGAAGGGCAGGTTCCTATTACAACTCAACTCCTTCTCTGTGGCTACAACATTTTGTAGGACATTTATCTATCAAAAAAAAAAAACAATTTGTAGAACATTTGCTATTTCGCAGATGCCAGTAGACCAATTTCCATTCTGCATCCACCCATTGATCACCTATCAGTCTTCTTTACCACGTATTCAGTGAGTTAGTTTATACTTGCGTTTGATCGTCCTCTTGAGCGTTTATGTAGTTGTTAAAAGCAGTCCGGATGAGCTGGAGACAAAAAACATACACACCCGGCTGAACTACCTATCACAGTTGAAGCCCCATCTGAGACCCAGCTGTATTAAATACTGGCGTGTCCAACCGTGATAAGTAATTCAGCCGGGTGTATATGTTTTTGTCTCCAGCTAATCCGCCAGGTTACATAGTGTTGGTAATAAATATTAGGGCATATCCAGTTTTGCTAAACAGTAAACTACTCACCACTTTACTGAAGACGCTATGAGTGAACAATTTTCTAGCAACCTTAATCTTCTGTCTCTAAAATTATATCTTACGAGATTGAAGGGTTGCTTGTATTTTATATTGGTGACTGTCAAACAGGGAAAAAGAGATGAAAAGAAATGAAGAAGGCTTTACTTTGCATTGTATTATCTTGTTCTGTTTTGCAGTCGCTGAGCATAAACGAATTCCTGAAGCCGGCGGAAGGTGAGAGGTATGCACGAGGAGGACGTGGTGGACGAGGTCGTGGACGTGGGGAGCGTGGTGGATTCAGGGGAGGATTTTCAGGGCAGCCAGGTAGCAACGCTGCTCCTGCACCTTGCATCGAGGACCCTGGTCAGTTTCCTCTTTTGGGGGGAGCTGTCAAGGCTTGATTTTTGTTAGGATATAATGTTAGTTTTTTCCTCTTTTTTCGTCTTTCCCCCCTTAAAGTACTAGTTTTGCCTTTTTGGTCTCAGTGGATCAGATTCTCTTGCCTCTTAGTTTTTTTCTAGCTAAGATCTTGGACATATTTCAGTGAGATCTAATATTATCTTATCATTATTGTCGATTATCATATTAGATCTGTCTGTCTGTTTGTCTGAGTTTCAGTTACTCTTATTAACAATTTTAGTACAAACCTGTTTCTTTAAGAGTTTCTTTAAGAGAAGTGTCGACTAGGCGTTAGTTTGTTTCGGATACGTTCATTCTCTTGCTGTTTTTGTTAGCTATGATTTGTGGGCTATTGATGTTACCCTTTGGGTAGAAAATTTCAAATTCCCCTTCTTGTTTGGTAAGATCCTTTGCTGGTTTTAGGGAGACTTGGGATATAATCCTGCCTGCGCCAGACTTTCTATACTTATTTTTTTTTTCTGAAAAACATTTTTTTTTTGTATTTAGTTAGTAGTTTTGTTTTGTTTTGTTGCTAAAATGGTTTCTTGCAATCATATAAAATTGAATGGAGGTATTTTTTCCCGTACTTATTCACACGGACTGTTTTTTCTTGATTCAAAAAGCTCATTTTGAGCTTATTTACCAAACAAATTTTAACCGACTCTTGGCTTCTCCAATATGAAAAGCATAAAATCCCCCTCGGAGAAACTTCCAAGTGCGGCCTAAGCTCTTTTAGTAATACGAAACTATGAAAACAAATGAACATAGTCTCCTCATCACTCTCAAAAGGGAGAACCACACTGCTGAAAAGTTTCAATGACCTAAATCGTCATTTAGTGGCGGAGCCTTTTTTATGGAAAGCTAAAAGTAATTCTATCCTTTGAATACTGATGACTTTCTCTCGTTGAAGCCTATCAAGGGAGTATTCATGGGTTTGATGTTTTCTTGTAGATGCAGTTTGTTGAATGTGTCATTGAACAATATATTTGTCGATATGCCTGAGTCGATCAGGACGTGCTTCATTTCAAAATCATTGATTTTTATTTTTGTGACAAGCACGTCATCGTGGGGGTACTGGATTCCGTGCGCATCATCTTCGGTGAAGAATAGGGGTTCTTTTAACCTTGGCCACTTCTGGGGGTTTTGCTCATCTCTCTCTAATTCACAAGTTTACGTCTTTACCGTGGTTGATGTGCAGCCCATGACAATCGATTTGCTGGTGATCATGTGAATTATCCCTCGAACCAGTCTTTCTTCGGGCAGTTGTCTCTACGGCTGTTCGCTTTGCTTATTGTTGGAGCATCTCTACCTTGCTCCCCCTACTAATTTGTTTATTTTTTTTTCTTTTAATACAAAGTTTTTGAGATATCTGCAACGGTGAGTTCCTCGATCTTGTCGCGGAGATTTTTACAATTCTCGGTGTTATGACTATGGTTTCTGTGGAAGTGGCAGTATACATTCATGTTCCTGGTATTCGGATCCCCTTTTCATCCGAGGTGGCCACTTCACATAAGAAGCGTCCTTGATCGCCATAAGGATCTCTGCTCGTTTTGCGTTCAAGGGCGTGTAGTTTGTCTTTGCAACTGGAGGAGTTCGGAAAGGCTGATCCGGTTTACTTCCTCCTCTAGTTGGTTCATCCTTCTGTTTATTATCCCCGTTAGTTGAGGCTTCACCTTCTCTCTTCCTCTTCTTTGGTGGATTCTTGCTTTTCTGGTTCATCTCTTCTTCTTTTCTGATGAATTGGTCAATGAGCTTGAGGAACTCGGTAACATTTTTGGGCTTGTTTGCAACCACGTGCCACTTGAACTCTTTGTGGGTGATGCCTCTTTTTGCTGCTGTGAGTCTCACAGCAGGATCCAAGTCGGGGATCTACAGGCATGTGCCGTTAAAACACTTGATGTAGCTCCGGATTGATTCTTCCTCCCTCTGCACCATGTCGAGGAGGCTTTCCTAGGACCTCGGACACCTCATGCTAGTGATGAAGTGCGAGGTGAAGATCTATACGAACTATGCCCAACTCTTAATTGTCCCGGGCGTGAGGTTTCTATACCATGTGCGAGCTACTCCTTTAGAGGTTGTGGAGAAAGCAACGCACATGCATGGTTCATCAGCCCCGACTAGGTGCACCTGTGATTGAAATAAATCTACGTGGTCATTCGGGTTGAACAACCCATCGCACTTGTCCAGGGGAGGTACCTTAAAATCTTTGGGCATTGGGACAACCAGGAGCTTGGGGGATAAAGGAGATGACACAAAAAGGAGCGGGGTGGTCTTCACTGTTCCTGAGCTCGCCTCTTCTTTGCCTTTGGGCTGTTTCGGGCTGACTTTGGACTGTAGCTCAGCGAGCCTTGCAACACTGCTAGCGTTGCTTCTTCACTAGCTCTGCATTAGTGCTACTGGCTTCTGCCTTGTCAGGCATGGTTCTGGCCGGGAGTTGTTTAGATTGTTGGCTATGACTGCTGTGGACTGAGGGGCATTGTCTAGAGTCCACGACCAGGATCCCAAAACGATTTTCTGCAAGTGGAACCTCGAACTGTGAAGGCCGAGGTGAAGCGGCTTTGGTGGGCTGGGTGTCCTCCGACCTATTCACTTGCTGTGAGGCGGGAGGAGTAACCTGTCTCTCCCTCCTACCGTGGGACGAGACCTGGCTCCCAAGAGGGTTATGGATTTGGGAGGTCTCTCCCCGACGAGGAGGGCGCTCGCTCTGACGGCGAGGCTTGGTTTGTTGTGTGGCCGGATGCCGAGGTGGAACCGACTGCTGATTCTGAGGCAGCGGGGGGAACTGTTGTTGGTATTGTTGCTGATAAACATGGTGTAGGACTTACTGTTGGTACAGTTGAAACTACTGGACTTGTTGCATTTGGGCTTGCATGGCCCGCATGTAGTGTACCAGGTCGTCAAGTTGACTTTGTTTGACCGCCGGGGGAATGACAGAAGGTTCGGCGAAGGTTGCACCCACCGTGATAGGGAGTGGGGCATTCACCGGTGCAATGACTAAAGGCACATTCAGAGTGGGGACCCCGTTTGTAGAGAGAGGTACGGTGAACTGTCCGATGCACACTGTTGGGACCTGAAGTTGCCCCCCGGAGGTGTTCATGTCGGCGTTTTACTCGACATTACTGGAAGATGCCATGGAAGTTGAATTTAGGATGCTTGGTGGAAAAAAACGCTTTTTGAAGTGATTCCCACAGAAGACGCCAAATGATGTGACACAATCTGGCTGCTCCTACCTAGAGATGATTTGGCTTCAGTAGACGATGGAGCTGGTTAATCACAGAGAGAATCAGAGAACCCGGGGGTGCTTACCCGACGAGGTCACTTCGATGCTTAAGTTAGTAATGTGCAAGCTGAAGATAGTTTAGAAAGCAAGATAGCTAGTAAGCAGTGATTACACATGCCTTTTCCCCGAAGGGTTGGAGTCTTTATATACTGGAGTCCTTGCGGGTTTTTCAGAGTGGTTTCGAGATTCTTGCCGTGATGAGGCCCATATCCGTATTAGCAGGAGATAACGTTACCAGCCGATAAGCCTTATCGCTTTCGCTCGATTTGGATGGGGGAGATAAGGCTGGCAATTACAAGGTGTGATCCCGTAAAGCATGGAATCTAGTGGCGGTATCTTTGAGGGTAACTTGTAGAGGTCAGTCAATATTACCCGAACTAGTGCCCCTTGGGTCCGTCCTAGTACGAATGCCGATGTGTCTTATAATCAAAGTGAACTTGTCCCGAAGTGGAGTTGCTTTCGAGGTGGACTTGCCCCAAGGTGGTTCGGTTATCCGAGCTCGGCCCGTTGTAGACTTTGGTACATCGGGACGAATTGTCGTTCTGTCAGTTAGATCATCTCCACGTGTCCCCCGTATTATTAGGTCGAGCCAAATCCCGCTACATCAATACGAAATGAGAAAAAACTTATTTGAGAACTAAGGGATACTTAACTCCTTTAAATAAATATTCCGAAGCGGCTGTTAGCGTCGATGGGCGGAATTCAAAGGGGGACAATCTCCGGGCGGTTTCAGTTATGAAAGCATAAGGTTGATGGTTAAAGTGAGTTGAAATTTGGTTGAAGTGATCTAAAATTTGAGAGAGAGGAGTGAGAAGGATGACCTTTTGGGTGAGAGGTTAGCTCCGCACAAGTCTTTCTAATCCGCGTGTGGGAGGACACGCGGCATGCTCACAGCCCGTGGGACGTTTTTGGGGGGCAAAGTTGTGGGGGGCGGATGAGAACCCTGGGTGGGGATCTTCTCTACACAGAGCGCTTAGCTGATCCGTGAATTCGCAGGACCTCCCTACCGGTGCACCGCACCACACCACACGCTCATCTGACCATGCACACATCTCCCTATGGGCAAGTACGGGAGAAATTCCTAATATATGGTTGGATGTGCATGTGAACAATTATGGGAGATATTCTCAATACACAGTTGGATGTGCATGTGCGGGTGTATAGTATGGGCTTTCTCTCGTGAGTCGCGCACTATGAGAAACAAATCAAGGTTGTAAATTTGTAATTATGGTTATCATACTTGGATTCAGTATGTAACTTGGGTTGGTTTTGGTTCAATCAACCAACCAGGTTTCAATCAAGGTCGAGTCCAACCATCCGGGCTTCAGATCAAATATTTTGACTGGAGCCTCTGGTTGCAGTGGGATACCTTGGTCCAAATTTGATCATTTAGGCTCCATTTGGAAGGAGTACAAAATACAAACATCTAGAGTGCAAAATCTTATATTTTATATTATTTTATATGTATTTATAATTATTAAGCTTTACTATTTGGGAGAATGAAGGTTCAGCCCAGGGTTAGAATTTATAGGCTTAAAGTACAGTTGGGGTAGATTTTAGCTTAGAATTGATGCCAATTCAAGGGTGGGCATTGATGCATAGGGTGGGGGTAATTAATCTTTCAAAATGTTGTAGATCTGCAATGGAAATCAGAATTCTGTAATGGGCTTATCCTACTTCTCCATTAATATTTTGCCTTAAGTCAAATTTTATTGTCATTAATGATCAGAATCTATATGTATATATTAAAACGGAATAATTTGATGTATCATCAATTTTTTTTCTATTTTTTTTATTTTATATAATTCCACATAATTTGTTTTATGGTGTAAGATTTTCATGAAACAAGTAGTGACTAACCAAGGAGGTTTTTGTGTGTTGCAAGAAAGCTATCAATCAATTTTTAAAAGAGAAAGTAATAATGTAGATTAATCAATTAATTATTGTGGGTAGCTTAGCCTCTTCAATGTGTAATAAATCACTTCTAATACCCACATGCATTGTTGGTGGTCTTTTTTTATGCATGTGCCCAAACAATTATAGGAGTAACTTCATTCCTAATCCTATTTCTTGTAAATACTGAATCCTCCCTTCAACTTTCAAATTGGACTAAATCCTCTCCTGCCAAAATTATGTGTAAAGGAATCATCAAAAAGTACCTTTTACCCTTGCTAAATCTTCAAATTTTCAAAATAGTGGAATCCAACCACTTGAGTGATGCATTCAATCAAAGACAATAGAGAGATATTGGGCCCATTATTCATTACTAGAGAGTGAATGGGGCCCACTGCAAATGGATTTAGGATTTTAAAGATAATTAAATTCATCTAAAATTTTTTAAGGTCGTTGCCTCTCCTAGGATTCCAATTTCTTCAGCTACGCATCATCATGGCCTTGAGAGATGAACAACTACTATATCTCAGCTTAGTGTGTACATATTGAGGAACTTTTAATGAAATACTAGTGCTCGTTTAGAAATTCAAAGTTATAATTCATTTCCTTATGTATATGCAGAGTCCATCAAAATGTATCTTTTTTAAATTGTACTAGAAATGAGATAAAAAGTGATGATGTGCAAACTGGTGGTTTTTGCTTCCAAACAACTCAGATGTCAAAATAAGCAGATCGTTTAACTGAGTTGCAAAAGAAGATATCAGAGTATTGGGTTGTTTTACACTGAGTGGGCACTTCAATGCTTAATTCAATGAACTGATATTTGATAACAAGAAAGCTAGAGAGCTAGAGTGTTGTGAGATCTAAATCGTGCGTACCTTTTCTAAGAAAGGGAACGCCTTTATGAAGTGATGAAAGATCTGTCGTATGGACACTCAAATCTTGCAGAATAAGGTGGACGAATTTCAAAAATTTCTCCCTTTTTAATTGGAATCGCATTCCCTATTTAAAAAATCATATTTTCAATGATCAATCTTGAACTATAAATTAAATCAGATCTGAACAAAAGCAGTAGGAGATGATTATACCTGATACGGAGAAATAATATCTCCCAACGGATGTGTTCACACCCAAGGAATGATCCAAATACTGCTCCCATTGAAGATGGCGCAGTGTAGGATGGAGTAGAATTAGCAGTGTTTTTCTCCAAGAACCTAGTCCTTCACAAGAAATAGTAGGATGGCACGTGAGCATAGCTTCCTATCAGTCCCTTCACAAGGAACTGATATCAAGATCGAATTTTGATTTCTTCCACTGAAAAGGAAGTCGAACTAGCAGGTGAGGCGGCGACAAGAAGGAAGCGGCAAGAGAATTTTTGTAGGTATGCTGAATTCTCTCTTCTGTGATGTTCTAAAGGCCGCCGCCCCTTCCTTCTTTTGTAACCTTAAAGGATTAACTCCTAATCCCATTAGGAGTTGCTGATCCAAATCATATTTGGATCAAACATCCCCTTAGGTGATAAGGATAAACCCTTATCTTATCTGCAAATTAGATTAGCCTTCTCCTAATCTCATTAGGAGGTTTCCATATCTAAATCACATTCAGATCTGGACTCTCTGAGTGGATAGGGTTAAGACCCTATCATATCTACTAATCCACCCCAGAATTCGCCCCATATTTAACTAATTAAAACAGACCAGTTCGAAATGTGTTTTAAGCCCATTAAGGTCATGTGCTCACTTAGCCTTCTTAACTGTTGCCCAGTTGGGCTTCATTGTATGACGTGAGACTCAAGCATTGATCTACACATCAGCCACATGGGTTTGACCCAACCTTTGTTACAAGGCTTGGCCGAATACACTGTTATGGACAATACACCCCTGAAAACCCATCATATGGGCTCTATGAGTCTAATACTTACCTTAAATGGTCTTTGAGCCAAACCACCTTGTAACACCCAGGGACTGTGGGCAGATGCAAGATTTGCCCATTAGGCATTATCCTCAATGGTCTTACACTTAACATCTAAGCCCATAATGATCAAAACACTGCCCGACAAGAGAGGACCTCTCCCTCGACTGCAAGGAATAGTGTTGCACTCTCTGCTTATATGGATCCCGGGAATTAAAAACTTCTTGCAAACATTTTGAAATCGGTTGCGGCAGTCTTGGTTTCAATCAGTGAGAGTGCATTCTCGATCATTACCTTTGCCCGACAAAGGGGTTGGTCCTATCACTATGATCACCCACTCAGATGAATTCTCAGATTGTCTCGACATACACAAGTTTTGACCCCCGCTAAGGATTTCACTGATTGGTACATCAAAGACAACCCAATCTGACACCTAGTGTAGTATCATAATCGAGTCTAGGGGTCGGGTGTAACTTTCCAGTTTTGTCAATTAATCTCCAAGGTCCAGTGCAATACTGGAAATATGGTCTGGTTCAAAGATTCAATTAATCCTACACTACATGTGCCTCGGGTCTCACCCAGACAGTTGAGACAGGCCACCCCAACCGACTTAGTGGCACATCAATGTCAGACTTATCAGGATAGGTCTCCCCAGACCGACCCACTGGCTGTGAACATTCTAAACTAACACAAGTCTCATTAAGTGTCAAGTTTAAGGGTATTACACAGAAACATACCAAAGGAACATGAATCAAAATGTATTTTATTCATTTACAATAAATTCATAATGTACATCATTCTGATTGAAGCTAAGTGCATACAAAAACTGTCTAACAACTCCCACTTGCACTTAGGCCCAATCTGGTACAAGCTAGAGTCCCATGCTTTCTACGTGTTTCTCAAACACTTTCTGTGATAGTGGCTTCGTCAATGGGTCTGCTACATTTTCTGCTAACGCTACCTTCTGAATCAGGACGTCCCCTCTACCAACAATCTCTCGCAGCACGTGGTACTTGCTCTCGATGTGCTTTGACTTCGAGTGGGCTCGTGGCTCCTTAGCCTAAGCAATAGTTCCATTGTTGTCACACAACAACGGGATGGGTGATGTGCTGGACGGAACTGCTCCCAACTCGTGAACGAACTTCTTCATCCACATGGCTTCTTTGGCAGCCTCACTTACGGCAATGTACTCGGCTTCGGTCGTGGAGTCTACAGTGGACCCGTGTTTGCTGCTTTTCCAGCAAACAACACACGATCCTATCGTGAAAACATATCCATATGTAGACTTTCTATCATCTAGATCCGATTGGAAATCGGCATTATTATACCCTTGGATCTGTAGTGATTTACCATTGAATACCAGACAAAACTCTTTTGTCATTCGAAGGTACTTAAGTATGTTTTTCACAGCAGTTCAATGCTCCTGCACTGGGTTGCCTTGGAATCTGCTTACCTCACTCACTGCCTTAGCAATTCGGGCCGAGTGCACAGCATGGCATACATGATGCTCCCTATGGTAGATGCATAGGGAACATCTTTCATGCCCTCATTCTCTTTAGAGGTCTTGGGAGACATTTTTTTGGAGAGAGTGACTCTGTGCTTGAAAGGAACATTTCCTTTATTGGAGTTCTCTATACTGTATCTCTTGACTATTTTGTCAATGTAAGCAGATTGGGATAATCCTATTATTCGCTTCGATCTATCTCTATAAAGTCGAAGACCCAGTGTATAGGAGGCTTCTCCAATATCTTTCATGGAGAATTGTTGTGAAATCCATACTTTCACCGTAGTTAGCATTCCTACATCATTCCCAATGAGTAGAATGTCATCTACATACAGAACCAAGAAGGTAACATTATCCTCACTGAATTTCCTATAAACACAAGGCTCATTTGGATTCTGCTTGAACTCAAACGATTTGACAGCAGAGTCAAAACGGATGTTCCAACTCCTAGAAACTTGCTTAAGTCCATAAATGGATCTTTTGAGTTTACATACCATGTATTATTGACCAGCAGCAATGAAGCCTTGTGGTTGCTGCATATAGATATTTTCAATAAGATCTCCATTCAGGAATGCAGTTTTGACATCCATTTGCCAAATCTCATAATCATAGTATGCTGCTACAGCTAGCAGGATCTTAATGGATTTAAGCATGGCCACGAGCGAAAAGGTTTCCTCATAATCAATGCCCTCTTTTTGAGTTTACCATTTTGCAACCAGATGAGTTTTAAAGGTCTCAACTCTACCATCGGGGCCCTTCTTCTTCTTGTAAATCCATTTGCAACCAATTGCTTTTACCCCGGAGGGCGGATCTACTAGAATCTGGACTCCATTGGTCTTCATTGAGTCCATCTCAGCTTTTATAGCCTCCACCCACTTCTGGGAATCAATGTCCAACATAGCTTCTGCATAAGTCACGGGATCCTCCTCACTAGTCAAGGTTTTCACCAGGTAACTATCCTGGTCATAACCATAACGGACTGGTGACCTGGATACCCGAGTGGATTTTCTAGGTTGGTCACTACCTGGAACTTGTGGGACATTTCCCACTGCTCCAGAGCTATTTTCATCAAGAACTACTTCCTGACGATGGGTGTCTAGGATGTAATCAGTTTCCAAGAATTGTGCATTTTGGCTGCAGAACACCTTCTACTCACTTGGGTCATAGAATAGGTAACCCACATAACATTTTGGGTAGCTTACAAATAGGCAACGGTTGGTCTTGGATTCCAACTTGTTTGCACTCGTTCTTTTAACGTGTGCTGGACAACCGCAAATCTTCAAGTGTTTGACACTTGATTTCTTTTCGGTCCAAAGTTCATATGGAGTGTTCAAAACCGATTTGGTTGGAACCCGATTCAGCACGTAAATCGCAATCTCTAATGCGTAGCTTCAAAAGGATGTGGGTAACTCTAAGTGTATGAGAAGTGACTGGACCATATCCAATAAGGTCCTATTCCTCCTCTTTGAAACACCATTAAATTGTGATGTAGCAGGAGGAGCCAATTGTGATATTATCCCATTGTCCTTTAAGTAGTCCCTGAATTCATCAGAGAGATACTCGCCACCTCGATCTGATCAAAGGGCTTTAATTTCTCTCCCTAACTGTTTCTCGACTTCTTGTCTGAACTCTTTGAACTTTTCAAATGATTCAGACTTATGTCTCATTAGCTACACGTAACCATATTGTGAGAAATCATCTGTAAAGGTGATGAAATACACGTATTGATTCAGTGTCCTAACACTTAAGGGACCACATACATCAGTATGTATAAGGTCAAATGTGCCTGTACATCTTTCAGTCTTACCGTTAAATGGTCGTTTTGTCATTTTGCCTTGTAGGCAAGGCTCACAGGTGGGAAGATCTTCTATAGTTAGAAAATCCAAAGAACCATCATTTACCAACATTGTGATTCGGTCAACACCGATGTGGCCAAGTCGGTAATGCCATAGGCACGCGGGATTGACTGTATCACAGACTCTTTTCTTGGGGATTTCAGTCGACGTAGTTTTGGTTATGTTAGTTTTTAGAGAAGGATGTAGAACATAGAGACCGTTTTCCAGTTCCCCGTATGCGATGAATCTGTTGTTTCTTTTAATAGTAATCGTATTATTGAAAAAGACAGAATAACCATCCGCACACAGTTTTGAGACAGAAATCAAATTTCTTCTTAAATTTTGTACATAAAGACAATCTTTCAGTACAATCGTTCATTCTCTAAAAATTAACTTCACGATTACTATGGCCGCGGTTGCAACAGTTACAGAAGTCCCCAAGTAGAGCGTAACTTCTTCTTCACTCAGCCTTCTGCTTACTTTGAACCCCCGCAGTGAGTTACATGCATGAGTTGAAGTCCCGAAGTCAATACACCAGGACACAGAAGCTACCAATAAGTTGGTTTCTATAACACAAGATTCAAAATTACCTTTCTTGGATTCCGGGTAGGCAGGACAGTTCCTTTTTCCAATGGTTGGTCTTCTTGTAGAAGTGACAGGCATCTGATGCTTTGTCTTTCTTCTGCTTCTTACCTTTAGTGGCTTTATTATGAGGCTTCTTTGCCTTCCTCTTTCTCTTGCCTGTTTTGCTAGCTTCAACAAGCATAGCTATAGGCTCATCCTTTTTAATCAGTTCTTCTGCTCGTTGCAACATATTGTTGAGCTCTTGCAAGCTGACATTCAGCTTGTTCATGTTATAGTTCATGATGAATGGATTAAATGAAGGAGGCAAAGAATTGAGGATAGCGTCTATCTGGGTCGCAAAGTCCTGCCCGAATCCAAGAGCCTCTAGTTCGTTGATGTAACCCATCATCCGAAGACAATGGTCGTGAACTTGTTGGCGTTTGGACATCTGCGCGGTCATGAACTATATCAAGACCTTCTGCCGAGTAGAACGATTCTGCTCTTCGTACATTGTCCTGAGACTGTCCAATATGTCCTTGGCAAGTTCGATCTGATCGAATTGTCTTTGTATTGGGTTGTCCAAGGAGACAATGATATAGCAGCGGGCAAAGGAGTTTTTCTCTTCCCAATCCTGATAGTCTCTCCTTCGGGCCTCAAAAGCCGTATCACCCAGACTAGTCGGCATAGTTTGGGCCCTGTACCAGTCAGCATAACTTGGGCCCTTCAGCTTGCTGTCATCAAGAAGCTTTGCAAATTGTCCGTTTGCCATTTTCTGATAAAAGAGCAAGCATCAGTGACGGAGACTGCAAGTTGTCTCTAGAAATGTGGAAAATCACATAGGGTGCATGGAACCAACTGTTTCAACTGCATAACCCCATCACCTTTCTGTGAATGATCATATCCACTCATCATATGATTTTTCCCTTTGACCTCTGTCAGACAAGGTTCAGAGCCATTTTCAGGTAAACATTTCTGTCAAGAGAGTGCTTACCCATCATATTCATAAACACCATGGTACCATGAGAGAGTTCCCATTTTGTAGTGAAGCCCCCTCTCACATCGGTCTATGACGCCCCTATCATCTTATGAAACACTTAGACAAGCCCAACAGCAAATGGATAGTCCATTTTCTAGTGCGTTTCCTCATTACTAAAGGACCCATCCTCATACTAATGATGGAAGGCCTTTAGAGAGTTCATCATATAAATCTCCCTATCACATGCACTCATATTAGCTGGAGGGAACAGTAAATTACGCACTAGTTTGATCTAGGTCAAACCAAAGTGGCTTTCACTGACTTTCATAAAGCCAGATTTCGGTGGGCCCAAATCGGCTAGGATTTCGCACGTAACTTCTCCATGAGGTGTGGGGCCCACCATTGAGGGAGGTCATCCAATGATCAAAACGGATGCCATGACAATGAAAGGATAAATTGACATGGGCCAAGCACTTATGACCCATGTACGTAGCACATCACACATCCATACATCACATGCAATGATAAATTGATCCAATCAATTAAATATCTATAAAGCCCATTTGAAGCCCATTTTAAATCCATAATATTAACCATTAATATTATCTAGGTATATGGGCCAAATTATGGTTGATGGGTTTGACCCATATAACTTTATCTGTTAAGTGTGCTTTTAGCAGTTTTAACTATTTAAAACTGGGCCTTTATAGGTTGGGTCGAATTAAACATTCAATAAATTATCAATCCTTAGGCCCCATTTTTGGAAAAATTAGGGCTGACATTTAGCCTTGATCGAACCCTAGATTCAGTCCAAACAATTTGAACCAATCTTGGTTCGAATGGGTCTAGGGTTTGATCTTTAATTAAATCTTTAATTCAAGAAAATAATCTAAAATTAAATACTGATAAAAGAAAATCAAGAATCAGTCAAACATGGTTGTTTGCACAATCCATCCTGCAAAACAGAGGTTAGATCACAGTTTGCAGTTTCATAAACTGCAAATCACAGATTGTGATTCTCCCATTTGCGAAATCTCCTTCTTTGTGTCGCCATCTTCGATCCAAAATAAAATAAATAGAAAACCTACTATTAATAATTACATCAAATCGAATACCTATACATTCAGTCTAAAAAATAAAAAAATAATAATTTTATAGACCAAATGTAATAAAATAATCCAGAAACTGCAAAATCGCAGGTTCCCTGTGCAAATCAAGATTTTGATATCCTTTTGTACGAACAACTCATAAATCAAGAAAATCATAAAGAACAATTCTAAACAATAATCAGATTTATATAAAAATTAATTTCGGATTATTCGCTCATAATTTTGGGAACAATTTCCCAAAACCCTTATCTGCAAAAATTGGGTAGAACGCCTTCTGCCCATTTGCGCAGGTTCAGATCTGAAAAGAATTGGTTCAAGATTTGAAACCTGGCTCTGATACAACTGAAGGGATGAGAGATCCATCGTATGGACACCCAAATCTTGCGGAGTAAGGTGGGCGAATTTCAAAAATTTCTCCCCCTTCAATTGGAAATCGCAATCCCTATTTAAAAAATCATATTTTCAATGATCAATCTTGAACCATAAATTGAACCAGATTTGAACAAAAGCAGTAGGAGAGGCTTATACCTGATATGGAGAAATAATATCTCCCAATGAAGGTGTTCACGCCCAAGGAATGATCCAAAGATTGCTCCCACTGAAGATGGCGCAGTGTAGGATGGAGCAGAATCAATAGTGTTTTTCTCCAAGAACCTAGTCCTTCGCAAGAAATAACAGGATGGCACATGAGCACAGCTTCCTATCAGTCCCTTCACAAGGAATTGATATGAAGATCGAATTGATTTCTCCCACTAAAAAGGAGGTTGAACTGGCAGGTGAATCAGCGATAGGAAGGAGGCGGCAAGAGAGAATTTTCGCACGTATGCTGAATTCTCTCTTTTGTGATTTCAGCTCTAAAGGCTTGTAGTGATCCGATGATCTTGTGATGTTCTAAAGGCTGCCGCCCCTTCCTTCTTTTGTAACCTTAAAGGATCAGATCCTAATCCCATTAGGAGTTTCTAATCCAAATAAATCATATTTGGATAAGACATCCCATTAGGTGATAAGGATAAACCCTTATCTTATTTGTAGATTAGATTAACCTTCTCCTAATCTCATTAGGAGGTTTCCGGATCTAAATTACATTCAGATATGGACTCTCTGAGTGGATAGGGTTAAGACCCTATCCTATCTGCTAATCCACCCTAGATTTCGCCCCATATTTAACTAATTAAAACAACCCAATTCAAAATGGGTTTTATGCCCATTAAGGTCATGTGCTCACTTAGCCTTCCTAACTGTTGCCCAGTTGGCTTCCTTATATGGCGTGGGACCCAAGCATTGATCTACACATCTATCACATGGGTTTGGCCCAGCCTTTGTTACAAGGCCTGGCCGAATACACTATTATGGACAATGCACCCCTGAAAACCCATCATATGGGCTCTATGGGCCCAATACTTACCTTAAGTGGTCCCTAAGCCAAGCCACCTTGTAACACCCAGGGACTGTGGGTAGATGCAAGATTAACCAATCAAGCATTATCCTCAATGATTTTACACTTAACCTCTCAGTCCATAATGATCAAACGCTGCCCAACAAGAGAGGACTTCTCCCTCGACTGCAAGGAACAGTGTTGCACTCTCTACTTATATATATCCTGGGAATTAGAACATTTTTGCAAACATTTTGAAAATTGCAATATATATATATATATATACTTTTATATCTCATATAAAATATATTTTGTAAAACAAATCTCAACGATTGAAATCGGTTGCCGGTAGTCTTGGTTTCCATCACTGAGAGTGCATCCTCGATCATTACCTTTGTCCGACAAAGGGGCTGATCATGTCACTATGATCACCCACTCAGTGAGAGTGCATCCCAAGTTTTGACCCTTGCTAAGGTTCTCACTGATTGGTACATCAAAGACAGCCCAATCTGACACCTAGTGTAGTATCATAATCGAGTCTAGGGATCGGGTGTAACTTTCCAGTTTTTCCCATTAATCTTCAAGGTCCAAGGCAATACTGGAAATTTGGTCTGATTCAAAGATTCAATTAATCCTACATTGCATGTGCCTCGGGTCTCACCCTGGCGGCTGAGACAAGCCACCCCAACCGACTTGGTGGCACATCAGTGTCAGACTTATCAGGATATGTCTCCCCAGAATGACCCACTAGTTGTGAACATTCTAAAATAACATGAGTCTCATTAAGTGTCCAGTTTAAGGGTATTACACAGAAACATACCAAAGGAACATGAATCAAATATGCACTTTATTAATTTACAATAAACTCATAATGTACATCATTCTGATTGAAGCTAAGGGCATACAAAAACTGTCTAACACTTTATATAGGCATATTGTTGTGAGATCCATAGAGCGTGTCCAAGATCACCGACCCATCTGATTCAAAGGTGGTTCGACGCCCAAAGATAGATTTCGCGTAAGCTGATAATGCTTATATGGTCGCATTCACAGCAGACAGGGCTGAGATTAGCTACGTCAACATGTCATCGTGATCCCAAAGGAGTCGAAGATGGTAACCTTTTCAAGAAGAAAGTCGCCCATCATGTCGAGTAAGTTGCTAACTGGATCTGGGCTAGATCAATGGAGGCAGGTCACCTCTTCATGCCGACTTGATATCTCCCTGGCTGTTCATAGGTCATCTTGCCAAGGGGGGGTCAAGGAGGTTGAGATAGGTGCCAGGTGTCCAAGGTTCGCTTACATAGTGCTAAGATGCCATTTGACAGTTCTGTAGTGCCACATGTCATGATATCATTGGAGGACCAAATCACCCCTCATCAATTGCCCCCCACACCCAATTCTGACATGATTAGCTCAGTGAGGGAGTAGTTTAACCTGAGGTTATTTGACCCAAGTTCCAACTTAAACCGAGGTCCGACCAACGGCTTAGGATCCGATCGGATCAATTGATCTGACTCGGCCAAGATGTCGCATTCCAGGTACGCACAGATGCCACATAATCATTAAGTCTCATGGAGGTAAAAAATGCGCTAAACACATTTTACCTTAGAATACGAACAATCACGCCTTTGAGGACCGTTGGATCCAATCAATCTCAGTCGTTCACAATTCAATTTGTTTATTTATAAATAGGACCTTCAGGGGTCCATTTCTTTCTTTACTGATTCTGGAGATTTGGTGCGTTCTAAGGTCGTGGAGCTCGGCATTGTTGAAGTAATTGGTGTCGTTAGCGAGGTCGGTCTATTTGTTTTTAGGTTAGTCGTCTTCCCTTTGTCTTGTCCTTTTTTTCATTGTTTGGTGTTGAGTTTGGGAAAGAGAGGGGTAATATCTTCCGTGCCGAGGAGGGTCCTCGGCCCAAGAGCGGTGAGGTTCCCACAAAAGGGCCTCACCCTCTCGTCAAACACCTAAGAGCAAGACTAAGTTCGGTCCTACCAAGCTAATTGTAGAGGACATTTACAAGCTAGTGGTTCAATATAGGATCCCAGACTAGTCTTCAACTCTGTTGCCATCCATCTAACAATTGTTTTCTTGGTTTCTCCTCACTCACAGGTATATACTCTTTCTAGTCTCCTTCATTGCTCATACCATGCAAGAAATCTATAGATTGTAGTTAAAATCTGTAATGATTTTGGGTGTGTTTTGAGCTTATTGTTATGGTCTAGGCATCTAGCTAAAATCCGTATTGATTTTCCCTTTGCTTTAAACCTTATCATGAGATGAATCTCGAACTCTTGCTCTTCTTTTAATTAATCACTAGCAGGGACCTGTGCGATGCACGGAAAAACGAAATGCAATTTTTAACAAATTATTGTAATTTATTTAGCTTCATATTATTTGATAATTTGATGTAATCATCATCCTAAGTTCTACTAATTTCTGGTGATTTCTATTATATAATAATTCTTGGTAAATGTAATATTTTATGGAAATTAGTGGTTATTTTTGGCTAAGTTCTACTAATTTTTGGTAATTTCTATTATACTAATTTATGAGAATTCTTGATCAATATATACTTCTTTTATACTTATTATATGATAGTTTATTGGTTAATTAGTGGAAATTAGTTCTATAATATAATTTTTACTAATTTATGGTAATTTCTATTATATACTAATTTCTTGGTAAATATATACTAATGTATTATATTTATTATATGATAGTTTATTGGTAAATTCTAGTAATTTAGAATTTAGTGGCTATTTTTGGACATCTATTATATAAATGTAAACCAAGGCAATTCAAGGTTCAAAGTATCGACACGTATCGGCCTGTATCAACTGATACGTATTGTGCTGGTGATTTCCCGATATACCCCTACAGAGGTTGCATCGGGTCAGGCTCTGGTTTAGAGCCAAGCCTTAAATCGGCCCCTTTGAACTGATTTAAAAAAAAATAAAGTAAAACATAAAAAAAGCACTGGTGTATTGACCCGTGTCGATATTTAGAACATTGAAGCAATTCATTAAGCTATATGCAAATAGCATTTTTAACTAACATTATACAACAATCTTCAAAGAACAAAACCCAAAAATTTAAACCAAAGAAATTCAATAAGAAAAAAAAACAAACATTATTTTTGCTGATTTGTGTTAACATTATTTAATAAATATTTAATTATAAACAACATATATAAATAATAGTAAGTAATTATAATATTTTATTAAATAATCAGTAATGATAGTTTTAATAATATTAGTTATTTTTAATATAACTGTAATTATTAAATTTATGAATAGGATTTATTAACAATACTCGTTAAATTAATAATTACCAAAACTAAACTAAATTAACAATATTTATCAGTAATAGTCAGTAATTATAATATTTTATTAAATAATCAATAACAATACTTTTAATAACATTTCTAATTATTTTTAATATAACGATAATTACTAAAATTATTAATAGTATTTATAATTTTAATTTAAAGTAAAATTAAAATAAATATCTATTTATTAACAATATTTATAATAACAATAATTATTAATTATAATCACTAATCTCATAATTAATTATTTATAATAACAATATTTATAATACCGATAGGGCGGTTAGTAATAATTAAATAATAACAATATTATAATACTGGTGGGGCGGTTGATAATAATTATGTTACTGCTGCCATTTGCCGAAAGGGTGGTATATATATATATATATATATGTATAAAGAAATTATTAATGGTGTTTGGCAGTTATAATATAATCGGGTCCATTGGTCCATGATTTTTCTTGCCTGTTTGGAAGCGATTCTATCAAGTATATCAAATCGTTCAGGTGGGTTCCACAATTTTTAGATCTATGGTGCAAGATGCATATTTTTTAAAAGGTGTAAGATGCATTTTCAAGAGATGCAATAGAAAGGAACAATTTATGGAGGAGATTTGTCTGGCGAGCGTTATATGAGGGCGTCTGATGCAAGAAAGAGCAAATTATGAAGGAGATTTGTCTGCCGAGTGTTATATGAAGAGTGTTGCCACAGTTCTATATACCGCCATGGTTCTTTTTCCCTGAGTAGAATTCTTGTAAGCCAAGAAACTTCCCTCTCTGAGAGACAGAGAGAGAACCATGAACAACGACAACATTTCCTTCCGATATCACAGGAAAGCCAGTGTCAAACCTCATAGAGCCTTCACGGTTAATTTCTTCGGCAACAAGATCTGAACCATTGTCACCACCAACTTTGCTGTTGTGAAGCAAAATCCGCTACTTTTACTGTGCCCGGCACGACCAACTCGTCATCGGCCTCGGCGTTCAGTGGCCCGTAAATGACCCATCACAAGTGTATACATTGCAGCTCTGAGTCGGTCGACACTGTTTAGTCCTCCATCTCTTCTACACCCGGTATGTCCCTCGTATCCTCCATTGGTTCCTCGCCGACGGTCGAAATACTTTTGTTGGCATCTGGAACTACAATGATGAAATCAAGCTGAGGAAGTCGCAGCAAAAGTTGTTAGTTTCTCGTCTTGTGGACATTTTGTGTGTTGCAGCAGTGAGAATGGATATGAGTTTGCAAGCTTCCATGGAGACCTTAGCGGAAGCAATTCTTGGCAGAGAGGGCGTCAATAAGCATATAGAAATTGCAATGAGTGATTGGGGTCGTGGCTTTCTTTCTAAAGAACAGGTCCTCTATGCTTGTCTTGATGCATTCGTTTCATCAGAAATTGGAAAGAAACTCGAAGCTTGGGACTGGACTGATTGAAATGGGTTTTCATTTATCGTTTTCGATCGGTTTTCTTTGGTTGGTGATGGTCTACTTGTTTGCAAGGATTAAAACCATAGAAAACCGATATAAATGAAAACCCATTTCAATCAGTCCAGTCCCCAGCTTCGAGTTTCTTTCCAATTTCTGATGAAACGAATGCATCAAGACAAGCATAGAAGACCTGTTCTTTAGAAAGAAAGCCACGACCCCAATCACTCATTGCAATTTCTATATGCTTATTGACGCCCTCTCTGCCAAGAATTGCTTCCGCTAAGGTCTCCATGGAAGCTTGCAAACTCATATCCATTCTCACTGCTGCAACACACAAAATGTCCACAAGACGAGAAACTAACAACTTTTGCTGCGACTTCCTCAGCTTGATTTCATCATTGTAGTTCCAGATGCCAACAAAAGTATTTCGACCTTCGGCGAGGAACCGATGGAGGATACGAGGGACATACCGGGTGTAGAAGAGATGGAGGACTAAACAGTGTCGACCGACGCAGAGCTGCAATGTATACGCTTGTGATGGGTCATTTACGGGCCACTGAACGCCGAGGCCGATGACGAGTTGGTCGTGCCGGGCACAGTAAAAGTAGCGGATTTTGTAGACCCATTTCTTCACAACAGCAAAGTTGGTGGTGACAATGGTTCAGATCTTGTTGCCGAAGAAATTAACCGTGAAGGCTCTATGAGGTTTGACACTGGCTTTCCTGTGATATCGGATGGAAATGTTGTCGTTGTTCATGGTGCTCTCTCTGTCTCTCTCAGAGGGAAGTTTCTTGGCTTACAAGAATTCTACTCAGGGAAAAAGAACCATGGAGGTATATTGAATTGTGGCAGCACTCTTCATATAACACTCGGCAGACAAATCTCCTTCATAATTTTCTCTTTTCTTGCATCAGACGCCCTTCATATAACGCTCGCTAGACAAATCTCCTCCATAAATTGTTCCTTTCTATTGCATCTCTTGAAAATGCATCTTGCACCTTTTAAAAAATATGCATCTTGCACCATAGATCTAAAAATTGTGGAACCCACTTGAACGATTTGATATACTTAGTAGAATCGGTTCCAAAACCGGCAAAAAAAATCATGCGCCAGAACACCATAACAAAATGGTATTGCAGAAAGGAAAAATAGACACCTTCTTGAGGTAGCCCGCGGGATGATGTTACACATGAATGTCCCAAAAAGGTTTTGGGTGGATGCTATACTTGCAACTGTGTATGTCATCAACCGCATGCTCTCCAAAGTACTAAACTACATGGCCCCTCAACAGTTATTGTACCCTCAGTCTCCTTTATTTTCCATCCCCATGAGAGCCTTTGGTTGTCAGGCCTTTATCCATGATTTGTCTCCATCCCGAGGTAAGTTAGACCATCGGTCCATTCCTTGTGTCTTTCAGTGATACCCCTCATCTCAAAAAGGTTATCGGTGCTTTGACCCAGTTAGTCGTAAATTTTTTGTGTCTACGGATGTGTCATTCTTTGAGTCCGAGCCATTCTTCCCTCCTCCTCAAGGGGAGAATCATAGTGTGGAAGAGGAGAAGCATGTTCATGTATCTCTTCCTTCTATTCCGGAAGAAGGAAGTAAGTCCACCCCCTTCTCCTCAGGGGGTACTCCCTTCCGTGTCTTCCAACGTACACGTCGGAGAGATCAGCGGTGTGATAGAGATGTGGAGCAGCCAAACACTGAGCAATTAACATCATCAGACTCCCAAGAGGTAAGTCCACCCTCTAACCCTACTCCTACTGTGGATGACCTTGACATTCCTATTGCCCAACGAAAGGGAGTCAGGTCCTGCACTACCAAACACCCCATTACCCACTTTGTCTCTTATGACCACTGATGTAGCGCGATCTGGTCACTACTAGCTGGTAGGGGCTATGCTCCTAACTTGCATTGGACGAGGTATCTGCAAGGAAGAAGGTAAAGGATTCTCGGGGAGCTTGCCCGGCGGGAACACTCCGATGCTTAAGTTAGTACTCGGCAAAAAACTAAGAGAGTTGCGAAGGAATAAATGCTAAGAGTGAAGATGCACGGTTTTCGATTACCCTTTTCCTTGGGAGTTGGAGTCCTTATATACTGATGCTCTACCAAATCGGGTGCAATCGTCTCTGATTCTTTGCTATAGCCGTTATTCGCCAGGCTGATTCGATTGGTGCAGGTAATCGTCGCAGAGTACGGTCCTGTTAATTGAGAGATGTTATGCAAAGCTGGCGTACACGACGCCACCTGACGTGAGACGTGAGCGCAGTCCTCTAGACTGGCAGGTGCTGCGCTGCCAGACAAGAGATGTGGGAGCAGTCTAGCTGGCACGGTCTTGTCGGATAAGGAGTTTCCTGAAAACTCTGGGTTGCTCAATAACGAGCTCCTTTGTAGCGAGTTCCCTTGTAGCGAACTCCCTTGTAGCGCACTCCTTTGTAGCGAGCTCTAATAGCGATCTGCCTTGCAACAAGCTGTTTTGTGGCGAGAAGTTCTGTTGGGGTTTCAACAAGCTCATTATGCTGAGTTGTGGCCAAGCTATCATGCTAAGCTGTCATTTACGTCGAGTGATATCCACATGTCCCCTGGTTAGGAGGTCGGGTCAAATCATCCTCCATCAATTGCCCCCACTCCTCGGTCTAAGGATCTTGCTCTAGCGCGGGGAGTTCATGAAATGACAAGTGGATTTGACCTGCAATTCAAATTACTTTGACCAACCGCGCGTGGTTTTCAGGTTTTTTGGGCGCCAAAAAATGCACCAAACTGCCTTCAGTTTCGGAAGACGTGCAATCATCTTTATTGTGAGCCGTTGGCTTTCGGGCACAGTGGCTATAAATAGGAGGGCCCCATGCCTCATTTTTTTTACGCCAACTTGCCTTGCTTTTCGGTTTTGAGGTCGTGCCTTCGCCTTGTTTGGTCGAGCTCTCCCCATTCGCGTCGCTTTTCCAGTTCATTTTTTCTGGTGAGTCCCCTGTCTTGGCCAATAATGTCTGGGTACTCGTGGGATGGTAACCAAGACGAGGTCCCCTCGAGCTCAGGGGGAGCGTGGGGTTTCCCCGAAGGGCGGTCTTTGGAGGCTCGGAAGCCTCCCGTGACTTGGCTTCCACTTCCTGGGGTCGGGAGCCAGATAGCTTCAGCCCTTCCTCCATGTCTATGGAGAGACTTCAAGCCCTAGTCTTTCATTACAACCTCCCCGGGGATCTTATTTATAGCCTCCCATCCGACAACTATCCCTGGGAACATGATCACGACGAGATCGTGATTTTTGAAGAGCAGCTCGTGGCTGGTCTCCGACTCCCCCTACACCCTCTGATAGTGGAGGTTCTTTACCACTTCAATGTCACCATAGATCAACTGCACCTGAACTCTGTTCGAAACTTGGTGGGGACTATTTCCCTATTTTTTGAGTATTGTCTTTCTCTTTCCCTCGATACCTTTGCCTCTATCTTGTCAATTATGAATGCCTCCCCCGGAGCCTCTCCAAAAAGGTTCTCTTATTACTTTTCCCCCTGTCCTGGCTTCAAGCTCCTCCACGAGTTGCCTAACAGGATCCCAGCCTAGAAGCGGGGTTATTTTGTAGTTTGCAACCCAGAGGGGTGGCCCTTTCCGACTCACTAGAGGGCCGCCATTCAGGATCTAGGCATTGACTTGGACCCGAAAGTTTGGGAAACGCTGTAGTCCTAGGCGGGGGTCGGCTTTCTCTATTCGAATTACTTAGCTGAGGACAAGCTCGTGCAGGTCGGCCTAAGCCCTGGTAGGTTACCTTTAGGACGCCTTCTCTCTCTCTCTCTCTCTCTTTCCTTTTTTTTTGTGAGCTGGACTAATGCCTTGTGATTCTTGCAGCCAACATGTCTGTTGTGGATGCACGTTGCCTGTTGTCGAGCAACCAGAAGCGTAGGGAGAAGAGGTCGCGCCCCGACCAAGCATCCACTTCTGGGGCGGCCGAGTTTGAAGCTGCGGACCCAACCTTTGTTCCGCTGCCGGAGGTCCCACCTGTACCGTTCGAGGGAGTAGTCACGGGAGGCGGTGAAGAAGAAGAGGTCCCACCCCAGGAGCAGTACCCTCCAGCCGCACGGTCTGGCCCCACCGTCTTCCCGCGGTTTCCTACTGAGGGCAGGGATGAAAGCATCACCAACTTCCTCGTGGCCTCACGGAGGAGTCGGCAGGCGGTCAGTCATGAGGAGATCGCAGACTGGGCCGGGATGCACCATAGGCAGCTCTCCAAGCTGGCCTCAGCTCACTGCATTGTGGTAAGTGCCTGCTTCTTCCCTTTTTCTCCCCCCTTTCTTTTTTTTTTACTTACCTCGGCTTTCTATTGGCAGTTGAACTCCACCATTCACGCCATGGCCTGTTAGACTGCTATTCACTCCCAGGATGCCACAAAACAGAGGTCGAAAGTGCGGAGGCTCCAACGCGAGGTCGACCAGGCCCGGAGTGAGGTCCTCCTGGCTCAGAAGGGGAGCGAGGCCTAGGAGCTGCTCGTCAATGACCAAGAAGGGCGGATCTCCCGATTGTTTGAGGAGAGCGCCCATTACAAGGAGAAGTCTTCGAGGGTGACAGCGAAGAGGGAGCTTCTTCGTCAGCAGGTACAGATCTTGGAGTCCACGCTCCACAAGCGGACCCGAAACTTCGATGCCGCGGTGGGGGAAGAGCGGGGTAAGGCGATGGAGGACTTTAAAGAGTCCCAACAGTTCTATGACCTCCAAGTTGAGTACGGCTCAAAGTCCTACCGCTCGGGGTTCAAGCTTTGCCAATGGTTGGTCCGAAAGAAGTTCTCCGGCCTTAACCTTGAAGGCGTGACAATGAAGGACTGGCTCCAGAGACGGTGGACACTGTGAAGGAGGAGCCCGACTCCCTGGAGGAGAGCGATGAGGATGTAGAGGTGGTGGGACCTTGAGGCTGGTTGCTCTTTTTTCTTCTTCTGAATGAATCTTTTGAAGTGGTTGTTTCCGGGTGGCTGAGCCCGGTTCTCTTTTTTCTTTTTGCCTTGATGTACTCCCCCAGGCTGTTAGGCCAGTTTTTTTTTTTATAAGAACTAGTAATGAAATGTTCTTCTCTTTTTTTTCTAAGTGTTGTGCGATTTACTCTTTTGCCGAAGTGACTATTTCACTCGAACTATTAGAACTAAGTACCCGAAGTGGGGTTTCTCAACTATCATCACCCCGAGTTGTCTCCCTGTACTTAGGGGTGATTTTATGATGTACACCGAGGTGAGCAACATAGTAAGGCATATGCCCGACCTGTCTACACTTGGGTTATTGAAGTTGAAGTCAATTGTCCCTAACGGGTCCAACTTGTATACTAGGGCGGGCTATGCATCAAATGATTCATACTCGAGCTGCCTGCGCCTTAGTTTGGGGGAGTAACTTATAGCCCACTCTCCTAGAGTTCGCCCATGTTGAAGAGGCAACTGGGTCTTATAGTGCCAAGGTCTTTTGTTAGCTCGGCGTATTGGCCCTTAGGCTCTGGGAGCGACTACGGTCCGCCCCCTTCTGAAGTTCGCCCAAGCCAAAGAGGCAACTGAGTCTTATAATGCCGAGGTCTTTTGTTAGCTCGGCATATTGGCCCTTAGGCTCTGGGAGCGACTACAGTTCACCCCCTTCTGGAGTTCGCCCATGCTGAAGAGGCGACTGGGTCTTATAGTGTCGAGGTCTTTTGTTAGCTCGACATATTGGCCCTTAGGCTCGGAGAGCGACTTGTAGTCCACTCAGCTCGGTGGTTACAGGTAATACTACCTTAAGTTGACAATATTCCATGCCCGAGGTACTTGTTTCCCTTCTAGAGTTTCGAGCTCATACATTCCTGCCCCGAGCACCTGCTTTACTTGGTAGGGTCCTTCCCAATTTGGCCCGAGCTTACCAACACCGAGCTCAGGCACCATAACTTTACGAAGAACCAGGTCTCCGACGTGGAGGTTCCGCTTTTTGACCCTGGCGTTATAGTACCGAGCTACTATCTGCTGGTAGGCCGCGGTCCTAATATATGCGTGCGTAGCTCCTCTTCGTTTGTTTTGTCGTCATACACTTCTAAACGTAGCGTAGGAATCTTGATCTCGACTGGGATGACTACTTTAGTGCCATAAGTGAGGTTGAAGGGGGTCTCGCCTGTGGCGGTCTTTACCGTGGTCCGATAAGCCCATAGTACAATGGGTAGCTTGTCTACCCATAATCCCTTAGCTCGGTCGAGGCGTGTTTTCAGTCCGTGGAGAATGGCTTTGTTCGTGACCTCCGCTTGGCCGTTTGCTTGAGGGTGCGCCACCGAGGTGAAGCTTTGTTGAATTTCTATATCTTTGCACCAATTTTGGAATTTAATATCCTCGAACTGCTTACCATTGTCAAAGATTAGTACTCGGGGTAGTCTGAAATGGCACACTATATTCTTCCAAAAGAAGTTCTGCACATTCTGCGTTGTGATCGTTGTAAGAGGTTCAACTTCTACCCATTTAGTGAAATAATCAACTGTCATCACTAAGAACCTCCTCTGCCCTGTTGCTAGTAGAAATGGTCCGAGTAATATCGATCCCCCACTATGCGAAAGGCCACAGGCGGGTGAGATACTTCAGGTCAGCGGCGGGCTGGTGGTGGATGTTGGCATGCTTCTGGCACTTGTCACATCTTTTGACGAGCTCAATCGCATCTGCCTTCATCGTTGGCCAATAGTATCCCTGTTGTAGCGCTTTCTGGGCAAGAGCCCTGCCCCCCAAGTGTCCGCTGCACAGGCCCTCATGAGTGTCACGGAGCACGAGCTCGGCCTCGGAAGGTCGCAAGCAGCACAGATAGGGGAGCGTGTAAGATCTTCGGTACAATCATTCATCTATTATGACGTATTTGGCTACCTGATGCTCTATCCGCTTGGCAGCATTACGATCCGCAGGGAGGGTCCCGTGTAGCAGGAAGCTCGTGAGTGGATCGATCCAACTCGGCTCTGCTTGTACGATAGGAGCGACCTCCTTCCCCCCCCCGAGAATGCTAGGCCGAGTCAGGTTCTCTATTTACACGGTTCTCATGGTATTATCACCGGTGCTGGTTAAGGGGGATAGGGCATCGGCCTTAGCATTCTCAGATTTTGAGATTTTCTTGATGAAGTGAGACTGGAAGTTGAGCAGAGCCTATCTTACTTTGGCTAAGTAGGCGATTATGGTTGGCTCGCGAGTTTCATATTCACATATAACTTGGTTGACCACGAGCTGAGAATCACTACAGATGACGATGTGCTTGGCTTTCACTTCATTTGCTAGAGTCAGCTCGGCTATTAACGCCTCGTACTCCACTTCATTGTTGGACGTCGCAAACTCAAAGCGTAACGCATACTCCAGTTTCACCCCGCTTGGCCCATACGAAACGATTCCAGCTCCATTGCCCTACTAGTTGGACAAGCCATCCACGTGAAGGATCCAAGGCTCCTCATCCCAGCTTGGGTTCAACCTAACTAGGAGAGAAGCCACACTGGTTGCTACCTCACGGTGCTCGAGCTCAACTGGCCTGGGAACCTTGGGCTCATCCAACCTGGGGGCCTCGGGCTCGACCAGCCTGGAGACTTCGGTGCTGAAAGTGCATTCCGCGACAAAGTCAGCTAAGGCTTGGGCCTTGATAGCAGTTTGCGGCTTGTATTGGAGGTCGTATTCGCTGAGTTCGATGGCCCACTTTGTTAACCTACCAGAGACCTCGAGCTTGAGCAAGACTTGCCTCAGAGGCTTGTTGGTGAGGACGACGACAATATGAGCTTGGAAGTACGGACGGAGCTTCTGAGCTGCAATGACTAGCACATACGCCAACTTTTTGATCTCTGGATACCTCGTCTTTGCACCCTGCAACACTTTGCTAACATAGTAGATAGGTTGTTGGACCCGATCTACTTCTCTTATCAGCACCGAGCTGACCACCTCGTCACTTGCAGAGAGGTACAGCTCCAAAACATCACCCTCCTCAGGTCGGGTTAAGACTGGGATACTAGTGACGTATCTTTTGAGATTGTCAAATGCGAGCTGGCACTCTTCGGTCCATTCATAGCCTTTGCTTTTAATTGCCATAAAGAAAGGCAGGCAGCAATCTGTCGATTTAGACATGAAGCGGCTCAGGGCGGCTATATGGCCATTCAACCTCTAAACTTCCTTCAATTTTTGGGGTGGTCTCATATCTTGGATAGCCTTAATTTTATCTGGGTTGGCCTTAATGCCACGCCGGTTGATGATGTACCCTAGGAATTTACCCGAGGTGATACCGAAGGCACACTTGTTTGGGTTTAGTTTCATGTTAAACTTACGCAAAATTTCAAAAACAGAATGCAAATCTTTTATTAGATCATTTGAAAAATGAGTTTTGATGACCATGTCGTCTACATAGCATTCTACTTTCTTGCCGATCAACGGTTCAAACAATTTATTTACAAGTCTTTTGAAGGTAGTCCCAGCATTTTTCAGTCCAAAGGGCATGACTTTATAACAGTACAGGCCTAGTCCAAAGGGCATCATTTTTTCTTCGTCGACAGGGTCCATTCTTATCTGGTTATAGCTCGAGTAGGTGTCCAGGAAACTCAGCAACTCATGCCCTAAGGTCGCATCCACCAGGCGATCAATCTTGAGGAGTGGGAAGCAGTCCTTTGGACAAGCTCGGTTTAGGTTGGTATAATCGACGCACATGCGCCATTTACCTTTGGCCTTCTTTACCAGGAATGGGTTGGCTACTCAGCTCGGGTAATGAACCTCTCTGATAAAGTCGACTGCGAAGAGCTTCGCGACCTCCTCGTCAACTGCTCTCCAACATTCCATGGCTAAGTTGCGTTTCTTCTGTCTAACTGGCCTAACTACAGGATTAGTATTTAGCTTGTGAGTTATGATGTTAGGGTCTATGCCGGGCATCTCTACCGCGGACCATGCAAAAACATCTAAATTTTGAAGTAAAAAACTTACCAGTTGAGATTGCAGGGGCTCTTGGACTGAAGCGCCTATCTGGAGTGTCCGAGCTAGGTCCTCCATCGAAGTGGGCTCGCTCTTCGCATTGCTCCGTAAGTCGCTCCAGCTTGAAGTCGTCGACTACCTTGGCTTTCCCTTTGTGGGCGGCGACGTAGCACTTGCGAGACTCGAGTTGATCGCCTCGCGCTACCCCAACTCCAAAGTCCGTGGGGAACTTCATCACCAAATAATAGGTGGAGACCACAGCACAAAGAGCATGAGTGACGGGCCGACCTATTATGGCGTTGTACGGGGAGGGAGTTGCAACCACCAAGAAGTCGTGGTTGAGTCTTATTATGCTAGGCCAAGTGCCAACCTCAACAGGTATTGTGATTCTCCCTAGGGGCCTGACCTCCTCTCCACTGAAGCCTACCAAGGGAATACTTGCGGCTTGAGATCGCTCTCCTAGAGCTTAAGCTTATTGAATGCTGCCTTGAAAAGAATATCTGCCGAGCTGCTGGAATCGACGAGGACACGCTTGACTTCGAAGTCATTAATTCTTATCTTTACGACGAGCGCATCATCGTGGGGGTAGTGGACCATGCGCATGTCGTCCTTAGTGAAGAAGATCGGGTCTTCTGTCCATGGCCACTTCGGGGGGTTCTGCTCCTCCCTTTCGACCTCTTGAGTTGAAATCTGAGCTGCAGCCGAAGTGCAGCCCGCGACGATCAAACCTCCGACGATCACATGTATAGTGCCCCGAACTGGTCTCTCTTTGGGAGGCTGCCTCTGTGGCTGCTCAGCTTGCCTGCTGCTGGATTCGGGAGCATCTCTACCTTGCTCCCCTTGCCGACCTGCCTTATTATTATTATTATTATTATTATTATTATTATTATTATTATTATTATTATTATTATTATTATTATTTTGTACAAAGTTCCTTAAGTATCTGCGATGGATGAGCTCTTCTATCTCGTCGCAGAGGTTCTTACAACTTTTGGTACTGTGATTGTGATCTTTATGAAAACGACAATACAAATTCTTATTCCTTACATTGGGGTCCCCTTTCAACCAAGGCAAACACTTCACATACGGGGCGTCTTTGATTGCCATGAGGATCTCGGACCGCTTCGCGTTCAGGGGTGTGTAGTCAATTCTTTATACTGGAGGGGCTTGGAAAGGCTAACCTGGTCTTGCCCCCCGAGCTGGGTCTTTCTTCTTCTTGCTATCCCCGTGGGTCAAGGACTCAGTTTCTCTTTTCCTCTTTTGAGGCACATTTTCATTCTTCTGGTTAATCTCCTCCTCCGTCCCTATGAATTATTCCATGAGCTTGAAGAACTCGGTCACAGTCTTAGGTTGGTTGACAACTACATGCCACTTGAACTCCTTGTGCGTTATGCCTCTCTTGGCTGCTGTGAGTCGCACTGCGGGGTCCAAGTGGGGTATCTATGGGCAAGCATTGAACCGCTTGATGTAGCTGTGGATAGGCTCCCCTTCCCTCTGGACTATGCCGAGGAGGCTCTCCTGGGTTCTCGAGCACCGCTTGCTGGTGACGAAATAGGAGGTAAAGACTTTCACGAACTGCGCCCAACTTCTTATTGACCCGAGCACGAGGTTCCTGTACCATGTGCGAGTTACTCCTTTGAAGGTGGTGGAGAAGGCCACGCACATGCAGGACTCACTGGCCCTTGCCAAGTGCATCTGCGACTGAAAGGTGTCGATGTGGTCATTTGGATCGAGCAATCCGTCATACTTGTCTAAGGGAGGAAGCTTGAAATCCTTTGGCATAGGGACGGCTAGAAGTTCTGGAGACAGGGGGACAGCACTGAGAGGAGCGGAGTGGCTTTCACTTCATCCGAGATCACCTCTTCCTTACCCTTGAGCTCGGGCAGGTTGTGAGTGGCAGTTCGGGGAGCTCGGCGGCGTCTCCACTGCTTTGTTGGTTCGGCATTAGTACTGCTTGTTTCTGTGTTGCCAAGCTAGATGGGCCCAAGAAGGGGCTCGAATTGCTGCTGATGGCTGTGAACTGAAGGGCCTTGTCTACAGTCCGTGGCCAGGACCTCGAACTGGTCCTTGGCGAGCAGAAGCTCAAACTATGAAGGCCGAGGTGACGTGGGTCTGACTGGCTGAGAGGCCCCCGACCTGACTACAGGTTGCGAGGTGGGGGGAGCAACTTGTCTTTCCCTCCTACCATGGGATGAGACCTAGCTTCCGAGAGGGTTCTGAGTTCGGGAGGTCTCTCCTCGGCGGGGGAGACGCTCGCTGCGATGGTAGGGCTGGGCCTGCTGCATAGCGGGGTGTCGAGGTGGAACTTGCTATTGATGCTGAGGTAGCGGTGGGAACTGTGCTGGTACTGCTGTTGGTAGACGTGGTGGAGCATTTGCTGTTGGTATAGCTGAAACTGGTGGACCTGCTGCATTTGAACTTGCATAGCTTGCACGCAATGTACCAAGTTTTCTAGTTGGTTCTGTCCGACCACTGGGAGAACTGATGGTTCTACAAAGGTCACCTCTACTGGCGAGGGGAGTGGAGCACTTACCGGCGCCATGATCTGAGGCGCGCTCAAGGTAGGGACTCCGTCCGCGGACAGGGGTACAGTGAACTGGCCAATGCAGATGGTAGGGAGCTGAGGTTGTTCCCTGAAAGTGTTTTGGTTGGCACTTCGTTCGGCGTTGCTGGAGGAAGCCATTGAAGTCTTACCGAAGTTGCTTGGTGATAGGCTTTTTGAAGCGATTCCCACTGACGACGCCAAATGATGTAGCGCGATCTGGTCACTCCTAGTTGGCACTGGACGAGGTATCTGCAAGGAAGAAGGCAAAGGATTCCCGGGGAGCTCGCTCGGCGGGAACACTCCGATGCTTAAGTTAGTACTCGGTAGAAAACTGAGAGAGTTGCGTAGGAATAAATGCTAAGAGTGAAGATGCACGATTTTCGATTACCCTTTTCCTTAGGAGTTGGAGTCCTTATATACTAATGCTCTGTCAAATCGGGTGTAACCGCCTCTGATTCTCTACTACAGCTGTTTTTTGCCAGGCTGATTTGATTGGTGCAGGTAACCGTTGCAGAGTACGGTCCTATCAATTGAGAGATGTTATGCAGAGCTAGCGTGCACGATGCCGCTTGACGTGAGACGTGGGCGCAATCCTCTGGACTGGTAGGTGTTGCGCCGCCAGACAAGAGACGTGGGAGCAGTCTGACAGGCATGGTCTTGTCAGATAAGGAGTTTCCTGAAAATTCCGGGTTGCTCAATAATGAGCTCCTTTGTAGCGAGCTCCCTTGTAGCGAACTCCTTTGTAGCGAGCTCCAATAGCAAGCTGCCTTGCTCAACACATCACCTAAACAATCATATCCACATATTATAGGAATACAATGCACATTATAATAGTTTTTATAATGTATTTTACTTGTTTACTTGTTTGGCATGTATGTTTATGTGAAGTTTACTTGTTTACTTGTTCACCTAGTTTACTTGTTTGGCATGTTGTTTGAACTAAATCCAAGTTTAATTTACTTGTTTGGCATGTATGCTTATGTGAAGTTCAAAATTGCTTTTCCTGCTTCTTATTTTTGTCAAATCTCAACCCCTTTTTAACAATTATAAATTGTTAAACTTATATTATTGAAGGACAATTTGGTGGTCATTTTCACAGATTAGCCAACTGGTTGGTTGGTCCAGGTTGATGAGTTGGATTTGGATAGACAACTATACTATACCAACAACTACCTTACACTTCCACCACATAGCATATTACGCACTGTTGAATTTAGAGGACCTTAATATTTGTTTATCATCTTGTCTTGGATTAGAATTGCCATGAGTCAATGGCATGTTTCTTATTCTTTTCATAAGAAAAAGGATGGTGGAGAAAGAACCAACGAAATCAATACATGCAAAAATCCAATAGAAATCAACAGAATACAAAAAACCAATACAAACAATACCCAAACTCTTACAAAATACAAAAATAAAAACCAATACATATAGAAACCCAACAAAAATCAATAGAAAACCCACCGAAAGCAATAGAAAACCTAACCAATTCATACAAAATCCCACCAACAACAATAATAGAAACAAAGGAGGGAAAGATGACATGCCAGCGGTGGAGAAAGCTTGGAGGAGCGCTTCAGTGGAGAAACCCCCCTTTGCGAAAGAACACAACGGCAGAGCACTTCGGCGGTGGAGAGGTTAATGGTAAAATGATGTAGGGTTTCGATGTATATGTGAAACATATTATCAAAAATAAACCATGGACATAGCCCTTCTATGATAAATACCCGTTATTGATATTTTGGGTGTGGACTGGTCCCTCCACGCCCAACTGAACTGCATGTTCACCCTATGGCATGGACCAAAATGATCCATCCACGAGATGAACATACTACCAAATGCCCCTTAATTCTGTTTAGATTCGGGCTTAACAATCTAGATCAGAGGTTCGTACCCCATTCATTCAACATATTATAAAAAATAAACCATGGACATAGCCCTTTCATGATAAATGCCCGTTATTGATATTTTGGGTGTGGTCAGGGCCAGTCCACGATATAGTGTGGACTGGTCCCGTCCACGCCCAACCGAACTGCATGTTCACCCTGTGGCATGGACCAAAATGATCCATCCACGAGATGAACATACTACCAAATGCCCCTTAATTCTGTTTAGATTCAGGCTTAACAATCTAGATCATAGGTTCGGGCCCTATTCATTCAACGATGGGATTTTTGTCTCGGGTCGATTGGCCGAAATCTGAAGCCCATGGGCTAAAATATCGACATGATACGCCCCATATCGGGCGTATTGTATCGGTATCTGTAAGAACGGATATGAGATACGCTATGACTGGTACAATACACGTTTGTGTATCGACACCGCATCCGTGTGTAATCGGCCGATACAGACCGATATGACTCGATACACGCACACATCTATTATCTTGTCTAAAAAAGCAAGAAACGAGGATTCAAACTCAAGCCTCAGTGCACACATGCCAATTATGCGCTAAGACTCTAAGCCACTATGCTTGCATTCAATTTGTGATGCTAATTGAACTAAAATACACTTTATTAACTTTATCATTAATATGAACCTAAACAAATACAAGATACAATATGTTTATGTTCAATAACTCTAACTTAAAATAAATAAATAATATTAAAAATTACTACTTTATAAACATTAATAAATTAAACAATCTACCAAATTTAGATTTATATCAAATTTTGTTTTTTACTTTTAATAAATTTATACAAATAAAAATATTAATAATAGATAATTAATTTAGTACTTAAATTTCATAATTTTGTACATTATATGTATCTTCAAATTCTATATATTTGTTTATAAATTATTCATGGATATTTTAATTTAGACTAAAAATAACATATTTATTATTTACAAAAATAAAAAAAAAAGTGTTTACAAAATATTCAAGAATATAATATTAAATTGAAATTATCAAACCCACTAATTTAAATTTATATAAAAAATGATTTGTTATTTCAGAAAAAACTATAGAAAAGAAAATTGTTAATAATGGAATCATTACTTTAATAATTAAAAATTATGAAATTCATATAATATGTATGTTAGAAATTTTAATAATTTTGATATACTTTTAGTTAAGAATAAAAGTAAAAATATGATAATAATATATGTATATTAGAAAAATTATAAATTTCATATGATAGTAATTTTGATATTATCAAACATTTCAAAATTTAATATTTAATTGACCCTTTTGCTAAATTTGAAAAGTTGAAATATAAAATAATTGTTATAGCAATTAAAATATAATAATTGATATATTTTGTAACTTATAATTGTAGAATTTAACATAATAATGGTTTTATGCATACTTTACTTTATAAAACTATATAATATGAGTATTGAACTCTTATTTATGTATCTTGTTATATTAGTAATATATTTCTTCATGTATTTATATTTTATTTGTAATTATTTTGACGTTTAAAATTAATGTAATTGATATATTTATAAAATTTGTATAATTTTCGTAATGTAATCATGTATTTTTGTATCTTTCGTTCGTATTAATACATTTCTAAAATATATCCGTATCCGTATTTAAACTGTCCGATACCATACCCTATACCCGATAGTTCGATCCTTGACCCCTGTGGGCAGGCTTAGAGTTTAACGTCTCAACTCGTAACTCTAACTTTCCCGCTTCGTACTCCGCGAAGATGAATCCTCCGAATCCCTTCTTCCATCCATCCTTCACTTTTCTTCCCCAAATCCCTAATCCTAACCCTAACCCTAACACTAATTTCTCTTACTCTATTCCTCCAAACCCTCACACACTTGTTCCTATAATCTCCTCTGATACGATCTCCGACCCTCCTTCAAATCTCGATCTTCAGGGCACCGTTTTAGTAATCAAAGACCTAATCAATCTAGCCGAGAGCACCGTAAAGGCCGTCTCTGATCTTCTCTATTCCGGCAAACCCCCTGAATTCGACGATGATTTCTGTTCCTGCCGGTTTGATTCTCGCCACCGCATGGCGCCGGAGTTCCTCTTCCGTCATTCTCTCCGGTGCTCTTCTTCGCCTGCTGTTGTCGATCTCGAACTTCTGGAGTCTCTCCATTATCCCAGTTCTCTTAAAACGGAAGACGAGTTGCGGAGAGAAAACCGATTCGTTCAGTCTCTGGAGGAACCCGATTCTGAGCTGTGCTTTTCTCTCGATGACTACGGTGATTTTGGTACCAATTTCTTTTACAGGGATTGCCCGGGTGTTGTTTCTTCCTCTGAACAAGATGCTGCAAAGAAGACATTTACATTTCCCTGCGTTTTATCCTTGGAGTGCGCGAACTTTATTTCTAACACTTACGGAGAAGTTATGGATTTACCGAGAGATTATCTGACGATTCTTCCATCGGAATTGTGGGCGTTGAAAAATGAATTAGAGTTGTGGAATGATTATCCATCTTCTTATTCTTATAATGTTCTTCGAGTTGCTTCATGCTTACGGATGATTAAAGAGGCTGATATGCTGACATGGGTAATTTCAAACTCGCCGCTTTATGGAATTGTTATAGACGTGTATATGAGGGATCACATATTTCTGCTGTTGAAACTGTGCTTGAAAGCAATATCACGCGAAGCATTTCGTTCTAGTTGGTTGCTGTTGAGAGAAGCCTCGAAGGAGGGCAACGGGGAGTTGAACCCAAAGACTTTGAGTTTTGAGTGTCCAATTTTGGTTGAAGTGCTGAAATGGTTAGCATCTCAGCTTTCTGTTTTGTACGGTGAAGCAAATGGAAAGTTCATTTCTATTAATATGCTTAAGCACTCTCTATTAAATGCTGCATCCGGTTTGTTATTGTTTCCTTTGGGTCAGAGACAGGCAGTAGCTATTGATTCTAAAGCGGAAGATCATGGGAATTCTGATGAAAGCGCCAGTGATTTAGGCAGTGAATTTGTTCGATTAGAAACAACAGGAGGTGTCAAACTAGAAGAGCCTTCCAACAGTAGAAAACATGGAGGTGGGAGTTTATTTAGTGATGAAAATGCTGGTATTAGCCAGGTTTTTGTTTCCCAAGTTGCAGCAGCAATTGCTGCTTTGCAGGAACGATCCTTGCTTGAGGAAAAGGTCAGGGGTTTAAGATATGCGGGGCCAATTTCCAAATCTCAGCTGTATGGGTCTTCTTATTCTAAACTTTTATTTTTATTTGTTTGTTTGCATATTCAAGCACTTGTTTAAATGGTATAATTCACTCCAAGTAATTGTTAACAACTAGGACGGTTATATAATTTTCTTTCTTCATTTATTTGATGACTCGTACACTTGTTGGTTTACTTTGAAATTAGGTCACAAAACCCTTGGCCTCAACAGAGTTTAAATAATCAATAAAAAAATGAAAGAATCAGTAAGTTGGTAAAGATGATCTGAAACAAGGTCTACAGGATGGTTAATGATAAAAAAAGGTGAAATAAAAGTTTACTTAATGCTTTAGGAGTATGTATATTTTTGAATGCTTTAACATAAAAAAATAATTCTAGTAAAGTCTGAGCCCATTTTTTAGGCTGCTAACAAAATGCATTTTCTTGGTTTTGTTGGAATTTGATGGAAACATGTGATATGTGGCCTCATAATAGGGCTCTGTGTTTTGCATTGAGAAAAGTTCTAACCTTTTGCTTTTTTCCCTCTTATTTTTATATTTGTAAGATGGCTTTGATCTTGCTTCAAATATTTTAGGTGATAATTTGATTCAGGGGACAAAAGTGGAAAAAAGGAAAATGGCATATTGAGTGGACAAGTTTGTCAAAGCATTGCATGTTACCTAGATATGGCATGGACACATCTGGGCATAGTGTCAGCTGTGTTTGGGTATCATAGGTTGAGGGCCATACAAACTCCATCCTTGTTGTGTTTGGGTAATCATAGGTTGAGGGCCATACAAATTTCATCACTAGCTCTTCTGTCAATACCCATGATGTGGTTGCCTAGGCAAGAATTTGTGATGATACATTGTTAAGTGATGGTATATAAAATAAAACCAAGGCACAGGATAAACGACAATTAAGAGTTTTTTTAGGTAATGATAAAAAAAAGAGTTCTTTTAGGTCTTCCAATCTGTGGTGTTCTAGTATAGAATTGCCACAAATAAGGGGAGCACATCAAATAGTAAAAGTTACAGTTTTTCTTTGAAAAGAAAATATTACAGCTCCCTATATCAACATATCAAGCCTTTTTTTTATTTTTTGGTTTTTTTGAAGAAGCAAGACTCTAAACTCAATTTATTTCTTTTATTGCATGTTTTTGGGTTGTATGTTAATAGGATGTTGCATCAATATCTTAAATTTAGAAAATATATCTTTTTGGTTAAGTACTTAATTCCTAGGCACCAACTGGTCACTGCGCTTGCCTAGGAAGCGAGGCTCAATGTATTAGTATCGAGTATTGCATCTTATTTTAAATATGTTTTACATGTTATGTTTATGTATTTTAATTTGAGATAATAGTTTTTTAAAACATTTGTTTTAAAATTTTAGTTTATATTTTAATTAATATTATGTTTAACACTTTTTTTTTGTGTTTTTGCATTTTTTTTTGAAAATTTTATCTTTTTTTTTTTTTGCATTTTTGTGCCTTGCTTCAAGAAGGCGCGCACCTCGCTTTGTTTCTTGCACTTTTTAAACACTGCATTGAGAACACTGATGGAAAAACGGAATCACTAACCCCCCTTGCCAATTTCAAAATTTGCTAGAATGGCTGAAAATGCAGTCACAAAAATGCTAATTTACAGATTCCCATTGGCTCGTTTTCTTTTCAGATCCAAACATAAATTCTGAAACATAGTGGGTTAAAAATCCTTTTTCCTTCCTGTTTTAAATTTTCCACTCAAAAATGAGATTCGGTATTGGTTCAGTATTTGGTTCACTTGACAGTTGACATAGTTTTTATGTGTAGTACAATGATTTACAATCTTACTGATAAATATGGTTAATTTAAGGACTATTCCTTCACTTGAAGTATCTGACAAGCATTCTTTGCTTTATCCAGGATGGTTGAATATACAAATTTGTCAATGAGAGCTGATGAGGAGCGTCATAAACGTTTGAATTACAGACCTATTATTGAGCATGATGGACTTCTTTTGCAGCCATCACAGAACCAGGTGCCTTTTTATGTTTTTGTATTTATTTATTTATTATATTTTTTGATTTCACAACATGGTTAGAAATAGGGGTGCAATTGGGTTGGGTTGGGTTGAACAATTGTTAAATTTTTAATGGGCCTAAGCCCTAACCTGAGCTTGATGTAGTTAAAGTTCTTCAATTTGGGCAACCCGATTTGCACCCTAGTAAGAAATGGCATAATAATAATTATTGTGTAGAGAAGATTCGGTGATAGAAGAAATAGAAAACCTTGAAAGGGATTTTGTGTGGAATCTTAAGGTGGAGAAGAAGAAATTTCATTTGGTTTAAAGGGAGTGGGTGTGTAGGGCCAAAAAAGATGGGGGGTTGGGTGTTAGGAGAGTGAGGATTTAAAGCGTTGTTGGGGAAATGTGTATGGAGGTTTGGGAGGGAGAGGAGGGAGCTTTGGAGAAGGGTTGTGGTGTGCAAATATGGGGTGGTGAATTTTGGGTGGGATGTAATGCAAGTAAGATCTTATGGAGTGAGTGTGTGGAAGGGGATCATGAGATTTAATTCATTACTTCATTAGTTTATGTCTTGGAAGGTGGGGAGTGGTTCTAGCGTGAGGTTTTGCGAAGATGATTGGTTGGGGGGTGGGCAAACTATGTGAGCTGTGTCAGTGGTTCTACAGTTTGAGCAGCAAGGGGGTGTCGGTTTCTCAATGTTATGAGGTTAGAAATGATGTGGCAGTGTGGTGGCCCACCTTCAGGAGACCATTGCTGGATTGGGAAATAGAGGAATTTTCGGGCTGCTGTGGATGTTTTAAAAGGCTGTGATTGATCCGGAGTTGGTAGATGAAAAGTGGTGGAAGGAGTGTAAAAATGGAAGATTTAGTGTTAAACTACAATACAATGCTTTTATTAGGAATTCAGTGGAAGCCTCTCCAGTCAAAGGAATTTGGGGAAGCTATTTCCTCCAAGAGTGGAGGCTTTCACTTGGCTGGTGCCAATGGACAGTATTCTCATGCAAGACAAGTTGAAGAAGAGAGGTTTCAATTTGCCAAACAGATGTGTCTTATGTCTATTAGAGGAAGAGGACACATTTCATTTATTGGTTAATTGCAGTTATGTAAAAGGAATCTGGGCTTATTTCTTCAAGCTTTTCAGAGCATATGGCTGCTCTCCTAATAGGTCTGCAGACATTTTTTGAATCATGGCCAAGATTATCTAGGAACACCAAAGTCAAAACCATATGGAGCTTCATCCTTTTGCCATTTTTTGGGAGGTGTGGAAGGAAAGAAGTAGAAGAGTTTTTTATGGGAAGATGAAGAGTAAAAAAAGTTAGGGGCAGCTATCAGTTCAAAGCTCTTAGATTGGATCTTAATTCACCCAGAGTTTGAAGGCCTCAAAAAAGAAGATTTTGGTTTGAATTTTTGGTGCACTTTGTTGGTTTAATTGTTGTATGAGGTTTTAGTGTGGTTTGGTTGGTGACATCTTGTCACTTAAGCCTTTTGTACCCTTTATTTTTTAATAAAATTATTGTCTTTATTTAGCTTCCAAATAATAATAATAATAAATAAATAAGTAAATAAAATAAAACATGCTTATTATTTGTATGTTCTTGTGGGTCTAAATTGATGAATTCTTTTTCCGATTTCCAAATTCCAATTAATACCTTCAACCAGCCAATTGTAAGGGATTTTGGCTTTTTTTTTCTGTTAGTGGCCGGTTCAACCAGTCGAATGAATGTTAACAGCAGAACCCCATTAATTTGTTGTTAATACCAATGAGGCAACGTGTACACCTCTAATTGGAGGGTCCACGCACACTGGCCTTTATTAAAACATGTCTTTAATAATCCAAAGGCGTATCCGTCTTTGGATGTATGCTTGTATTCTTCTTCTTCTCTTTATTTTAATAATTTTCTTTCTTAAAAAAAACGGTTCTTCGCCTTGGCGTCTTGAAAACTATGGTAAGAAGGGAAGCAGACTCTATCTAGTAATTGTATGTAATTTGTTCAGAGCATTGGAGCAGTAATGCAGTATCATTGTTTCTTTGGACCAGGATTCAGGGTGCCTTGTAGTTTAGAAAACTATGGTAAGAAGGGAAGCAGACTCTATCTAGTAATTGTATGTAATTTGTTCAGAGCATTGGAGCAGTAATGCAGTATCATTGTTTCTTTGGACCAGGATTCAGGGTGCCTTGTAGTTTAGTGGGCAGGGGTTGTATTACTTATTATGGTGTTCCTGGGGCTCTGTTGGTTTTTTGGGGGTTAATTTGAGTTCGTAATTTCTATGAGTTATAGTTGGGTGTGTATTGGGCTGGACTAGTAACTGGGTTGTTTCTGTTATGTTTTTGAGGTTTTAGTGCACATTTGAGGTTTGAATATTCTCTTTTGAGGTTGAGAATGCAGAATACTTTTTTTTATTTTTATCTTTGTATCAGGCTCCTCTTGTGTATCCCTTGAGTACACGTTTCTTTTTTTTTAATATAATAAATTTCAATACCATTCAGAAAATAATTACTCGAAATGGAAATGAGCATGTAATGTAATTGAAGCATGGTAGGAGCTATGCATACCTGTGACTAGAATTTTCTATTCATTTTTCATTAATTTTCTTTTTTTGATGAATCGTTTTTTTATCATCTATGGTTATTCAAGCTGGAAGTATAATTCGGTGTTCTAACTACCAGATATATCTGGTGTTCTAACTACCAGATGTTCTTTTGACTTCTTTTATGATTGAAAATATTTATTCAAATGAATGAAAAATATCAACATGTAAAAAAGAAAGAAAAAGCAAAGGTACTCTTGCAAATTTATTTGTGAAGGATGGAGGTTAGGGAGCAGTTGGGATTTCTTATTTATTTATTTATTTTCAATCATCAAGGATAGCACCCATAGGAGAAGTGATCTGTTGCAAGTGGAAGGAGCTAGATGGGCTAGGGGTAGACCAAAAAGGATACGAGTCAAAGTAGTAAGAAATTATTTAAGCGGTCATAATTTAACAATTGGTGTAGCATTAAACAGAATGGATGCCAAAACAGGATTCATGTAGCTGGCCCCATATAGTACAAATCAAGGATTAAAGTATCAATATCAGGTATCATATCGGACCACTCGAATACGGATATGGATACACTTTGGAAACACATGATATGGACCAATATGCTTTGGAAACACATGATATGGACGAAACAATATGGATATGCCAAAAAATGCATATAAATTCCATAAACATATAAATAACATTATTTTTAAGATCAAAATAGACATAATTAATGTATAGATACATAGAAAATGTATATTCTAAAGGTATATGTGAAGAAATATACTACAATTAATATAATGGGATGCATAGAAATCATAAAATTTTATTGATATTGTATCAATCAAGAATCCTGGTACATATTGTGTATATTTTTTAAAAATTAATACATGCACAAAGCTATTATTATGTTATTTTCTATTGAATTTCAAGGCACAAAACATATGCAACTATTATATGTGAATTATTATGTCGATTATTTTCTATTCTACTATTTTTAATTTTTTATATTAACCAAAAGTCAACTAAAATTAGTTCTCAAATGTTTAGTTAACAATATTTTTATTTTTGTAAAAAATAAACATGTTATTATAAAATGTAATTAAAATATAAATTAAAAATTTATAATAATATATAATATTAACTTAAAATACACCAAATATATTAAATTTTCTAAGATACACATCATATGCAAATTCATAATTTTTAACTGCTAAAATAATTATTCCATTATTAATATTTTTATTTCCATAAATTTTGGGATAAAAAATCATTTTTTGATATAAATGTAGATTAATGGATTTGAAAAATTCAATTTATATTATATTCTTGAGGTTTTTGTAAATAATATTTTTATTTTTATAAATAATATATATTCTTTTATTTTGTTCAAATTAAAATATTAATTAGTAATTTATAAAATTTTAAGATACATGTCATGTTCAAATTTATAAATATTAAGTACTAAAATAATTATTCCATTATTACTATAATTTTTTTGTATAAATTTATCGAGATTAAACAAATTTTTGATATAAATGTCGATTTAAGAAATTATTTATTGAGATTTAAGAAATTCATATGCAAATTTTGTTGGAATTGTTAAACACAAATGTAACTTTTCTGCATTACACGTGGACACTAGCATAGAAAAAAGTTATTTCATTAAATTTCATAAGACAATTTGGTTTAGTGGATCAAGTGCCCAGTTAAGGCTTTAACACTGGGTTATTTGTGTTGGAATCATGCCAGTTGCATTTTTTTCAAATAAATGCGTGGGCACAAGAAACACGCCGATCCGTATTGGCGCGTATCGCTCCGATATATCACGATACGGGCCGATACGAATGTGTATAGCTCCGATACGCACGATTAAGGGGATACGGGTTTAATCGTAGCGTATCCCGTATCCCCTCTGGCCGATACCGATACGATACGCCCCGTATCGGATGTATCGTATTGATATTTAAATCCTTGGTACAGATATGGTTTGGATGATGATGATGAATCAAGGAAGCTGCATTGACAACTTGGTGTTTCAACAACTAGAGATGTTTGTGGTGGTAGATGGTGAAACCATCTATTATCTCAATTTATCAATATAATTCTATGATTTGTACATGCTAAGTTAAATTGAAAATAAATGAAACATCAATTAAAAGATTATCAATATCAAGTTATAACAAGACGATTGTTGACTACTGGATCTGCAATATATGCCAATTTAATTGTTTAATTTTTATTTTTCTAGAAAGACAATGTACATTGGCTGAGTCCTATTTACTTTATTAATATTTCCAAACCTTAGATGAGATTCAAGTTCATCAAACCTGTGTTGGTTTTCGGGGACTTCACTTGGTGTAATGGTAAAACCTTGGGCTGGCAAGCACGAGAACGCTGGTTTGAGTATGAGAGCAGCCATTTTGTGAAAAAAAATGCAGATGGTTAGGACCATATTCAGTCTATCCCTCCCAAAACCCCACATAGCTGGGACCAGCATTGGGTAATGGCTTTTTTTTTTTTATTATAGGGGGAGCCTGACAAGAAAGCTAATGTAACCTAGGACATTATTATTCATAAAGAGCAATGGCATCATGCCTCACTGTTTATTTGTTTGTAATCACGGTTCAAAATTTCAATACAATATTCCCTGGATCGGGTATATTGTATTGTATTGGCAGGCCCCTGAAACCCTGAATCAGGGGTGTTTCAGATTTTGACCTGTTTCAGGGGGGTAGGCAGGCCTAAAACTGACCCCCTGAAGCAATTTTGAAAAAAAAAACTAAAAAGTTGTTATGTATTGAAATACTTAATACGTCTGTTTGTGCATATCGATACTTTGAACCTGGTTTGTAATTTTTTTTAGAAAGCTTGCCTAGTATGCCAACGTTTATCTCACAATTGGTTTAATGAATTTTTAGGAAACAAGTAAGGCTAGGACAAGAGAAGAACTGCTGGCAGAGGAAAGGGATTACAAACGGCGAAGAATGTCATACCGCGGTAAGAAGGTGAAGCGAACAAAAATTCAGGTAGGAAACAACTTTTCTACTGACCCTGCTCTTTCATTTATTCTAAGTTTCTCAATTGCACCTCTTCATCTTCTGTGATACCTTTTCATTGTTTCTCAATCTGGCAAGTTGTTTTCAGAAATACAGTTATTATATTATCTTTATCATTAATGAGATCAAAGGATTTAGTTACTCTTACTAAAAGAGAAAGATGAGTACAATCCGTCACCCTCTTCAAGAAGGGAAAGAAAAACAGTCCAATTGCTGACTAATGGACATATTCTATCTTCAGCCCTTACACCACCAAAATCCATACATGATTCATATTATTTCTCCACTTGATTCCAGGTGATGCGGGACATAATCGAGGAGCACATGGAGAAAATTAAACAGGCAGGAGGGATTGGATGCTTTGTGAAAGGAGCCTCAGAGGGTGGGAGGTTTCTATCTGGAATGGTTTCTGATAAAGTTATGACTACAGATGTTAGTGAGTTGAACAACAGTGCATATGACTCAATTGAAGCATGTTCCGGTCCATCACATAGCCACAGAAAAGAATCACGTTCTGAACATAGAATGGCACATGCAAGATCTGATGATGCTCGCAGTAAAGATAGAGAAGGATTTAGAGTGATCCATGACTCAAGGAATCCACACCATCAACAGAGACATGAATCTGGTGATCACCATGAATCTCTAGAGAACCACCAGAGATGTATCGGTAGGGATAGAAGAGAGAAAGATAATATCAAGGGCAGAAGAGGGAGAGATTATAGCGAGGACAGAAGAGAGAGAGATTGCAGTAAAGATAGAAGAGAGAGAGATTATAGTAAGGATAGAAGAGAGAAAGGTTATAGTAAGGTTGGAAGAGATAAAGATTATAGTTCCAGAAATTCAGAAAGTTACAGGAGTCAAGGTCAGTCATACGAGCAATCTAGAAGGCAAAAGGAGCAAGATGATGTGGATGTTACTGAGACCAAGTATGACAGAAGTCATCGTGTTTGTTCTCATAGGTCCAATTATCATGATAACACATCCTTTTCTTCCTCGATTCCTGAAAGTGATGTAAGTGAGGAGAAACATCAAATGTCAGAAATAAAAAATAGATGGAGGGAGAGGGTATATAAGAGTCATAAAACAGAGACTATGACACAAGATATGTTTGAAGACAGATATGATCCTTCAAGATCATATGATAAAGATGAGGAGGCCTATGATGATTCCTCTTGTAGCAGCAGGTATGTTAGACCAGAGTATGATTGATGTCAAGCATAAACAAGTGCAAAGAGTTGACTGGTGCTGGAAAAGGGCATCTACAGGATCATGACAAGAGGTCTTGATTAGGTCTTTTGCTGTGCAGTAAGTCTTCTTATCCTCTCTCTGTTTTATTTTGAAGTATTGTATTATATTAGTGACAATATGTTCTTGACATGCTTTGTTGAACAAAACTTTGCAGTAGGAAGTTGTTCAGGCTTCAGGAATTTTACCTACATCTGTATCCTCCTTTGTATCCTCAAATATTTTTTATTCTTTATTGTTAAACACCACCTATTTAACTGCTGGTTGAAATGTTTAATGAAGGCTATCAAGTTTTATGAAGTTTTTATTTATTTTTGTTAAATATGCAATTATACTTAATAATAGAAAACTGCCAACTGATTTTAAGTTGGTATGCTTTTTTTCTGTTTTATTTGCTTGGATGCAATGTACATGTTTGTAGAATGTGGTAATCATTGTGCCTAAATTTAGTCAAGTCCAGCTTATCATGCTATCTGATTTGCTGCGTGCAGATATATAGAAGAGGAATTCGCATCTGTTCCCCACAGGCGCCCCACAGCACACCCCAACCATGTATTGGAAACATTACGGGAGATGTTCCCAATGCATGCTCAGATGTGCATGTGGGGAACGCTCTGCTGGGCACCAATGCGAACTCATAGAAGAGTGGGTCAGCTTGGATTGAAGATCTTAACGATTGCACTACTAAAAACATTTCTTCTCTTTCATTAACACTGTTATCTACTTATTTACTATTCAAGGGAGGACTTCTGATCTAGATTATCATGTGCTGTGCTAACTCATTGGTGCCTCTCTAGCAATTTTTTCCCTTGTGCTGTGCATATATGCATTTCTTTTCTTTATGTGCTGCAAATCTCCTCTTTCTATTGCCTATCAGTTTTTAAGTTTTTTTATTTTTTTGTGTTAGATATGTGATTTTGGATGCTAACTTTCCTTGAGCTTATGTTATTGGTTTGACAAGTGTATAGTTAATATTAAAGTGGTTAACAATATAAACACTATTTCACATGACTACACCTTGTGACTTTGAGATTGAATCATGGCTAGGCAGGCCATTCACTTGTTTCAAGTGAATGGAGGAATGAAAAGTAAAAACAAAGGTTTTGATCTTTTGGGTAAGAAGCAGTAGTTCTTTGAATGTCAAGAAGCTTGTATCTTGTAAATTCTTGTGAGTGGTGTTGTTTCTGACTCTAGTGAAATCCAGTTGCTGCAGGAGACTGACGTTGTTGAAGAAGACCCAAGTGGTGTGGCTATCCAGAAGTTAGTTGAAAGAGAGGTTACGGTTGGGAAAATTTTGGGCCTGTTTTTTTGGGGGTGGTGAGAAATTTACCAGGAAAGCCTTTGAGAAATTTGAGAGAAGCAAAAAGGAAGAGAAAGAGAAGAACAAAGCTTATACCCAGGGGAACAAGGTTTGGGATGAGAGGATTACTCAACACAAGAGGGTGCGCTTACAGATTAGTTGCTTGGTCTATTTCGGGTGTAAGATGTGGTTTAGTGTTGCTTCCTTGCTTTTGCTGATATCTTATCACCTATGCTGTACTTATTCCTTTTTTATTTTAATTATAATTTCTCTTGATTCTTTGAAAAAAAAACTCTTGGGTAATCGATGCTCATACCTCCAAAGGTGTCACTCTTCCTAATGGATAACTGGATACTGTCCTGAGATAGTGCACAGGTACAATAATAAAACACACTAATTCATCTTAAACAAAAATTCTAATTCCACTCTAGTCAATAAAGATAATAGTATAATACTGGTAGTGATAACTTAGAGCAAAAATATGGTCAAGATGGTTCCTTGTTTCAGTGCAATTTACCATAAGTTTTGAAAATCAGTAACTTCTGCACTTACCTAATTAACCGAGTAAGAAAACAACATTTTTTTTTTATCAGCAAACATCTGTTTAGACATTGACACTAATGACTTGGTGATTAAAATAAAAAACTGAACTAAGATTTGGTATTTAGTAATCTCACTGTGAACTTGAATACATTTTATGTTGAAGCTGTGTAATCTTGGCCTCATATGAAAATTGTTGAGTTAAATAACAGGGTCGTACTTCTACTTCTTTCTTCTTTCCACTCATGAAATGTCCTGTTCCCTCCCTAATACACTCTTTATTTTGAGTCCCGCGTTATCTTTCCTACCAATACCATACAATATCAAACGTCTCACATTATCTAGTTTCGGTTTAATTGCATTATATTGATGAACTCTATGTTCATATTCAATGTCAAGATTTGCCAATATTGTTTTATACAACTAATGCATTTTATTATAAGAAACGGTAACTTTCATTGATAAGATTAAATAGCGTTCAATTATCACCACCCAAAGAATCGATGGATAACTCTTAGACATAAGCAGTCTTACTAACACAAGGCCAAAACAAAGCAATTGGCTCATTGCTTAGCTAAAGCATAAGTCATTCTATTTGCTGATCTTCTTATTCATCTAAATTGCAACCCAAGTTATCTTGATCCAGAAATGGTAATACATCAGTGCCATATCAGAAAAAACAGTACTCCAGGAAGCACCTGTTTGTTTGGAATCGTTTTTTTCATAAAAAACAATGCTCTAAGCCACGCTTTGGAAAGTGAAAAGGCGTCATTTGGGGTAATATCGGATTTGGCATTTTTCCATATTGTAGTTTGTTGCTGCCAACGAAGACGTGATATGGTAGTGATATGGATTTCTTATAATGGGTACCAGTGTTGAAAACAGACATGGAGTATTGGTGCCAAACAGAAAGTGTTGTTGCTCCAGGAAATGTCTTATCTGGCAGCAACATTTCCAAATAGAAAAAAAAAGACACCGTTTTCTAAATTTCCCTTAAATAGAATACATCCTCTTATACAATATCTTGATGGTTGTTTATCTCTTGGGGCTGTTCTTTGATTTTTTTTATCATCTTTCAAGTCCAAATTTGCTAGCATAGTTGTTTCGAAGAAGATGGTGGAGGTCATGGGTTGTGGATGTGGATCTTTGAATTGGTTGTTTTTTACTTGAAATGTTTGCGGTTAGTAATGTCACATGTATTATTTCTATTGAAATGTTTTGGATTGAACAATACAATTTGTTATTTTTACCTAAAATATAAAATTTTACATTTCAACTCTAAATGGCAATGATTAGTCCCCACATGCATTTATTTTGTTGAAGTAACTCTTTTATGTGATTTGACAATTCCTTATCAACCCTAAGGGTATGTTTGGTTTGAAGGAATTCCCTACCTTTCCCTACCTTTTTCCTTTAAACCAAACATAGCCTAAATGTTTGAGGCAGAAAGGCATTGGTACCAAAGACTACATTGATTTGTTGATTTATAAAAAATTTGAACCATAATTGGTAATAATGAGATATGTCTTAGGAATAAAAGTTTAAATGGAGAGAAGCGAAGGAATCGATATGAATGTCTTTGGTGACAACATTGTTGGTGAAGGAAAAGTTAGTAGTTGCAACAATTTTTTCAAGATTAGATGTAATGCTAAATTCATTGTTGTCTTCAAATGCACTCTAAATTTTATTTTTCAAACGATGTTGATGGACTTTTATCTCACTAAAGATTAAAATCCAATAGGTGTTTGATTGATAAATTACATGGAAAACACATTTATACATGCACCTTAAAAAGTGATTTTAAATTTCCACAAAAACTAGCTCTCCAACTTGTTTTATCCTTCTTAAAGACTTGTCTCACATTGGAAAATTATTGAACTTGATTTGAACTTTTAAGTAGGAGTTTGTTTATACTCTTTAAAGTTATATAGAGTAAAATATAAAGACTTGCAATCGCGTAGCGTACACACGTGTGATTTGCGATAAGATGATTTGCAATGAAGCAAACAACATACAACAACATCAAACACAAATTGTATATGGTTGCAAATCATAGACTGGATTTTTTTGCAAAATCTCAAAATTGTAAGATATGCAAAATCGCATCTAGTTTGAGACGTGCATAGGAGTGTATTTGAGGCTAAACCATGACTATATACTGTTTAAGTAAATCCAACAGCCACGACTTGATTAGATATGATCAAGGGACTTTATTCAAATGTTAACAGTCCTAATTGTTAACTAATTGTGAACACTTACAAAAGAGCCTCTTTGAATCAACACATCCCGCTTTAAGATGACTCTCTAGAGTTATAAAAGGTGTAAGCCATCTAGTTTACACACAAGTTTCTGATTACTTCTACCTGCAAAAAGCACTTGTCTCTCTCAATCAAATCTACTGTCTCACAAAAGGTTTCTCTAGAGATTCTTCAACTTTGGTTGTTATAATTTCTCACCCAAGGCTCCCTTGTATTCTGTAACGAATTTGCCTATAACCCAACACAGTAAACTCAATGAATTTGAGTGGGGCAAATAACATTTTAAAGACTGTCTTTAGATATGCTCTAGAACTTCTCCTCCAAATTTTTTGTGATCCCATTTCTCAATAGTTGTTTTATAAGGAAATTCAAGAATATTTAAAAATGTGTAGAGCTTTACAATGATGCTTGTTATCTCTCTTTTTTGCAGAAGTCAAAGGTTAACCTACAAAAGAACTTTTTGTTCTTTAAAGTTTCAAGTTTGGTGGCACTCTTGTATTTTAATTGGAGATTGGGGGTTGGAAGAGTGGCATTAAGTTATGTTTTGGGTTGATCAATACAAATTTGTCAAAGAGATTTTTCTATTTTTGTGTTGATCAATACAAATTGCTATTTCTACTTAAAATATCAAATTTGGCATTTCAACCATAAATAGCAATGCTTAGTTAAACATGCATTTTTCTAGTTGAAATGGCATACTCATATATGATGTGACAACACATATTTCTTATAAATTTGTATTGATCAACCCAAAACACAAACAACACAATGCCCCTATACCAAACACCCCTTGATACCTACATGAAGATTTTTTTTTTTCATTATAGATTCAATCATTTATTCCTTCCTTCAATTTCATGGTTGGAGAGATTGTCGGCCTAAAATTCTCTTTCCTTTACTTGGGATTAGGCTTTAGGTTTAGTGAATTCAGCCCAAGCTTATATGTTTTTCATCTAGGAAGCCCTTCCCCGCAAATTGTTTGACCTGAGCGTTTATTTCCTTGCAGCTTTTTTCAGGCAAAATGCAAGTAAACATGAAGTATAATGGGATAGGAGATACAGTTACCTTAATGTAGTATGCCTAGCTCGGATCCCATGCCAGGCGGCGTTCTGTTTGTCATCTTTGAAAAGCATGGCGCGCCTATCGGGTTCGTACCTTGCAATAGCAGTCTGTGGCAGCAACCTGCACCTACCACACCTGCCCTGGCAATAACGGCTAGGGCAGTGGCAGTTATGCCAGATATGGTCGAGCTCCGATATAAAAGAACTCCAACCCTCACGAAGCAAAGGTATTGAAGCTAGCACTTTCAACACTCTTAACTGTCTGTATCTTCTTTGAGTATTTCTCAGAGTTCTAACTTAGCCATCGGAGTGTTCCCTCCAAGAGAGCTTCCCGGGAACCCTTCACCTTCTCCTTCCTCTCAGTGCCGTCCATCACAGCTAGGAGCCAACTCTCAAATAGCTAGGAGTGCCCAGATTGTGCAGCATCACCTTCTTTTTCTAAAGAAGCACCCAATGAGGGTGCTATTACTTCTCAGCACAACCAAACTTGAAGAACAAGTTTTTCTTTGTAAGTTGTATGGGTGACATTTAGGGCCTAGGTTTATGCTTTGAGGACTAAAGAGTAGAGGCACCTCGACACCCAACCAAGTTCAGGACTAAAGAGTCGAAGTCCTAGCTTGGAATGAGCCAAAACGCCACGTAACCGACTCCAAAGGCCTCCCCAACAGATCTCGAATCTCTTGAGGTCACGATGAGCCAACAGATCCTGAATTTCTCGAGATCACGATAAGAACTCATCCCAGTTCCGCCTGAATCGAAGGTAGACGATAAACCTTATCAACATACTGCTCTCCTTCAAAAATGGAACCAACCTTATCTCCACAGCCCGAGGATCCCGGAGCTCTTCCGTAAGGCTCACGACTACTCCAGTATATAAAGACTTAAAATCTCAAGGCAAAGGTACACATGATTATTCTACTCACCATCACTCAAGCTCTCAAGCATTCAGCTCACATTCACAGCATAATTACTAACTTAAGCATCGAAGTGATCTTGCTGGGTTAGCTACCCCAGGTTCTTTGATCCAATGTTTTGTAGATTGATCTAGCTCGCCGCCCATTTGGAGTTATGATCGCCCTCCAGCTAGGAGTAGCCAGATTGTGCACCATCATTTGGCACCGTCTATGGGAAACGATCGAAAGGTCATCCCTATCTCTTTATAGTTTCAAACTTAATCTCAACCTCAATGGCATCCTCCAGCCACAATTGAATAAGTATCGAGATGAACGTCACCGGGGGGCAAGCCTAGCAATCAACCTTTCCCCAAGCTCCTACGATGTGCATCGACCAGTTCACTATTCCGCTCACAGTGTCCAGAGTCCCATCATTGTCCGCACCACTGGGCACCACGCAAGTGAGCGTCCCACTTCCTCCAATGGTAGGTGCAACTTTCTCTGATCCATCCATGGTTTCCCCTGGAATCGAGCATTCCCAATTTCATGACCTCGTTCAGTGCATCCGAGCTATTCAGATCCAGATGCAGCAGGTCCAACAGTTCCAGTAGTACCAGCAGTATCAACACCAGTTCCTTCCACTACAGCCAAACTAGCAGTTGATTCCACATTGACACCCAGGGCCCCATCAGGGTCAGAACCCGAATCAGCTTGGAACTAACCAGAACATTATCCAATCTCCCCATCGAGGCGAAGAGACATCACAAATATCGATTCCTCTTAGGAGTAAGGTTTCGCCCCATGGGAGGAGAGACGGTCAACACACTCCTCCAGTCTTGCAAGGAAATCTCAGAAACAAGTCTAGGGATAGTCAGCCCAATCCGCCTCGGTATTCACAGCAAGAAAATGATGGCTCACGAGCAGATAACCAGTTTGGGGTTTGAGGTGCGAACTTGAGACAAGACCTCTGCATCCCTCATGATAGCCAGTTCAAGCTCCACAACCTACAAAATCCAACAAGGAACTAGGATCTACCTTGCGACAAGGTCGAATTACCAAACTAGACTGAAGTCAACAGCACCAACGTAGAGCCGGTAAAGAAGCAGTAGCAGCGACATCACAAAACACGCCGCCCCTTGGCCAGGAACAGCCCGCCAGCGAAGCCAGGCCAGCGAGAAGAGCAAACCAAAGGAAAGGAAGAAGCGAGCTCGGTGGCTACAAAGACTGTGCCTCCACTACTTTGTCAGTCATTCCCTCTATCTCGTAAGCTCTTGGCAACTCCAATGCCAAAAGACTTTAAGATGCCCCCATTAGACAAGTATGACGGGTCATTTGATCCCAATGACCATGTGGACTCTTTTGAGTGATTCTTGAGCGTTCCAAATTCAATGGAATAGTTCAATTAGTCCAATGGTGCCCAGATCAAGGCGATCTAAAAGGTGGATGGGCCAACTAATAAGGATGCTTAAAACAAAATCTGTCTGATGAATGAGCTGGTGATGGAACTTTTGGCTGAAATTTTATTGGGTAGGGTTTGTGAGGGACCTGGATGGACTGGTAGGGTTTGGTTGGTTCAAAAGTGCTAAACTAAGGGATGAGTGTTTCGATTAACAAAACAAGCTAAAATGTAACTTAGGTTTGATTAGAGGCAAATAAGAGAATTTTGGGCTGAAATTTGACTAGGTAGGGTTTACAAGGATTCTATATGAATTGACAAGGTTTGATTGGTCCAAAAGTCTTTAGATCATAATGATCTAAGGTATGAGTGTTTTAACTAATAGAAAAGCCCAAAATAAAATCTTTATTTGACGGATGAGCAGATGGAAGAATTTTGAGATAAAACTTGACTAGGTCGGGTTTCTAAGGGTCCTGAACGAATTGGTGAGGTTTGATTGGTTCTAATATGTTGGGATCAAGGGAATTTGGAGTATAAATGTTTTGGCCGATTAGGGGGCCTAGAATGGAATCTTGGTATGATAAAGGGATAAATGAGGGAATTTGATGTTGTAATTTGGTGGGTAGGTGTTTTGAGATGTTTTGGGGTTTATTGATAATATTTGATAGGTTTGAAGTTGAGTTAGAGGGGTATATTTGGGGCTTAATGTTTTCAGCCAATGAGTTGGACTGAAATAAAATCTTAGTTTGATGAGAGACTATATGGTGAAGATCAAAGGTGAAATTCTCCAAATAGGTGTTTAAAAGTACTTAGGATCTAACAAAAATGACAATTTTTTGATCAAATGGATAGAATGAGAAAACTAATGGCTAGGAGCATCTTAAGTCGCATTAGGTTAGCCAATCTGGAATCTCATGATGAAGTCTTGGATTGTTTATTGGACAAATGGGGAAGTTTTACCATGAAATTTTGTTGGTTGGTTGAGAATGGGATCTTGGGCTTAATAGTAGAGTTTGATGTTGTCGGTGAAATGTGGTTGGGCAGTTTTATACCTTAAAGGCCTTGGCTAATCAAAATCACTGAAATAAAATCTTTGGTGGATGTATGGAAAGACCTCATATTCTCAACTGAAACTTGATTTGAGTAGTTATTTTTGGGTGAGGCTTGACCCAGGCTATCAGATTGGGATTGGATAGGTCTAACGATGGATCTGAGGAATTAGAGGGTAGGGTCTAGCTACTTAGGTTTATTTAGTGTTTTGAGAGGATTGGTATTGTATGACTAGGTGTTTGGAGTGTATATTAGGGTGTCCGAGATGAACCAAATAGAAATTAAGTGCTGACACTCAGCAACATCATGCATTTTGCAAACAAGTGAAGAATGTTTATTTTATTAGTAGTAAATGGTAAGTACATTGTTTAAGGTTGTTATCATGCTTGGTACGTTTCGTTGGTAGTACATCCTCAAATTTGCAAAGTTTTAAGTGTGTAATATGACTTTCCCTTGAGGTCTTTTAGCTAGTAAGAGCTTATCCCCAACGCCCTAGTGATCTTGCAAGGGCCTTCCTAATTCAATCATAGTTTGTTGATGCCTTATTAAGGTATAATGACCTTCTTTAATACTAGTTCTCCCACTTTCAACTATTTTCCATGGTCCTAGGCATTGTAATGCATGGATACTTTTTCCTGGTAAGTAGTTATTTTGATCTGAGCTTGACCTTCGATCTTTTCCAAGAAGTTGAGGTTGACTTGGAGACCTTAATTTGTTTGCATCTTCATCATACATCATAGTGCTCGGTCCAAAGTGTAGGAGTACTAATCTCAACTGGGATAAGTACCGTCATGCCAGGTTAAGTTTAAGGGTGTTTCTCCCATTGTTGTGTTGGATAATTGGTGCTTATGCGGCATCCTAGAGGATGTTTGGAAGTTCCTTGACCTAACATCCCTAGGCTCGATCTAACTACGCTTTAAGCCCACAACAGAGGGTACGACTTGTGACTTTGGTCTGGCCGTTGCTCCATGGATGATAGACGGTCGTGAACCACTGATTTATGCAAAGCACTTTATAGAATTTGTTGTACTTATCATCCATAAACTAGGTGCCATTGGCTATGATAAGGACTCAAGGTATAGTGAACCACTAGCTAATCGACCTCCAAAGGAACCCGTGGGAAATTCCTAGTCATAATATTTGCTAGGGGCCTGACTTCTACCCACTTTTCAAAGTAGTCAATGATAATGAGCAAAAATATCTCCTAGGCGATTGCAGGTGAAAATGCAATGAGGATGTCCATCCCCCATTGATTAAAGGGCCATGATCACTGTCAAGGGGGCTGTATATTGATAAAAGTATGTTTGAGTGCCTCCAATAACAATTACACTTCTGGGCTAGTTGTGTTGTTTCTTGCTTCATGGTTGTTTAGAAATACCCCTACCAAATAGGAATGGCAATGGGGCGGGGATTGCATTCCCCATCCTCGACCCTGACCCCCAAATCACCCTCCATCCCCGTCCCCGATCCCCGACGGGGAAAGGAATCCCCCTTCCATCCCCGACACCAACGGGGATGAATTCCCCGTCAGAGACCCGAATCCCCGACAGACTGAGAGGTTGTGATAGAGAGAATGAGAAATTGAGACTGAGAGAGAGAAAGAGAGAGGATCGTTGGGAGAGTTAAGATCGGCGACAAGAGAGAGTCCGACAGGCGGCGACATCATGGCGACGGCGGTCAGCGACGACAGGCAAAGATTAGAAGGACTGACGACTAAAACTCTTCTTTATCTATTCTCTATCACACGAGAAGGCACGAAGCTAGGGTTCTGGATCTTCTGCGACGACGACGGGTGACAGCGCCGACGGTTGGCAATTCGGCGATGAAGAGTCGAAGATGAAGGAAGGGTTGGAAGGTGAATCAACGAAGTTGTTCCAAAGACAGACGAGTTGAGACTTGAGAGTTCTTGACTTCTCTCTGTCAAGGGTTTTAGACTTGTTTAGTATTTTACACTTTTATTATTTTCCAGGTTTTAATAATTAATATTTTAAAAATGAATATTATATATATATATTTATAATATATATATATTTATAATATATATATATATTATAATATATATATATATATATATATTAATCGAGAATGGGTCGGGGCGGGGATTCCATTCCCGGTCCCCGTCCTCGTCCCTAATCTAGGATTCAGGGTAGCCCCATCCCCGACCCCGACCTCGCCAAGGTAGCACTGTTAGACAGTCTTGTATGCCCTTAGCTTCAATCGGATTTGATGTACTTTTGTTATTTAGTGGAAATAAATTAAAGTGCATGTTTGATTCATGTTGTTTGGTATAATTCTGTGTAAGACCCTAAAACTGGACACTTATAGAAACTTGTGTTAGTTTTAAATGTTCACAACCATTGGATAAGTCTGGGGAGATTTATCCTGCCAAGGCTGATACTGGTGTCCCACCAAGTGTTGGGATGGCTTGTTTCGGCCATCAGGGTAAGACCCAAGGCACATGCAGTATGGGATTGCTTGAACCCTTGAACCGGACCAGATTTTCAGTATTGCCCTAGACCTTGGAGACAAATGGGCAAAACTGAAAAGTTACACCTGACCCCTAGACTCGATTATGACACATCACTAGGTGTTGGATCGGGTTATCTTTGATGTGTCAATCAGTGAGATCCTTAGTGGGGGTCAAAACCTGGACATGTTGGGGCAGTCTGAGAATTCATCTGAGTGAGTGGTCATAGTGACAGGATCAGCCCCTTTGTCAGACAATGGTAATGATTGGGAATGCACTCTCTCTGATGGAAACCAAACTGCCGGTAGTTGATTTCAATCGTTGGAATTTTGTTTTGCAAAATAAGATATATATATATATATATATATATATATATATATATATATATATATATATATATATATATATATATATATATATATATATATATGTATGTATATGTACGGTTTCAAAATATTTGCAAAAGGTTTTAATTCCTGGGATCCATGTGAGTGGAGAGTGTGGCATTGTTCCTTGCAGCCGAGAGAGAGGTCTTCTCTTGTCGGGCAGTGCTTGATCATTAAGGGCTAAGAGGTTAAGTGTAATACCATTTAAATAATACCTGATGGACTAATCTTGCACCTGCCCAGGGACCACTTAATGTAAGTGTTGGGCCCATAGGGTCCATGTGATGGGCTCAAGGGGGGGCATTGAGTCTTTCAGTGAATTCGGCTGGGCCTTGTAACAAAGGATGGGCCGAACCCATGTGGTTGGTGTGTAGATCAATGCTTGGGTCCCACGCCATACAAAGAAGCCCAACTGGGCAGCAGGTTGGAAACTAGTTAAACACTGAACACTTAATGGGCCAAAAGCCCATTTCGAACTGGGCTGATATGATCACCAGTTCATAGGGCGAATATGAGATTAGTGTTAGTAAAAGGATTGGGTCTTTGACCTTATCCACTCTAAGAGACCAATTCAAATTAGATTTGAATTTGGTAACCTCCTGATAAGATCAGGAGTTAACTAACTTAATCTGTAGATAGGATTAAGATTAACATCTATCCAAATACTGATTTGGATTGGGATAACTCCCAAAATATTGGGAGGTTTCTTAATCAAGAAGAAAGAGGAGAAAACCCTAGCAGAAATATCAGATTTCGAACTAGGGGGTTTGAGTAAGCAAGAAACACATCCTGCAATCTGAGATTTGATCTCTCACAGACTCCAGAGAGAAGAGACAATTCTGCCCTCTTCGTCCCTGGACTTCTCCTCCTTCAGCCGCCGCCACTACCTGTTGAAAGATTGAATCTTTGCAGCAACAGGAAATCAAGAAAGCAGTTCTTGACAATAGTCTTGCAAGAAAGACACTAGGATTCGGTGTTCAAGGTTTCTAGAGGGTTCTTGTGAAGAATCCAGTTTGTAGGATGCACCCTGCTGGTTCCGTTCCATCCACAGCTATGTCATCTTCAGCAGGAGCGGATCTTGGTCACTTCTTTGGGCGTGAACACCAACTTTGGGAGATATTATTTCTCCGGATTAGGTATAATCCTTCCTGTTTCCTTTTGGTTCAGATCTGGTTTGTTTATGGTTCAAGTAGGATCTTTGAATAAAGTATTCTAAATTTAGAGAATATGATTCCCAGTTGGAAGAAGGTAGGAAATTTTTTTTGAAATTCGCCCCCCATTCCGCACCCTTTTTGGCGTCCATTAGATGGATCCTATCATTCTTTCAAGCACCCATCCATCGGGTACCCCTACTACCAGAGAGCCTTATAGGCTAGTGCTTGGCCTCTAATTTAATCACCATATATTCCTTCATGAATATCATAGAGTACATAGTCTACTTCGTCGGGGCTGAGGCATTTCAAGTAAGGAAAGGGGTGTCATATCTTATACAAATCTAATAAGACAATGTAGTACCAAGTTGCCTAGTATGCAATTTTCTTGGCCTCCACTTAGTCCTACGAGAGTGTGCCATCATGCAACTATCTAAAGATCAAATCCTTCCAATTCGGCCAAGAGTCAACAAGCAAGGCATGGAGAGTGTGCCATCATGCAACTATCTAAAGATCAAATCCTTCCAAGTCGCCAAGAGTCAACAAGCAAGGCATGTTGAGGTGTCCCAGTGATGTTAGGTAGAGGAAGAGTATTAACATGGACGATACCTTCAAGATCAGAGTTTGTTACGATGCCAAAAACTTCTTCCAAGTTAGTCAGGTGTTGCTCAGGTTGTAGGTTGACAATGACTATGAAATTCGAGAAACTCATGGGCAGGGGTGGCCATGAGCTGAGCTTCTCACAAGCTATTTGAGCTCGGCTTGTGAAAAGCTCTGTTTGGTTCAGTTTAAGCCAAGCCTCAAGTTGAGCTCAAGCCTAATATATAGGCTCATTTTCTAATTGAGCCGAGCTCGAGCCCAATGAAGCTCAGTTCGTGAGCCTAATCGAGCCTAGTATAATAAATAAATAATTTTTAATTATATACATACATACATAAATATACATATACATATACATATATAATAAATAATTTTTAGTATATATATAATATTTTTATTTTTTATGTACAATAGTAAATAATTTTTATAATTCTTATTTTTTGTATGTAAAATAAAAACATTTTTATATGTATATATTTTTTATTTTTTATATGTATAATAATAAATAATTTTTATAATTCTTACTTTTTTGTGTAAAAAATTATATGTATAATTTTTATTTTTTTTTAGAAAAAGACTTGGCTTGCAATTGAGCTCGAGCTCAAATTTGCGAGCTTTGAACAAAGTTGAGCTCGAGCTCAAGTCTCTAGATCATACCGAGCTTCAACGTGAGCTCGACCAAACACAATTTCAGTGAGCCAAGCTTGAATAACCAAGTATTTAGCTCGGCTTGGCTTGAATCCACTCCTACTCATGGACGACTCAAATAAGGAGTCGCCACCCATTTTTCAAAGAAAATGGGCCCTCATTTTTAGTTTTTGGATGTTGGTTTTATTGTCTTGATAGTGACTCCATCTTCTACTAGAAACACACTCAACTGAATGATGTAGCATCTCAATAAGCGAATGGCTTAGGCTCAATTTCTAATGAAAACCAACAAAATGATTGCTTGAAATCCAAAAATCTAAAGAAAACGCTTCCAACTTCTCCCCAAACTAATTTGAGGTGTTGTTATCGGACCTTAGGTACTATTTACCCTAAGAGCCTCACCTTTCTTCCTCTTTTTCTCAATCTAGAGGAAGCTAAGAATGTGAGTTCTCCATGCTTTCAGGACTTTTAGCATTCCAGAACCACATTAAATACGGGGATACATATTTAAGTTAGATGGGAGTGTGATAGACTTACTTCTCATGTGCGTGACCTTAACGGGGGTTCTCCAACAGTTAGAACAAGTTAGAGGAAGCTTGAACAAACTATTGAGTTGGGGAATGCTTCTGGTTTCTAATCTCCAATTTGAAAATAGGGGAGGCAAATTTGAAATTTGGGGTTCACGTTCTTGGGGATTTCTAGAAAAATGGGGTCTCTATAGAGGATAATGATGCTTCTAAGGTCTCTCTTCTGCTTTTACCATCTAAAAGATCCCACATGAGCTTGAGTTGGATCTCTATTCATAGAAAATAAGGGGGGAAAGATCTGAAATTCACATAATCAGACAACCTAGGCTTCAAGACAACTTTTTCATGAAAAAGATTTTCAAAGAAAACGGTGTTTAGTTAATTTTTCCTTTATGGTAAAATAATTCTTCTCAATTTAGGGTTGATTTTCTCGGGTTTTGTGCATCCAATGAGAGCTTGGGTTGTGTTTGTCATTGCACTCTCGTATTTGGTGCTACCAGTGGCATAAAACAAAAATTTGGCTCACTTGCAAATGTTATTTTGTCCTTTCTTAGCTTTGAATGGGGGTATCTTTGGGTTTTGGGGTTGTTTGTCTACTATGCCTAATATTATTAGTCTAGGTGTTTTAATAGGTCAAGTAAGGAGCTGATGTAAGCCCCTCACCCTCTTGAGGTCTTAGGCTGGGACGATTGATGTGACAATTTAGTCTGGTGCGTCAAAATAAAATCTTTTTAGTTTAACGATAAAGTGGGTAAATTAGATTATGAAATTTGACGTACAAGGGTTTTTTGGGTCTTTGAACAAGGTGACATGGTTTGATCAGTCAAATGAATCTTAGATGATGGAGATGAACAATTGATAAGCTCTAATCAATGAAATTTATTGAAACAAAATCTTGGTTTGATGAAAGGTCAAAAGATGTAGTTTTGGCATGAAATTTAGTGAGTAAGCACTTTTGGTTGTCTTGAATCTGATGGAAGTGATGGATATTTAATCAGAGGTATGGATTGAAGGACTTGGTTCAAATTAAGGTTATGGCTCATCAACCATTGAAAAGGTCCAAAATAGAAGCTTGCTTATTTTGAGGGGGATGATCATATCTTAGTGTCCTTAAAGCAATGAACGTGTTGGATTTGGATTTGTAGAGTCAAGGTTTAAATGTCATGTAGATTAGAATTGTTAGAGAGGTTGGTGTGACGAACAATGGATCTTTAGGATTTGTCATGAAGTTCAATATGCAACTAGGCTTTAGTTTCTTAAGTTTAGGGATCATGTCTAATTGGATGTTCAATGTTGATTTCAAGGTTCTCATTTGTCATGTGAATAGTGTCAAAAGACAAAATATTGGGTTTCAACAAGTCTTAAGTTAATCTAGTTGTGTTTTTAAGTTTTTAAGGTAGGGTAAAGGAATTGAGCACAAATTGGATGCTAACAATGGTGTAAGGCAAGTTGTCTTTCAAACAACCTTTGTTGAGGTTAGTGAAATCAACGTAGATCTTTCACTTCCTGATGGCCTTCTTTGCCAACACTACATTCTCTAACCAATCTAGGTACTCTACTTCTCGAATGAAGTCCACAATGAGGTGCTTGTCAATGTCCTCTTCTTCTCCCACATGGGTTGGTAGCGCAGATCAACATTGAGTTGAGGGTGATGATCTTGGGGTTGATCATGGGCATATTTGCAATAAACCAAGCAAAGATATCAATGTTAACCTTTAGAAATTGTACAATGGTATTATAGAGGCCATCCTCGAGTAGGGAGCCAACTTGAATGGTTTCCTCCTAGTCACCATCAAACCCTCAACATGCTCATTGCGGTGTGTTTAGAGCTCATCCCAAAGGTCTAGGCTATTAATGGCAAGAGCTTCTTGGGAGGCCACCTTCCCTTTCAATGCTACAACATAATCGCATTTGGTAGTTCGTTGATCACCTCAAATTGTTCCAACATTGTGGTTGGTCAGAAATTTTACTGCGAGGTAGTAAGTGGACACCAAAGCCTCCAACACGTTCAACGTCAAGTGGACAATGTTGATGCTATATGATGATAAGACCTTCACTATCAAAAAGTCTATGACCAAGGTGGCCTTCTGAGGCCCTTCTCCCATCACAAATGGTAGGGTACTACTCCCTTCTATTATTGTGTAAGGCTTCAAATGGATCAAATAGGAACCAGTAAGAGGTATATCCGGTTCGATTCAATAAATTTTCTTTAGGGGTGAGCAAAAAAACCGAAAAACTGGTTAACCGAACCAACCAGTTCGGTGCTTTTAAAAAACCAAAGGTACTGGTTCGGTTTCGGTTAACCAATATAGAAAATTGGCGGTTAACCGAACCGATCGATATACATATATTCTATATATTTTATATATATTTGTGTATTATATATATTATATTTTTTTTATATATTATAAATTAATAAATATGCATTATATATAAATATATATTTATAATATATGATATATTATTTAGTAACTAAAATATAATATTATATATATTTATAATTTTTATAATATATTATAAAAATTGAAAAACCAAAAAACCAATGAACCGAACTAACAATTAACCAAACCGGTCAACTGATTGGTCTTGATTATCAGTTTTCCAAAAACCGGTAGTACTGGTTCGATCCTGAAAAAAACATCACGGTTTGGTTAATCGAACAGTGACCACCCCTGATTTTCTTAGTGATTCGAATATGTTAAAAAACCAATGGATTTTAGAAAAAACTTATCCAAATTTGATCATTTAATCTTAACGAATATCTTATTCAAATCCAGTTGTTAATTGTTGAGGACTTTCAACCATAATTAAGAAAACCATCTATGTATTATGCTTATATAAAGTCCTAAGCATCAATAATGTCTATTGTACTTGATACAGGATGAGACAGAGACAGGTTAATAGGGGCAAGTAGAAGATTAATTATAGTTCGGAGACAAATTACTTGAAACCCTAAATGGTGAGATGATTGCAATGACCTGGTTGGTAGATGGAACTGGAAGTTGGTTGAAATGAATGACCCTCTCATTTCTGAGAGTGAATGGTTGAGTGAAAGAATGAGGAGACAACAAAAGAGGGAGATGTGTTGGTTTCTAACACAGGGTGGTATGTTGCCAATGACACTTTTGGTGATGGAGTAGCAAGACTGCTCAGCAATAGAGGTTCGAGTTCAAGTGTCCAATGACCACAATTGTTCAAAGATGAAGAACAACGATAGGCCGACAACTGATCAGTCATAACTTAGAATGGAGTTACTCGATAACCATACTACAAGCGCTGAAGAGGAAGGCCCAAGGTTACAAGTTATTGACTACAAGTGTTGAATGACTGAAGAGGAAGGCTGAAGAGACAATTTAGTCTCATTCGTGTAAAATTACTGATGGTGTGCGATCTAAATACTCCTAGCACTCTAGTGTTCAAGTACTAACCTAGTGAGGTCACTTTGATTCTTAAGTCAGTACTATATTATGGATGCAAGCTGAATACTTGAACACTAGAGTGCTAGTGAGCAAATAATCGTGCGCACCTTTGCTTTGAGGATTGATGCCCTTACATAGTTGAGTAGTCGTGAATCCCACGAAAAGGCTCCGGGATCCCTGGGCTGTGTAGATAAGATCCATTCCGTTTCCAAAGGAGAGCAATGCACCAGTTGATAAGGTTTATCAGTTCCCTCCGGTTCGGGCAGAGCGAGGATGAGCCTTGTTAATGAACATCGTGAACCCGGGGAATTCGGAGTCCGTTGGAGAAGCTTCCAGAGTCGATTACGTGGCGCTTTAGTTCTTTGGCCCCGACCTTGTACCTCGGTTCTTTGGCTCTGAACTGGATCAGGTACCGAGGTGCTCAAGGTCTCGAGCTCCCAAGCTACTAGTAGGGCTCCCTTGCTGAGTTGTCATCCTAGTGGCTGATCGCATCCATGTGTACTTCGGTTGCTAGGTTGGGCCAACTTACCCCTCATCAATTACGAATATATAAACCTAGTTAAAATATAAACTAAAGGGTATACTTGTCATATAAAATTGTTTTAATATATATATTATTTTATATTAGTAGATCGGATTGAGTCATGGCATATCAGATCAGTCGATATTCAAATTTAATTCATTAAGTTAATAGGTTGCCTTTTTTCATTCTGATTTGATTTATTAGGATCAGGAGGGATATTTGACTTATTTGCAGCCCTATCCTTGTGTTGTCACCAGAGAAGCTGACTAGATTGTATTAACTGACTACTCATCCTCTTCCCAATCTTCATTCTTTGGAAGGCCTCATCAAAGATGGTGTTAGTTGAACTACCTATGTCAACGAGGACTCAATGTACTTTAAGTTGGCAATGTTGATTGATATCACTAGTGTGTCATCATGGGGCGTTTGGATTCTATATAGATCGTACTCATTGAACATGATAGGGAAGTCAACCTTGCACTTCTTTCATGCTCAACCTTTAATCTGTTTAACATAGTGATGACTATGATAATTCTAGTAGGGGAGGATATCAATCATTGGGTGCATCAACATAGCTTGGGTTGGTTCTACACTGGTCTCGACAATAGGTGATGTACTCATCGAGTTAGCCTCATTAGACAAGGTATTCAATATGATTTCAAAGGTCCCTATAATCCTTCATTTTGTGGTTGTGATCCTTGTGCAAATCACAATACTTGTCCTAGGTCCTCTGTTTCATTGGGACTTCATCTTCTTGGGCCACCTGGTGAAGCACCGGTCTCTGACCTCCATGAGGATCTTGACCTAAGGTGGCATTCGGTAAATTTGAAGTCCGAAGTTTGAAATGCAAAAAAAACTCTAAAAAAGCCCTAGAAGCATTTAGTGGAAATTTTATTTTCTTGCTTTTGTAGACATCTAAATATAATGGAGTTGTTTGGTAGTTTGAATACTTTGACATCTGAAAGAGTTATAATTTACAAGTTTACTCCTCAATTATTGCTTAAATAAAAGCAAACCAAAATGATATTATAAAAAAATAGTACAAAAATAATAAAAATAAAATTAATAAATCAATAAATAATATTATTAAAATTAAAAAGATAAAATAGTAAACTTTATTATAAATATAATAAAAATTGTATAAAAGGAAAATAATAATGGTAATAAAAAATTAAATATATAAAAGATCATTTAATAATAATAAAAATAATATAAATATAATAGAGATATTTGAAAATAATAAAATAATGTAAAAAGATATAAAAATAAAAAAGTATAAGTATAATAGTAAAAACTAGTGTTTTTGAACCATCGTTGACCTGAACAATCGGACCATTCACCACGAGAATCATCCCGGCAACCGATTGTCCATTGATGGCTAGAATAGTTTCTGTTGTGGGTCAGTTTTTAAAACATTAGTAAAAAGTATCATGAATATAATAAATATATTAAACAATAAAAATAATATAAAATAAATACTATAAAAATATAGAGGTAGTTTTGGATAATATAAAATAAATAATATTAAGATAGGGATAGATTTGGACTTTTCAAAAGTTTAAAAGGGCACCACTAGAACTCAATTTTCGTGCACTAACTCTAAATCCGCTTGAAAGTAACTTAGCGTCTGAAATATTCAGAGGGGTTTTGGATGTTTGGTGGCTCGTTAAGAGGCACAACCAAACACTGAAAAGCAAAACTTTCAACGTTCGGTGGTTAATTTGGCGTTACTGAACGCCATTTAAGTATGTTGAGAGACATGAAGTTCTGGAAAGTTGGTGGGGGACTCCTTGACCTACGGTCTTGGCACTAATTTGACCTCTTCCTATCTTGGCCGGAATGGTGGTCATTACGTTCCTTCTACGTATCACATCGTTCTTCTTTAGCCGCCCTTCAGTTGGTTGTGCCGCCTCAACTAATTGACCTCTTCCTATCTTGGTTCTTCTGAGCTTGGGCAAAGAGATTTGGCACGTCCTGTGGAGCCTTCTTTTCTAGATACAAATTGAAATGAGAGGCTCGAAGGTCATACATCAAACCGGCCATTGCTACAGGTTAGTCTAGGTTTTGGACCTAGTTGAATTTGGTGTTAAACCTTACCAAGAATTCTCAAAAAGAGATTCATCGTCCTGATGGCTCATTTGCAAGAGGTTGGCATCCCTTTTCTTATGTGGCTGGTTGTTGATGAAGTATGGCTGAAAAGAGGTCTTTGAACTTAGAAACAAGCGCCTTATAGATCAGCACATCCTAGGCCCCACACAAGAGCATGGTAGTTTTGAACCCCTCAAGATGGACCATAGCATCACAAGTGTCATCTTACTTTTTATACTAGGGCGGCTTGAATCTGGTAGGGGAGTTCATCCATGATGTCCTAGGAAGAGCAGCTTTGTTGATTCAAGCACCTCTGACTAGTGCTTACACATGTCTTATATTTAGGTGCCGATGTCAATTTGCTTGCTGAATTTTCGGGATTGAGTACGTTGATCCTTAATGAAGTTGGATTCATCGTGCAAGTGGTATTGGCATTGGTGTTTCCGTTGGTGCTTTTGGGGTCCCAAGCGCTTCTTGGCAAGGATGTGTACTTTGAATCACTAAACACTTTGTGAATAAGCGTCTTGGGCTTGTGATTACTCATACTAGTTCTTCCTCTAGGATTGGTGGGCCCATCTTTGTGGTCTTGAACATGAGGATTTCCAAACTCCCGTTGTGGTGAGGTCGAGGGTCTCACTTGCAATTAGTGAAAAGATGTGAGGGGCCTTAGGGTGTGACTACAACAGTTAAGTCAGCCAAGGACTCAAGAAAGCTGAGGTAAAAGGAGTGCAAGAGCAGTTAAATTCTTCAAATTGCGTAAGAGAGTTACTTGTGCCTTCCAGTCCCCACTTATAGTCAAGACCTCCTTGGTGTGAGTGTGGTGGACGCTTGTTAATGGCTCCATACGTTGATCATCATTAAGTGAGAGGAAATTAAGGCATAAAGCACATGGCTAGGGGTATACAATCCGTTGGTTCGGTTTGGTTCAAATCAATGATCTAATTGACTATTTGGTTTTACCATTTCATCGAACTGAACCTAATTATATTTTAGAATCGAATCGACCTTAACCGAATTTGGTTTAATTTGGTTCATTTTCAGTTCGATTAGTCCTTGGTTTCACATAAATGGCAAGCATTTAATAGGTGTTATTAATGAAAAGTTAAAATGGCCTCAAAACCCAATGGTTTTAATTATTAACTATTAACTATTATTAAATAAAAGTTAGAATGACCCCAAAGCCCAATGATTTTAATTAATTAGTCATTATTAATCAAAAGCTAAAATAGGCCCAAAGCCCTATGCCAATAGGGAATTGGTGAATTGACCATTTTAAAAAATAATTAATGATTAATGAACAATTAATGACTAGTAAACAATTGATAATGAGTCTAGGTTTTAATTAAGCGCAATTGTCCAAAACCCACCATCACTTTTCTCTTAAACTCACCATAACTTTTCAAAACGTCCAAAACTCACCATGTCAATGAGTTTTTATTTTCTAAAACTCACCATCAGTTACAACACCATTAAAGTTAAATGACCCAAGTTGTCCATGTCAACTTAAATGCATGTTTCATGACTAAACTGCCCCTGAATGGTGTGAAGCTCATATAATGAGTCTAGGTTTTAATTAAGGGCAATTGTTCAAAACCCATCATAACTTTTGTCTTAAATTCACAATAACTTTTCAAAACGTCCAAAACTCACCATATCAATGAAATTTTATTTTCTAAAACTCACAATCCGCTAGAACACCATTAAAGTTCAATGACCCAAGTTGTCCATGTCAACTTAAATGCATGTTTCATGACTAAACTGCCCCTGAATAGTGTGAAGCTCATATAATGAGTCTAGGTTTTAATTAAGGGCAATTGTCCAAAACCCACCGTCACTTTTCTCTTAAACTCACCATAACTTTTCAAAATGTCCAAAATTCACCATGTCAATGAAATTTTATTTTCTAAAACTCACCGTCCGTTAGAACACTATTAAAGTTCAATGACCCAAGTTGTCCATGTCAACTTAAATGCATGTTTCATGACTAAACTGCCCCTGAATGGTGTGAAGCTCATATCTTAATTCACTAAAATCATGCCTGCACCACCGGATTATTTCAATACCAAGCCCTTTTGAACTCTAGCATTAATCCCTCTATCACACAATATGATCTTTCGGGAGATCTTCTCCGGTATTAAAGTACCAATCATGCAAAGATTCCCTTTTGTAACAATGGTCATTTTACCAGCGTAGACGAAATCCATTAAGGAATCTGGTAATGGTTTTCCACTATAAAGCGACATGTCGGAGATGTTTGTCCCGTTTCCAAGGCTAACGTAAGTCGGGAAGTCGCGGTCCAATGTGCCCGCAACTACGGTAGTTATCCAAGGAGCTACATTCGACAAGCTGTAAGAATTCGGACCGACATTTCCGACAGAGCAAGAGACGAGTATTCCTCGCTCCGTAGCTGCAAATGCTCCGACGACACACTCGCCTTTCCAACTACTGGGGAAGATTAGTTTCCAGTTGCAATAGGACGTGTCAAAATTCTTCCCAACCTTACACTCGCCTTTCCAACTACTGGGGACGGGTCCGAATCCCTTGTCGTTGAAGCTGGGCTTCTACAATTATTCACTGTAAAAGACAAATCTGCCTGGCTGAATGGTCGGTGGGGAAAGGTTTTCTGTTTGTAACTCAAAAACCTTTTGCAAGAATTCTTCTACTGATTTGCTTTAAATTCGAACGGTAATGTCCATACATTTCTCTGGACCGTTGGTATGAGTTAAATGAACAGGTTTATGGGTGACGGTGTATACAGAGAGATGTCTACCCTTTCTTTTTTACTGGGTTTCACTTTGCGGTGACTGCAACTGCATTGGTTGGTTTACTGGGTTGCGGTGACTGCAACTGCATTGGTTGGTTTACTGGGTTGCGGTGACTGCAACTGCAGTTAAATGAACATACAAGTTTCTGTTTTTAGTAGTTTTTTAAGGCTAGAATCGTACCAGAAATTGGAATTTTGATGGCTTCACCGGCCTTCTCGTTCCCGTTCTCTCTCATCGCCTTCTCTCCCTTCCAATTACCCAGAGAGCTTCCAATAGGAACAGGCGAGGGTCAGTAGAGCAAAAGAGGTACGACATCCCTCTGCATCCCTCTCATCGCCAAAGAGGTATGGCATCCCTCTGCATCTGTTCTTTGCATCCCTCTCACCGCCTTCTCGTCCCCATTCTCTGCATTCCTCTCACCGCTAAGCCCCCAAAGATGTATGGCACCGGAGAGTGCCATGGCGAGTGCTGGCCCGCTGTGGCCGTTGCCGACTTCGGTGCTGACGCTGTCGTGGTTGTGAATCTAGTGGCCACTCTGGTTGTTGTACCAAAGGTATCACCTGTGTCTATAACTCCGACGATCGCTTCACTGGCCGAGTCAGACTGGGGAACAATCCCTTGTTGTTATCTAGTCAGAGGAACTTTGGCGTCCGAGTAGTGTGAATCTCGTATCTGACTTCAAGTAAGACAGAGAGAAGCCGTGAATAACGTTGTATATTGCAAGATGGACCGAATATAATGAAGGTTAAAATAGTAAATTAGTGATGTCGTTAGTCAAGTTACCGTTATTGCACTGACATGCTGAGTTTTGGATGTTTTGAAAAGTTATGGTGAACTTAAGAGGATTCATAAAAATGATAAAAAGTGATGGTGGATTTTGGACAATACCCCTTTAATTAAGTATTATGTTTATTAAGAAATATAATAATTAATTAGTATAAAGTATTAAACAAAACATTAATGTTTAATATTTAACTAAATAACAACATTAATTTTTGATTTATTTTGATTGAAAATTTCAATCAAACTGAACCAAAACCAAAAACCAAACCAAACTAACCGAATCAAATTAACTTATTCGGTTTGGTTCAATTCAGATTTCGATTTTTCAACCAAATTTAAGTCTCCGTCAAGGTGATCCATTATCCCCGTATCTCTTTATATTGGGGATGAATGTGCTCTCTTTGATGATAGACAAAGCTATTGCAAGGGAAAAGTTGCATGGAGTAAGAATTGGTAGAGGATGTCCAGTGGTATCTCACCCATTATCCCCGTATCTCCTTTATTTGGACGGGCTTCTCTATTAGAGATGAATGGGGTAGATTGTTGGATTTTAATCTCATAAGAGATTAAATCCAATGGGTTTGATTGGTCAATTACATGAGAAATTGCACCTGTACACTTGTTTAAAAAAAAAAAAGTTTTTCTCGTACAAAAACCCAATATGAACTTGTCCCACATTAGAAAATTATAAGTTTTGTTTTCAATATTTCAATAGGAGTTGATTTACACTCCTTAGAATTAGTAGAGGAGAGTATGGGGATTCGATACCGCACAATGTGCGTGCACGCATGTGCGCGCGTGTGTGTGGCGCAATGAGGCGCTTTAGAGGCGCACTTTGCTCGCACCAGCGTGGCTTGTGATGGGTGGCTCTGGTTTTGGTACGTTGATGACCGTTGATCACCATTGATGAGATTAACGGTCACAATTCGATCGGGTGTGATCAAGAGGCACAATTCAAAGTTAACAGTCACCAACTGTTAACAACTTTTTAAACAGTCACAATGGTTGAAATTGTGACTGTTCAAGGTGCCTTCTCTAAACCAGCACCTACCTTTTCCTCATACCTCTTCACAAGTTATTTAAGGAGCATGAATCAAACTCCAAAGACACAATTTTGAAATTCACTATCTCTCTCTCAGTCCGGCCTGCTACTGTCTCATTGAAGGTTTCTTTGGAGACTCTTCAACTTTGCTGGTTGCAGATTCTCGCCCAAGGCTCTGTTGTATCCTGGAAACGAATTTGCCTGTAACCCAACAGCAAACTCAGTAAAACTGAGTGGGGGCAAATAATGTTCTAAAGACAGTGTCTTCAGACGCGCCTCAGAGCTTCTCCTCCTAAGTTACAGTGACCCCATCTTCCCCAACAATTTTGAAACGTTATTCGGCAATGGAGGCGAAAGCAAGCATGACTTCGATCAAAATGATGAACCAAGATCTTGTTCGACTAGACCAGTTCGATGGAGCAAATTTTAGTCGATGGCAAGACAAGATGAACTTTTTTCTATCCACACTAAAGCTATACTATCTGTTGAACCCGAATCTGCAATCACTTCCTGAACCCACTGACAAAGACTTTGAGAAACTAAAGAAGGAAAGAGCAAAACGGGAAGATGACTCACTTCTGTGCCGATGACACATTCTGAATGCCTTATCAGACCGGCTCTACAACTTCTACAAGGAACTTGCATCTCCAAAAGAAATCTGGAAGGCCCTGGAATTCAAATACAAGGTGCAAGAAGCAGGTACGAATAAGTATCTTATTGCAGAATACTTTGACTTCACCATGAATGACCATAAACCTATACTGGAGCAAGTTCATGAACTACAGATGATAGTCAATAAAATTCGATCCCTTAACATCATCCTTCCTAAATCTTTCCAAGTGGGAGCGATCATTGCCAAACTTCCACCCTCTTGGAAGGATTACAGGAAGAAGCTTCTGCACAAGGCTGAAAAACTTACCTTGGAGCAAATTCAGCAACACCTTCGTATTGAGGAAGAGTCTCGAATTAGACACAGTAGGGATAAGACCCTGACCGGTATGCTGAAGTCTAAGGTAAATTTTGTGGAAAACGGATCGAATAAGACTAACCCTACATTACAAGTAAAGAAGAAGGATGGGAACTTCAAAAAGAGCAACAATAAGAAAGGATCCTGCTATGTTTGTGGAAAGAATGGGCATTATGCTCGAGTCTGCCGATATCGAAAAGGTGGAACCAAGTCTGCAAACATGGTAGAAGACAATCTCGTGGCCATGATTACTGAAGTCAACATGGCAGAATCATCTTCTGGATGATGGTTTGATTCAGGCGCCACAGTTCATGTTTGTAAGGACAAGTCATTATTCAAGACATATGAAGAAGTGACTGATGGCCAAGAGGTACAGATGGGAAACCAAACATGTGCCAAAATTGCTGGAAGAGGCAACGTAGAGTTGAACTTTACCTCCGAAAAGACACTGACTCTCCTGAATGTTCTCCATGTTCCTGACATTAGAAAGAACTTGGTCTTAGTAAATCTTGTTTGTAAGAGGGGATTCAAAGTTGTCTTTGAATCCGACAAACTAATCATATCCAATAATGGAATGTTTGTTGGAAAGGGATATGGTTGTAATGGTATGTTCAAATTAAGTATTAATGAAGGAAATATTTCTGCTTATATTGTTGATTCTTTCTCTTTATGACATGATAGATTAGAACACTTGAATTTTAAATCCATAAAGAACATGAGCAAACTAGGTATAATTGCTTACAGTAATGAATCAACTGGAAAATATGAAATATGTGTAAAATCTAAAATGGCTAAGAAACATTTCCCTAGTGTTGAGAGAAATTCTCAACTTCTAGAACTAATCCATTCTGACATCTGTGAACTCAATGATATATTAACTAGAGGAGGCAAGAAATATTTCTTAACATTTATAGATAACTTTTCTAGGTACACCTATGTCTACCTTATGAGAACTAAGGATGAAGCCTTTGACATGTTTAAACTATATAAGATTGAAGTTGAAAATCAACTAGAAAAGAAAATTAAAATCCTTAGAAGTGATAGGGGTGCTGAATACTTTAAAAATGAGTTTAATTCTTTCTATGAAGAATTTGGAATAATACATCAGTGTTCTGCTCCTTATACCCCTCAGCAGAATGGCTTGGCTGAAAGCAAAAATAGAACACTTACAGAAATGATAAACTGCATATTGTTAAAAGCTAATGCACCCTTAAACCTGTGGGGGGAAGCACTCCTAACAGCATGCCATTTACATAACAGAATTGTTTCTAGAGTTAATAACAAATGCCCATATGAATTATGGAAAGGAAGAAAACCACTTTAGCATATCTAAAAGTGTGGGGGTGCTTAGCATATTATAGAGTTCCAAATCCTAAAAGAACCAAATTAGGACTCAGAGCTAAGAAAATTATGTCTGTTGGATATGCAGAACATAGCAAGGCCTATATGCTTCTAGACTTAGAGTCCAACATAATAATTGAAACTAGAGATGTTGAATTCTTTGAAAATAAACTGTGTTTTGAACCTGTAGAAAATGAATCCATGGAAAATGACAGAGAAACTCAGATCTCAATACCTGTTGATAATAATGAGACTGAAAGAAGAAATTACACAACTATAACACCTACAATAGGACTTAGAAGAAGTCAAAGACAAAGAACAGAGAAACACTTAGGTTCAGATTTTATCTCTACTCAGTCAATTGTATTTTTGGTTGAGGCTGATAGAGAGAATATTTTAAATAAAATACTCATTGTCCTAAACATTGAAAATGATCCAAAAACCTATAGTGAAGCCATGACCTCTAGAAATGCTGCCTTTTGGAAGGAAGCTATAAATGATGAAATGGATTCAATAATGTCAAATAACAAATGGGTACTAGTAGATCTGCCTCCAGGATCAAAACCAATAAAATGTAAATGGGTGTTTAGAAGAATATACATCATTGATGGAACTATGCAAACTTTTAAGGCTAAATTGATAGCCAAAGGATTTAGTCAAAAGGAAGGGATTGATTGCTTTGACACCTATGCATCAGTGGCTAGAACAACTTCTATTAGAACACTTATAGCATTAGCATCCATTTATCATTTATCTGTTCACCAAATGAATGTTAAAACTGTTTTCTTAAATGGTAATTTAAATGAAGAGGTTTACATGGAACAACCAGAAAGATTTGTTCTTCCTATAAACGAGAAGAAAGTCTGTAAACTGGTTAAATCACTATATGGATTAAAACAAGCACCTAAACAGTGGCATGAGAAATTTGATTCTTGCATTCTAGCTTTTAGTTTTAAACATAATACTGCTGATAGATGCATCTACTCAAAATTCACTGAAAATTATGGAGTAATTGTGTGTCTTTATGTGGATGATATGCTTATTGTGGGTACAAATATGGTTGGCATAAATGAAACTAAAAACTACTTATCCTCTATTTTCAAGATGAAAGACTTAGGAGAAGTAGATACCATTTTAGGAATAAAAGTTAAAAAGCATAGTAGGGGCTATGCACTAAGCCAATCACATTATATTGAGAAAGTACTTGAGAAATTTAAGCATTTAGGTTTTAAAGAATATAGCACTCCATATGATTATAGTATAAAACTAGTAGAAAATACTGGTAGAGCAATTGCACAACTTGAGTATGCTAGTGCAGTAGGGAGCTTGATGTATGCTATGCTTTGTATAAGACCTGATATTGCATTTGTAGTAAGTAAACTCAGTCGGTTTACAAATAATCCCGGTGCAGAGCACTGGAAGGCAATTGGGAGAGTTCTTGGGTATCTCAAGAGAACCCTAGAACTTGGCTTGTTTTATTGTGATTATCCAGCTGTACTAGAAAGGTACACTGATGCAAGTTGGATTACCGGTAATGGAGATAACAAGTCCACATCTGGATGGATTTTTGTCCTTGGTGGGGGTGCAATCTCTTGGGCATCCAAGAGGCAAACTTGTATATCTCACTCGACCATGGAATCCGAATTCATAGCCTTAGCGGCTGCTAGGATAGATGCTGAATGGATTAGGAATTTATTATTGGATATAAAGCTTTGGCCTAATCCTATGTCTCCAATTTCCATTTACAGTGGTACCTACAATGGTAAATCTAGACATATAAGTCTGAGACATGAATTTGTTAGGCAACTGATTCAAGATGGAGTCATCACTATAACTTATGTGAGGTCAAGTAAAAACTTGGTTGATCCTCTTACCAAGGGTTTAGCCAGAGAATTGGTAAGAATGACAACCAAAGAGATGTGATTAAAACCCTTTACTTAGTCACCTGTAATGGTAACCCAACCTGAACTGAAAAGCCATCAGTATTGGGTTTAATGGGTAACAACAAGTTACAGCAATGTGACTGTAAGCACTGACATTGAGAAATTTCCCATCACAACATAAACAGTGATGTCCGTTATGGTGAGAGGTTGAGATAAACTCTTAATGAAGTTCTGAAATGTATCAAATAATGGAGCACATAGTGGAACTTCACCTATGTGAACATAGAAGTGGTGTCGTTTCTCATGAGGGTTTGGGTTTGCTCTCGGGATTGTTCATGAAACTAGGAAAGAAACACATGGCCATAACAGTGCTGAGCAAAATTTGAAATTCTTGCAGAGACAGAACATTTTTATGTGTATAGGTGTCTCCGGTCTATCTTGAGAGTAGTTGGTTTAAGGTCTTACCACCAATAACTTTGACAAGGCTCTGAGATAACTATACTAACAAGAGGTTTAAGTTGATAAACACCTTTTGTATGCATAACTGTGCCATAGTAGTTTGGATTGTGAGAGAACTATGTAATTGATCAATCAATGTGGGGGATTGTTGGATTTTAATCTCATAAGAGATTAAATCCAATGGGTTTGATTGGTCAATTACATGAGAAATTGCACCTGTACACTTGTTTAAAAAAAAAGGTTTTCTCTTACAAAAACCCAGTTTTGAACTTGCCCCACATTAAAAAATTATAAGTTTTGTTTTCAATATTTCAATAGGAGCTGATTTACACTCCTTAGAATTAGTAGAGTAGAGTATGGGGATTCGATACCGCGCAACGTGCGCGCACGCATGTGCGCACGTGTGTGTGGCGCAATGAGGCGCTTTAGAGGTGCACTTTGCCTTCTCTAAACCAGCACCTACATTTTCCTCATACCTCTTCACAAGTTATTTAAGGAGCATGAATCAGACTCCAAAAACACAATTTTGAAATTCACTATCTCTCTCTCTCTCAGTCTGGCCTGCTATAGTCTCGCAGAAGGTTTCTTTGGAGACTCTTCAACTTTGCTGGTTGCAGATTCTCGCCCAAGGCTCTGTTGTATCCTGGGAATGAATTTGCCTGTAATCCAACAACAAACTCAGTAAAACTGAGTGGGGGCAAATAACGTTCTAAAGACAGTATCTTCAGACGCGCCTTAGAGCTTCTCCTCCTTAGTTACAGTGACCCCATCTTCCCCAACAGTTAACATTTTCGATGAGTTTGGGAGATGTTCTGGACAAGAGGTTAATTATGGAAAGTCTGGTATTTTATCTAAAGTAAGAATTTACCTAACCGACAAGGGAGGTTAATTGCTAGGAGTTTAAGTGTGGTGAGACTAGGTAGATGGGAAAAATACTTGGGGATGCCTCTTTGTATTGTACATTGAAGAACTGAAAGCTACCAAGAAGTTGTGGATAGGGTAAAGACATGACTGATTGGCTGGAGGGCAATTGTTTATCACAGATGGGGAGAATAGTGTTGATTGACAGTGTGTTGTCAGCTTTGCCTACATATACTATGTCAGTTCATTCCTTGCCAACCCAGACCTGTTCTAACATTGAAACCACTATGAAATCATTCTTTTGGAATGGACATTCAGGTCCAGGTATAGATCTGCTATGGCAGAAAGCTTGTAGGCCAAAGAGCAGTGGGGGATTGGGTATTCGGAAAATGAAATTATTCAATAATGCGCTGTTGGCTAAAGTGGGTTGGAGACTTATGACAGAGGAGGAGTCCTTTTGGAGTAAACTGTTAATAAAGAAATATGTTAAAGGTGCTAATTTCCCAACAGTTCCTGTGGAAAGTAGTAGCTCACCTTTTTGGAAAGGTCTCTGTAGGACCCGTAATTTATTACAAAAAGGTTGTTGTAAAAGGGATGGAAATGAGCTTACTATCAAAATATGGGGTGACCCTTGGTTGCCAGACTTGGAAGGTTTTATGTAGCAGAGGCCAACAAAAGAGATTCATGATGGGGCTTCTTATGTTGCTAATCTTATCACACAATGTGGGCTTCTTGGTTGCCAAACTTGGAAGATGAATGGATCTAGACATATGAAAGGGATGGAAAGCTAACTATTAAATCAGTTTATAACTTGTTGATTGGAAGTTGCATGCATGAACAAGTTAATATATAATGGTGGAGGAAATTCTGGAAATTAAATTTTTATTCTTGATGTTGCTCAATCCGAGGTAGTGCACGAATTGAGAAGGGCGATTAGATAGTCCTATTTGGTAGGGTGGGGCCAAGTTATAAGGACGAGGTCGTGCTTTTAAGACCTGTGATCAAGGAAACAGAAGCCAGAGACCTGAGGATTTATCCCCAGGTAAGAACTCTGACCCTCAAGTTAGTAGGTGGTGGTAGGATGGTCAGGCTAAGCTATGGGGATGCCAGTCCATGTTAAGTAGCTGTGTCGATCTCAGAAGTTGGATCCCTTACCTTGAGCATGGAGTACCTTTTTATAGCCAAAGATCCGTGTCCTGGTCAGATTGGGCTTCCGGGGTTGTTGGGATGAGGTTTTTTGCTGAGGTATTTGGGATAGACTCCCATTCCTCGGCTTTGTCGTCCTCTTTATTCCTCATTACCCATTGTTGTACTCATCCACGTGACATGTAGTTGATGTGGCTAAAAGAAGAAGATGGGGGTCACCATAATAGCATAGCTCGACCGGGCTATGCCGACGTGGCTGAGCTAGCCTGATGTGGCCGAGTTTGGAAGATCTGGCAGGGCAAAAGTTAGGCGACCACATGTCTCATAGGACCCGCTCGGCCATGACCCGATCACCACTCCCCCAGTTCTGAAGTTGAAGAATGAAGTCTCCTAGGTTTGTTGGCCAGCTGAGGAACTTCCAAGTATGCATATCATTCATGTCGTGTTGGTCATTTCTGAGGATTTCTCTGATTGTCAGATGCATAACTTAAATAAGAACCAAAATTTTGGTTCCCGAACCACTCCCCCAATTATGATGTCGAGGAGGGGGAATGCTCGGCCAGACCATTGTGCGGCCTTGTGGCCGTAAGCCACCTAGTCCGAGGATTTGCGTTGAAGGCTGGACCAGTACGACGGGTCTCCGCGTTGAAGGTTGGACCAGTAAGGTAGTTGAATTGGCACAATTAATGGGTGCAACTGTTGCATGCCGAGGGTGTCGCTTCGGTTTCTGAGACTCGCTCATGTATGCTATTGGTTGCGTCGGTTGGCCTTCCAAGGCGTTGTTAGGGGTGCTTCATCTGCACCGTTGATCTCTCCTCGATTCGTGCCCCTGATGGCTCTAAAAGGGAAAAGGGGTCCCTCCCCTTTTCCATCCTCAGTATCCCTTGCAAGAGTTTGGCATCCATTGCTCGGTAGATTCTTTGGTCACATAGTTCAGTAGATATCTTGGTAGCTTTTGTTCTTCGGTTCCATAAATTGCCTGGTAGTTCTGGTTCTAGCTCTTCTTGTGGCTCGACCTGTGAATCTGAGCTGAGAGACTTCGTGGCTACCAAAATCAAGGAAGCCGAGGCTGGTCCCTTTGGGATGGAGACAAAGCTTCCTCTTTGATTGAAACACCACCAACAGGGGTACTACTACTTCTCCACCTGGTGGAACATTCGGTCATTGGTTGGAGTCCCTTCTTCTGTGAAGCATTAGAAGGAGTCATTCTTCTTTGTGCGAATTCCTAGGGGTCTCCCTTTTCCTACCGAGTTGCAGGGGCCGAGGACGTCTCTACCGCAGCCCCAATCGTTGGTGCTTACTTGGGAGGAGAGGTCGGCCTTGAGCATGACCCACGAAATCGATGTTATCGCGTACACATGCTTAGAGATGCTGATGCTCGTCGGGTTGATGGAAAAGGTGGTCGGTCTATTTCCTTTTACTTTTGTTTGCCGATATGACTTTATCTTGCTTGCTTTGTATTGATCTTGGGTTTCCTATGTTGTAGGTGTGAAAATGGCCAACGAGGAAGAAATTGTTCGTCGGATGAAGGTGCTCCGACAAAGGTAGGAATGAGCTGGTGTGCAACTGGAGGCTTGTCCCGAGGCAGATGAGCGGCCATGATCCAAAGATAGGGCGGCTCGTCGACGAAGAAGGGTTCAACAATGGGAGGTCGAGGAGGACGACGTTGTCATGGTTGACCCCGAAGGGTCTGTCGTCCTGGTGGTACGCCAGTGACTGAAGTAGGAAGCAGTTAGGGTCTACACGTGCCATGGTGGTCGGTTCACATGGATGACAATCTGGAGACACCTGGGGTTCCCGAGCAGTTACTATGAGGAATCTTGACCATGTCCATAGCTTAGGAATCGGTCGGGGTTGATAGTGGAGCCTTGGATTGTGCTATGCTTCAGTCTGTTGCCTAGGTAAATCCTCTTTCCTTTATTCCTTGTATGTTGCTCTCTTTTCCAGTGTACTTATCATATCTGTATGCAGAATGCTTGCGCGACGGTTGCTCTAGTTGATCATCTCCGGGACGTTCGATTGTCATATGAGTGCAAACACTCTAAGTATCTGTGGTAGAAGTTACAGTTGGCCGAGCTCTAGGCTGCTATGGAGTGGCCGACCGCGTTGGAGAGGGAAGTGGCCGAGCTGAATGCGCAATTGGCTGAGCTAGCTGGTCTTGTCCGGGAGCTAAAGAGGGAGATTGCCAAGCTCAAGGCTGAGCAGAATAGGCTGAGGCAGGAGGCTGTCGAGGAAGCAATCAATGAGTACAAGATGTTAGAGGAGATGCAGCTACACATGGATGAGTATGTCGATTCCTCCTTTGTGCCTGGGTTCAACCTTTTCCGATGAGTTGGCCGATGAGTCGCAGGCTGGGACATTGAGGGAGCTAAGGATGAGGCCGAATATTGACGTTGCTGATTCTGCCACCAAGGACTAATCAGCGGCCTCATATATGTTCATTATTCCTATTGTTTTGGTGTTGTTTTTTTTTTGTTGGCTTGGTATGCCGAGCCTTAAACGATTGTAATAGATCGACTTAAGTTGAATACATGTCGAACCTTAAACTCTTCTTCATGTTGACTACATGTATGCCTCTTGTTGTTGTTGCTATACTTGTGCATGTGCTTTTTTTTTAGCCAAAGCATGCCCAGTTGGGCTATTACACGTGTCGAGACAAGCTACACCTTGGCCTCTTGCTACTTGTACCATTTTTCTATCGCTGGCCCAGGTGAGGCCAGCTGGGCTATTATGTGGGTCGAGCCGGTCTGGGCCTCAAGCGTCCTCTTCATACTTTACGATTCAAGTTCGTTAACTGAGGTATGGTTGGTTGAGGCATGATTGACCCTGCTAAGGCCTGATTACCCCCATCTTGCACTGGTCGAGGTTACCGAGGGCCGAGGTGTAGCCGGCCGGGCTAAGCCTTGGTGTCCATGGTCTTGTGCTGACTGAAGTTACCGTTGGCCGAGGTGTAGCTGACGGGGTTATGCCTTGACATTCCCAGTCCTATACTGATCAAGGTGTCGGTAGCCGAGGTATAGCCCGGTCGGGCTATGCCTCGGCGTCCCCAGTCCTGTGCTGACCAAGGTGTTGTTGTTTGAGATCTTTCGGTTCCCGAGCTCTCAGCCATGGGACGCTCAATTTTTGGTCTCGAGAGCCTTTGGGGCCATTGTAGGGCTAGTTGTTTCTTAGCTAGCTCAATTAAGCCAGCGGTAGTGCGGAGTTCCTCCGCCGCCCTCAAGCCTTGGTGGGCGGGGGCATTATTCCTCCACGTTTAGGCTCAGCCGTTGGCAACTGAGTCAGGTAGATAACTTGGCAATGTGCTGCCGAGCTGGGAGTAATGGGCTCAACTGTTTTGGGGATTGATGGAGTCAGCTCAGTTGGTAGTTTGACTTAGCATGCGCATGTGTAGCATGTGCGATGTCCGTGGGCGCGCCTCTGGGTCGAAGAAGTAGCTTAAAAGAAGACTTTCATTGCTTGTGGGTCTACTGGTAGTACATCCTGAGGTTTCCCGAGTTCCAACTCCTCAGAATTGGTTAACCTTCGAGGTCTTCAAGTCTATAAGTGCTTGGTCTGAGGACTTTGGTGACCTTATACGATCCTTCCCAATTTGGTCCGAGCTTCTCTTCTCCTGGCGTGGGTACAATGGCTTTGCGCAGAACGAAGTTGCCTGTCTTGAATTTACATCTTCTTACCTTAGAATCGTAATGTCGTGCCATATTCTGTTGTTGTGCGACCATCTTCACATATGCTTGGTCTCGAGCTTATTCTATTAGGTCCAACTCTACATGTAGATCTTCATTATTCTGTCCCTCATCAAAGAGCTCAGTCCGAAGGGTCGGGGAACCTATCTCCACGGGGATCATGGATTTGGCCCCATAGACCATACTAAAATGGCTCTCCAGTGGCAGATTGTGGGATCGTCCTGTAAGCCCAGAGAAAGCTTGGCAGCTCTTCAACCCATCTTCCCTTGGCCTGATCCAGGCATATTTTCAAGCCATGTAGTAGGATGCAATTGGTTACCTCGGTTTTCCTGTTGTTCTGGGGTCAGTGTATCGCGGTAGTTCGGTGATCGATCCTTAGGTCGGCACATAGGGCCTCAAACTTCTTGTCGGTGAACTGGGTTTCATTGTATGTGATGAGCATGCATGGGATATCGAAGCGGCAGATGATTCCCTACCAAAGGAAGTTTCGAGGATTGTGGGCAGTGATGTGCACCAGGGCTTCGACTTCTACCCACTTCATGAAGGATGTCTATTCCCCATTGGGAAAATGGTCATGGGTTGGCAATTGGTCTCAAAGGGATCGTAGGCTAGTGATGTAGGTTAGAGTGACATTGGCAACTATTACACCTCTAGACTAGTTGGGTGGCATCCTGCTTCATCGTCAGGAAAAAATAGCCCTACCAGAGCGCCTTATGGACCAGTGTGCACGCGCTAAGGTGATCTTCGCTAATGCCCTCATGTATTTTCCTAAGGGCGTAGTTTGCCTCGGCTAGGGGGTGGCACTTCAAGTAGGGCAGCATATGGGAACGGCGGTAGAGTTGACCCTGTATCAGGCAATATCTGGTTGCTTTGTGTTGGAGTCTTCTTGCTTCTGTCCGATCTTCCGGGGAGGTGCCTTCTCAAAGATACTCGATTATGGGGTCCATCCAAGATGAGCCATGTTGCACTAGAAGGATGAGGACGGTTGATGGTGCGATGCTCGGCTGGGCCAGCGTGTCTAGCTGGATGGTTGAGCCAAGGTCGGACTATGGCAAGCTGGCGATCTTCGAAAGGGCATCAGCTCGAGCGTTCTCGGCCCAAGGGATCTGCTGGATGTCGAAGTGCTCGAGCTATTGAATGAGCTCCTGCAACTTCTGTAGGTAGCTCGCCAAAGAGGGATTCCAAGCCTCGAACTGGCCATGGATTTGGTTGACCACAAGTTGAGAGTTGTTGAAGGCTTCAATCCGTCATGCCTCGAGGTCTAAAGCATGGCGAAGCCCAACAATCAGGGCCTCATACTCGGCCTCATTGTTAGACGCCTTGAATTCGAATTTGAGGGTGTATTCCAATACTACGTCATCTGAGCCGAGGAGGATAAGGTCGGCACTGTTTCCCTGCTTGTTCGACAAGCCATCAATATAGAGGGTCTATGCTGGGGGCAGTGGGGCCGATTCCTCCATGGTAAATGTACATTCCGCGATGAGATCTGCCAAGGCCTAGGCTTTGATCGTCGACTAGGGTGCGTACGTGATGTCGAATTCACTTAGTTCCACGCTCCATTTGACTAGGTGGTCTGACACTTCCGGTCTTTGTAGCACTTGCTTGAGGGGCTGGTTGGTGAGTATTCGAATGCTATGGGCCTGGAAGTAGGGTCTGAGTTTTTTGGCTGCGATAACAAGGGCCAGAGCCAACTTTTAGAGATTGGAGTACCGGGTCTCTATGCCATTGAGGACCTTCCTGGTGTAATAGATCGGCTTCTGTACTTGGTCCTCTTCTTTAACTAATACCGAGTTGACAACCTCATCCCTGGCCGAAAGGTAAAGCAATAGCTCGTCTCCTAGGCTTGGCTTAGTCAGGAGGGGCGACAAGCTCAAGTGTTGCTTTAGTTCCTAGAAAGACTGCTCACATTTTTCCGTCCAATGGAAGTCCTTTGGTCATTTGAGCACTTTGAAAAATGGGAGGCACCAGTTTGTGGACTTTGACATAAACCTACCGAGGGCGGCTATTCTCTCGGTGAGCCATTGCACTTCTTTGTGAGTCCGGGGGGATGGCACGTCAATGATGGCTTTGATCTTCTCTAGATTTGCTTCGATTCCTCTCTATGTTACCATGAACCCTAGAAACTTGCCGAAGCTAACTCCAAAGGCGCACTTGCTCGGGTTTAACTTCATCTGTACTTTCTAAGTGTGTTGAAGACTTCGTGGAGGTCGGCTAGGTGATTCTCAAACTTTTTTCTTTTTATGAGCATATTGTCGACATACGGTTCCACGTTCCTCTATTGATAGGTAACACCGGCATTTTTGAGGCCAAAGGGCATTACCTTATAGTAGTCCGTAGTCAGTGATAAAGGCCGTTCGCTCTTGGTCATCCGGGTCAATCTAGATCTGGTTGTAGCCTAAGAAGTCATCCATGAAGCTTAGGAGCTCATGTCCTGTTGTTGCATTGATGAGCTGGTCGATCCGAGGAAGGAGAAAGCTGTCTTTGGGACAGACCTTATTTAGGTCGGTGAAGTTGATGCAGATCCTCTGCTTTCCGTTGGCCTTTCTTGCCAATCAGGGTATTTAACTTCCCTAATGAAGCCGACATCGAGCAACTCCTATACTTCCACGGTGATCACTTGCCACCGCTCTGAGGTGAAGTTTCTTTTCTTCTGTTTCACAGGTCGGTAATGAGGGTCTATGTTCAACCGATGTGTGATAACTTTGGGATCGATTCCAGGCATGTCCTCTGTCAACCAAGCGAGCACGTCAGCATTGTTCCTCAATAGTTGAACAAGTTCCTCTCGGAGGTGGTCCCATAGCAGGGAACCAAATTGAACCGTCTTTTTGGGGTCTTCCGCAAACAAGGGGTCCTGGATGAGGTCTTCTATAGGTTGGCCACACTATGCCTTTACTTTGTCGCGTAGGTCATATGCTTCCGCCATCAATGTCTCGATCATTAGACATGATCCTCGGCAGGATAACTAATAGCAATGTCACGCTATTTTCTAGTCCCTGCGTGCCACCCCTATGTCATATTTGGTTGGAAATTTCATGGCGAGGTGGTATGTTGAGACTACTGCCTATAGGTCGTTGAGGGTTGACCTATCGAGGATCACGTTGTAAGAAGAGGGATAGCACACCACAATGAAATCTACCATGGTCGTCGCAGTCACGTCGCTGTCCCCGATCAAGAGGGGAAGAGCTATCCTCCTAGTGGGCTGGAGGGACTCTCCTGAAAATCCCATCAAAGGAGTGCTAATTGGTGCAAGCTGTTCTTTAGCAATGCTGAGCTTTTCAAACGCATCTTCAAACAACACGTTAATGGAACTCCTTGTGTCAAATAGGATCCGTTGTAGCTCGAAATTGGCCACTCTGGCTGTAATGACCAAGGCGTCGTCATGCAATGTTTGGACTCCTCGAAGGTCATCGCCAATGAAGGTAATAGATGTGTCGCACCTCCTCTCGTGACCTCGATCGTCGATCTCGCACAACCAAACATGTATTTTCCGTATTGAGCTACTTTCCCCTATGGAGGCACTTCCTCCCAATATTACTTGGATAACGCCAACTTGGGCAGAGGTTGTCGAGCTTCGTCCGCTCTTCTTTCCTCTTGGGCTGACTTCTCCGTTATGTTTACGAAGTCGCTAAGATAACCGCGCCTAATTAGATCTTTGATATGGTTGCGCAGGTCGAAATAGTTCTCCGTATCGTGGTCGTGTCCTTTTAGAACTCGCAATATGTCTCGGTTCCTCTTGTTGCTTTGCATCTTCATCTTCTCGGGCCACTTGACATAGTTGCGGTTGCGGATTTGCATCAGAACCTCAAATTGTGGAACATTAAGCAGTGTGAAATTCCGATAGGTTGGTGGAGGGGTGCGAGGTCTATGGTCAGTCCGATGATCTTGCCTCTTGGGGTCTCTGTCTAACATTTCAGACTTTGTGCTTATCATTCTCTCTCCTTTTTCTGTCGGTCTTCTCATCCTTGTCTCTGAGTTGCACCTGGGCCTCTTCAGCGTTGATATACTTCTGTGCATGGCTCATTAGCGCGACCAATGTTTGAGGAGGATTCTTGGAGATGGAAAAGTTGAACGGGGAAGGGCGGAGTCTATGTTGTATGTCCGTCACTGCGACTGATTGATTTATGTCCCTGACTTGAAGTGCTTCTTTGTTGAACCTCGCTAGGTAGTCCCTAAGGGACTCCGTCTTTCTCTGTCAGACTTGCATGAGACTGGCCGAGGTTTTCCAATGCATCTGACTTACTGTGAACTGTGCTAGGAACTGGGTCTCCAGTTGTGCCCATAACACTATAGACCTCGGCAGCAGGGAGGAGTACCATGCCAAGGCTGGGCCTTGCAACATGGTTACAAGGGCTTTACACATCTGTCCCTTCGACGCACCATGTAGCATCATCTAGGCTTGAAGCACTGCAATATGGTCTTAGGGGTCGGGATTTTCGTTGTACTTGTCAAGTTGGGGGGCTCGCCATCCGGCAGGGGGTACCTCATCCACGATGTCCTGGATGGAGGGTGGCTCCTTGGTGATATGTGCGGTGGCGTACACAGGTTGATCGACGACGGGGATTGCACTCTTAGGGGAGGAAGTACGCTCTAACTCTTCCAGACATTGTCGGAAGAGTTAGAGCAACCACGAAGGGCTGCAGTGTGTATGACCTCCCTTTTGGGTCATGTGGGGTGATACTTGACCGAACTTGACTTGGCGACGGAGACCACGAAGGGCGGCGTCCTTTTGCCGAGCCTTTCCTTGGCGGGGATGCGCACTGGTTGGTGTGTCTGGCTACAACGGTCCTGTCCGCGGGAATGGGCAGTGGTGGTGGGCCTTCGGGTTGTGTCCTACCTCATATGCTCATACCGTTCTCCCCTTACGTCCGTCCAACGCGCTTTGGGGTCCTTGGTCCGAGGATCGTCCTTTGTGTGCATCGGGCCGTGAGGGGCAGCCCAGTTGAATGGTGCAGCAGACCCTAGTGTTTGAATGAATTTGAAGATCCTATGAACCTTTTCCTGCATGGCTTGGAATTGCGCTTGATCTATTACGACTGAAGGCTGCAGGACTTCTTGGTGCGGGGAGTGTCGGTTCTCCCGAGTCGGGGAATGGTCAGTTGATCACTCAGGCTGGTTTTTAGGCATCTTGATCGCTTCCTTAATTGCACGGCGAGGAATGAGATTTTCGGGAAAGGCTTTTTGTGCATTTCCTACAGACGGTGCCAATCTGATGCTGCTCAATTCGAGGTAGTGCACGAACCGAGGAGGGCAATTAGATAGTCCTAGTTGGCAGGGCAGGGCCGAGCTATAAGGACGAGGCCGCGCTTTAAGACATGTGATCAAGGAAATAGAAGTCAAAGACTCGAGGAGTTATCCCTGAGTAAGAACTCCGACGCTCAAGTCAGTAGGTGGTGGTAGGATGGTCGGGCTGAGCTATAAGGATGCCGGTTCGAGTTAAGTAGCTGTGTCACTCTCAGAAGTTGGATTCCTTACCTTGAGCATGGAGTACCTTTTTATAGGAAAATATCCGTGTCCTAGTCGGATTGGGCTTCCGGGGTTGTCGGGATGAGGTTAGTCGTCAAGGTATTCGGGATAGAGTCTCATTCCCTGGCGGAGTTGTCTTCCTTATTCCTCTTTAAGCATGGTTGTGCTCATCCACGTGACGTATAGTTGATGTGGCTGAAAGGAGAACATGGGGGGGAGGGGACACCATAATAGTGTAGCTCGGTCGGATTATGCCAACGTGGCCGAGCTCTGCCGACGTGACCGAGTTAGGAAGATATGGCAGGGTGATAATTGGGCGGCCACGTGTCTCACAGGACCAGCTTGTCCATGACCCGATGAATTCTCAAATTAAATTACTTATGTGGAGGCTGGTGCAGGGGTTAATTTTTACCAAAAACAGATGGTGGGGACAACATGTTGAAAGGAGGAGTGCTTTTTGTGCGAAAGAAGAAGAAACACCTGAGCATTTATTTTGGTGGTACAGTTTCTCAAAGGCAATCTGGTTTGGTAGTATTGGTTGGAGACCGGATGGGGTGAGTGAGAACACAATTGCTGAATGGTTAACAAATTGTGTTCAGCGGGTGAGTCTAATAGAGGATGCAAATGTTCTATTGTTTGCAGTCGCATGCTATAGTGCTATGGATGATTTGGCTAGCTAGAAATGATATTATGTTCAATGGTGTTAGTGTTACGATTGTACCAGAATGAGTAATTAACAAAATAAGACAATTTATGATAGAGTTAGTGGGGCTTCAAGCACATGCAAGGGATGGGTTACAGGTTCAGTATGGAGAAGACAGAGAAATTAGCCAACATTCGGATGTGATGATGTTTTTTGATGGTTCATATAAAGATGGAAGGGGAGCAGCGACTTGTGTAACAGTTGATGGTGATGAATGTTTCATAATGGCCAAATCATGTTTAGTACTTAGGGGATGCAGATATGGTAGAGATGGAAGGGATGTTATTAGCTGTAAAGGTGGCTAATCGGATTTGACGAGGAAATATGCTTATACAGGGCGATCGTCTATCCCGAGATTCAATTGCTCCTTGGCCATGGAAACATCTTCTTCTGAATGCTCAGCAAATAGCCTCTGGTTTACATTATGTTTCTTTCTCTCATGTTAAGAAACCATTTCATGGTGCTACGGGTCGAACATTGAAGATGAATGGGTTTTTTCTAAGTAATTAGGAAAACTTCTAAAGCGAAAAAAAAAAAACACATAGTAGAGCTATCGGGTTCCGGAGCGGTCAATCCTTACCACATGAAGTCGATTGGAAAAGTCAACCTAACCTTAATCCAATTGTCGATCCAACCCAACTCAACCCAACCCTGACTTTTTCAGTTTGGGTTCAGGCGAACCCGGCCCAAATTGCAGTCCCAGGTTTCGACTTTGAGGGACAAAAGTGGAGAACACAACGGCCAAAATTTTCATGATGACACGGCAACTCAGTCCCGTTGTGCTCCATGAAACAAAAAAACAACGGCAGCTTCGAAACCTGCAAATAGTTAGAATGGCCAACTTCCATTTGATTCGCGTGGTTTTGATGTGGCGGCCTTGTCTGTCTGTCAAATAAGCGATATCGCTTACTACAGAGTACAGATCTATTTGTATTGTGGAAATGGCCGCGAAGGTCCTTATGGTGATCTCTCTCTCTCTCTCTCTCTCACACACACACACACACAGACCCACGCCGTAAAAGGGGGTTTATTGTTAGTGTTCCAGTTGTTCTACTTGGTCTGCTTTATGGGTTCCAACATCATCTTTTTTCCCTCTTTGTTTGCAGGTCGCAGAGAAACCTAGCATTGCTCTCTCTATTGCCCTTGCACTTTCAGGCGGTCGCGTAAGTTCTATAATCTTGTTGTTCAGTAATTCTGAAACTCTAGAATTGGGTATTGGTGAATAATCGTTTTCAATTTCATGCTCTGTTATAGTTATTAGTTCCCTTTACAAGTAAAAGGACAGAACATTGCTGATTTTAAATAATTATTTAATTTAAATAAGCACTTTGAACTTTAATCTGGCACATTTGACATATATTCCATCATCAAGATCATTGTCTGCTTTATCCAACTCCAGCTCTCTTCATATCCATATGGACCATATCTTTATTATTATTTTTTTTGAAGGATATGAAGAATGGGGTATTTAACGGTTTCTTTTTGGCATTGCCCTTGTCTTTATAGAACCTTCATGTTGCTTAAAGACAGTGCATTTATTGATGTTTGTTCTAAATGGCCAAAACCATCTTATATTTCTCCAGCTCTGGCACATTTGACATATATTCCATCATCAAGATCATTGCCTGCTTTATCCAACTCCAGCTCTCTTCATATCCATATGGACCATATCTTTATTTATTTTTTTTGAAGGATATGAAGAATGAGTTATTAAATGGTTTCTTTTTGGCATTGCCCTTGTCTTTGTAGAACCTTCATATTGCTCAAAGGTAGTGCATTTATTGGTGTTTGTTCTACGTGGCCAAAACCATCTTATATTTCTCCTTGCATTGTTGGAGTGAAGTTTTACTATGGTACGGTGGTTAGGCTTTGATCTGTCTTGAATTTCTTAAAGTTGGGGTAGCAAGGAAGCTGGGACTGAAAAGTGACCGTAAGTCTCTCGATCTGATAATCTAGAGAGCTGAGATTGTTTCTGAATTGAGAGCTGAGTGAGGAAGGACTTGATCTTCCTTGCAATGGAAGAGTAATAGTGATGAGTGTTCTGACACTCCTGAAAATGGCTAAAATTGAGGAATATTCTAGATTGGGAGACTCTATTATGTTTGTTATTCTGTCTTTACTTTGGGATCTGATCAACCTTTTATAACTGTATTTGGAAGTTTCTGGACTTATTTACTATTTTCTCTTTATCATGACACTTAGAAAGTTTCTGGACTTATTTACTATTTTCTGGACTTATTTACTATTTTCTCTTTGTTATTAATCTTGTACCCTGTTGTTATTTTTTTGGGAATGGTTTTTCTTGTTGTTTGGGTGTAGGTGGCTCCCCTGCCTAGTTTGCAAAGCCTGTTTACTACTACCTTCTTTAGGAGGTGGCCTAAGAAAAGGGGAAGAGTGTTGTGGAAGTGCTTAAGGGCTGCAGTGAGCTGGACAATTTGGGAAGAAAGGAATTCAAGTTAAATTTTGATGGGAGTAGTGCAGGTAACCCAGGTCCCTCTGGCATTGGAGGTGTTTTTAGAAATGAAGACAGAGTTATTGGTTTATTCTCAGGTCCAATTGGAGTGGGTGACTCACTATGGGCTGAGATTCTGGCTATTATGGAGGGACTGCAAAAGGCAAGGGATATGAATTTGAGTAAGCTGATCATAGAAGGTGATTCGAAGCTGGTAGTGGATTGGCTGCAAAAGGAGGGAAATGGGTCAAATGAACTGCTAATGCTTTTGCTGATGTTCTAGCAAAACAAGGGGTGGGAAGAAGTCATTTGTTCTGGGAAGGGGTGGGAAGAAGTGAGGAGAGTTAAGAAAGGTTACCTCTCCTCTTTTTGTATATTTTTCATCTTGAATTATTAATTAAGTTTGCTGTTATCGATAAAAAAGAAGGTACTGAGGAGTGGCGAGGGAGAAAATCTTACTTGTGTTTGCACAGAGAGGTATTTAGTACACACACTGTGATTTGGCATGCCTAGGGGTTGAGATGTAGCTTTCCCCCCTGGGGGGGGGGGTGGAGAATGTGCTTTTAGTATTTAATTTTAATCGGCAACTGTTGGGGATATGTGGCATAAAAAAAAAAAGAAAAAATGGTTTTGTTGGGATGCTGGGCTTATCCCTCACGATTGAACTAAGGGTCTTATGTGATGCTGTTGGCTGTCGAGCTCTTACTTTTGATTTTCCAGAATGTTGTGATTCCTCATGAACCTGCATTGTGGAGATTATGATATATCTGTTATTTGATGTCTAAGTTCTACTATACTGCATCACATGAACCTAGTTCTCAATCATGTTTTCTAGTATGATATTGAATTTTCTTTGAAGCTCTCTCTCCTTTTGAATTTTAAGATCCTATTTTTTATTTCCATTCTTTGGAATGTATTTTTTTTTTCAGATGGATTTTGACGTTACTTGTTACTTACAGTGCATATACTTTGCTACAGATTTCTTCTCAGAAAGGTAGTACTGAGGTTCATGAATTTGATGGGACATTTTTGGGTGTTCGTGCGCATTACAAAGTGACTTCTGTCATTGGGCATGTCTTCAGGTCCTTATTTTGTTTTGCTTTAAAAGGGACATCGATAAAAATCTGTTCTTAGCCCCTAATATGCTGTAACCCTGTAATCTGATTTACATGCTACATAATACAATATCTTTAGTAATATAGAGGTTTAGTGTAAAGGAATAAAGGGTTAAGCGTGTTTGAATAATTTATTTTTAAAAATTCATGCTAAGATAGTGATTTTTCTTGTTCTCTTTATGAAAATGTAAATATTGGGATGAAATGGTGTGAAAGTCCTATTGGTGGATTTATCAAAGAAAAAAGTCCTATTAGTGGAGTTATTGTAATTGAAACTTAAGAGTTGAGTTAATGGCATAAGAATTTATTTTGAAGTTACTTGCGGGTAATAGCATGATCTTCTAAATGTGTACTATTTCTTCTCTTTCTATTTTCTATTTCAGATCTGAGTTCTCTTCCTGTCATGATTCATATCCTTAATTTTTCCTCTTATTTTATGTCCATTACAGTCATTCCAATATAACTTTTCTCCTTCCCATCCTGCATCATTGCTACACTAAATGATCCATTTAGCAGCTTCCCATTACATATATACTTCTATGAATGAGTTTCTAATTTATTTTTATCATATTTCCCTTGATAACCATTAAAATTTGTCTTGTTTCCAAGACTGAAAAGTGGGGCATATTGATTAGTTTAATTTGAGCCTTTATTTCATTACACAGGTAGTATCATTGTTCTTAGGGATTCTGTAATAAGATTAATATTCATAATTTTCTGTATACTGCCACTGGTTGGGTAAAGAGTTTAATAATACCAACCATTGTTAACTCCGAATGCTGACAGCTGGGATAATTTTAGGTGATTGCATGCCATCATTTCTTGTTTAGTTTCCTGTGGGTTGATTTGGTTTTTCCTCTGTGGAAATATAGTGTAGATTTTCCACCAACCTATCAAAACTGGGAAGCTACAGATCCTCTGGATCTTTTCCAGGTGCCAGTTCAAAAGACGGAATCAAACCCAAAGGTATTTCTTTTTTGCTAGATTATTGATTAATTTTATATTTTAAAGTTCATAGCATGCTTCTTTTGGTTAAACTTATTTAAGGCTTTTGTTACAAATGTTGCTGTTGGCTTTCTCTGTTTGAACATCATTTTGGTGGTTTTCTTGACTTCTTTATGTTTTGAATATTCTAGGTTCTGAACACTTCTGGTTATGGTAATAGATGCATTATTAGACAATGAAAAATTCTGTAGTCCATGTTTCGCCTTGTTACTAGTTGGTATGAAAATTACTTCACCATCAGGTAGTTACAAGTATTTAGGTGAAAATTTTGGTACTTTTCATCCTTCTAAAAAATGCTTATTTTGAGGTAGCATGCAACTAGATTCTTATACATCATTTCTTGCTGTTGTATAATGGATTGTTCACGAGCTTGCTGTTCAACCTATATTCCCACATTAAATTCATCCAACTTTAACCCCACCTGTTTCTCTTTAATTTATTATTGCAATTCTATTTTAATGCCAGCTACAGAACTTCAAAATCAAGAAATGAAATCTTTTCTCTAAAGTTGTTTCCCTCAAGTTTATGTGTTGTCAAGAAATCCAGAAAGTATTTGTGGGTGACTGGTGCACAGTGTTTAACACTCCAGTTCTATGCAATCTGATTTTTATGTTATCCCTAACATCTTAGTTTACAGCTTTACATTATTTCTGATATATGTTACTTTGTTGTGGAAATAAGGCTCATATTTGTAGGCACTTAAGTCAAGAAGCACGTGGTTGTGGGCATCTGGTATTGTGGCTGGATTGTGATCGTGAGGGAGAGAACATATGTTTTGAAGGTACTCATTTATTCTAGTTTAAGATCCTCTTGATTTAAAACTTCCTACTATTGTCAGTGTCATTATTCATTGGTTGAATGTAACTGAAGGTGTTCTTTCTTATACACTCACATGTGAGACATGTGAGGCTTATACATATTTGTGTGTGTGTGTGTGTGTACAATAGAGGTCATATGATTTTTGGAACTCCCAAAACATTGTTTTTTCTTATATAACACCAAGTTGGTAATAGAATAGAGCATCGGTGGAACAGGTCTTGAACTTAAGAGCTATTTTTGGCAAATCTGAATTGCTGACAGGCTTGAAAGTGAACTTGTCCAAGAGTGTCATGATTGGAGTTGGGGTAAGAAGAGAAGTGTTTGAAGAGTGTGTTGCTGTTTTTGAATGTCAAATTGGGGAACTTCCATTTATCTGTTTGGTGTGGAGTTGGAAAGTTGTCTGAGCTGTGCCTGACGCTTTATAATCTGGCTGAACAGGATATTAGTATTCATCAATGCTGTGAGATGAGAGGTGAACCGTTGGTCTGGTACCCCAAATTTAGAAGGCTGCTTCTTGATTGGGAGGTGGATGAGTGCATTTTGCTGCTGGATAAGTTAGAACAATCTAAGGTTTCAAGTTCATCAAGAGACGAACTTTGGTGGAAGGATGCAGGGATGGGAAATTCTCTGTAAATTGGGCTTTTTTGAATTATATGTTGGAAAGGATGCATTTTGGATCAAAGTGGAGAAGCTGGATAAAAGTATGCATTTCCACACCAAGGTTCTCAATTTTATTAAATGGGTCAGCAAAAGGAAATTTTAATAGTTCCAGAGGTTTGAGACAAGGAGATCCACTGTCACCCTTGCTCTTTCTAATTGTGATGGAAGGTTTCAGTAAATTGGTTGGTAGGGCCTCAGAATTGGATCTCTTGGAGGGTTTTGAAGTAGGTTCAAGAGGGACAAAAATTCCCATTTTGCAATATGCAGAAAGGATGCAGGGATGGGAAATTCTCTGTAAATTGGGCTTTTTTGAATTATATGTTGGAAAGGATGCATTTTGGATCAAAGTGGAGAAGCTGGATAAAAGTATGCATTTCCACACCAAGGTTCTCAATTTTATTAAATGGGTCAGCAAAAGGAAATTTTAATAGTTCCAGAGGTTTGAGACAAGGAGATCCACTGTCACCCTTGCTCTTTCTAATTGTGATGGAAGGTTTCAGTAAATTGGTTGGTAGGGCCTCAGAATTGGATCTCTTGGAGGGTTTTGAAGTAGGTTCAAGAGGGACAAAAATTCCCATTTTGCAATATGCAGATGATACCCTCCTTTTCTGCAATGCATCTGAGGACCTGATCTTAAACCTGAAATATTTACTCTTCTGGTTTGAAATGTATCAGGTTGAAGGCAAATCTAGCAAAGAGTGAATTGTTAGCTGTTGGGGAGGTGCCTAATTTCCAGAGCCTGGCTGATCTCTTGGGCTGCTGGGCAGGTTGCCTTCAAATTATTTGGGGCTGCTGATTGGTGCCAAATGCACCTCTAAAGCTATTTGGAGTCCAGTCCTAAAAAGGATGGACCAAAAACTGGCAGCTTGGAAGTCAAGGTACCTCTCTAAAGGTGGCAAGGTTACTCTAATCAGAAGTATACTAGCCACCAGTCTTTGACTTATTTTATAGCCCTCTTTCCTGTTCCTTCAGAAGTCGCAGAGGAAATGGAAAAAAAAGATGAGGAATTTTCTTTGGAAAGATTCCCATAAGTACCATCTAATGAATTGGGAGCAAATCTGCAAGCTCCAGTCACGGGGAGGTCTGGGAATAAGACATATAAAGTTATTCAACCTAGCCTTATTGGAAAGTTGGCTGTGGAGATTATCAACTGAAACAAACAAGCTTTGGAGGAAGGTTATAGAGGAGAAATATGGCTTAAGGAATAATGGGTGGAGGGTGCTGATTTATCCTCTCTGACTTATGGATGTGGTGTGTGGAAAGGAATCTGTAAAGCATCCAAGCAGTTCAATAGCTGCATCAGATTTAAAGCGGGAGATGGAAGAAGAATCAGATTCTGGTTAGATCATTGGACTGGTGACAGCACTCTAAAAGAGTTGTTCCCTGCCTTATTTAATGTGGCTTCAGAAACGGAAGCCTTAGTGGCTGATTCATTCGTGTTAAATGAAAGTAGACTGTGCTGGACTCCTTCCTTTAGGATGGGTTTTAATGATTGGGAGATTCAGCAGATAGCAGATTTCCTTGCTCTGTTGGTGCTCATTTATCCTCTTTGACTTATGGATGTGGTGTGTGGAAAGGAATCTGTAAAGCATCCAAGCAGTTTAATAGCTGCATCTGGTTAGATCATTGGACTGGTGACAGCACTCAAAGAGTTGTTCCCTGCCTTATTTAATGTGGCTTCAGAAACGGAAGCCTTGGTGGCTGATTCATTCATGTTAAATGAAAGTAGACTGTGCTGGACTCCTTCCTTTAGGATGGGTTTTAATGATTGGGAGATTCAGCAGATAGCAGATTTCCTTCATCATTTGCAGGATTCAAGAGTTTGGAAGTGGACCAAGTCAGGAGAATTCACAGTTAAATCCTTTTACAATTTTCTAGTGGGGAAGATTGAAGTCCCTTTTCCCAGGCAGGCCATTTGGGGGAACATGGCTCCTTCAAAAGTCAAGTTCTTTGTTTGGGTGACAGCTTTGGAGAGGTGCCTGTCCAAAGAGATGTTGCTGAAAAAAGGATTTAACATTTCAGACTTATTGTGCTGTTTATGCAATATGGAGATGGAGTCCTCTGGGCATCTATTCCTTCACTGCAAGTTTAGCTCAGCAGTTTGGAATCATTTTTTGAAAGCTCTGGACCTAAATTGGTGCATGCCAGTCTCAGTTAAAGCTCTATTGGAGTGGCATTTACCTGGGTTAACCAAGAAAGGGAAAATCTGCTGGTCTTCCATCCCTTCGGCAGTGGCTGTGTGGTCAGAAAGGAACAAAAGGATTTTTGAGAATAGAACAGCTACTGAAGCTGAGGTCATTAATTTGGCTGTAGAGGCTGTTAGAAGTTGGATGTCTTTGCCATTTTTCGAGGTCCTTTTTTTGTACAGCTACTCATTGTACACAGGATCTTTAATTAATACAAATAATACCTTACCTTTTCTCAAAAAAAAATCTCTGTAAAGTTCTTTAATTCAGCATTAATTTGGAACCAGATGGACACAAGACAGGTTCTAGGTGTTTGGGGTAACCCTGTTCTATCAAGAGTGGAAGCCTTCACGTGGCTGGTTGCAATGGATAATATTCCAACAGCGGATCATCTGAAAAGCATTCAACTTGGCTAGTTTTTGCTGCGTGTTAGGAGCAGGAGGAATCATTTTAGCACTTATTCTTCTCCTGTAGGATTGCTATTTTCATCTGAAAATTGTACTAATCTTTATTTTCCTTCTGGTCAAAGTTCAGAGGAAGCTTGAAGGACAAAGTAGTGTGGAGTTGCATTCCCTTTGCTGTCTGCTGGATCATTTGGAAAGAGAGAGAAGACTGTTTGAGAACAAATATTGGAACATTGATAGGCTGGTTTCAGTGCAGTACACTTACAATTATGTTTTCTTATGGCAATGGGAAGGTCAAGGTTAGGAACATTAGGGAAGGGAATGAGGAAGGTGCTGGATCTGTTGCTTCATCAGTAATGGGAGGTGCAAGAGGCTCTTGCCATGTAGGGGGAACAAATTCCCCATGTCTGTGGCAAAGATATGCCTTCATCCATTGGGTGGTAGATGCTGAGAGGATGGTAGAACAATCAATAGGAGAAGAGGGAACATGAGAAGAAGATGGAACTGGTGGAACTGGTATCGGTGTTGTTGACTTACTAGAAAAGAAACATCACAAGGGACATGAGCTAGAAGAGGAATATCAAAGAAAGTAGCCCCTTGGAAGGAACATGACATCCATGGAAACAAAACGGGTGTCACTAAGAGGACCATAACAACAATAACCCTTTTGTGTGGAGGCATAATCAAAGAAGATACATTTCCTAGCTGTAACCTAACAAGTACAACCAAACATTTTCAGAAGGATAGAGAATACATCCTCATCACAAAAAAAAAAAAAAAAGACTAAAAGGGGATTTGAACCCAAGAACCCTTGAAGGTGAATGGTTAATCAAATAAGTTGAAGTAAGAACCGCACTTCTCCAGTATTTTACAAGAACATGGGAGGAAAATAAAATGCTTCTAGCAATCTCAACAATATGCCGATTTTTCCATCTGTTTTGTTCAGGGGTGCAGAACAAGAACTTTGATGAATAACCCCCAAGTTTTCAAGGTAGGTAGAGAGAGACCCTTCACAAAGTATTCCTTAGCATTATCAAACCGAAATATTTTGATATAAGTTTTAAACTAAGTGATAACAAGTTCATGGAGTTGTTTATTAATTTTGGAACCTAATCATGAGAACGCATCAAACAAATCCATGTATATCCAGAAAATAGTCAATAAACAAAGTAAAGTATTTGTAACCTGATATGTCCCGGAAATCTCACACACAATTCACAGGCACTTAGTGAAAATACACCGCCCAAATGAAAAGAAACTTGTATTCATTCAATGGAGAGTAATAACAGTGGTTGGTTCTTCGAGAGACCGCCGGCTCTCCCAAAACACTCAAAATGTTTCTCACCGCACACACCCCCTCCCCCTATCCAGAAATTCCCATATATTATTCCCTCCTGACATCCTAACTAACTCCCGCCAGAAATATTCCCTCCTGACATCCTAACTAATTCCCTCCAGAAATATTCCCTCCTGATATCATAACTAACTCCCTCTAGCAATGCCCAGCTGGCGTATCCACACATTTCCCTCAACCGACTGCTGACCTGGCTTGTGCTGCCCTTTCCCTCTCCTGGTATACGTGAGGATAATTGGGGGCCTATCATTATCAAACCGGAATATTTTGATATAAGTTTTAAACTAAGTGAGAACAAGTTCATGGAATTGTTTATTAATTTTGGAACCTAATCATGAGAACGCATCAAACAAATCCATGTATATCCGGAAAATAGTCAATAAACAAAATAAAGTATTTGTAACCCACCCATAGAAGGTAAATGGTAAGGCCTCTGTTGTGAGACATAAGGTTATTGTTGGCTGAAATATATGTTTTATTTTTGTAATGGGCCCTGGCCAAATATCCTTGTATCTTCTTTGTTTTCTCAGCCCACCTAGTTAAGGGCTCTTTTGTAATTTCTCTTTTATTTCAAACTTCTATATAAATATCAATCTGGGCTGGACAGAACACGAGTTGTTGCCCCGTTCTCAAAATCTCTACTGTTCTAACTTATCAAAAAAAAAAAAAACTCTACTGTTCCATTCTTCTTTCTTCTTCTTCCTCTGCTCAACTTATTTAGTGGTATCAAAGCACTAGGAGTTTCTTTGAAGATTCAAACTTATCCTCTTGATTCCTTGGTGTTCTCTAATTTTTTTTTTCTTTTAGCCCAGGTGAACTGAAACCCTGATTTATTTGTGGATTTCTAAAGGACCTGTTCTTCAATCTCTTAGGTTTATCCTTAGAATTGAAACCAAGGAGACCCTAAGAATTTCTGTTTATGCCCTGTTAAGGCAAGGAAAGGAGCAGTCCATGGACAGCTAGTGAGATCCATGTTCAGGTCTAGGGTTTTGAGGCAAGGAAGAACTAGCCTGAAGACAGTCCATTCAGAAGCTTGCTACTTCAATCTTTTTTTTTTCTATTTGGGATTGGAAGAGGGCTGTGTGCAATCTTCTTTCTGGAAACTTCTGGGCTACTCTTAGGACTGTTGCCAGAAGTTTGTTGTAGGCTGTTATTGGCTTTCTAGAAGGTGAACTGTATTCTTCCTTGCTGTGTTTTACTGTTGTTTTTTCAGGTCTGAAGATAATAATACCTGCTGTTAGGATATCTACCACTAGTGAGATCCCATCAGAGGAAACCAAGTCAGGGGAAGAACTTCCCTATTTTGACAGCCCAACGTGGAGGAATTCAGCTATGCTGATTGGGCTATCTCAGCCAAGTTAGCTATTATTAGTAGAGAGTATGTAAGGGTATATTAACAGGCAAGTTGTGGAGCCTAAGACTGATCGACTATAATTTAGAACTTGGTGCAGGGAGAATGCCATAGTGATGTCTTGACTTCTCCAATCAATAACACCCAAGATTGCTAGGACTGAAACACTACAACACAGCCTATATAATTTGGGATAAGCTCCTAAAGACATGGGCAGAGAGAATTTTTCTTGGGTTTATAGGCTGAATCAAGACATTGCAGCCTTGAACCAAGGGGAGCTTTTTGTGGCAACTTATTTTGTCACTCTTGAGGATCTTTGGCAAGAACTCAATCACCACTTGATTATAGACTGGGAGAGTATCAAAGATAAAGAGAAGTATGATAAACAAATTGAAGAAGGCAGAATACTTAAGTTCCTTGCAGGGCTGAATTCCTCTTATAAAAGTATTCACTCTCAAATCTTAGGGAGAGATGAACTACTAGACTTGCAATATGTGTTTTACCTAATCAGAAATGAAGAGCTAAAATGAAAGGAAGATGGGGAATGAAGTTTGTTTTCAATCAACCGAACAATCAGTATTTGTTTCTGGCCTTGGTAATGAAGTAAAAGTGGGGACAAGAAAAACTTGGAAGTTCTCATGCTGTAGAGTAGAAAAACATACCAGGGACACATGCTAGATCTTGTATCCAAATCTCAAGCCAGCTGTATTAAGGAAGGAAAAGAAACCATATAAAGTTCCTAATGGCGGTGAACATATTGCTAGCTCAAATGTAGCTGACAGTGGAAAAAGGAATGGAATGCTCCCTCCAGTGCTTGTGCTTCTACTCATTTGGGACCACTACTTCTAATTCTAGCTTTCCTGACATTACTGCCAAGGAGGTAGATATCCTTAACCGAGCTATGATCCGATTAACAGTCCTCTTTTACATCTTCCAAATTTGCCAAGGTAGGTATAGCTTTTTCTTTTTGTGTCACTTATCTCACTCCACCATGTCAATGGTTCATTGGTTTAGGGAGACATCACCCTTGGGAAAGACCTTACTTTGAAACAAAATACTAATACTACTATAATAAAATAATACTACTATGTCAATGGGTCATTGACTCCACCATGTCAATGGGTCATTGGTCATTTGGGACCATTTCCTAAATTTACCACAAATTTTCTATTAGTAAAATAATACTACTATAATAAAATATTAATAAATTAATAATAACAAAGATATTAATTATTAAATATAATAATAAAGTAAAAGTAAAATACTAATAAAATATAGTTAAAATAATATTAATAATACAATAATAATAAACAATTCATGAAATAGTAACAAAATGTTAATAATTAAATAATAAAATATTATGAAATTAATAATAAGATAATAGTAATAGAAATAAGAATATATTAATAATAAAATAATAGTATTTACTAAAATATTAATAAATTAATAATAAAAGGCAAAGATATTGCTTATTAAATAATAATCATAATACTAATTAAGTACAAATAAAATATTAATATAATATAACTAAAGTAATAATAAAATACTAACATATTAATTATTAAATAATAATAAATTAATTTAAAAAATAAACCAAATAATAGAATACTAGTAAACTAATTGGAAACTAATAAAATATAATAATAAAAATAATGTTCAATAATAAAGTTATAATATTTAATAAAATACTTGTAAACTAATGATGGAGACTAAGATATTAATTATTAAATACTAATAAAACAATAATAACAAAGTAGTAGTAAAATGATAATTATATATTCATAAAATATTAATAAAGTAATAACAAAATAATAAATCGACTAATACAAAATTGAAAATTTTTATTTGGTTACAGTTCCAACTTCAAATGAACCAATGAACAACAATTGGAACCCAATTCCGATTACCAACTGAACCAAATAGGCATCAAGAATAGGTGATTCTGATTCCGATCTGGGGATTTTTATTTTGATTCTGATTCCAATCCTGATCCTTCCACGAATCAAACAGACCCATTCTTTGTGACGCTTGTTTTTCTTTAAGATGGTTAATTAATATAGGATTCCTTGAAAGAATGGATGTTAATACTTAAGTATAAGACTTAATGAAAGGGAATTGAATGAGGAGAGAAATGAAGTAGTTCAAATTACATTTTGTGCCCTCACAATTAAGGAGGGACCAAATTCAAAAATAGGGGTATTTTAGTCAAGAATAAGATTTATTGAATGTTAATGGTGATTGATACCTTAAATATAAGACTAATGAGAGGGATTTGAATGAAGAAAAATTAATTGTTCAAATTAAATTTCTGTCCTTACAATTAAAGAGTGACCAAATTCAAAAATTGGGGTATTTTAGTCGAACAAAATTCCACACCATCATTCACACTTTTAGTAGTAGTACAGATTTAGGAGATTATAAATAAAAAGACGAAAAAGATAAATGACCCAAATGTAAATGACATAAAATAATCTTATTACAAGGCTTAGACATTTTTGACTTTAAAGACACCCTTTATGACGGTAACAAGTTTTTAGCAAGGATTAAGGTATCGGTACGATATGCTTGATACAGGGCATATCGTATCGGTATTAGAAGGCACTGATATTGGATACACTATGATTGGAAGTGTATCCTTCCATGCGTATCGGCTTGATACACTACTGTATTGGTGCATATTGTATACAGAGGTGTATCAACAAACTTGTAGTTAAAACGCTATAAAAATTAGAGGGTGACGTGATTCGAACCCATGACACCCGCTCCCAATAATTAAACACGCCATTAACCACTAAGCTTACACTCATTTTATGATAATAAGTGAAATACATTAACATTTATTCAATTTGACTTCCCTAACCAAGTCAAATAAATAACATGTATTATATTCAACCACTCCAACGATAAATTAAAAGGAATAATATTTAAGATTAATATTTTATTAACTAATAGAATAAATAATCTATCAAATCCAAATTTATATAAAAAAATGATTTTTAACCTCAAGAAATTTATACAAATAAAATATTAATGACAAAATAATTATGTTAGTACTTAAATTTTATAAATTTCAATTTTTGCACATGATATATATCTTAAAAATATTATAAATTATTAATTAATGTTTTAATTTGTATTAAATAACAATGTATTTATTATTTACAAATTATTTGAGAATATAATATAAATGAATCTACATTTATATAAAAAAAATTATAATGAAATAATTATTTTAGTAGTTAAAAATTATGAATTTACATATGATATATTTTAAGAATACATTTTTTTGTAAATTATTAAATGGTATTTTAATTTAAATTTTATAATAACATGTTTATTGTTTACAAAAATAAAATTATTATTTACCAAACATTGTATATTTTTAGTTGACCTTTTTTGTTAATGTTAAAAATTAAAAAGCATAAATATAAAATAATTAATATAATAATTCAAACATAATAGTTGCATATGTTTTCTTTCCTTGGTCTTTAATAGAAAATAAAATAATAATTTTTGTGCATGTATTAATTTGTAAAAATCTAATATATGTCTTGGACTCTTGAGTAATGTGTTGTCAATAAAGTTGTATGATATCTATATTTGTCAAAAAAAAGTTGTATGATATCTCTGCATCTTAGTAAAATAATTGTAAGGCATTTCTTTATATATATCATAAAAATATACATTTCCTATGTATTTATACACTATTTGTGATTATTTTGACATTAAATTTAGTGGTACTAATATACTTATGGAATTTGTATGCATTCTCCTAACGTATCTAAGCGTTTCCATATTTTCATCTGTATCCATGCGTTTCCAAAGCGCATCCATATCCAAGTTGTTTGATATGATACCTGATATCAATACTTTAACCCTTGGTTCTTTGACACATCCAATAGGTATATGCCATTCGCCTCATGGCCCCAATTAGGGGTGGATTTGAGCTGAGTTGAGCCGCACATGAGTATTTGAGTTCAGTTTGGTAGAAAAATGCAGGGCTTGAGCTCAATTCGAATTAGAAACGGAAGCTCGAGTTCGGCTCGATTGTAGAATTTATGTGTTCGAGCTTGATTCGGCTCGAGTTCGATAATGAACCGAGCTTATTGCATTTTGGGACTTACAAGTTTTAACACACCACCGAACCAAACAAAGCATCTCATTGCATTTCTTTAAATTTTGGGTGTTGTGTTACCTTTGAATGTTGGATGGTGGTCCTTGTGGTTACTGGTTATAGAGGAGTTGATGAGCCAATCACCAAATATGAATAGCTGTAGAAAGGACAAACAAGAACCTCAAACAACAAGAAGTTGTAGACTTGTAGAGAGCTGATTGTTGATTGCTAAAAATCTAAGATCGTCGATCGTTGCTTCGTCGGGCATCGGTCATCACCTCGTCGGATGTCGGTTGTCAGACATCGACTGTGAGAGAGCTTGAGATGAACCGAATCTTTGAGACTGGGAGAGTGAGTTTCTCTGAAAATGGAAGGGTTGATCGAAGAACCAAGAGGAAGATGAAGGGTTTTTTTGATTTGTTTGTTTGATAAGTTTGATTTTCCCTCTTTAGTCTTCAGACTCTTTACTCTCTAATCTCTCGAATTCCAAATGATAGAATGTGATTGGATCATCATTAAATTGTCCCCTCCAATAACATTTGTTCAAAAGGCATAATATATATAAATATTTAGCATTTTCCCCTTATTATTTTTGAGCCTTGTTGGCTTCAAATGTGGGTGTAGTTTTTGTTGTAAGTCTTATTTAATTGTTACTTTATAGTTGCTATTAGTAGGTTGTTCTCTTAAGATACTGTCAGTTAGTTATTTTTCCTTTTTTCTTATTAGTTTGTTTTTAGGGTGTGCCGCCAGGGGCATACTTGTAATTTCTATTCTTTTTTATTAAGTTAATATAAATAGTGAACTGGCGGCAGCCAGAGATAGTTTTTTTTTTCTCTCAATCGGATCTCCCTTTCTTTCTCTCTCGTCTCCCACTCTCCATGAATGATTACATGGTATCAAAGCAAGTTTTTGGGCTGTAAAAGAATTTTGGTCCCTCCTATTTTGAACCTGCTTCATTTTTTTTCCTTCTTTAAATTCTTGGACGTGGAAGACAAAGAAACCCTAGCAGATTACTGGCGGAACCTCCTGTGGGTTCTTCCTTGGTCGTAATATCAAGGAAACCCTAGTCGAAGAAGGGTGATGTTGATAGAGACTCCCTTTCTTCTTTGTTCGATGTAGTGAAGTCGATTTCTGGTTGGCACCTTTGTATAGGTGCTAGACAGGTGTGTTCTTGTTTTTGTCTTTTTTTGGCCAATGGTGTGAAGGCCTTATTCCTTGGTTCTATACATTTGTTTGGATGCTGGATTGTTAGACTGTATGGATTGTAGTCGGACTGATAGTAACGTCTGCCTTGGCTGTGTTGGGCTAATTACCGGGCTGGTTTAATGACTGAACCATCACAGAGTTGATTTCAGTAGTTTCTTGTTTTCTTCCTCACATCCCAGAAGTAAGGGTTGGTATTCTGCTTGTGGCTGTTGTGTAGTTGTGTGGGATTTGGACTATTTTCAGCAGTATTCTATGCCAAATTATGAATCAACTTCATCGGGGGTTACACCGACCTGCAACGAAGCTGGTATGGGAGGTGAAAACATGATGTTTCCCATGCCAATTACCCCTTTAAATGGTCTGAACTACCTGGAGTGGGCTAAGAGTGTAAAACTCTATGTAACGACAAGGGGAAAAGCTGGTTACATAAATGGAAGGGTGAAAGAACCCAAGGGTGAGATAGTTGAACATGATAGGTGGTACCAAGAAAACAGTATGTTGGCTCCTTGCAGCCCTGGAACCTTATGTGAAGAAGAACTTTATGTGGGCAGACACCGCTAGTGAGATTTGGGAACAGGCCAAAACTACCTATTCTAAGCAAAGGCATTATGCCAAGGTTTACCAGTTACAAGCTGAATCTTCAACCTGTAAACAGGGAAACCGTAGTTTGTCTTCATATTATTCAGACCTTACCTCCATATGGAAAGAATTGGATCATTACTAGGCTGTAGAGTGGAAACATGATGATGATGCTAAGGCCTTCAGGAAGGTGGTCTCTCAGCAACGTGTATTTGCCTTCTTGTTGGGACTGAACCCTGCCTATGAACCTCTGAAGGTTCAGATCCTAGGAAGCAAAGAGTTGCCATTGGTTCACGAGGTATACTCCCTTGTTCAGTCGGAAGAAAGTAGGCGGAGTGTGATGGTTACAGCTGAGGGGGAGCGACAAGTTGCTTTGGCTGCGATGAATAATAACTCCACGGGGAAGAAAAGTGACGCGAAGAAGACTGATGATAAAGACATTGTTTTGTACCCACTGTCAGTGTTCACGGCATACACGTGACACATGTTGGGACATCCACGGGAAACCCAAGTGGGCAGTGAAGAACCAAGAACAGGGTAAAGGTCAAGGTCAGAAGAAGATGAACACAACACAGAATGCAGCACATGTGGCAACCCAAGATACTCAGGTTGCTAGTACTACCTGGGACCCACCTTAATAATTCTGACCCTAAGGAAGATATAATGAATTCCTTCAGAGAACACCTAGAGTCTTATGGTAGGGCTTTGCGACAAATGGATAGCTCAGTCACTGGTACTCCCTCTACTTCATTTGCATCTACGTTAGGTAATACGACTTCTGCATTCCATGTCACTCCCACGGGTTCCCCTTGGATCATTGACTCAGGGGCCTCCAACCACATGACTGGTAAGTCGAACTTGTTTTAGACTTATAGCCTTTTGTCAAGAAGGGATAGAGTGAGACTTGTAGATGGCTCATTTTCCTCCATTGCAGGCCAATGATCAATATCTCTTCCCCATGGCCTTAACATGAATTATGTATTGCATGTCCCTCAACTTCCTATAAATTTGCTTTCAATTAGTAGTATCACAAGCTCTTTAAACTGTAGTGTATCCTTTTTTCCTTGTAGATGGCTCATTTTCCTCCATTGCAGGCCAATGATCAATATCTCTTCCCCATGGCCTTAACATGAATTATGTATTGCATGTCCCTCAACTTCCTATAAATTTGCTTTCAATTAGTAGTATCACAAGCTCTTTAAACTGTAGTGTATCCTTTTTTCCTGGCTCATGTGTTTTTCAGGACCTAACTTCTGGGAGGATGATTGGTGGAGGGAGCCTAGTGGATGGATGGTCTCTACATTCTCGACAACAAAGCTGGTCTTTCGGTGTCATCCTCAGAGTCACATAGTCAGTCAAATAAGAGTCAATTTTTTTTTGTGGCATAGTCGTTTAGGTCATGTTTCTTCTGAAATAGTAAAGTCTTTGTTTCCGATTTTATTTAAGTCATGTTCAATGTCAGAGTTACAGTGTCAAACGTGTCAGTTGAGCAAACAATGTAGAACAACTTTTCACTCAAGTAATAAAAGATCAAGCGTTCATTTTCATGTTGTGTATTCTGATGTATGGGGGCCTACTAATGTAATCTCTGAGGGCGGATATAAGTACTTTATCACATTGATCGATGGTTACTCTCGCTATACATGGGTATTTCCTATGCGTAGTAGAGACGAAGTTCCAAAGATTGTGAAAGACTTCCAGAGGATGGTATTTATGCAGTTCCATGTTGAAATACATATCTTCCAAGACGAAGTTCCAAAGATTGTGAAAGACTTCCAGAGGATGGTATTTACGCAGTTCCATGTTGAAATACAAATCTTCCAAACCGACAATGCAAAAGAATATTTCCATGGTGAGCTCAATGAGTTTTTTGTCTCCCACGGATCTATTCATAGGAGCTCATGCGCCAGAGCACCACAACAAAATGGTGTTGCAGAAAGAAAAAATAATGTTGTTGTAGAAAGAAAAAATAGACACCTCCTTGAGGTAGCTCGCGGGATGATGTTACACATGAATGTTCCAAAAAGGTTTTGGGTGGATGCTATACTTGTGGCTACTTATGTCATCAATCGCATGCCCTCCAAAGTGCTAAACTACATGGCCCCTCATAAGTTATTGTACCCTTAGTCCCCTTTATTTTCTATTCCCATGAGTCTTTGGTTGTCGTGCCTTTGTCCATTATTTGTCTCCATCTCGAGGTAAATTAGACTCTCGGTCCATTCCTTGTATCTTTCTAGGGTATCCCTCCTCTCAAAAAGGGTATCGGTGCTTTGATCCCGTTAGTCATAAGTTTTTTGTGTCTATGGATGTGTCCTTCTTTGAGTCTAACCCATTCTTCCCTGCTTCTCCTCAGGGGGAGAGTAGTAGTGTGGAAGAGGAGAAGCAGCAGGTTCAGGTCCGCCAAGTATCTCTTCCTTCTATTTCGGACTTTGCTCCCTTTCGTGTATTCCAACGTACACGCTGTAGAGATCGGCAATGTGATAGAGATGTGGAGCAGCCAAACATTGATCAATTGACACCGTTAGACTCCTAGGAGGTAAGTCCAATCCCTGTTGCACCTACTGATACCCCTACTCCTATTGTGGATGACCTTGACATTCCTATTGCTCAACGAAAGGGAGTCAGGTCATGCACTACCAAACACCCCATTACCCATTTTGTCTCTTATGATCACATTTCCCCCTCATCCCGAGCCTTCCTATCTGTAGTTGATTGCATCCCTGTTCTCAGAAACGTTGCAGAAGCCTTAAAATGCCCCGAATGGACAGATGCCATGAAGGAGGAGATTAATGCTCTTCACAAAAATCAAACTTGGGAATTGGTGGATCTTTCGAAGGGGAAAGACCCCGTGGGGTGTAAATGGTGGGTGTTTACGGTTAAACATAAGGTAGATGGAACAATTGAAAGGTACAAAGCAAGATTAGTAGCCAAAGGGTACACACAAGTGTACGGGATTGACTATAATGATACTTTTGCTCCAGTAGCTAAGATGAACTCAATTAGGGTTCTCCTGTCATTAGCTGCTAATCTTGACTAAGAATTGCATCAACTGGACATAAAGAATGCTTTTCTGATGGTGACTTAGAGGAGGAAGTATACATGGTTCAACCCCTTGGATTCTGTGCCAAGGGAGGTGAAAATAAGGTGTGCAAGCTGTGAAAGTCTCTTTATAGCTTAAAACAATCTCCTAGAGCTTGGTTCAGTAAGTTTCACATGGCAGTTCAGCAAATGGGCTTCAAACAATGTCAGTCTGATCATACACTCTTTGTGAAGAGATGTTAGGAACAGGTTGCTGTATTGATAGTGTATGTGGATGATATCATCATTACAGGAAGTTGGAGTTCAGAAATACAAAAATTGAAACAATTCCTTGCATCTAAATTTGATGTGAAAGATCTAGGTCCCTTGAAGTATTTCCTTGGATTGAAGTCGCCCGCTTAGAAAAGGGTATCTTTTTCTCTCAAAGGAAATACACCCTTGATCTATTACAGGACACAGACAAATTAGGTGCAAGGCCAACAAATACTCTCATGGATGTTGATCACAAGTTGGGTGACTGTGATGGTGAACCTTTGAAAGATGTGAAACAGTTCCAAAGGTTAGTGGGAAAGCTGATTTATTTGTCCATGACCTGTCTAGACATTGCCTATTTAGTTGGGGTTCTAAGCCAATTCATGCACTCTCCTAAGAAACGCCAATTCATGCACTCTCCTAAGAAACCACACATGGAGGCATAAGAGAGAGTTCTTAGATACTTGAAAAAATATCCCGGAATAGGTCTACTATTCAGTAAACATAATCACCTAAAGGTGGAAGTCTTTACAGATGCTGATTGGGCAGGTGCTGTGGATGACAGAAAGCCCACGAGTTGGTATTGCACATTTGTGGGAGGAAACCTAGTGACCTGGAAAAGCAAAAAACAAAGTGTGGTAGCAAGGTCAAGCGCAGAAGCTGAATATAGAGCTATGGCGCATGGGGTGGCTGAAGTCCTTTGGCTAAAGAATCTTCTAGGGGAGCTTGAAGTTGTTCGTAATCCTATGTCTCTTTACTGTGACAATAAGGTAGCAATAAACATCGCCAACAACCCTGTCCTACATGAGAGGACCAAGTACATTGAGGTGGATAAACACTTCATAAGGGAAAAATTGGAAAAAAGAGAAATTTGCATCCCTTATGTCAACTCCAAGGAACAACTTGTTGATGTCCTCACAAAAGGGCTTCCATACTTGCGGCACAATGAGTTATGTGACAAGCTGGGCATGATAGACATATTCAGCCCAACTATAGGTTGTCCTCTTAAGATATTGTCAGTTAGTTATTTTTCCTTTTTTCTTATTAGTTTGTTTATAGGGTGTGCCGCCAGGGGCATACTTGTAATTTCTATTCTTTTGTATTAAGTTAATATAAATAGTGAACTGGTGGCAGCCAGAGATAGTTTTCTTTTTCTCTCAATCGTATCTCCCTTTCCTTCTCTTTCTCTCTCTCTCGTCTCCCACTCTCCATGAATGATTACAGTGTCCAACATGTATCCTTATTATGCTATGCACTTGTCTCTTATTCTCTTCATTACTCACCAAAGAATATGCCTACGTGATAGTTTGACATCATTCTTGGAGTATGTTTTGTCTTGTGATGTCATATTTAGGGTTGAATCCTATTAGAAATTAAAACACCTTGTTTCCTTCCACCAACTTGTACGTTTCTGCATCCTTAGTGCTTTCTCACGCAATAGTTTCAAAAAGTCAATCTCTTTCCATTAAGACCTCCATCCTTAGTGCTTTCGCACACATGGACTCATGGAGTAGTATGATACTAGAGACCTCCCTCTTGTTACGGATAATGCTTACTATTGTAATGGACCCAAGAAAAGAAAAAGAAAGAACAAAGAAAAAAGAAAAAAAAAGATGCAAATATGTTTTGAGTTTGCTTTTGTAGTAGGATCTCCAAAGAGTTGTCTTCGGAAGATTTTTTTGTCAATTTGGACCTAGGGGTATTTTCGTCATTTTATAATTCACATTCTAGTCTGGGGCAGCTGGGTGTGCATCTGTCAGGTTTTGGTCTCTTTGGTGTTTTTATAACAAAATTCATCTTTTGGGGGTTTGTTTGAAGTTAGTTTTGTCGTCGAGGAGTTGTTTGTGAAGGGAGACCATTTTAGGGGCTTATGTTTAAATATTTTGTTTGGCTTCTCCAGCAAGCCATTTTGTCTAATAAAAGAGAAGAGGGGCTGTTTTAGTAGGTTTTTTTTGGTTCTTATCCTCTTGTTTGAGCTGTAACTCAGCCCCAACTAGGGTTTTCAAGTATTGGGAGCTTGGAAACCATTCACTCCCTCTTGTTTGAGTTGTACCTTGGCCATAACTGTTCCAGGAGGGGTTCTACTTCAGATCAAGCCTGAAATCCTTAAGAATACAACTTGTTTTGTTGTTTTCAGCTTGGTACTGTTGTGTTCATTGCTGTACACAGCTTGAAGTGCTGCATATAACTAGTTTTCTATCCACTTCATAATGTGAGGTTGCATTGAATTTACAAGCCACCTAATGACCATGTAATGTTCCTGCATCCACTTCTGATAGGAAGGATCAATCTTCTTTGGCTTCTTACTACTACCTGTAAGAAACCTTAGCTTTCCTCTACTACACATATAGATGCATTTGGATTGAGCCGACTCCATGGAGTTTATCCCATCCAACTTTACTGTAGTCATAGGATTGTAGAAACTATCTACAGCCTCCGTTTGACCAACCTCAGGATACATACCTTGCTTGGGATCAAGTCCAGATTTCTCCATTGATTTAGTTAATGACTGAAAAGCTTACTGTAAATAAAAAAATGTGTCACAACCCCTAAGAAACTGATCTACAATTAATTCCCCTTTACTGGATCAAAATACCTCAACTTGGGACCTGGGAGAAAGTGGAGAAGGTATAACTACTACTACCAGCAAACTCTATTCAGTCTCCAGTGTAGATTGATCTCAAAGAGGGTCCACAAGGATGCTTCAAATCCCCAAGTGTGCCAGCCTGAAAGTCCTAGGTACCGTAGCCAAAAATTGGTTCCTTCTCTCAGGTTGTTCAGATTTAGGGCAGAACTCTCCAGTAACTTTTCTGGGCAGAAAAACAACTATCTTGGCACTCCTAAATCATCTCCTAACCAGGCAAACTCAAAAGTAGATGATGGCAACTTAGTATGACATGCATACTACTGATCCTGGAGTGTATGGATCCAAAGGAAAGAGAAAAAGAGGGAAACTTGGATTTTTTTCTTTGAACAGCGTACTTGGCTTTCATACTATGTTGAAAAGTAAACAGCAGTAATCTTCATGGAAAATCAAGAGAAAATAGAAGGTAGAAGAAAGTAGCAACACGGCAGAAAGGATGGAGGAAGAAAAGATAGGGTAATGGGAGAGAAGAGAAATCATAGCCTCCTCCCAGCCTTCTCAGTGATATATATTCAGTTAATAATTAAAAAGGGGGAAAGTACAAATCTGCCCCTATATAAGGTGGCAGTAATAAAGAGCAATAAGCAGGGCCTTAGGGCCACCACAACTAGAGCCCATATATATTACATAAAAGACAAACATGAATAATAAAAGAAAAGATGCTGCTCAGTCCAATGATTACATTTGGAACACATGCAATCTGGGCTCCTTGTTATATAAGGTGTTTCACCTTTTGGGTTGGCTCTTACTCCACCATTTATCTTTAGACTACATGTAAAAACCATCCTTCTGCAGGCATCACCTTCATTTGGAGATCAGATTTCTTTCTCACAGTGGCCATCTCTATATCTGCTGCACAAGCTTAAGGAATCTTGTTAAGCCTTCCCTTGATGCCCTCACAGAGATGATTTATGGGTTCTTGATGCTACTATTATTAGCATTGTGAATTCTAGCTGCCACTGGATGTCAAGTAACTTTGTGATTATTCCCAGCAGTACTGCCATATCCACATTTGGACATCTCCACTAATTATCTTGGTCTGTATATCTATACATATATTGTTGGAAAGACTGTTTGAAAGTACTCTTTATGAGAACATAGTATGCGTTTATTTGCCAGACTTCCATTTATGAAGGGCTTCTGGTATTGACTAATTGTTAGATATTCAGTTTTTGATTGTTTCAGAAGAAACATGTTATTGTTGGTTGTTGGATACAAAGACCTCCTGAGCAAGCTCAAAGAAAATCTGTCATGGTTTCTTTCTTACTTTGATACCTCTGATAGAAACTGTGTAAGGACACAGAATAAATTGAGCATGCTTTTGGAAGAAATATGGACAATTCTTTTTCATTTAAATAATGTTGAAGCCATAAATCTGATAAAGCATGTAATACATAAGTGACATTGACCTATTGTGGTTGAGCTTTTCAGTTATTGAGTGTACCGGCTTTCGTGCAAAAGACACTGGTAGAAAAGTTTATCGTGCTCGGTTTTCTTCTATTACTGAGAAGGACATTTTAAAGGCCATGAACAACCTTGTTGAACCCAATAAAGATGAAGCATTGGCTGTGGATGCGCGCCAAGAGATAGATTTGAAAGTTGGTGTTGCATTTACACGGTTTCAGACTCGTTATTTCCAAGGAAAATATGGAAACCTCGATTCCAGGGTTATTTCGTATGTTTCTATCACTGGCTTAAGATTTTAGTACCATTATGCAGCTCTTGCATAGCTATTACCTTCTTTTTGTTCTGGTCCATTTCTTTTCTACCAATATATGTACAATTATGTATGCATATCCATTTCTGTTGTAATGTTGAATTTATCTGACAAAATGCCTTGTTATCTTCCATTTCTTTTGTTTTTCCTTTTTCCTTTTCCTTTTGGGAAAGTTGTCTATGGTGTTGTCGGCAGCAATTGCTCCTGTTGGTTACAAACATTATCTTCATTGTTGTGGTGGGAGCCATTATCATCTCTATTGTTTAACAATATTAACTGTTCATTTTATATGTATTAACATGAGTATCTTCATTATGCATTTATTAATCACAGTTTTTTTACAAAAATTCCAATAATCACTTTTATCATCATAACTGGTGTAAAAACTTTTTTTTATCTCATTTTTCTTTAATTGGTAACTCCATTAGGAACCTCATTGGCTATTCAGATTGGTTTATTTCTTCCCAATGCCTAAAACTATCCTATTTGTAAATGGAGTGACCACTTATAGTAAATATCTCTCTAGGGTTTTGAAGCAAAGATGCATGCATGAATGAAGAAGAAAGAAAAGTGGAGGAAAAGATATGATATGGGCAATTACAAGGCTGCCCTTATCTACACTATGAAATGATGATAAGTTCCTTGGTTAATGCATTTCATAAAGGTTAAATCAATGTATCATATCATACAAGGTTACAAGACTGCCCTTATCTATACTATATAATGCTGATAAGTGCCTTTGTTTCAGTGCATTCCATAAAAGTTACATCAATATATCATATCATATAAGGTTATACTTATCTTTACCCTTTTATCTTTACTTGCACATGTTCATAGCACATGCCCTTACACTAGTGTGATTAAATACAATTAAACACATAATAATCACATTGATTACTTTCAATATCTCAATATTTAGCAACAAAAAGTTTTTCCTCGAGTTCTATTAACAAAGAAAAAAATAGTAAATGCTTGGCTATGCTTAATCCGGTCAACATTTTCCACCTTGGCCTTGGGTTCACCTGCAGTGGCTGCTAACGTTCCAGTGTTGGAATGAGGAGGTTTGACCAATTCATCACTGACTTAGAGCTGTTTGATTTACCTCTGAATGGGGGAAACTTACCTGGTCAAATGGCCAATGTCCAGCTATACTTCAAAGGCTGGATAGGTTTTAGATATCAAGGGAGTGGATGGATTGAATGGGGGTATTAATACAGGAACCATTACCAATGTTTATGTCAGACCACAAGCTAATTGTGCTAAGAGTCCTTGTAGAGATCTTAGGTCCGAAACCGTTCAGGTTTGAAAATGTTTGGCTTCTTCAACCTAATTTTGTGGAGTGGGCTGAAGAGAAATGGAATTCCTTGCAGGTTGAAGGGTCAGCTGGATTCAGAGTAATGAGTGATATTTTATTCAAAAGAGAACAATATGATAATACAGTACAGACTGCAATTACTTAAAGGAGAGCTGAAAGGAAGAAGACAGGAAGAACTTGGGACTGAGGAAGTTAGAAAAAAGGTGTTGGAGAAGATTGCTAGACTAGACAGATTAGAGGAGGAAATATTCCCTAGAGAAGCTAAGATGGAGAGAGATTGCTTGGAGAGGGAGCTAGAGAGGCTGCTTCTGAAAGAAGAGGTGAGTTGGAGGCTGAAATCAAGGTGGGTAACTCACCTTTGAAAGAGCAGTTTCCTTCTTTGTTCTCTCTCTCAAGGTTTAAAAATGAGCCTGTTGCTACTTTCCTAACCTATTCTACTTCTGGCCCTGTTTGGAACTTGGGCTTCCGGAGGCCTCTTAGAGACTCTGAATTGGATTCCATTTCTAATTTGATTAAGATTTTGGAGGAGGTAGTTGTTGACCCCTCTTAGAGACACATGCTCCCAGAGTATGTGCTTTATGCTGGGAAGCTATCCTAGGACAGTGTAACACTTGTGACTTACTTCAAAAGAAAAGGCCAAGATGGTGTTTATCCCCGCACTGGTGTATCTTATGTAAGAGGAATGATGAGAGCTGTTATCACTTATTTGTTTCCTGTCCTTTTGTTTCAGAAATCTGGTTTTGGTTTTTCTCTCTTTTTGGTTGCAGGTGGCTCACTCCCCCAAGTGTACTAAGCTTGTTTAACTCTGTTCCAGTGAGGGGTTTAAAAAAGAGAGGTAAGATCTTGTGGAGATGTGTAAGAGCAGCTGTATGTTGGTCAGTGTGGGAGGAAAGAAATCAACGAACCTTCCAGGAAAAAGAAAGGAACAAAGAAGCCATCATTGATTTAATCTACATTAGGGTGGTTCATTGGGTCAAATCTACGGAGCTTTTTGAAGGTATCTCAGCAGGAGACATCATTAGAAATTGGAAAGAAGTTGCCTGGTCTGCTCGGCTATTTAATGCTACTGTTCCAACTTGGTCTCCTCCAATTATGGGGTTCACTAAATTGAATTTTGATGGTAGCAGCGAAGGGAACCCAGGCTTTTCAGGTATTGGAGGAGTGTTTAGGATGAAGAAGGTCGAATTAGAAGTATTAGAAGGAATTAAAGGAGCCAAACAGCTGAATATTAGGAAGCTATTGGTGGAGGGTGATTCTAAACTGGCTATTAACTGGCTGCAGAGGGAAGAGGCTAGTTTATGGAAGTTCTAGAATGAAAAAAAAGAAAAATTTCCAGCTCACTGAAGACATGCAAATTCAGTTTCAGTGGTCCAAGAGGAGTGCCAATTCTTTTGCAGATTATCTAGCTAAACAATGGGTGGGAAGAACTAGTTTCTTTTGGGCTGTATTGTAATGTGATATTTTTTGGGTGGGGTAAGAGATTTTACCCCCTTCTTGTTGTATCTTTTCCATATCCTTTTATTAATAAAAGTTTCTGTGATTGATCAAAAAAAAAAAAGAGGGTGACAAAAACACTGCCTTCTTTCATGCCTTTGCATCAGGAAGAGAAAAAATCTGATCTCAAGAATACAGGTAGGGGATGAGGAGGCTGAGGATTGGGAAAGCATTCAGAGACTAGTGATGGGATTCTATAGAAATCTGTACACAGGAAGGCAATGGTGTTGGATATCTTTGGGGGATGTAGAGTCAAAGAAGTTGAGTGAGAGGGCAGCTGGGTGGCTGGAGAGGGAGATTGAATTTGGAGAAGTGAGGGAGGCTTTAAAGAGGATAAATGGAGACAAATCTCCGGGGCTTGATGGTTTTAACTTTAACTTTCTAAAACAGTGCTGGCATTTCTTAGAAAATGAGTTTATTTAGATGTTCAATGAGTTCAGTGAACACAAGATAGTGGACAAGAGAGCTAATGTAACCTTTATTTCACTAATATAAAAGAAGATGGGAGCTGTAAACATAAAGGATTTCCAGCCAATAAGTTTAGTTTGCAGTCCTTATAAGCTTCTGGCAAAAGTTCTTTCAATGAGACTAAGGAAAGTGCTTCATGAAGTAGTGGGGGAGATCCAAATGGCATTTGTGGAGGGAAGACAAATCTTGGATGGGGTGATTGTGGCAAGTGGGAGTCCTGGATTAGTGTGCAAATTAGATATAGAGAAAGCATGTAATGATGTGGAATGGGGATTCCTAGAAGAGATTCAGAGATTGATGGGGTTTGTGGAATAATGGAGGGGCTGGATGTATGGCTGCATATCATCAGTTTCTTTCTTAGTTATCCTGAATGGAATATCCACAGATTTCTTCCAAATATCGAGGGGGTTGAGGCAAGGGGACCCATTATCCCCCTTATTTTTTGTCTTAGTAATGGAGGCTCTAAATCTGTTAACAAGGAAAGGTGTCCAGGAGGATTCAATGTCAGGATTGAGGGTCCTTGCATTTCTCATCTGCAATTTGCAGATGATACTCTAATCTTTCTTGATGTTGTGGAGGAGCAAGTTCTGAATTTAAGGATGAAGGGATAGGAAATCCATCATATGGACGCCCAAGATTGCGGAATAAAGGGGGCGAATTTCAAAAATTTTTCTTTCCTTTCAACTGGGAATCGAATTCCTTATTTAGAAAATCATATTTTCAAGGATCATTCTTAAACCATAAACTGAACCAGATCTGAACCAAAAGGAGGAGAGAGAGATAATACTTGATACAGAGAAATAATATCTCTCAATGGAGGTGTTCATGCCCAAGGTAGATACCAAAATCTGCTCCCACTGAAGATGGCGCAGTGCAAGGTGGAGCAGAATCAACAGTGTCCTTCCTAAGAACCTGATTCTTCCCAAGAATCACCTTGACGGCTTGTGAATACAACTCCTACCAATATTTTCTCCAAAAGATTGGAATCAAGATCCAATATTGATTTCTCCCAAGGAATGGAGATCGAATTGCTATAGGCGGCGGTTGCAGGAAGGAGGCGTCTAAAGAGAATTTGCAGGGTGCAGAATTCTCTCTCTGTGATCTCAGCTCTGAAGACAAGATTGCTGGTTGTCTGTTGTGATGGATGTCTAAAGGCTGCCGCCCCCTCTTCCTTTTATAGACTTAAAGGGATCAGCTCCTAATCCCATTAGGAGTTGCTAACCCAAATCGTATCTGGATTAGAAGTCCCTTTAAGATAAGGGATAATCCTTATCTTATCTGCAAATTAGATCAGCCATCTCCTAATCTAATTAGGAAGTTTCCAAATCTAAATCTCATTTAGATCTTGGACTCTCTGAGTGGATAGGGTGTGGGCCCAATCCTATCAATTGATCTTATCTCATAATTCGCCCCTTAAAGACTAATCAAATTAGCCCAGTTCGAAATGGGCTTAAGGCCCATTTAGGGTTATGTATTCATTAAGCCTTCCAAACTGCTGCCCAGTTGGGCTTCCTTGTATGGTGTGGGACCCAAACATTGATCTACACATCAGCCACATGGGTTCAGCCCAGCCTTTGTTACAAGGCCTGGCCGAATACACTGTTATGGACAGTGCACCCCCTGAAACCCATCAGATGGGCTCTATGGGTCCAACACTTACCCTAAGTGGTCCCTGGGCCAAGCCACCTTGTAACACTCAGGGACTGTGGGCAGATGAGTCCTTGGGCCAAGCCACCTTGTAACACTCAGGGACTGTGGGCAGATGCAAGATTAGCCCATCAGGTATTATCCTCAATGGCCTTACACTTAATCTCTCAGCCCATAATGATCATACACTGCCCGACAAGAGAGGACCTCTCCCTTGGCTGCAAGGAACAGTGTTGCACTCTCTCAAGTATGGATCCCGGGAATTAAAACCTTTTGCAAATCATTTCGAAACCATAATTTATATACTTTTATATCTCATATAAAATATATTTTGCAAAACAAATTTCAACGATTGAAATCGGCTGCCGGCAGTCTTGGTTTCCATTAGTGAGAGTGCATCCCTGATCATTACCTTTGTCTGACAAAGGGGCTGATCCTGTCACTATGATCACCCACTCAGATGAATTCTCAGATTGTCCCAACATACCCTGGTTTTGACCCCCGCTAAGGATCTCACTGATTGGTATATCAAAGACAGCCCAATCCGACACCTAGTGCAGTGTCATAATCGAGTCTAGGGGTCGGGTGTAACTTTCCAGTTTTGCCCATCAATCTCCAAGGTCCAGGGCAATACTGGAAATCTGGTTTAGTTCAAAGATTCAATTAATCCCACACTGTGTGTGCCTAGGGTCTCACCCTGGTAGCTGAGACAAGCCACCCCAACCGACTTGGTGGCACCACAGTGTCAGCCTTGTCAGGATAGGTCTCCCCAGACCGACCCACTGGCTGTGAACATTCTAAACTAACACGAGTCTCATTAAGTGTCCAGTTTAAGGGTATTACACAGAAACATACCATGGGAACATGAATCAAATATGCACTTTTATTCATTTACAATAGACTCATAAAGTATATCATTTTGATTGAAGCTAAGGGCATACAAAAAACTGTTTAACAAAGGGATGTATTAGCAAATGTTGAATTGCTAACAGGGTTAAAGGTAAATCTAGAGAAGAGTGTCTTGATTGCAGATGGAGATTTCAGTCAGGAAGTGATGTCATCTCTTGCAGCAGTTTTGGGATGCAGAACTGGGGAGCTGCCTTTTTCATACTTAGGACTCCCAGTAGGGGCTAAGTTTGGATCAGCTAACATTTGGAGACCTCTCATAGAGAGAGTGGAAAACTGGAAGGCGAAATATCTTTCTTTTGGGGGGGGGCAGAATTACCTTACTAAGAAGTGTCTCCAAAGTCTTCCCACCTACTATCTCTCACTGCTGAAAGTTCCAAATTCTGTAGCTGATAAAATAGAAAAAATTCAGAGGGACTTCCTTTGGGAAGGGACAAAGGGTCCAAGGAAATTCCATCTAGTAAGGTGGGAGAAGGTTTGTAGGCCGAAAGCTTTAGGAGGCTTGGGTTTCAGAAGGATAAAATAATTCAATAAAGCTTTGATGGGGAAATGGTTTGGGTTAGAAAAGGAAAGAGAATCATTATGGAGAAGAGTGGTGGCAGGGAAGTACGGGGTGAAACCAAGGGAGGTATCCAATTCCTATGGGGTGGGTGCGTGGAAGGTAATGAGCTTTAATGTAGGGGCTGGAGATAGAGTGAGGTTTTGGGAGGATGAATGGAGTGGGGTTGGGAAGTTATGTGATGTGTGCCCAAGATTGTACAGGCTGAAAGATCATCAGGTTACGGTGGCTCAATGCTATGAAGTTAGTGGTGACAAGGTGGTTTCGAGCCCCAAGTTTAGAAGACCTTTGTGGGACCAAGAGCTGGAGGAATGTGTTCTGTTATTGAACAGATTGGAGCAGATCAATATTTCTACTGCATGTGAAGATGGTCAGTGGTGGAAGGAGTGTAGGAATGGAAAATTTACAGTGAAATCATTTCACATGGCCCCTGTTAAGGATTGGGTAGTTAGTGACCGACTGTGTGGAGTTTGGGGCAATCCAGTTCCACCAAGAATTGAAGCTTTTGCATGGTTGGTTGCAATGGATAGTATCCTCACATCAGATCACCTAAAAAGAAGCGGGTTTTGCTTGGCTTGCTACTGCTATATGTGCAAGTTGGAGGAGGAAACTGTTCACCATTTGTTTTTTTCCTGCCATTTAGAAAATTTCATCTGGAGATTCTATTGTTTCTTGTTTGGGATGCCCATCTTTCAGCCTGCATCCTTAGCAGAAATCTTTTCCTTATGGCCAAAGTTCAGAGGAAGCTTGAAAGCTAAAATTGTTTGGAGCTACATTCCTTTTGCAGTATGTTGGACTCTGTGGGGGGAAAGAAATAGGAGGCTGTTTGAAGGAAAGGAAAGTAGCTCTGAAGTGATTGTGGCTTCGGTTGGCGAACTCATCACGAGCTGGGTTTTGTCTCCCAGAATTTGAACAATCTACACCTTCAGATTTTGCAGATAATTTTTGGAATACCTTAGAGCTTCAAAGCTGTATTATGAATCAGTTTAGTCTAAACTGAAACTCTTGATGTATGTTTTTGCTTTGAGTTAGGTGTCATCTTGACACCTGAACAGCTTGTATCTGTTTTTCTTATTAATAAAATTTTATATTTACTTTTCAAAGGAAAAAAAATAAAAGGTACCGGGTCCTGATGGTTTTACCATGGCATTCTACCAAGATTATTGGTATATAATCAAATCAGATTTGCTAGAGGTTTTTGCTGATTTTTATGAGAAAGGCATAATATACCCAGGTCTGAATACTACTTTTATGGTGTTCATCACAAAAAATCCAGAGGCTTCGAGCCCCAAAGAGCTTAGGCCAATCGGTTTGGTGACTATTGTTTACAAAATACCACATAATTCCAAGGGGCATTTGTTAAGGATAGGAAAACAGTGGACTAAATAATGATAACTAATGATTGTCTGGAGGAAAAAAGAAGGGTGGGTAGCAAAGAGTTTGTGTGCAAGTTGGACGTTGAAAAAGCTTATTCTCTAGTGGATTTGTCTTTCCAATTAGAGGTGTTGAAGAACTGTGGGTTTGGGGAAAAATAGTGTAAGTGGATTTTTTCCTAGCTTCTAGAGGCCTAAGACAGGGACACCCACTTTCACTTTTCCTTTTCACCTTAATTGTAGATGTCCTAAGTAGAATGATTTCCAAAGCTGAGCAAGAGGGCTTAGTGAGATGTTTAAGATGTTGGAGAGTAGGGAGAAATAAAGTGGTGGTCACTCACATCCACTTTGTAGATGACATAATGATTTTTTTTTTTTTTTTTTTGGTGATGGGATTGACTTGCAACAGGTGAAAAGGCTTAGGTTGTTGCTGAATCTTTTTGGAAAAAGCTTCTACCTTGAAAATAAACCTTGAGAAGAGCTGTGTAGCAGAGGTGAACTTGGTGGACAATGAATTACAAACAATTGCTGGAGTTCTATGTTGTCATACACGTGGCCCTTGAAATACCTAGGTCTGCCTTTGGGGGGTAATCCAAGAAGTGGTAGTTTTTGTACGGTAGTTGTAGAAAGGTTTGGAAATAGTTTTTTTTGCTTCAGTGAAGTGTGTGTCCAGTCACCCAAAGATACAAAAGCTAGAACGAACAATGCCCAAGAACAAAAAGTTAAAATAATGCCCAAAATGGCTGCTACCTATAGACCCCTTGCTTTGCTAAGGTACACTGTGTCTAGTAGTGGTCCAAGATACAACCAATTTTGAGTCCCCTTCAACTTCCAAGCTTTTGAAATTTGATTGCTTAACAAAATTTTTGGCCTTGTGACAACACCATCACTTCAGCCTATAGTGAATCTCCTACCCCTATAAGTCCTGAATTCTTGCAATTCCCGGGTTTCCCATAGAGCTCCCATCAGAATTTAGTTATACTTCATTACTTGCTGGGGTTTTCCATTCCATTACCATTCTTTCCTTTTCCTTGTAAGAATGTGCCGCTTCATTCCATAGTCTTGTTATATTAGTTATTGAAAAACTTTGGAAGAGATCAAGTGTTTTTATGCCGTGTGCAACTTTTAATTAGTCTTGACAATTTCCTCCTTTGACCCGTAGTTCTCTTTGAAAATAGTCCACACAATGTTGCCTCGATTGTTTTTGTAAATAAACCCTAGTTGTTTCTAGGTCAAAGTAGAGAAGAATAAAGAAGAAAGAAAAGAGAAAGAAGAAGGAGAGGAGAAGAGTATTCGGCCAGACTAGAAGAGAGGATGTTCAAAAGTCACTCTCCTAGCCGACCCACTTGACTTTTATTCATGAAAAACTTGAGTTACAAGAAAGACAATTTTGTCCCTCATAGAAGATGGGACACATAACTTAAACTCAGATACAATAGACATTTCACTTTCAATAAGATACACTAGAATGACCAGATACCCCTAAATCGAGCATTCTAACACTCCCCCTCAAGCTGGAGAGTATATATCATATAGTCCCAGCTTGTTACAAATGTAATCTATTCTTCCCCGAGACAATCCTTTTGTGAAGATATCTGCCCACTGATTTCCTGAGCTCACATGAGATGTAGTTATTATCCCACTTATCACTTTCTCTCTCACAATGTGACAATCCACCTCAATATGTTTAGTTCTTTGATGGAAGACGGGATTGGATGAGATGTGAACAGCAGCTTGGTTATCACAGTATAGTTTCATGGGTTTTTCAATTGAGAAACCTATCTCCTGTAGTAGGTTCTTCAGCCATACTAGTTCACATGTGGTATGGGCAATAGCCCTGTACTCTGCTTCCGCACTACTTCTTGCCACCACTGTTTGCTTCTTGCTCTTCCAAGTTACAAGATTGCCACGCAGGAAGGTACAATACCCTGTGGTTGACCTCCTGTCTGATATAGAGCTAGCCCAATCAGCATCTGTGTACCCTACTATCTCAAGAGGTCCTCCTTTTTGGTATAACAAACCACGACCTGGAGCACCCTTTAGGTACCTAACAATTCTCAGAACAGCTTCCCAGTGAGGAACCCGGGGATGCTGCATAAACTGACTCACCACACTCACAACAAATGATATATCTGGTCGGGTAATGGTCAAGTAGTTCAACTTTCCCACCAACCTTCTGTATCTTCCAGGACCATCAAACTCTTCACCTGCATCCACACTTAACTTGGCATTGAGTTCCATAGGAGTCTCTGCTGGTTTAGCACCTAACAACCCTGTTTCTTCAAGTAGATCAAGAGCATATTTCCTTTGACATAGGTTGATCCCCTGTTTTGACCTCGCAACTTCTATTCCTGAGAAATACTTTAGCTTCCCCAGATTTTTCGTATTGAAGTGGTCCTGTAAGAATTTTTTTAGCCTGTCAATTCCATTGCTGTCACTTCCAGTTATGACAATATCATCCACATACACGACTAGCAAGATTTTTCCATCTTTTGAGTTATAGCTAAACACGGAATGATCAACCTGACACTGTTTCATCCTAAAGGCCTTCACCACTTCACTGAACCTGCCGAACCATGCACGAGGAGATTGTTTCAGTCCATAGATTGCCTTTTTGAGCCTGCACACCTTACCAGCCTCCCCCTGAGCAACAAACCCTGGTGGTTACTCCATATACACCTCCTCAACAAGATCACCATGTAGGAAGGCATTTTTGATGTCAAGTTGTAGGAGAGGCCAATCATACATAGTAGCCAATGAGATCAACACCCGAACTGAACCAATTTTAGCCACAGGAGAGAATGCCTCCATATAGTCCACACCATATAACTGAGAATAGCCCTTGGCCACTAACCATGCCTTCAATCGTTCCACACTGCCATCAAGAAGATGCTTCACTGTATAGACCCATTTACATCCAACAGTGTGCTTACCAGGAGGAAGGGTGGTGAGTTCCCACGTATGATTATGTTGTAGAGCAGAGAATTCTTCTTCCATGGCTTGCCGCCACCCTGGAGAGGCAAGGGCTTCCTGTATAGTCTTGGGAGTGGGAATCGATGAGAGTAATGATATAAACTTGCAATGAGAAGCAGAAAGGTGAGCAGTGGAAACATAGTCTGAAATGGGATGAGAAGTACAAGTATGTTTACCTTTCCGCAAAGCAATAGGGAGATGAAGATCTAGGGGAGAAGGAGCAGTAGCAGGATCTGTCGGCGGGTGCTGAAGTGGAGGAGGAGCCGAAGCACTTCTGCGAGTATACACTTGAGTAATTGGTGGTTTCTCTGTAGTAACTGGCATATGATATGCATCTACAGTAGGAGTGGGAGTTACGGGAAGGGGGTCCACAACCGGAGCAGGAAGAGGAACCACAGAGGGAGAAGAAGAGACCTCGGCATTGGAGAAAAAAGGAACTGACTCAAAGAAGGTGACATCAGGGCACACAAACGATTTATGAAACTTAGGGTTATAACACTTGTACCCTTTCTGAGTCATTGAGTAGCCAAGAAAAAGAGAAAGAAGAAGAAGAAGAAGAAGAAAGAAAAGAGAAAGAAGAAGAAGAAAGAAAAGAGAAAGAAAAAGAAGGAGAGGAGAAGAGTATTTGGCCAGATTAGAAGAGAGGATGTTCAAAAGTCACTCTCCTAGCCGACCCACTTGACTTTTATTCATGAAAAACTTGAGTTACAAGAAAAACAATTTTGTCTCTCATAGAAGATGGGACACATAACTTAAACTTAGATACAATAGACATTTCACTTTCAATAAGATACACCAGAATGACCAAAATACCCCTGACTCGAGCATTCTAACGGTTTTCAACATAATTCTCCCTGCTGCCTTAGGAGATTTGGATTGAAGAGATTGACTACATCCTGAGGAGGAATCTACTTGCAACCATAGAGAAAACAAAAAAACTCCCAAACACAAAGCACAAAAGGACAAGATTAGTAAATGGGGTAAGGTTTCTCCATGTGCAAAGCAAAGGAAGCATACATGAGGGGAGTGATACTTATTTGGTCTCCTTTGACCCGTAGTTCTCTTTGAAAATTCTTGCATTCCTTTCCTTCCAAATAGTCCACACAATGTTGCCTTGATTGTTTTCAACATAATTCTCTCTGCTGCCTTGGGAGATTTGGATTGAAGAGATTGACTACATCTTGAGGAGGAATCTACTTGCAACCAAAGAGAAAACAAAAAAGCTCCCAAACACAAAGCACAAATGGACAAGATTAGTAAATGGGGTAAGGTTTCTCCATGTGCAAAGCAAAGGAAGCATACATGAGGGGAGTGATACTTATTTGGTCTCCTTTTTTGAGGTATGTCACAGGTGTTAACCTTTCCAAGAAAAACTTCCCAACACTATGCTTGAACTTTGGGTGGGATGGGCTTACTCCATATCTCTTTTGTTGGTTCAATTGGTTTAGTGTTTATGTTAGTCTTATTTATGTTTTAAGTTCTTAGTTATTGGGCCTAAACTTGTTTTATTATTTTTTTATGTCTAGGTGTCCCATCACTAATCAGGGGCATTCTAGTCCATTCTTGTAACATTACTTAGTAAACATCTATCTAAGATTATAGGGCCACCATTCTCAAATCTCCTTTTTTTCTTCTTCTTCTTCTTTGGCTGCTGTTCTCCAGCAAACATGGTACTAGAGCCCTAATCGGTCTGTCTGGTTACAGCCGCCTCTTTTCTCCACTTCTCTATTCCTTCTTTTTTTTTTCTCTCTCCTATCTCGGCTATTGTGAAGAAACCCTAGGGCTAACCATAGAACACAACAACGTCTGTATCTAAGGTTTCCCTTGGTTGTAGGGCCCAAGGGGAGTTTGTTCCAGAAGCTGAACTAGAAACCCTGTAGCAGGTAGTTGCCATTCGACTGCTAAGAGAGATCTGTGTGGACCAGATCTAGGTGGAAGGACTGAGTTAGACAGTCCTAGTATAGATCGTAAGGGTGGTCATAGTCTACGACAGCAGAAGTCAAAGCCCAACCCAGTTCAGAAGTGTTCAACACAGTACAGGGGTGGATTGTTCTTGGTTTTAGACCTGTTACGAGGGGTTCTCAGACTTGTAACAGCTTCGGTAAGTTTGAAATCGTGTTCTTTGTACTGAGTTTTCAATTGTGATCACTGTAAGAGGAAGGAGATGTCCTCAATATCGGGAGAAGTGTCTTCTAGGGATAATAGAACTGGTGGGAGGTCTTCTAATCTAGAAAAGCCAAATCTGCACAGCTTGTAGATCACCGGTTATTGTTGGATGAATATAACTTCAGAGAATGGTCTGTTTCAGCCATGCTCTTCATTACTTCTCAGGAACTTACGGGTTTTTTAGATGGACAGAAGCAGGAACCTGAAGTGGGTAGTGTGGAGTACGCAATATGGAATAAGGATAATGCTACTGTTATGTCTTGGCTGCTTGCTTCGATGACTCCAAGAGTGACTAGGACTGTTCATCACTTTCCCACTGCTGCTAACATTTGGGAGAAAGTGTCTAAAACTTATGGACAGAGAAAGAACAATGGAAGAATCTATAGGCTAAACCAAGACATTACTGCATTGAGACAACGAGATATGACAGTTGCAACTTATTTTGCAACCCTAGAAGGACTATGGGAAGAACTTGATCATCATCTTATTATTGGTTGGGAGAATGTAAGAGACAAGGAGAGGCATGATAAACAAACTGAAGAAGGTAGAGCCTTTAAGTTCTTGGCTGGCTTAGACCCAATGTATGAGAGCATAAGGTCTCAAATTTTGGGAAGGGATGAAATGCCTGATTTACACCATGTCTACTATCTAGTAAGGAATGAAGAGGTTAGGAGGAAAGAGATGCAAGTTGGCACTCAAATATAGCCTATTGAACATTTAGCCTTGATTTCTTCAAACCAAAAAGGGAGCAAGCATTTGGACAAGAGGCATCTTAAGTGCACTCATTGTGGAGGTGAAAGGCATGTAAAAGAGACTTGTTGGGTTCTTTATCCTCATCTTAAACCATCTACTTTAAGGAAAGACAAGAAGCCTCAGAGGAATCAAACAGCAAGTGGGAACCTTGTTACTAGTCATAGTGGTGAGAGCCCGAAGAACACATCTACGGTTACACCTCTTCCCATGGGACAGACTGCTAATTCCCACACATCCGGGTCCTTGGGTTTCACTGCTGATGAGGTAGAGGTCCTTAGTCGGGCCTTAACCCGTCTAAGGACTAATTCCCTTGCTTCCACCTCTCTTGCCAGATCAGGTTTTGTCTCTGCTTATAGTGCAACTAGTTCTATAGAGTCTACTTCTTGGATTATTTATTCCGGTGCAACTGACCACATGACACACATGTCCTCTTTATTTTCTTCTTATCATTTGATGTCTGGCCAAGATAAGATGAGAGTTGCTGATGGTTCTCTCTCCACCATCTCTGGGAAGGGGGGGGTTGACCTAAGCAAGGACCTCTCTCTTAAATCTGTTCTACATGTTCCCGATCTTACTTCCAATCTCTTATCTGTTTTGAAGCTTACCAAGAATTTAAACTGTAGCATAACTTTCTTTCCTACTCATTGTGTCTTTCAGGACAGACTGACGAAGAGAACGACTAGGAGCGGTCATGAGTGTGGAGGTCTATACTATTTTGATGCAGACATCAGTTCGGCCTTACAATCATCTGCTGCCAGTAGTCAGAATAATGAGGAGTCAGTAGCTAGGTTATACTTGTGGCATGCTAGGCTAGGTCATTTACCTTTTTCGTCATTGCAAGGGATGTTTCCTGATTTATTCAAGGATATTTCAAGTCAAAGTTTAGTTTGTGAAGTGTGTTAGTTGTCAAAATAATGTAAAACTCTTTATCCAATTTCTAGTAATGAAATTCAAGCTCCTTTTGATTTGGTCCATTCTGATGTTTGGAGCCCTTCACCTCTTGTTTCTGTAGAAGGCTTTCGTTACTTTATCAGTTTTATTGATCACTATTCACGATGCACATGGATCTACTTGTTAAAAGGACGTGATGAAGTGCCACAGATAACTATGGCATTTTGTAAAATGATTGAAACTCAATTCGACAAGAAGATTAAGAAATTCTGTTCAGACAATGCTGCTGATTATTTTGAAAGATCCTTGAACCTGTTCATGGAGGATGCAGGCATGCTACACCAGTCATCTTGTGCTAGTACCCCTCAACAGAATGGGGTTGCTGAGCGCAAAAATAGACACTTATTGGAGACCGCTCGAGCTTTACTATTTCAGCACAAGGTTCCCAAGCACTATTGGTCTCGAGCAATCCTTACTGCATCATATCTGATAAATCGGATGCCATCCAAGGTGTTGGGTATGAAAACTCCTTTCTCTGTCCTTTGCCCTAATCTTCCAGACTTTCCTCTTCCACCTAGAGTCTTTGGTTGTGTATGTTTTATTCATGTAAAGGATCCAAAGAAGACCAAGTTGGATCCTAAGGCTATGAAATGAATCTTTCTAGGGTACTCTCCTACACAGAAGGGTTACAAGTGTTATGATCCCGTTACCAAAAAGAAATATGTCACAAAAGATGTGGTATTTTTTGAGTCTCAATCCTATTTTCCTTCTTCCCAGAATCCTCTTTAGGGGGAGACTAGTGGGATGGAAGAGGATTCTTCTTCTCCCTCTTTTTTTGTACCTCTTTCAGCCTCAGGCCTTCTATCTTCTCCTCCTAATCCTCCTAGTTGTAGCATCCTAGGTGAATCTAGTGAGGCTCTCATTGAACCTATTACCACTCTTGGTGCTGCAAATGTAATTGAGGACACTAGTAGGCAACAAAAAAATATAAGAATCACCTACAATAGAAGGAAAAAAGACCCTCCAACTCATGGCAGCAACCAATCAGACTTGGATCAATCTGTCTCAGCAACTTTAGGTAATCTTATCACTTATACTTCTGATTTGGATCTCCCTATTGCTCTTTGTAAGTCTACCCGTTCTTGTACTATCCGACACCCCATTGCTGAATATGTTTCTTACTCACGTTTATCTCCTCGTTATTATTCCTTTGTGTCTGCTCTCTCTTTCGTGCATGTCCCTACTAGGTACTTAGAGGTAGTGTCTGATCCAAGATGGAGAGGCTACGAGTGAAGAAATGAAAGCCTTAATGAAAGCCAGGACTTGGGAATTAGTGTATCTACCAGAAGGGAAGAGCACTGTGGGATGCAAGTGGGTGTTCACTGTGAAGCATAGGGAGGATGGGTCCATTGAAAGATACAAGGCCAGACTAGTGGCGAAGGGGTTTACTCAAAAGGAAGGGATTGACTACAAAGAGACCTTTGCTCCAGTCGCAAAGCTCAACACAATCCGGGTTCTATTGTCATTAGCTACAAACTTCTCATGGGAGCTACATCATTTGGATGTAAATAACGCTTTCCTAAATGGCGATCTACATGAAGAGGTATTCATGGATCCTCCACTAGGTTATGGTTTTGATGGGAAAGTGTGTAGACTAAGGAAAGCATTATATGGTCTTAAGCAGTCTCCTCGAGCTTGGCTTGAGAAGCTCTGTGGGGCCATGAAGAGAGTGGGATACACTCAAAGTAGTGCAAATCATACTTTGTTCATAAGGAAACAGGATAGCAGACTTACGACACTCATCGTCTATGTGGATGATATGGTGATTACAGGGAATGATCTAGAAGAGATAAAAAGATTGAAGGAGTTCTTAGCATCTGAGTTTGAGATCAAAGACTTGGGCCATCTGAGATACTTCCTTGGAAATTAAAGTTGCTAGGTCACAAGAGGGCATCTATATATGTCAACGGAAGTATGTCCTTGATCTTCTAGAGGAGACAGGTATGATGGGGAGTAGACCAATATATACTCCAATAGAACATAATCATGGTCTACAGGAATCGGTAGGAGATGACTACCTTGATAAAGAGAGATACCAAAAACTGGTAGGGAAGTTGATATATATATATGTCTCTCACTCGACAAGATACTGCTTATGCTGTACATGTTGTAAGCCAGTTCATGCACTCTCCAAAGATTCCTCGTATGAGAGCAGCGGAAAGGATTCTTAAGTATTTGAAGACTTGCCCAGGAAAAGGAAATCTGTTCAAAAAACACAATAAAATTGAAATTGAAGCATATACTGATGCAGATTGGGCTGGTTCTGTTGGAGACAGAAAGTCTACTTTTGGGTATAGCACGTTCGTTGGAGGGAATTTGGTTATATGGTGAAGTAAAAAGCAGAATGTGGTTGCTAGATCAAGTGCAGAGGCTGAATATCGAGCTATGGCTCATGGTGTTGCTAAACTATTGTGGCTTAGGACCCTTCTTGGTGAGCTCAGGATAAAGGTCGAGTGTCCTCTTAGGCTGTACTATGACAACAAGGCTGCCATCAACATTGCAAATAACCCAGTGCAACATGATAGGACGAAGCATATTGAGATTGATCGACACTTCGTTAGAGAAATGATAGCCTCAGGGGAACTCTGCATTCCTTATACTCCTTCCGAGATGCAGATTGCAGATGTGCTAACAAAATGACTAGCTTCAACGAAATTCTTAGACTTACTTGGCAAGCTAAACATGACTGACATCCATGCTTAGCTTGAGGGGGAGTGTTGGTTCAATTTGTTTAGTGTTTATGTTAGTCTTGTTTATGTTTTAAGTTCTTACTTATTGGGCCTAAACTTGTTTTATTCTTTTTTTATGTCTAGGTGTCCCATCACTAATCAGGAGCATTCTAGTCCATTCTTGTAACATTACTTTGTAAACATCTATATAAGATTATAGGGCCAGCTGAAGTGAAAAGGCTGCCATTCTCAAATCTTCTTCTTCTTCTTCTTCCTCTTCTTCGGCTGCTGTTCTCCAGCAAACATCTTTCATTGGGACGTTCTCCCCCACTACAATGGACTACATAAGAGTGTTGAAGGAGGCACAAATAAAAATATCTCTAGAAGAAAAATACCAAACTCTAGTGTTGTCCACAGTTTGAACTAAGAAAACTGACTTAAGTTTGTCCAACATTTAAATAAGGGCCTCACACTCGTTATTCCTCAACCTCCTTCTAAAACCAAAATTTCAATTTAGTTTGGATAAAGAAAAGGTGACAAATCTAGTGTTTAGAAAATGGACTGGACCGGTTGGTCAGATCAATTGAACTATGACTCGGGGCCTTGACTAGTTCAGTCACACCCCAAGATCCATAATGTCTAAAACCCGATGAAAACCGACTTACCATCCGATTCAACCGGAAAATCGGTGAACCAGTCCCGGTTTCATGAAACTGCTTTGGTCACTAAGTAATTGAAATTCTACAATGAGTATAACAAGATTTGAACCCACGATCTCTTATTTTCATATATTGCTTTATTACCACTAATCCACCTCTTTACTTGTGCTATTTAATGACTTATATATATTACTTTATTAAACACACATTTAAAGAAAATGTAAATTAAGAGACTTGAACCTTACTCATTTGCTTTAAAAATTAAGGAATTTTCCATCCATCCACCATATTTAAGTACACTAAAAGTTGTGAAATATATATTATATAGTATTTATATAACTCATAATATATATACATATATGCCACGCCATCACAATTTGACCTCTAGTTCGACCCTGGTTGAACCTCTGACTCATGAACCTCGCCCTTCTTCGGTTCTATGACCGGTCCGGTTCTATGAACATTGAACAAAAATCTCAAGAAAGGTTGAAGCTTGTGGCTTGACACTCTAGGAAAAGGAGAACTAATTACATTTCTTTAGGAGGTAGAATAACATTGATCAAATCTACCATTGTACTACTTCTTAGTGATTAAAGTGCCCAAGAAAGTGGATAACTTGTTGGAGAAACTAATGAGGGATTTTCTTTGGGAACCTAGGGAAGAAAAGAAGGATGGCTTAGTGAAGTGGGTTTACAAGTAAAAAAGGAGGCTTTTTGTTGGGAGGTCTATCTTGGACTTTCTACAAAAAAGAAGAAAAAAAAATGTTTGTTTTTCCCCGAACTAGTGCACACTTTGTAAGGCAAATGGTGAGATTGCTTATCACCTTCTAATTTCCTGTTCTCTTGTTACCTCTATTTGGAAGTGGTTCATTTCTCTATTTGGGTGCAGGTGGACTCTACCAGTCTACCTACAAGCTTGGCTAGTTTGTTTGCAGGTGGAACTTTTAGGTGGCCTAGGAAAAGAGGAAGAATTTTATGGAGAAGCAATAGGGCAGCTGTAATTTGGACAGTTTGGGAAAGAAATGTGAGGCTCTTCAAGGAAGAGGAATGCAATCTGGAAGCAATTTTGGAATGCATTTTATTAAGGGCGATTCATTGGGTCAAATCTTTGGACCTGTTCTCACCCTATTCTTTTGATGATTTAAGAAGGAACAAGTGGGAAGTGGCTTCTTTGTTTACAAGAAAGATTAGAATACTTAAAGCCTGGGAACCAACCTTGGAGAACTTTATAAAACTCAATTTTGACAGGAGCAGCTTTGGTAACCCAGGCCCCTCAGGCATTGGGGTGGGGGTTTCAGTGATAAAGATGGGATTATAACAGCCATATTCTTGTGTCCTATTGCTCTTGGAGGTTCCACTAGAGCTGAACTGTTTGCTGTACTTTGTGGGATAACAAATAGCAAAAGAGTTAAATTTGGGAAGGCTGATTGTTGGAGGGGACTCCCAGTGGTGATAAGCTGGCTAAAGAATGAAAAAAAAGGCAGCCTGGACTTATGAAGAAGTGGTGAAGCAGATCAAATGGTTATTAAGGGGAATGAAAGTAACATTTCGGTGGGTTCCTAGGGATGCTAATGAGCTGGAAGATTCTTTAGCAAGGCAAAAGGTAAATAGAAAGCAGTTGTGTTGGGCTCATTTATATTAATGAAATGATTCCTTGTTAATTATCAAAAAAGAACATTTACTAATGTGGTTTGTAGATTGTTTTATGACCTTTAGACAATTTGTTGTTTTGGTCTTGGCTACTTTTTATGTTGTTTTTTCTATTGTTGACTGGAGACTGAAAAGCTTGAATTTGCATGCAACAGTTGGTGCTCCAATTTTTCTTAAAGGATGTATTTGTACTTTCTTCTTGTTTCAGTTATGGGCCATGCCAGACTCCTACTCTTGGATTTTGTGTACAACGCCACTTGCAAATTACTACTTTTAAGCCAGAGAAGTTTTGGACTTTGCACCCTTACATAATACAAAATGGCTATGAACTTAAATTAGAATGGAGTCGTAACAAGTTGTTTGATGTTGATGTGAGTTCCTCTGCGCTTGTATTTTTTGCCTTATTTTCCACCCTAGCCTTTCCTATTCTTTTGTTGCCTATTTCTAAACTATTTCTACCAATCACCAGGTTGCTATGATGTTTCAAAAGTTGGTGAATGAGGATGGAATTCTTGAAGTAACTGATGTATCATCAAAAGAAGAGTGCAAAACTCGTCCTTCTGGTCTTAACACAGTCAATATGCTGAAGGTTAGCATGTTTAGGGACTGTTTCTTTTTAGATTCATCAATCAAAGAAGCTAGATAACTTTACAATTTTCAAGAGTTGGTTCATCTTCTGGTTGTGAATTTGTGATATACTATTTTAATGTTCTCCTGACATATTTGCAACCAACTAATAATGCATGTGAACAGATTCTTTAGATTCCCCAAAAATTGAAAACATTGTCTTTGATAAATAGAAACTACAGATGTTCTGTAGAACTTTACGAGGCCTAAGAAAATTACTAAATTACCAAGGCTGTGTTTGGATTGTGATGTAGATTCTACAATTAAATAAATACTAGGGTTGACTAATCTTTCATGGTGTTCCCATTCTCCATTGAATTATCAGAAAACTTGACTAGTACATTTACTTTCCATGTTTCCCATTCCTCATTTTTTGTAGACAAATGGATGAGCAGATCTAGGGAATCCTTTTTTATGGTGTGTTTCTGCTATCACACCAATCCAAAAGACAGCCTGTTGACATATTGAATCATTAATTGGTATTTCAGGAAATAAGATGCAAGCAATAAGGATATACCTTAAACTCATACTATTAGCATCAAGTTTTGCAATTTCCTGGGAAACTTTCCATTTAATAAGTGTCCAAGATATTTACCAAAGCATTTCATGGGTACATAATTTTTATAGAATATCAGTGATATTTGTATATACAGATTTCCATTTATGGATGGTTTTGGAAACACCAAAAATTTGAAACAAAATAAACTTGCCAAGTTTCATCGGAAGTGGGAGGTATTTTGATTATAGTAGTTGCCACTACTTCATCAGATTTTTCTTTAGGGACACTCCCCCCACCACCTTGTTTTTCTTTGTAGTCCCTAATATGGAGTGACCGATATTTGACACTTTACTCATAGCTTCTTATGTCGTTGTTCTCCCTAAACTAGGTTGTAGAAAGTCCCAAGATATCATCAGTTCATCACTTGATGTGCTGTTTAGTGAAATAAAACTCTGGATTGGGACCAGCCTAAAACTCAAAATCCGAAATTTTCTTTACATACCTTGTGTTTGCTTGCATCCACGGGATCCCTCCACTTAAATGCCTCCAAATAAGTACCATTTTTTTAGTTTGGGAGAGAAAAATGAGTGTGGTGATGTCTCACTTATTTTCCATAAGGTAAAATATAACATAAGATGAAATGATCCTATATAGGCTGTAGGAAGTCCCAAGATATCATTACTTAATGTGCTGTCTGGTGAAATCAAACTTTGGCTTGAGGTCAGGCAAAAGCTCAAATTTCCAAAATTTTCATTACATGATTCTTGTGTTAGTCTGCATCTGCAGGGTCCCTCCACTCAAATGCCTCCAACTGAGTACCATTGTTTTTGTTCGGGAGAGAATAATGGATGTGGTGGTGTCATACTCTTATTTTATATACGGTAAAACATAACATCATATGAAATGACCCTTCCGTCCTTGCACCTAACAGTACAATTTTTATACCTTCGGATTCTATATTAAACTTTCAATTGTTACTGAAAAAAAGAGATATTTTTATAGTTATTGAATTTTCATTTTATTATAAAAAAAGAGATTCTTTTTTAGATTATCTAAACTAGTCTGAACTCTACTGTATGGTTGATGGTCAAGTTCTCTGTTAGTTAGGGCTGAGTACGTAACTCCAAATCATCCCTAAGGACATTGACCTACTTTAGGAATCTCCCAAGCCTTCCTAAACCCTCAAAATTAATCCTAAGAATTCCACTTCTCCCTTGTATCATTCTTTTAGTTTTGTTTCTGTTTAGTTTTTGAGAACCCGCTAATGGGACCTAAAAAGCTAATACTATTTACTAATTAGTTAGAAGAGCCTAACACCTGACCTCTTAAAAGGGCATGTGACTGATAAAGAAGGCCCGACCTCAGACAGACAAGTTTGTCTATCATTGTCTTCCTCGAGCAAGATAGGGTTCGTTGGTGACCAAAATGGGAAAAATGGACAGCAAGCTTCGTTGCAGTGGGTACCAAATAAAGGGAAGGCGACGATCTCTCCTGAAAAATGTAACCCAAGATTCAACAGATGTCAGGTGGAAGACTCATAAGTTGACGGCAGTAGCAGTGACAGTGATTTGGAATCCTCTGACTGTTCAAGTTTAGGTAGCATCGGCCAAACTGTAAGGTTAGACTTGATGAATGAAGCAGGGAGATTTAACACGAGGGAGCTGTTTCTGGAAGGAGAAGAAGCATCTGAAAACATAGAAAAGGAAGATGGGCAGGCAGTGTGCTTAATCGAACTTGAACAGGTTGCATCCTCGCCTATCATTGGGAATCTACCTCCAAGCTCTCAGCGAATACAGGGAACTCAGGAAGTGGGTGGGACAAGAGGATGCTAGGAAGAGTTGCATTGAGGTAACAGGTAGGGGTGCACCGAAAAAGGCTTTCGGTGCAGGAAGAGTCATCAACGTTTCCACTTCCACACTACAGCAGACCAGTTTGGGGGGCAGACCATTTGTCGTTGCTTCCAGACAAGGAGCCTTTTTATCCCTCTGAGCTTAATCCACCCTCACTGCCTCCAGGTGCATGCAGGTGTGTGTCCATTCAGTTTTGGCTACTGATGTGTGTGCTTTGCTTGAGACAGGTAAACTGGCCACCCAACCTAGAGATATGAAAGGGGAAGATGAATGTGCAACAGTAAGGTTGAATGAGAAGGGAATAGAAAAATGAAAAGACAATGAGAGAAATGAAGAAATAGGAGAGAAAGAGTTTCAGGTGTCTGGTAGGGAAGAAAAGAGGGAAGGAGAGTTAGAAAAGAAGAAAAAGGAGAAAGATATGGTAGTTTCAGCTGTAGGGCAGGGCACACAAAATCAGAAGGACCATAAGGTGGAAGGGAACCAAAAGATGAAAGTGTACATGAGGAAGAGTGAGGAAAAAAAAAAGAGGAAGAAGAAGAATAAGACAGAAGTAGAAAGGGTAGTTTCAGATGTGGAGGGATATATTGAATTTAGTGGGAGGGGGGATAGAAGAAGACAACCCAAGTAGGGACGTGAGAAAAGGATAGGGGTTTGATTCAAAAGTGAAAGAATGAAAATAATTAGTTGGAATGTGAGAAGACTGGGAGTGCACAGAAAAGGAGGGTACTTAAAGATGTATTAAAGAGGGAAAATCTGGATTTGGTGTTGTTGCAAGGGACAAAGTTAGCTTAATTAGATAGAAGATGGGTGAGGAGCTTGTGGAGATCGAGGGGCATAAGATGGATTGAGGTTCCATCATGGGGGGCTTCAAGGGGTATAGTGACATTGTGGAAGGATGAAGTTTTGGAGTCTATGGAGGAGTTAACTGGTAGATATTTGGAGTCTATGGATTCAGTTGGGTGCTAACTAATGTTTATGAACCAATTAATTTAGTGAAAGGAATGAAATGTAGGAGGAACTATATGCAAATTGGGGTTTGTGTGGGAGGGTGCATGGTGTCTGGGTGGGGATTTCAATGTGACAAGATTCTCCAATGGGACTTCTAACCCTCATCAGTTAATCATCACTAGCATGAGGAAATTTAATGAGTTCATAGACATGTGTAATTTGAAGGAGATTCCTCTCTTGCAAACTAGATTCACTTGGTCCAACTTTCAAGAAATCCCATTGTGTTAGAAGCTGGATAGATTTCTGTTTAATATAGGATGGAAGAATCATTGGGAAGGTTTGGTGTCTAGAGCATTGCCTAGAGTCACTTAGGACTATTAACCTATTAGATTAGGTTCAGAAACCTTTTTACAGGGCTCTAGGCCCTTTAGATTTGAAAATATGTGGCTGAAACATCCAGACTTTGTTCACAGAGCAGAGGAATGGTGGCAGGAGGAGGATAGGGGGTAAGGCAGGAGGGAATCAAGTTCCATAAGAAGTTGCAGCGCTTGAGAACTAAAATAAAGGAGTGGAATAAGGAATATTTTGGAAGGGTAGAAGAAAGAAAGCTTACCCTAATATCTTAGATTGAAGAATTGGATGAGGTGGAGGTTGAAAGAAACCTTAATGTTGAAGAAAGGGAATTAAGATGGAAGTTGGAAAAAAAAAGATTTGGAGGAAGTATTTAATTGAAAGGAAATCTTCTGTAGACAAAAATCAAGGCACAAATGGATCAAGGAAGGGGATGGGAATACATAATTTTTTCATGCAATGGCCAATGGTAGAAGGTACAAGAACTTTGTGGCTATTTTAGAGATAAATGGGGAAGACAGGAAGTGGTTTCTAATCAGGATGAGATGACCAGGATATTTGTAGATCACTTCAAATCCTTTTATAGAAGACCTTTGGGTGAAAGATTGATTGTAGAAGAGTTAAAGTGACCCTTATTAGAAGAGGAGGCAGCAAGATGGCTAGAAAGGGACTTTGAGGAAGAGGAAATAAAAAAGGCAGTTTTTTCAATGGACAAATCTAAAGCACCAGGTTCGGATGGATTCACAATGGCTTTCTATGAGGATTGTTGGGAAGTGGTAAATGATGAGCTTTGGAAGTCTTTAAGGAATTCTCAAATACACATATTGTCAGCCTTGCAGTTAATGCAACTGTCTTTGCTCTAGTTCTAAAAAAATCTGATCCTAACCAACCTAAGGATTCTCGACCCATTAGTTTGGCGGCTAGTATCTATAAAATAATTGCTAAAGTTCTGCAATTGAGGATCAAAGTAGTACTTCCATCCCTCATCAGCTAGTTTCAAGGAGCTTTTGTTCAAGGGAGACAAATAATTGATCAAATCCTAATAGCCAATAAATGTGTATAGGAAATGAGAGATCTAGGAGAAAAGGTTTTCCTTGTAAATTGGATTTAGAAAAGGCTAATGATCTGGTGGATTGGAACTTTTTAATAGAGGTGATGCAAAAGTGTGGATTTGGAGAGAGATGGTGCAATTTAGTGTTTGGTTGTGTTCGGTCTTATCACTATTCTATTATTGTTAATGGTGTGGTGTAAGATTTTTTCCTAGCTTGTAGGGGGTTAAGGTAAGGTGATCCTCTCTCACCTTTTCTTTTTACCCTATTGGTAGATGTTTTTAGTAGATTTCTCTCTAAGGCTAACAAGGAAGAGGAGATTAGAGGTTGGAGAGTGGGGAGAAACAATATTCCAATTACTAACCTTCAATTTGCAGATGATATCATAATTTTTTGTGATGGGGGAGATACTAGGAAGGTGAGGAGCTTAAAAGAACTGATCAAGAAGTTTGAAAGGATCTCAAATTTGAAAATAAATTTAGATGACCCCTTGGCCTTTGACCTACTTGGGTCTTCCTTTAGGTTCCAACCCTAAGGAGAGCATATTTTGGAACCTAGTTATAGAGAGATGTGAAAGGAGACTGGCTGCTTGGAGGAGAAACCATATTTCCTTAGGAGGTAGGATTACTCTAATAGGATCGGTCTTGGCTAACCTACCAATTTACTTACTCTTTGACCTTAGAATTCCACCAAAGGAAGAAAAGAAATTAGAGAAAATCATGAGGGATTTCCTTTGGGAGCTGGGTGAGGCTAGAAGAGACCACCTAATCAAATGGTAGATTGTTTGTAGAAGTAAGAAAGAAGGTGGCTTAGGTTTAGGGAATGTGAGAAAAAAGAATATGGCTCTGTTAGGGAAGTGGTTGTGGAGGTGGCCTTTAGAGAGGGAGAACTTGTGGCACAAGGTGGTGGGCAGTATTCATGGGAGGTTGGAGAATGGTTGGGGTGCTGGTATATCACGTCGGACTATTTGGCAGCACCTTGGAAAGCAATCCATAGGTTTTGCCATCAGATCCTCAGGTTTGTCAGGTATGATGTTTGTTCATGGACTTTAATCCGGTTTTGGGAAGACTTGTGGGTTGGTGATCGACCTTTAAAAGGAATTATTTCTTTCTTTGTATTCTCTTTCCTTGTATAAAAATGAGATGATCTCGAAGTTTTTATTTCTATCTATTGGATCATAATTGGGATTTTGGGTTTCGAAGGGGGTTGAGGGATGAAGAGGTCACTTTCTTGTCAAAGCTTTTGTTTCTTCTTGATAAAGTCTGTTTAGAGCCTTCTAATTTGGATAGAAAGTTTAGTGTCCAAGTACTAAAGGTTTATTTTCATGTGCCTCTTTTTTTCTTGCTCTTTTCCTGCCAAGGAAGTTTGGTTTGAGCCAATTCTCCCAGTGTTTTTAAAGTGCAATGCACAAAAAAAGCACAAGGGTCATTTTGCGCTCGAGGGAAGATGTGTGCCTTTTTGAGGAAAGGTGCACATTTTTTTTTGGAAAATCAGAAAAATGAGAAAATTGAAGGATATTATTGAAAAATATATACCTAAACTTCAAATTGAATTAAATCATTAACAAAAAGCCTACTAATATGTCAAATATCAACAAAAATCTGAAATAAGAACATCTCAAGTTCTCAAGTACTCAACACTCAACATTAAGTTCAATTAATGCTATACAATCACATAGAGTCATTGACAATTTTCTTTCAAAAAAGCGAATAGAGTCATAGACAAATTTCTTACAAAAAGAAGAGTCATAGATAGTTTTCTATCAAAAAATGAGTCAGACAATTTTCTACAAAAAAGAAAAAAACAGTCAGACAATTTTCTACGATAAAAAGCAGTCATAGACAATTTTCTACAAAATAAAAGATTCAAAGAATTTTCTACAAAAAAAAGGTTCATACGCCTTAAGTGTAAAGATGACATTATTCCAAAATGTGGGCATTATGGCTATCTTCCCTACCCTTTTCCCTTTTGCTTCTTTTATCCATTTGCTATCATTCCATTCCTTTGAGTTAAACAAATCTCTCAAAATTTTCTTTGTTTGTATATACTGTGCAATGTGAGAAAGGAAAGTAGCAAAATGGGTTTTTGCTGGCCTTATCAATTCTTTTTGATTTGTAAACTTCCTCATTGGGTTCAATAAACCTGGATGGTTATAGACATACCCTGTAAGTGCAATTGCCCCATCAATTGTTCTCTTCATAGTAGGCAACTTCCCAATGTCTTCCAATATCAACTCCAAACAATGGGGACAACACACGGTGGTGTCCATGTCTAATGAGGATGCTTTGATATCAAAAACTTCCCTAATAATACAAGAAAACAATTCAAGAAATAAGAATTTAAGAATTGTGACTCTAACATGTGAAAAGACTAGAAGAAAGTTAAATGAAAATAATAATGAAGTCTAAAACTTACTGGTTAAGACATAATTTGATGCATTGTCAGTAATAACTTGGAGAACATTTTTCTCACCAATTCTCTCCACCATCTTGTCCCAACACGGCTATAGATCAAAAAATTTATGAGGGTCCTATCCTTTCTACCCGTCCACCTATCAGACATAAGAGAGCAGCCCCAGTTCTCCCAAGACTCCTTGTGGTGTTGAAGCAATGTTTTTGTATAATCAACTTCCTTCTTCAAGAAAGGAACTCACAGATCAAAGTAACTTGGGATTTTTAATCCCAGACCAAATTGCCCTATTACCTCTACTATTGCTTCACAACTTTTCAAGCATATGATATTCAAGGGAATACCAGCTTGATAAAACCATCTAGCAATGCATATGCATACTTGCTCTCTCCTTTCTTTATTATACACATCACTTATAGTGGCTTGCTTTCTCATTTTTTGTTCTCTTCTCAAATTCACAATTTCTTTTTTTTTTTATCAGTAACAAAATGCTTTATTAAATAATAAAATTTGTGAAACTTTAAGTACAAGAAAGGGGAGGTAAACTATCTTAACTCCCCCACAAGGAAAAAAGAAGAAAGCTAAAACTTGGTCCAAAACATAGATTCCTTAAGCGCCCCTTGCTTGGCTAACCCATCAGCCATTGAGTTAGCGCTTTTCTTCACCCAACTGTACTTCACCTCAATATCCCTACTCAGCTATTTAAGTTTTTTCTTTTCATTTCTGTAGCTTCACAACAAACCATTGTTGTCTTCCTTCAGCCACCTAATCACCACCTCTGAGTCCCCTTCAATGAACAAGCATCGAATGTTTAATTCTCGTTCTTTGGATTCCTTCCAAAACTGCTAGAATCTCATCCCTGAGAGAGTCACCTTCTCCAATTGGGCCTGAGAAAATAGCGTTGATAATCCCAGCCTCATTCCTGAACACTCCCCCAATCCCAGAAGGCCTAGGATTCCTTAAGCTACTACCATCAAAATTCAGTTTTATGAACCCAGGAGGGGGGGACCAAGAAGGTCTAGAGGTTCTCTTACATTGGGCAGAGGTAACTATTTCTTTCCATTTTCTCAATATGTCAGCCATGGAAACCCTTAAGTGTATCAATTCAATTAAGTTTTCCATGGTTCTTTCCTTGTCTAAAAAAAGTAGTGAGTTTCTCTTTTCTCATATGGACCAACACACTGCCGCCCTAATGCTTCTCCACATGACCTTCCCTCTTTCCACTTTCACAATTTCTTTTGGGCTTGGAGTAGGAAAGAATTTATCCAAAGACCCCTTTTGCCTTTTTATGGGGTTAGAATTTCTTCTTGAACCTGAAGCAGAATTTACATTCCCACGAACACTAGGAATGTGATTACCACCAAACACTTCCACCTTGCCCCCTGTCTCATCTTCATCTTCAATTATATTTTCAAAATTATCAGTCTGGAATTCTTCCTTCTTGACTTCCAACCATTGATTTTTTTCTCTGCATGTACACTAATGTCTCTTCTTTCACCTCTTTCGGGCATTTAGTACAAACATTTACATTTCTTCTTTCACCAATTAAATGCTGTTTTGCTCTATAGATCCCTCCATTTGTCACTTTGCCACAAAATTTGCAAGTCGCAACTTGCAACTATCACTACTCAAATTTAAATAAGTTCAAACCTCAGATTTTGGAAATAATTCTACTTGATAATAACACAAATAAAAAAATATTCTACTGTTTACAAATAATTTACAAATTCAAGTACCTGCATTTGAATCCAGCAAGGACGAATAATGGGTGAAGCCCCAACTTTTGCACCAAAAATAGATATAAAACATATACAACCCCTCTTTTAGAGGTAGAAAGTGTGAAAATAAAGTGTAGATAATGGGGTAGATCCCTTGTTTTGTATGCAAAGAAATCTAGAAGAAAATAGGGTAGAGCCCCTATTTTGAACTTTTATTGTAAAAAAATCAATGTAAATAATGCGGCGGATCCCCTGTTTTTTATATGAAAAGCTGTGAAAAAATAGAATGAAGAAGAAGAATTAGGGGTCTGCCCCAATTTTAACATTAAAAATAGTAAGAGAAAGGGTCGGAGCCCTTGTTTAAACTTTTAATGAGAAAATACCGAAAAAAATGGGGCAGAGCCCCTGTTTTGTGTGTAGAAAGAAGGGGGAAAACATTGCTGCAATCTACATGCAAGTTTTTTCAGCCGCAGGAATAAGAAGATATACATACCTCAGTAACTCTGTTCGTCTCAGCCTTGGACGAACTAAATGAAGAATGAACTCCTGGTTTGGACTTTGGATGAATGAACACTTCTTCCCTCTCATTTTCTTTTTTTCTTTTGGTTTTTTGGCAAAGACCCCCTCTGCCGGTTCAATTTCCTTTTTGCTTATGTTTCCTAAATTGACTTATTTTTTGATATTTTAATGTTATTTTCGAAAGTATATAAAAACATCACATCCAGACGCTCGCTTGGTCTACCTGTCGCATGGCATGAGGCACACACCTAGGCATAGAGGCAAGAGCCTGTCTAATTCCTATGCGCCTTAGCTTGGGCAAGGCACCTAGTCTGGAAATTGCCTCGCCTTTGTGCCTAGGCATGCCTTTTAAAACATTGATTCCCCCCAAATTTATGGATTTTTGTTGGGAGGTGGTTTGTATGAAGATTAACACCTTGGACTATCTGCAAAAGAAAAGGTCTTTCTTGTGTATTTCCTTGAACTAGTGTACTCTTTGCAAATCCAATGGTGAATCTTGTTAACATTTACTAATTTCCTGTTCCTTTGTTGCAAATATTTGGGATTGGTTTTTCTCTTTGTTTGGGTGTAGGTGGACCATGCCAATGGAGATTAAGTCACTATTTGACCCTTCTACTTTTGCTTGCCCAAAAAGGAGGGAAGAATAATATGGAGATGCACTAGAGCAGTAGTGATTTGGACCTCATGGGAAGAAAGAAATGTAAGAATCTTTCAAGAAAAGGTGAGGAGAAAACAACAGATTTTGAATTGTATAATCACTAGGGTTACACATTGGCTATTAATTCTGGGTTTATTTAAACAATTCTCCTTTGATGATATTTGGAGGAACTGGGTTTCAGTGGCATCTAGCTCAGTGCAAAAGATTAAAACAAGGTCGGTGTGGACACCTCCTTTTGAAGGTGTAAGTACATGTGGTCCTCCATTGCCATAATCACAATGAAGGTATCGATACTGAGCCACATGTATCTGCGATGAGATTAGAAAATCATCCAAGACCTGCAATGGGCAAGAAATGCCTCATGGGACCTACAATAAAGAATGAGTATCGCCTGAGACTCACGATGGATATAAAACAACATTGCCAATTCTAAGACAAACCCAATATATTACTAGCGCCTCACGATGGATACGAGATGGTAGCCCACGCTGTAACGAATAGTGGATAGACCTTGATGCGACACCTGCCTACTAGAGGGGGTTAACATCATTCCTGGTCACAGCAGGCAGTGATGAGGCACCTTGAAGACGATTGGGTGGACACCCAGGCATGACAATCAAACCCAAAACCTTGTCCTTGACACATGGCCACGAGGAAACCCATGATGGGATCATAGTTGTCAAGGTGACTAGGCACTTTTCAAGGAGCACCTCGCCCAAATGCCAAGAAAAAATGTATTAGATGCATGCTTATGGGATTGAAACACATATATAATATACAATATTTATTAAATAAAAATAAACATAAAATATATAATATTTTATTGGTTGGTTTTAATTTTTATTATAGGACATGTTGCATGTTATCATGCTTTTGTTGTGAGGAAAGTAAAAACAAAATAATATCAAGGGTTTCACTTTGACAAAAGAATCGAATGAGGAAGAGGAGAGAACAATAGCCCTCCATCGTTTCGACACAGTCCTCTAAGTCAAGGTGAGTTAATCAATTTCCTTTATCGTTTTGTTCTCTTTTTCCACTGGTTTAAAACAGTGGCTACGCCCTGTAAAGAGACTGGGCCGAATGGGTCCTAGTATCTTCTCTTGTAATATCTTTTCCTTTTCTTGTTAGCTAATGTGCCTCTCTTAATGGACCTGTTATTTCTTTTTGGTTGATCTCTTTATGTTACTGCCTAGTTGGCCGCCCACTTAAGGGCATGCTTGTAATTACTTTAACATTAATTCTTAATAAAAAGGATTAGAGAAGAAAGGGAAGATTATTCGAACCTTTCTTCTTCTTCGTCCTCTTTTCGCCATCTTCTTCTCTTGTATTGTTGCTCTTACTTTTCTTCTTCCTTTTCACTCTAATTTTCAAATTTACACTTAATTTTTGAGGACTGATTTACATCTTGGTATCAGGGCAGGTTTCTTTCTTCCTTTTTTCTTCTTCCTCATTTCCCATACACCCTTAAATTAAGAGTGTATGGAGAGATAGGTTCTCTATAGTTCAGAGGATCTCTAGCCTAGTTGGTAGAGGGTTTGGAGAGTTTAAATCTGGTTGGGTATTGCCAAGAAGTGGTGCTTTTTCGTTGCTGCCCAAAACCCTAGCCGACTAGAGATTTTCGAAGGTACAGATAAAGGTGAAGCTTTGGGTGTGGCGCTCTGTGCTTGGGAGGTGTCTTTTGACTCCTAAAAGAGGGCGGTTCAGGTTTGGAAGAGATTGGGAAGCTCTGGTAGGAGCGGCTGCATCTTCTCTCCCTCCCCAACAGGGTTGGACGGAGTAAAACCCTAGTTTTCAAGCATTTGGGTTCTGGTTTGACTTCAAGTAAGTTTATATATACAAAATTTCTGGTTCTTTGATTTTCGTTTGATTAATGGAGCCATACGGAAGTGAGTTCAAGCAAGTGTCGGTTTCCGGCCTTGGCTCGGTAGATTCCATTTTGACTGGAGTGACCACAATCAAGCTAGATGGGACAAATTATCTTGCTTGGGTATGGTCTATAAGAATTTGTTTGTAGTCGGGTATCTCACAGGTAGTAAAGTGAAACCCAAAGAGACAGACCCTGAATTTGAGAAATGGATGCAGGAGAACTATACTGTCATAGGATGGCTGGTCAATTCTATGCAACCTCATATAAGTCAGCATTATCTCTGGATGCTTCGGCTAAGGAGATATGGGATAGTGTTACTGAGATCTATTCACAGTAGTTGAATGTAGCCAGAGTCTATAAGTTGAAAAGTGACATGAAGAACCTAAGACAGGGGGAGAAGAGTGTAGCAATCTACTTTTGTATACTGAAATCCCTATGGCAAGAAATTGATGTTATGGAGACAGTTGTATGAGAGAGTAAGAATGTTGCTGAAATGTATAGGAAGTTGGTGGAGAGAAATAGGGTGTTTGAATTTCTCATTGGACTCAACCTGAGTTTGACATCATTAGGCAAAATATCCTGGCCAAAGATGAGGTTACTGTTTGCCAGGCATATGCTATGATAAGCAGTGAGGAGAGTAGGCGGCAGGTTCAGTTGCAGAGTCCACCTACAGAATACTTTGCACATGCTGGAATAAAGCCAAAGGGTCCTACTGAGAAAAAGGAGCAGATATGTGAATATTGCAAGAAACCGAGGCATACAAAGGACACTTGCTGGAAGCTTCATCCTGATTTTCTTCCTGATAGGTTTAAGAATAACTACAACTCTAAGAAGGGCAGTCAGGTAGGAAAGCCTAAGACAACTAATGTTGCTACAGTACTTGAAGGAGGAAATAAGGAGAGTGAAGAAAAATCAACCATTGAGCAGTTGGCAGCAATGAAGGCGGATTTTGAAAAGTATGGGAGGCTGCTAAATCACTTGGAAGCTACTGTTTCTTCATCTCACTCTTCCAGTAACACATCATCTTCATCTGCATTTGCTCACTTAGGTATTTGTGCTTCTGCAAATCATGCTTCAGTTTCAAGTAATCATAAAATCCCTTGGGTTATTTATTCAAGTGCATCAAACCATATGACCAGCATGTCTAATCTCTTCTACTCATACCACCTCTTTGGTAAAGAGAAAATATCCCTTGCTGATGGGTCTCTTGCTCCCATCTCTGGTAAAGGGGATATAAAGACCTCTGACACCCTTTATTTATCCTCTATCCTTCATGTCCTTAAACTTAATACAAACTTTTTATCTGTTAGCAGCTTAACTAAATGCATGAATTGTAGCATAACCTTTTTTCCCACTCATTGTGTTTTTCAGGACCTGCAATCTCAGAGGATGATTGGGAGTGGCCATGAGCTTTTGGACCACCTCATGGAGTTGCCTTAGAGTCAGTTTTGTCAGAGTCTGTTGACAAAGTCTTATTATGTCACTTTCGGTTTGGTCATTTGTCATTTTCTGCTTTGAGTCATTTGTTTCCAGATATGTTTAAGGGTGTGTCTTGATCAAATTTTCATTGTGAGTCGTGTGAACTGGCAAAGCATTGTAGAGATTCTTATTCAGTAAGCAATAAAAGATCTCTTTCTCCTTTTCATATTGTTCACTCTGACGTGTGGGGGCCATATCATTTGCCAACTATGGGGGGTTACAGGTACTTTATCCTTTTTATTGATGACTACTCTCGTTACACTTGGATTTATCTCATGAAATCCAGGGATGAAGTACCAGCTATTGTGCAAAAATTTCATGAATTGATCCTCACCCAGTTTAACACTCGGATCAAAATATTCCGTTCTGATAATGCTAAAGAGTATTTTGAGAAAACCCTCTCCGCCTATCTTGAAACTTTTGGGGTTATTCATCAAAGTTCTTGTTCCTACACTCCACAACAGAACAGAGTGGCGGAAAGGAAGAACAAACATGTGGTTGAGGTTGCCAGATCCCTCTTGTTTGCATCCCATGCTTGTATAATATTTTGGGGAGATGCTGTTCTTACTGCTACCTTTTTGATCAACCGTATGCCCTCTCGGGTTCTTAACTTCAAAACCCCTTTAGCTTTCTCTTCCCGGGTGAGGATATTTTTTCTCTTCCTCTCTGTGTTTTTGGGTGCACTTGCTATGTGCATGTTCACAGCCATCAAAGGCACAAATTTGAACCTAAGTCTCGTAAATGTGTTTTTCTGGGATATGCTTCCACACAAAAGGGATATTGCTGTTTTGATCCAGTTAGTGGCACCTGCTTTGTATCTCGGGATGTCACATTTGCTGAGTTGACTCCTTTCTTTAGTATTTCTCCTAAGGGGGAGAAATCTGAAGAGCCCTTTGCTATGTCTCCAACTGTTCCTCTTCCCAATCATCTTTAGTCCTATTCCTCCTCCTCCTCCACCTCATTCTCCTATAATTCCTCCTCATCTTGTTCTCCAATGGTGGTACCAAAGGCACAAATTCAGACATGGGCAGGTTGTTTCAACTCCTACCGAAGAGCCTCTTGCTCCTCCCGTCATTACTGAGGTAACAGGTCAGCCTTCTTTTGACACACTACATCTTTCCCAGACCTTTACCTTCCTATTGCTCTCTGCAAGGGCAAGCGGAAGTGTATAGCCCATTGTATCTCCAAACACTTGTCTTACAGCCTTCTCTCTCCTTCCTACTGCTCTTTTCTTGCTTCTGTTTCTTCTTATGTGATACCTAGGTCTGTACCGAAAGCCTTATCTAAACTTGAATGAAGGGATGATATGATGGCTGAACTGGATGCTTTGCATAAGAACCATACCTGGGATATTATTGACTTGCCTGAAGGGAAGGAACCAATGGGTTGTAAATGGGTGTTTACCATTAAATATCACTCTGATGGATCTATTGAGAGGTTTAAGGCTAGGTTGCTAAAGGCTACACTCAGATATATGGTGTTGACTATCTTGAGACATTTGCTCCTGTAGCTAAGATGACCTCAGTACGGGTTTTGTTATCTCTAGTTGCTACTTTTGATTGGCCCCTACACCAGTTTGATGTTAAAAATGCCTTCTTGAATGGAGACCTACATGAAGAGGTCTATATGTCTTTGCCTCCAGGGGTGTATGGGAAGGAAATGCAAGGCAAGGTGTGTAAATTGCAGATATCTATTTATGGTCTTAAACAGTCTCCTTGGGCTTGGTTTGAGAGGTTCAGGGCTGCTCTTGTCTCCTTTGGTTACACACAAACTCAATCTGATCATACCCTGTTTTTGAAGAAAAATGGCTCTCTGGTGACCTTCTTGATAGTTTATGTTGATGATATTGTGGTCACGGGTACACTCAAGAGGTCAGTAAACTAAAAAGATTTCTCAACTCTGAATTTGAGATCAAGGATTTGGGAGATCTTCGGTATTTTTTGGGCATTGAAATTGCTAGATCTAAGGATGGTATCTTCATTTCTCAGCGTAAATATGTCCTTGACCTCCTTGCTGAGATTGGTAAACTTGGAGCTAAACCAATCTCCACTCCTATTGATCCCAATCATAAGCTTTCTGCTACAGATGGTGACCTTTTATCTGAGACTGCTTGGGGAGTTATATCTTTGCATGACTCAGCCAGACATTTCCTATGCAGTAAGTTGTTATATCTTTGCATGACTCGGCCAGACATTTCCTATGCAGTAAGTGTTATTAGTCAATTTATGCATTCTCCTAGAGATACTCATTTAGCTGCTGCAGAAAGGGTTCTGTGTGACTTGAAAGGTACTCCAGGGAAAGGTATTCTATTTGCCAAGCATGGACACATGAAGCTGGAGGCTTTTACTAATGCCGATTGGGCAGGATGTATTGATGATAGGAGATCCACCTCAGGTTATTGTGCTCTAATAGCTGGGAACATTGTGTCATGGAGGAGTAAGAAATAGTCTGTAGTTGCTAGATCCTCAGCTGAAGTAGAATACAGGGCAATGGCACATGGTGTGTTAGAATTACTGTAGCTACGATCCCTTTTAGAAGAATTGGGTGTTGACTATGAGAAGCCAATGATGCTCTACTATGACAATCAAGTAGATATCAACATTGCACATAATTCCTCAGGAGAAGTTTGTTTGCCATTCATCACATTAGATGAACAATTGGCTGATATCTTGACCAAGGGAGTTCTAAGAGGGAAAATGACACACTATATAAGCAAGCTGGGCATGATTGACATCTATGCTTCGTTTGAGGGGGAGTGTAAAGAGATTGGGCCGAATGGGTCCTAGTATCTTCTCTTGTAATATCTTTTCCTTTTCTTGTTAGCTAATGGGCCTCTCTTAATGAGCCTGTTATTTCTTTTTGGTTGATCTCTTTATGTTACTGCCTAGCTGGCCGCCCACTCAAGGGCATACTTGTAATTACTTTAACATTAATTCTTAATAAAAAGGATTAGAGAAGAAAGGGAAGATTATTCGAACCTTTCTTCTTCTTCCTCCTCTTTTCACCATCTTCTTCTCTTGTACTGCTGCTCTTATTTTTCTTCTTTTCACACTAATTTTCAAATTTTCACCTAATTTTTGAAGACTGATTTATATCTCGCCCCATTGTTCTCCTCTTCCTTTTCATTGGACTAAAACCATTCTTCTTTCCTTGTTTGAATCATATTATTGGACTAAAACAGGGGCTCCACCCCCTTCTTTGGTTCTTAAATTTCCTGCATGTTTTCAGCTCTTTTTCCCTCATTATTGATGTCTGAAACAGGGGCAGAGCCCCTTCTTTTCACCAGCTTTTTTGGGTCTAGAACAGGGTCTCCACCCTCTTCTTTTGTTCTCAACTTCTTGCATTTTTCAGCCCTTTTTTTGTTCTCATCATTGGTGTCTGAAACAGGGGCAGAGCCCCTTCTTTTCTTCTTCATATTTTTTCTGTAATTTTAATATTTTTTCACCAGCTTTTCTGGGTCTAGAACAAGGGCTCTGCCCGTTACGTTTCTTATTCACTTTCTTCTTTTATTTTAGTAATTGTTCTCATCAAGTAACAGTTCAAGAAGCACAAGCACAAAAGTGCAAAATACATAAAACCAAAATAACTAGTTCAGAAGGGGTAGAAACCCATCGGCTTCTAATTTTTAAATTCCATTGCCTATGTGAGGGCTAGGCTCTTGGGCACCCATGGTCACCTAGCCTCACCTTAGCGCCTTGAAAACTATGGACGAAATGTAGCTTGCATGTGCTAGGTGAGAATCTTCAAGGAAAAGGGAACTTTGTCCTTAGAGGATCTCGTCAAACACGTGGCGAAACCCAGTGGTGCTCCTTTGATAACTGACATAAGGATGAGCCGATGAGGATTCCCTTTCCTAATGGGAATCAAACCTTTTTTTGGAATCCTTCTCCTTAAAGTCTTGGGATCTCCCTTATAAAAGGAGGTTGAAAAGCACGATCTGCACTTTCTCTTCGACCACCCTTATTACCCAACTCCACCGAGATTTCCCAGAAGCAGAAACCTCTCATTATTTCCCTCATGGCCTTTGACCCTAACCGTTCTTTGTTCTTCAAGGAGACCACCCTTTCTAGCCTCACCGCCATACTTACAAAAGGTTTTCTGAAATTAAACTTTGATGGGAGCAGTCAAGGCAAACCAGGTCCTTTGGGAATTGGAGGAGTGATAAGAGATAAGGGTTTATACTTTGTACTGGCACTTTACTCAGGACCAGTGGGGGTTGGAGACTCTTTAAAAGATGAACTGTTTGCAGTTTTACAAGGTGTTAAGATTGCAAAAGACATGAATTTGGAGAACCTGGTGATTGAAGGGGACTCCAAGGTTGTGGTAGGTTGTTTAAGAAATCCAAACTCAGTGATTTGGTGTTATAGAAATGAAATGAAGAAGTTCCAGTGGTCAACACAACAGATGAATCTAAGAAATCTTGTGGTTTTAAAACAAGAGCTATGGATAAATACTTTAGAAACAAAGGTTTTAAAATAAGGACTAAAACAAAATGTATGCAATGTAGATTTAATATAATAAGAGTGATGATGAAGATAAACTTAGAATTGGAGACTAAGAAATTTCAATGTCATCACTTCCATTACCATGGTTTGATAATCCACAATTTAGGAGAGATTGATTCTCATGGAGGTTTGCATGTAACTTCTCATGGATGGGTGCATGCAGATTTTCATGTAATAGGAAATGCTACTTGGGCTAAAAGGAAAATTTTATAAAACAATTGTAAGGGCAGCAGTTTTGTACGGAGCAGAGTGTTGCACAGTCGAGTAACAACATGTCTAAAAAGAGTTTGGCAGAAATGTGAATGTTGAGATTGATGAGTGGGAAAACTAGGAGTAGGATCTGAAATGTACTTATTGGATGGAACCTAGAATTAGCTCCTATAGGTGATAAAATGAGGGAAAGTAGTGTATGTTTTAGGCATGTCCAGAGAAGACCATCTAGGATGCCTGTAAGAAGAAGCCATCTATTATGAATTGATGGAGATAAAAGAACTAGTGGCAGAGTGAAAAGAATGTGGGTTGAAGTAGTGATAAATGATTTAAGGGCCCAAAGTTAAACCATGGATATAACACGTGGTGTTGTGGATAGTAACACAAATAGTGGTTTTGGAATCAGTTTTCTTTCAAGTAGTATGACAAGGCTTTTTAGTCCTCTTTTTCCTCTTATTATGCTTTTCTTCTAATTGATTCTTTTATTATTTTTTTTTTTGTGAATTTTGTTGCTTTACCTACGAGATAAAGAAGGACGAAGTCATCATCGGCCCTCCTACTTACTAGTTTCGTCAAGAATAATTTCATAATGAAAGTTTGTCTGTTGAGGGGTTAAATAAATTGCTGTTGTCCAGGCTGCTTCAGAGTCTTATAGATTAGATGACTTTTATTATCATTTTCATTTGTCTAGGTTGCTTCAAGTGCATTTGGTCTTGGACCTCAAGTTGCAATGCAAATAGCTGAGCGCTTGTATACTCAAGGTTTCATCAGGTTCTCTCTCTCTCTCTCTCTCTATATATATATATATATTTATATATCACATGCACGTAGCTCTGTAGTTAATACAGACAGCTATTGGTATCATAAAATCTCTTTGGCTGAACTTGGAGTGAGAATGAAGATTAATGCTACTTTATCTTTTTAGTTGTTTTTTCTGGATCAGTTGCTCAAGATTTTTGTTCTCTTTTCAAATGTTTATTTTATTTTGTTCTGTTATTATTATTTTGTTGTGTTATATGACTGCATTGGGGCAGAGGGTTCTCTGAAGTTGCTCTTTTTGTATATATGCCATAGATTACTTTCCACATTCTGGGAATAGAATGTTAGTTGCTTTGTACATTCTCTTTCTACCCATGCCATGATAATCTTATTAATGGCATTTACTGTAGTGGTCTTATTAAATAAATTATTGTGAGAGAAACAATGAATAAGAAGGAACCAATGGAGAGAGGAGAAAGAGGTTGGGAAATTTGGATAGATGTTACATATGCCTATCCCACTTTCTTTTATCCAAAACATTACTTTTATTATAATTACAATTATACTCTTGACACTGTTTCTCTCTCTTATGCTACTAAATAGTCCCAATAACTATCGGAACAGCTATTGTGAGATGAATACAGACTAACCTTTATATATTTCAGCACGTGATTGAACTTCCACATGGTTCCTTTCTTTCCTACAGCTTCTCTTCTGGTTTCTTTTTCTAATAATGATACTCATTTTGGAATGATATTCTCTAGCTATCCAAGGACAGAGTCCACGGCCTATCCTCCATCATTTGACTTCAAGGGGACACTTGGGGAACAGGCAAAGAATCCAACATGGGGCAATTATGTACAGTGGCTACTAGAACTTGGTTTTCATAGGCCACGATTGGGAACAGATGCAGGTGACCATCCTCCCATAACTCCACTGCGGTCAGCAACTGAAGATATGCTAGGGAATGATGCCTGGAGATTGTACGAGTTTATCTGTCAACACTTTATTGGGACTGTCAGTCCTGATTGCAAGTATTTGAGGTATTAATTTTTGTCCTCTATCTTATTGACTATAAACTCCTTAATACAAGTGGTATTTGTCTGTAAGTATATCGTGTATGCAATGGCATATGGACTTCTAGGCATTACTTTAACACATTAACTATCATTGTTTTCATTGATGATAGTGGTTGTTTATCAAATCTGGCATCAAAGACGTGTCTTGCCTATAATCAACCATCGGACACAATTTATAACATGTCTCCTCCAATGTATTAGACTAGTAATTAAGCACATGCGTTGCACGTGAGAATTTTTTTCTTCATATTAATTACTTGAATTTTAGATATATCATAGTTAAGATAGAAATTGAAAATTAACAAAAGTAACAATATGATTAAAAATAAACTTAAATGCTTGTACCAAATAACAATTATTATTATTATTATTAAATTGTGTTCCATTTATATCATAAATAAAAATAACTTTTATTTTAACAATTATTTTTGTTTAATATGATGAATACATAACATTAGAAATGTTCTCAAATGTTTTTGACAAAATTCTATACATTTTTATTTTTGGTGTTCTATCTTTTTTTAAATATTTATTATTCAATTATGACATCGTGGGTTTCTTAGAAAAGTTGGATCATTGACCCACCATCTAGATAAGAAAATAGCCTTGCTTTCGGATTAATTTTAAATTAGGGAAAATTATAGTCAAAATCGACTGTACATTTAAAATTAGGCTACAGGTTAGTCTAGAAATCAATAAAAATTTGACAACCGGCTCTACATTTCAGATTATAAAAAGCCCTGCCATGACATCGGAGGCTTGTATGGTTATTGCCAACATGGGATACTTAATCCATGTTGGACACAACAAAAAGCTTATACTGAAATTGCCCTTTAGTGCTGGGTGATTGGAAAATAAGAAAATGGTTTTTAGTTTCTCTCCCACTCCCTCCTTCCCTCTCTCTCTCTCTCACACACACACAAACAGTCGTCTCTCTCTATTCAACGACTATGTGATTTGAAAATAAATAAAAATGGTTTTCAGTTTCTATATTTACGTTCTCTTTATCAATTTATCTCATTCTCTCTCTACCTATCGTTCTCTCTCAATCTCTTTTAATCTATTGTTCTCCCTCAGTTTCTCTCGCTCTTGTTTTTTTTTTCTTACACTTATATGGTATTAATTAGACCATATAAAAGAACATGAGAGCAACTTGGTATAGTTCAAAAATCATTACACCAATTTGGTAAAAGTTCACAAGAAACTCTTGGCTATGAAATTTATACCAACTTGATAGAAATTTATAACTTGATTGTACAAGTGGTTGGTCCCTTTAGTTCTTTTATACTGTTTGATTAATATTATAAAATTTGTAAGAAAAATAAAAAAAGGAATGAGTGAGGTAGCGGGAGAAAGACTGAGAGAGAACGGTAGAGATTGACGGAGGAGATATTAACCAAGAGGGAGAGTGAGGAAGAAGAATGAGAGGGATTGAGAGAGAGAGAATGGAAGGGAAACTGATGTTTTGATTTGGCAACATACCAAAGCTGAGAGAGTGGGAGATCGAGAGATGATTGAAAACCTATTTTCAGTCCCATGTTGTCAACATGGGACGTGGATTAAGAGTTCCATGTTGCTAGAGGGAGCAAGATTTTCAGTTTCTAAGAGTCCCATGTTAACAACATAGGCTTTTTTTCTGGGACGTGGATTAAGAGTTCCATGTTGCCAGAGGGAGCAAGATAGAAATTGAAAGTTTTCAGTGTCTAAGAGTCCCATGTTAACAACATAGGCTTTTTTTCTGTCCAACATGGACTAAGAGTCCCATGTTGTTAACAACCACAAAAGCCTCTGATGACATGGCGGGGGTTTTTATAATTTGAAATGTGGAGCCGGTTGTCAGAGTTTTGTTGGTTTCTGGACCAACTTACAATCTAATTTTAAATGTATAACCGGCTTTGACTATAATTTTCCCTTTAAATTATATATTTCATTTACATTATATAAATAATTTTTACTTACCACACTTAATTTTTGTTTGTCTATGATATCATTTGACCTAAACCACTAACCCACCACCCAAAAAGAAAAATAGTTCGATTTCTAGGTTGACGTTAAATTTTGTATTACATTTCCATCATTAAAATTTTTTTTCTTATGTATAATCAGTGATTTAAAAGGCGTGCCACGCCTAGGCGCATAGGTGAAGCACATTTTGGGGTATGTGCCTCGCCCAGGTCATAGGCACACCTCTTTCAAAAGGTATGCGCCTGGTGCACCTAGGCATGCGCCTGACTTGTTCGGGCTTACCTTGAGGGGCGACTCATAGAATCAATAATGCAATATGTTTTACATCACATTAACTACTTGAAGCAATGCAATTAAAGAAAAAAAGAGATTGTGGGTTTTACATGCTTGAAAATGCTTTATATGTTTGCTTTTATTTTTAAATTTTCATTTGAATACACTTTACATGTTATGTTTATGTATTTTAATTTTAGATAATAGGTTTTTTAAATCATTTATTTTAAAACTTAAGTTTATATTTTTATTAGAATTATGTTTAACATTTATTACTTTTTTTGCATTTTTTTTTTAATTTTTTGGCATTTGTTTGGAATTTTCTGACTTTTTTTTTTATTTTTTAGCTTTTTTTGGTAATTTTGCGCCTTTCTTAAAAAGGCGCGTGCCTCGCCTTGCGCCTTGGCCTCAGGCACAAATTGGCCCTTGCGCTTTTTTTGTGCCTTGCGCTTCTAAAGCATTGTGTATAATACTTATTTTTGTTCAATATAATGACTGCACAATATTAGAGATGTACCTAATATTTTATTATTTGTAAATATATAACATTAGATATGTGCCCAAAATTTTCTCTATCTTTTTTTTTTTAATTTTTTTGATTCTTTGTATTTTCTATTTTAAAAAATTTTATTATTTGACTATGATATCATTTCATTTCTAGGTAGATTTTAAATTTGGCATTCCATTTTCATCATTAATAAAAATACTTCTTACATTTCATACATATTTATTTTAAAATTTTTATTATTTAATTATAGAATAATTTATTAATCCATTTGACTCCAAATGATCGAATTGCTTGTCCACCACCGGGAGGGAACAAAATGGTTTTGTTTTCAAATTACTTTTAAAAATATTAATTTTTATACTATTAAAATTAATATTGTGGATTTAATTACAAGAATTTAATGATGAGAAAATGTATCTAAAATATAGGACTTAATGAGGGAATAGGAAAATATTTCTATTTCTAATTGGTTTTAAATTTTACATCCAGTTTCCATCATTAATAAAAACATTTCTTATTTATCATACTTATTATTGTTTAATATGTATGTTAAAAATGTTCCCAATTTTTTTAATTTCTATTTTTTTAATTTTATCTATTTTTTCATTTTATTATTTAATTGTGGCAACATGGATTAACCCAAAATGTTTTTATTATTAATTTCTTACCACCACCTAGATGAAAACTTTATTTTTTCTAGGTAGATTTTAAAAGTAAAAGCTTTTATGTTATTGCAATTATTAATTTATTATGGATTTAATTTATAGAACTTAATGATGAGAGGAAGAAAAAATGACTTAAATATAAGATTCATTGAACATGAGTGCAAGTTAATAAATTAAATATTGGATTTATTGAGAAGGAATTGAGTGCATTGAATATCATAAAATTACGTCTTTTTAGCTCATTTAATACCATGCTTGCCCACCACCGGGGGGGGGGGGAAGAAAATGGTTTTGTATTCAAATTACTTTTCAAAATATTTATTTTTATACTACTAAAATTAATATTGTGGATTTAATTACAAAAATTTATGTTGAGAAAAATATATCTTAAATATAGGATTTAATGGGAGAGAATAGGAAAATATTTTTATTTCTAATTGGTTTTAAATTTTACATTCAATTTCCATCATTAATAAAAGCATTTCTTATTTATCATACTTATTATAGTTTAATATGTATGTTAAAAATGTTCTCAATTTTTTTAATTACTATTTTTTTCTTTCATTTTATCTATTTTTTAGTTTTATTATTTAATCGTGGTAACATGGATTAACCCATTTGACCCAAAATGGTTTAATTTCTTACCACTACCTAGATGAAAACTCTATTTTTTCTAGGTAAATTTTAAAAGTATAAGCTTTTATGTTATTGAAATTATTAGTTTATTAAGTATGGATTTAATTAATAGAACTTAATGATGAGAAGATACAAAAATAACTTAAATATAAGATTCATTGAACATGTAATGAGAAGATACAAAAATAACTTAAGATTCATTGAACATGTATGCAAGTTAATAAATTAAATATTGGGTTAATTGAAAGGGAATTGAATGCATTGAATATCAGAAAATTACCTCTTTTCAACTCATTTAATATCAATAACTGATTACCCTATTTGCCCTCACTTTTTATCAACAAATTTAAATGTAGAAGGGTAAATTTTGTCCTCAAAAAAATTCCAAAAATATTATTGAGGCCATTCGTGCTTTTTAAAGTAGTATAGATTTATTTATGACATCATGGAATTATCCATTTGACCCAAATGGTTGAACTACTTACCCACCACCTAGATGAAAAATATGATTTCATTTCTATGTTTATTTTAAAAATATAAAATTTCATTCTGTTAATAATTATTGTGTATGGATTTATCAGTGGAATTTAATTATGATAAACAAAAGTATAAATGTTAGATTCAACGAGAGAATGTGGTTTATTTAATGACTTAAATGTGAGGCTTAATGAGAGGTAATTGAATGTATTTAATGGTATTCTTTTAATTACATTTTCTGCCATTTCAGTGGAGATGAACTAAATTCAAGAGGAGGGGTATTTCAGTAAAGAAAAATTCCAGAAGCCAGTACCTCCTCATTCGCACTTTTATAAGTAGTATAGATTTACTTCTTAATTAGTCATTATGATCTGCCTGTTTCACTTCCTAATTCCTTGTGAATTCTGTTGCAAATGGCTTCACCTTTGATGAGCACCAAAAAATAAAGAAGAAAAAGGAGATGTAAATATATCCTGAATTTGTTTTTTGTTTTTTGTAGTACCTTTGTGGTCAGTTTGGGTCCAGGGACATTTTTGTCATTATACAAGATCTTGGTTAGGGGTGGCTGGGCACATCTCTTCTGTGTTTTGGTCCCTTGGACTTTTTTGTAATTAAAGTTGCCTTTTGGCGGGTTGGTTGAAGATACTTTTGTTCTTGAGGGACTGTTTGTGAAGGGGGGCATTTTAGGGGGTTGTGTTTAAATATTTTAGTTGCCTTCCCTAGAAAGCCATTGAATCTTATAAAAGAGAAGGGGGCTTTTTCTTTGGGGGTCTTTTTGGTTCTTTCTCTTTTATTTGAGTTATAGCACACTCTCAACTAGGGTTTTTAAGTATTGGGTGCTTGGGTTTTGAGGAGTCAATTCATTATGCACCTTCCAATCCCTCTATCGCTACGTGTCTGTGCGAGTAAGGATGCAACTTGGGCGGGTTTGGGTTGGGCTTTTGTCAAAATTTGAAAGGGCCTAGCATGGAGGCCTGAGCCCAAAGCAGTGTAAAATGCTAACTTGGGCCAACTCGAGTTCCCCTACATTTGACAACAAGTTCTCTAAACAAATATATGGTGACAATCATGTTTGATGGTTGGGAAAGTTTACAAAGTTGCCCATTATCAACTTTATGGAGTACTGCAATGGAATGATGATTTTTCATACATCCATTGATGCAACAGAAAGAAAAGAAAGATGCACTATATATTTATAAGTTAGTGGTACATGATGTCAATGAGGAAGGACCTGAAAATGTGGTGCAAACTGTGGTAGATATAGGAAGCAATTATTTGAAGGCAAGAAAAATAATGATGGATAAGTTGTTTTGGACTTCATGCACTTAACATTTTATTTGTCTTGATGATTAAAGATATTGAAAAGAGAAAAGTAGTAAAAATCACAATTGACAATGCAAGAAGATAATAAATTATTCTTAGCTCCATTTGTGGAATGATCAAAAATAAATAATCACTAATATGAATGACCTTGAACTTCAGTTAAGTTACCTGAGAGGGAGGGGTTACTTTTCTTTAGGATCTTTAGAGCAGACACTCATTTGAGCTTAAATATTTTGATTTTTTTTGAAATATTATTTTACTCTGTTATAGGTGGGTCTTAGTACACATTCTTTTTGTGATCAGAAACAGAATTTTTCATTAAAATAAAGGCAAAAAACAAACGGGAGGTATCCCAAAAAGAATAGTATAGAAGAAAGAGGAGTGAACTTTCTTGTCTAGATTCTCAAAGCCTAATGCAAACTCATTTCAATCTGGTAAATAATAGTTAGCCTCAGTCTTCTTCCCTTAAAAGCAATCTGGATGCATAAATAAAGAAACAGAAGGAAAAGGTAAACATCAGATTAGTTTGTATAATGCAAATGTATGTTCTGTCTAGCTTTTACACTTAATTTTTATTACTTCAAGCAATTTCTTTTTGCCACATTAAATAGAAATTTCAGTTTCTGTACACAAATAATGGATGATGATTATTTTACCTTTTCTTTTGTTTTATACGATATAGGAAAGGAAAGCCCTAGAATCTCAACTTCCATATGTACATCCATAATTAAAATTTGGCACCCTGTACTAAGGTTCTGTTTACAATGGCAACATTAATGTTTGTATTGGCAGGCCTACACTGTAGTTTATATTTTCTGACTTGAGACAATGCAATGTTTTTTCTGTGTCCAACTATCAAATTATTTTATTGTTGAACAACGTTTGTACTTCATCAAAGGGTGATTATTGTTATTAACAATTGTACTGTATAATTTTGCTTATATACTCTTGTCATACTTAGTTGTGTAGAAAATGAAAGGAAGAAATAGGAAGTCTGATATCTGATTATCTTAGTCCATATCTGAAAGTTCTTTTTTCCTATAACGTGCTTTGTGTTTTCATGGTCATTCCAGGACGAGAGTAGACTTTACTAGTGGTGGGGAATTATTCTACTGTACTGGACAGCATGTCACAGTTAATGGATTTACATCTGTAATGCCGTGGACGGCAGTAACTGAGAAGAATCTTCCTCAGTTCACTAAAGGGGAAAAAATAGAAATTTCAAAACTTGAATTATTTGAGGTAGTGCTTCAAAACTCTAGATTCAATCTGTGGTTCTTTCTCAAATTTTTTGTTTATGGATTTTTTTTTTTCTTTTGGTCATAGTTGATATTTCTTTCCAATCATTTGCTGGATTTTATGTTTTCTAACAAACTTCCTTGTAAAGGATTTCAGAATGTTGATTATGATGTAAAATCTGAAGTATATAGGAAATTGTTGATGTTCTCTGATATCTGCATGATTGAATTTCTAACATTTAGGGAAATACAACACCTCCAGATTACCTCAGTGAGAGTGAGCTGATTTCCCTTATGGAGAAGAATGGGATAGGTACTGATGCATCCATTTCTGTACATATTAACAACATATGTGAGCGCAATTATGTGCAGGTTTGTAACCTATTACCATATGTCACCATTGCAATTTTTTGTATTTGTTTTTCTTTTCACATTTGTTAAGCATTCATCTTCATATTTCCATTCTGGTCACACAACATCATCTGAAGCATTCGATGTTTTGATCATATATTTGACCTGCTTATTTACTTTCGAAAATACCATATTTATGCTGCTTTGAACATGATTACTGGATAGAAAGGGAACATCCAATGAACAGCATCGTCAACTAATCAAGTTCACATATTTTAGAAGAGACTTGAGTCATTTTGATTACAGACTCTTGTGAGATAAGCTGGGGACTAGCTATTAGGAGTAGAGCATAATAACACAAGGGTGTTATTGTAATTTATCTATAGTTATACTTGAATTAAAGGGGAGTAGATTGAATTGCCTATCCTTAATTGAACCTCAATCTCTTTCTTCTTGGTCTCTCTCTCTCTCTCTGCTTCTTCCGTTTCTATCTTCAATTTTAGGCTAGAAGACAACTCAGACAAGATAATTGAGTATGCTGTTATAAGCATGAAACATGATTGACTAAACATAGTTGGGCATGTTTTTGTGTGAACTATGAATTGAAATGAATATTACACCCTAGTTTGACAATTAATAGAGGATGCTCATATTTCAATTTTTATTTTTTATGTTTAAATATTAATTACTTGATTACATAATCTAAATGCCTGGGTTATTTTAAGGTTTTCCTTGGGCAACCATGTTCCAAGAATTGAAAATTTAGTTTCTTCTAAATTTGAAGGTGCATCCTGGAAGGAGGTTGGTTCCTACAGCCTTAGGAATCACCTTGATAAGAGGATATCAATGTATAGATTCAGACCTTTGCTTGCCAGATATTCGCAGTTTCATTGAGCATCAAATTACCCTTATTGCTAAAGGTCAGGTAGATCATTTCCAGTTAGTGCAACATGTGCTGCAGCAGTTCAGACAGAAATACTCTTATTTTGTTAAGAAGGTAAAGATAGCTTCAGGCTGTTTATATATTATTTTATAGTGTAATAGAAGATGCTTGTGCATGTTAGTAAAGATTACCTTTTTTTGAATAGCATTGTTTATTAATTTGATTCATTTGTTCAATATTCTCTGCACTCATTTGGTGGAGCATTGTCTTGTAAAGTGGATGTACAATAAACTATTCTTGGGTGTTTTTTGGTCATCTCATTTTTATTTATTTGTTTATCAAGGAACAGAACCTTTAAAGATGTTTCCATGTCGTCAAGTATTTCTCTCCTAACTAGAGAGTATAATGATTTTTTTTTATGGATAATCAAGAATTTTATTAATAATAACAAAAGAAAGCAAACAAATTCTTACAAAGCTGATATCTCTCAGGAAGTGCGAGTTGCTGCCTCAAAAACAAAGTAAAATTACAAATGAGCCCTCTTGGCAATAAATCCGATTGAAATATGAGGAAGTAGAGAAGAGAAGGGAAGAAGAGAGAAAAGAAGAAGAAAGAAAGGAAGAAGAAAAGGTTTGGAGCAATGGAAAATAAGTTGCTAGATAGTCAGTTGGGTACATAACAAATGTAGAAAAAATTGAAGTTGGATTAGGGTTTGCCTTACAGAATGTTGAAAACCTCCAAAAAGAAATCTCATGTGAAGGCAAAAAATGGGCCAAATGCATATTGTTTCATAATATTAGATTAATGGTTGAGGTTAATTTATTTATCAAAAGAAATGGTTGAGGTTAATTTCCTAGGTCATAAGTTTGATTCTTGGGTTTTGTTTTTTAACAGTATTTTGATGTGTTTCTATTATGAAAGAAAAAATCTTCCTCGGTCTTTGAAAGCTTGTGGTTGTTCATATTAGCACCTGTGATAGAACAAGAATTGGAAGAAATTGATTTCTTTCAATTGAGAAAATAGTACATATACATACAGCCTTGTAGATACTAAAAATGAAGAAAATCATACAGCCTTGTAGATACAAAAAAGGAAGAAAATCATACAACCTTGTAGATACAAAAAAGGAAGAAAATCATACAACCTTGTAGATACTAAAATAAGAAGAAAATCAAAGAAAGAATAATTCCTATAATCAGGCTATTCCTAATTGGGCTAATACTACATATTTACAGCCTATAATTTCGTAACACTCCCCCTCAAGATGGAGCATAGATGTCAATCATGCCTAGCTTGTTACAAATATAAGAAATCCGAGCTCAATTAAGAGCTTTTGTAAAGATATCTCCTAACTGCTCTCCAGTCTTCACATGCTGTAGAGATCAAGTTTTGTTGAATTTTCTCAATATGTTTAGTTCATTCATGAAAAACTGGATTCGAAGCAATATGAATTGCAACTTGATTATCGCACCATAGCTTCGCTGGAACTGAGACTTTAAGACCGACCTCAGTTAAGAGTTGAGAAATCCACATAACCTCACACGAAGCTTGTGCCAATGCGACACCACATTTTGCTTCTTACTCTTCCACGAAACCAGATTACCACCAACAAAAACACAATAGCCAGTAGTGGACCTTCGATCAATCTTGGAACTTGCCCAATCCGCATAAGAAAAATACTCAATATTACTGTGACCACGATTCCGATATAGTATCCCTCATCCAGGAGTTCCTTTCAAGTAACACAAGATTTGTTCTAAGGCTGCCCAATGATGCACTGTAGGAGAGGACATAAATTGACTTACAATACTAACTGAGTAAGCAATGTCAAGACAAGTCACTGTGAGATAGTTCAACCAACTAATCTTCTATATCGTTCAGGATCATCAAAAGCATCTCCATCCTTTGTGAATTGTTGGTTAGGAAGCATTGGAGTACTGCATGGTTTGACTCCTAGTTTCCCAGTTTCTGTTAACAGGTCCAAAACATACTTCCTTTGAGACAGGAAAATGCCTCTTTTACTCCTTGCCACCTCAATCCCCAAGAAGTATTTTAGGTGCCCCAAATCTTTAGTATTGAACTGGCTCTGCAAGAAGGATTTCAAGGATGAGATTCCCTTCGTGTCACTCCCAGTGATAACAATATCGTCTACATATACAACAAGTAGAATGATGCCAAATGTGGACTGCTTATAGAAAGCAGTATAGTCAGATTTGCACTTCCTCATCCCAAACCTCTCTATTGCCTGACTGAATTTTCCAAACCAAGCTTGAGGACTCTGTTTTAGTCCATACAACGATTTTCGAAGACAACAAACTTTTCCAGACTCCCCCTGAGCAACAAACCCAGGTGGTTGCTCCCCATAAACCTCCTTCTGAAGAACTCCATGCAGGAAAGCATTTTTAATATCAAGTTGGTAAAGTGGCCAATCATATGTAGTTGCCAGAGAAATAAATAACCGAACTGAAGTCAATTTTGCCACAGGGGAGAAAGTATCAGAATAGTCCACTCAATATGTCTGTGCATGGCCTTTGGCCACCAGGCGAGCCACTGATCCATCAGAATTAAATTTGACTGCAAAGACCCATTTGCATCCAACCGCTTTCTTACCAGCAGGTAAATCGACCAGATCCCAAGTACCATTCTCAGTCAAGGCATTCATTTCCTCAAGCATGGCATCACGCCACCCAGGATGGGATAAAGCCTGGTGAATAGTTTTGGGAATCCCTACAGAATCAAGAATGACAACAAACGAACAAGAAGTAGAGGACAAACGATCATAGGTAACATAAGAGGAAATTGGATAAGTACACTGACGTTTACCTTTCCAAAGAGCAATAGGTAGATCAATTTCACTGGCATTGAATCCGATGACGAAGAAGAGACCGGTGCCAGACTTGTCACAAGAGGATTAGGTCGTCGAGAATAGACTTGAGTAATAGGTAGTTTTTGTTGAGAAGGTGGTGGTGGGGGTATTGGAACAACACTAGCGTCTGGACCGGTGATATGATACACTAGTAGATCATCATCCTCTAGTGGACACACAGGTGTAGATGGAGCAGTAAAGAAAGGAAGATGTTCATGGAATGTAACATCAACTGACACAAGATACCTGTTCAAGAGAGGAGAAAAACACCTGTACCTTTTTTGGAGACGAGAGTATCCCAGGAAGACACATTTTAATGACTTGCAGTCCAATTTGGAAACCTACGGACGAACATCACGAACAAAACAAGAACATCCAAAGATATGAGGTTCAACAGGAAACACAAGTTTATTAGGAAACAAAATCTTATAAAGGATTTGATCATTTAGAACAATGGAAGGCATGCGATTAATCAAAAAACACATTGTAGAAACAACATCAGCCCAAAACTGTTTAGGAACATGTGTTTGAAATAAAAGAGCCCTGGAAGTTTCAAGATGTCTATTTTTTCTCTCAGCCACTCCATTTTGAGATGGAGTATCAACACAAGATGATTGATGGAGAATTCCATTCTGAGCCATGTAAGTCTGGAAGGAATCAGAGAAATATTCTTTGGCATTATCACTTCGCAATGTTTGTACAGACACATCAAACTGGGTTTTTATTTCAGCACAAAAGGTTTTAAAATGTGAAAGCAACTCAGAACGAGATTTCATTAAATAAAGCCAAGTCATACGAGAAAAATCATCCACAAACGTAACAAAATATCGAAATCTAGTTTTAGACATAATAGGACTAGGTCCCCAAACATCTGAATGTACTAACTCAAAAGCATGACTAGCCCTTTTATTAACTCGAGAAATAGACGATAGACGATGATGTTTTGCAAACTGACAAGACTCACAATCTAAAGAAGATACATCATGAAACTGAGGAGATAACTTCTTTAACAAAGGTAAATATGGATGCTCCAACCGACAATGAGCTTCAAAAGGAGATAAAGTACTGGAACAGGCAATGGTCGGAGGTTCTTGGGTATCCAAAATGTACAAGCCTCCTGATTCTCATCCTTTACCAATAATCCTCTTCGTCATAAGATCCTGAAACAGACAATGATCAGGAAAGAATGAGATACAACAATTAAGAGTACGAGTGAGTTTGCTAACAGATACCAAATTAAAAGAAAATTTTGTTAAACTCAATACGGATGACAAAGAAATTGTTGGTGTGGGATTGATAGTGCCAGAACCAAGGACAGAAGAAATAGAACCATCTGCTAAGGTGACTGAAGAAGGAAAAGTGTGATTGGAAAGTGGAAAAGAGACTAGGATTACCTGTCATATGATCTGTTGCACCAGAATCAATGATACACTGAGAGGAAGAAGAAAGAAGACATGTATTGGTTTTACCTGACTCAACAAGGGCAATGATGGACTGAGAGGAGTTCTTGAATGCCTCTTGATATTGGGTAAATTTCGCACTCATCTGCAGAAATTGTAATGGTCTGATCTGACGATGGATGAGGAGCATCACTCGTATTTACAACATGAGCTGATTGAGACCCAGAAGACTTCTGCTTTTTCTTTAGCAATTTCTGGCAAGTCCTTTTAGTGTGTCTCGGTTCATGACAATAGTAGCAAACTACTCCCCCTGTGGCCTGAGTTCAAGCATTCTGACCACTATTACTGCCACCTCTGCTACTATTCTGAGAACGAGACCGGCCAGTTGATCCACTATTCTGACTGACAAGTGCACTAGGTTGTTGTACAGGTGAGGTATGGGAACCAGTATCTGTACGAAGCACCCTAGTAAATGTTAGACAGTTTTGTATGCCCTTAGCTTCAATCAAAATGATGTACTTTATGAGTTTATTGTAAATGAATAAAAGTGCATATTTGATTCATGTTCCCTTGGTATGTTTCTGTGTAATACCCTTAAACTGGACACTTAATGAGACTCGTGTTAGTTTAGAATGTTCACAGCCAGTGGGTCGGTCTGGGGAGACCTATCCTGACAAGGCTGACACTGTGGTGCCACCAAGTCGGTTGGGGTGGCTTGTCTCAGCTACCGGGGTGAGACCCTAGGCACATACAGTGTGGGATTAATTGAATCTTTGAACTGGACCAGATTTCCAGTATTGCCCTGGACCTTGGAGATTGATGGGCAAAACTGGAAAGTTACACCCGACCCCTAGACTCGATTATGATACTGCACTAGGTGTCGGATTGGGCTGTCTTTGATATACCAATCAGTGAGATCCTTAGCGGGGGTCAAAACCTGGGAATGTTGGGACAGTCTGAGAATTCATCTGAGTGGGTGATCATAGTGACAGGATCAGCCCCTTTGTCGGACAAAGGTAATGATCGGGGATGCACTCTCACTGATGGAAACCAAGACTGTCGGCAGCTGATTTCAATCGTTGAGATTTGTTTTGCAAAATATATTTTATATGAGATATAAAAAGTATATATATATATATTATGGTTTTGAAATGTTTGCAAAAGGTTTTAATTCTCGGGATCCGTACTTGAGAGAGTGCAACACTGTTCCTTGCAGTCGAGGGAGAGGTCCTCTCTTGTCGGGTAGTGTATGATCATTATGGGTTGAGAGGTTAAGTGTAAGCCCATTGAGGATAATACTTGATGGGCTAATCTTGCATCTGCCCACAGTCCCTGGGTGTTACAAGGTGGCTTGGCCTAGGGACCACTTAGGGTAAGTGTTGGGCCCATAGAGGCCATCTGATGGGTTTCAGGGGGTGCACTGTCCATAACAGTGTATTCGACCAGGCCTTGTAACAAAGGCTGGGCTGAACCCATGTGGCTGATGTGTAGATCAATGTTTGGGTCCCACGCCATACAAGGAAGTCCAGCTGGGCAGCAGTTTGGAAGGCTTAATGAATACATAACCCTTAATGGGCCTTAAGCCCATTTCGAACTGGGCTAATTTGATTAGTCTTTAAGGGGCGAATTCTGAGATAAGATCAGCTGATAGGATTGGGCCCACACCCTATCCACTCAGAGAGTCCAAGATCTAAATGAGATTTAGATTTGGAAACTTCCTAATTAGATTAGGAGCTGGCTGATCTAATCTGCAGATAAGATAAGGATTATCCCATATCTTAAAGGGACTTCTAATCCAGGTATGATTTGGGTTAGCAACTCCTAATGGGATTAGGAGTTGATCCCTTTAAGTCTATAAAAGGAAGAGGGGGTGGCAGCCTTTAGACATCCAAACACACAATCACCAGCAACAGTCTTGTCTTCAGAGCTGAGATCACAGAGGAGAGAATTCTGCACCCTACAAATTCTCTCTAGCCGCCTCCTTCCTGCAGTCGCCGCCTATAGCAGTTCGATCTCCATTGCTTGGGAGAAATCAAGATCAGATCTTGATTCCAATCTTTTGGAGAAAAGTTTGGTAGGAGTTGTATTCACTAGCCGCCCAGGTGATTCTTGGGAAGAATCAAGTTCTTAGGAAGGACACTGCTGATTCTGCTCCACCCTGCACTGCGCCATCTTCAGTGGGAGCAGATTTTGGTTTCTACCTTTGGCGTGAACACCTCCGTTGAGAGATATTTTTTCTCTATATCAAATATTATCTCTCTCTCCTCCTTTTGGTTCAGATCTGGTTCAGTTTATGGTTCAAGAATGATCATTGGAAATATGATTTTCTAAATAGGGAATTCGATTCCCAGTTGAAGGGAAAGAAAAATTTTTGAAATTCGTCCCCCCTTTATTCCGCAATCTTGGGCGTCCATATGATGGTTTCCTATCCCTTCAGTAAAGACCTCTTTTAAAGAGGTAATCTCAGGATTAGACAGAATCTGTGACTTAGCACCATCAAATTGAGGATTAAGGCCATCCAGAAAGCTCATAATAGCCATTTGTTCACGTTGAGTCTGCTGAACTTCGATATCAGTACTGAAAGGTAACAAGGCGTTAAATTCCTCATAAGTGTGTTTGAAATTCATGAAATAGGTCTGAAGAGACTGATCCTGTTGTTCAGCCTGATAAAATGTCTTGCAAACATAAAAAATACAGGAAATATTTTCTTTACCAGAGAACAGAAAAGCCAAGTATTCCATTAGTTCTTTTACAAACTCATAGTGAGAGACATGACCGACGCACTCATTATCAATAGAATTGCGGATTTGCAAAAACAATTGAGCGTCAATCCTTAGCCATTCAGTGTGGGTCTCATCAGTAGGAGGGTCCTTAGTCAGATGGTTGTCCTTAGAGATATTCTGTAAATACAAACGAACAGTCTTACTCCAGTCTAAATAATTAGTTCCGTTTAGTTTTTGTTCAGTGATTTTAGACAGAATAGGGATAACGCTAGGCATAGCCAAAATTCTTTTGTTCAACTGCCATCATAAACACAGGAAAATAAACTTTTAACAACCAACAAAGACAATAAAACACACTTAAACAGTATCGACAGCAGATGCAACACCCAAATAGCAAGAAACCACAACTGGCAGCACCGAAATATCAACTGTATAAAAAAGAACAGAAAAGAAAGACTTTCCTGATGGGAAAACAACACCACATGAGTAACACCGAGGCTGAGGCGATCGTCGGAAAAGATATCAGTGAAGGTGGGTAGGCCGATCTGGGATTCCGCTTCCACTGGTAGGGGCGGTGAGATGCAGATGTTACTCGGAATGGGTGACCTAGAGATCACAGCTGCTGCTCACTTGGGCAACATAAAGAATTCAAAGCTGCTCACTTGGGCAGTAGAGGGAAGAAAACTAGAAATTAGTTTCAGACTGGAATTGGTGTCTCCAGCTCTGATACCATGCGATAGAACAAGAATTGGAAGAAATTGATTTCTTTCAATTGAGAAAATAGTACATGTATATACAGCCTTATGGATACTAAAAAGGAAGAAAATCATACAGCCTTGCAGATACAAAAAAGGAAGAAAATCATACTGCCTTATAGATACTAAAATAGGAAGAAAATCAAAGAAAGAATAATTCTTATAATCAAGCTATTCCTAATTGGGCTAATACTACATGCTTACAGCCTATAATTTCGTAACACACCCTTTAAATGGTTTTCCTTTAGTTCCCCTTCAAGAAATATTGGCTACACTTGTAAATGATGTAATTCAAATTCAATGTTCTAGCTTCATAGCAGAGGTTGGAAATTTCACATTGCATCAGGTTATGTTTGGCATCAAGTATTTCTTTTCCTCAAGCTTATACCACTTTTGTTGGTGAAAAAAGAGAAGCTACAAGGCCAAGATGAGCATGGTCTCCAAAAGATGCAACAAAGTCTGAATAGCCATTTCACTCCTGCATTCTGCAAATTTATTAACTAGTGCCTGAGGTTGGTGCTATTCTAATGGAATTTGGAAATTGGCTTCGGTTCGGTCTAATGTAACAAGACCTGAACTTCAGGTTAATGTAACAAGACCTGCATACCTATCAACAAAGTCGGAAACCTGAAGGTCCTGAACTTCTGGTTCAATTGGGCTTTATGGGATTGTTGTTCTGATCTATTTCCTGTTGCTATTAACCATTCACTCTTTCCTGAATGTAAGGAAGATGTGCAAGTGAAAGTGCATATTTATATAAGGTTATCAAGAAAAAGGAAAAATGAAAGAAAAACAGGAAGAAATGCAGCCCTTCACCGTACATAGCTGTTGAATGACTGGATTTTCATTTGGTTTCTCCGTCTTTTCCCAGAGATTTTCTGTTAGTTTCTTATTTAGGGTTTTGTGCATTCACAAATCTCTAGATATACTTCTATACACACCAAGTAAGATTTGTTTTTGCAAGGTTTTTCTCATCCTACTTGATCATCTGAAACGTCAGATTTTTAATGTTTAGAAAGCAGCCATGTATCTCATCACTTCTGTTCATACTTGTTTTTTTATCAGGATGATTCAACCAGGTTCAATTCTCTTTACTGCAGATTGATAACATGGATGCATTGTTTGAAGCACAGTTCTCACCTTTAGCAGATTCAGGCCGTGTGCTCAGTAAATGTGGGAAATGTCTGCGGTACATGAAGTACATCTCCACTCAACCATCACGTTTATATTGTGGTACATGTGAGGAGGTTTATTATCTTCCTCAAAAAGGCACAATCAAGGTAATCTAATTCAATCTTATAAATAATTAATATAATTTTCCATTTGTATTTGTTGGTTCATATTGTTTTACCTCGACACAGCAGAAGTAAGGTGCAGATACAGAGGTTGAATAAAAAGTGAAATATCAAAGATAGGCAGATGTCCCATTTTCAGTGATCCTTGAAACATACTCAATTAGCCATATTCTAGTATTCTACCATGTGAAACAGTGCTCATTTCTTCTTTTCACCATCTCCAGTTGTTTACAATTTTTCTTGCTTTCTCTAGCCCTGCCCGACAGTATAAAAGTGCTTTTTTGTTTATATAGTGTTCTTATTCAGTTTGATGTCCTAGGGGCAATATGGTCTTTTTGATCCTTATTTTTTTATGTTCACCCAAATATAATAATACGAGGGCTGCCACAAGAAAACATGGTAACAGAGCAGGTTTTCTGATCCTATGGACTGATCTCTCTCTCTCTCTCTCATTCTTCTTCTTTAACCTGTGGATTTATAGACAAGTAAAGGAAGTAGTCTGAGTAGATTTGTGGACTGTCCTTGTTGAGAGTACTGAGGAGATTCATTTCTGTGGACATAGAGGTGTGATATAAGGAGGTCTGATTGGTATCTTCCCTTGGATTCCAATCATCTGCTTTCATGCAGTTATTAGGGTGTCCCCAGTGATTTAAAAGGTGCCCACCTATGTCACGGGGCTAGTCGACGGGGCCCCGTTCATCATATGAATCTCCCTATCACATGCACTCATATTAGCTGGAGGGAACAAAATTATGCCCTAGTTTGATTTAGGTCATACCAAAGTGGCTCCCACTGACTTTCATAAAGCCAGATTTCGGTGGACCTTGAATCGGCTAGGGTTCCGCACGTAACCTCTTGATGAGGTGTGGGGCCCACCATTGAGGGAAGTCATCCAATGACCAAAAGGGACACCATGGCAATGATGTGCATTCAGCTATGGTGTGCGCAAGAGCCACTGTCGAATGAGCATGGGCCAAGTACTTATGGCCCATGTACGCGGCACATCACACATCCATACATCACATGTAGGGATAAATTGATCCAATCAATTAATTATCTGTAAGGCCCGTTGGAAGCCCGTTAAAATTCCATAATATTAACCATTAATATTATCTAGGTATATGGGCTGAATTAGGGTTACCCAGTTCGGCCCATATAGCTTTATCCTTTAAAATGGGCTTTTGCAGTTTTAACTATTTAAAACAGGGCCTTTACAGGCTGGGCCGAATTAACCATTTAATTAAATATCAATCCTTAGGCCCATTAGTGGGAAATTAGGGCTGGCTTTCAGCCTTGATTAAACCCTAGAATTGGTCCAAACAGTTTTGAACCAATCTTGGTTCGAATGGGTCTAGGGTTTGATTTTTAATTAAATCCTTAATTCAAGAAAATAATCTGAAATTAAATACTGATAAAAGGAAAAACAAGAATCAGTCAAACAAGGCTGTTTGCACAATCATTCCTGCAAAACAGAGGTTAGATCACAAAATGCAGTTTCACAAACTGCAAATCGCAGATATCATTTCTCTCATCTGCGAAATCTTCTCTGCGAAATCTCCTTTTCTGCGCCGCCAACTTTGATCCAAAATAAAAATAAATAGAAATCCTATTTCTATTAATAATTACATAAGATCGAATACCTATACATTGAGTCTAGAAAATAAAAAAAAATTATTTACAGACCCAAAATATATCAAGAACTGCAAAATCGCAGGTTTCCTATGCAAACCAAGAATTTGATCTCCTCTTGTACGAACAACCCATAAATCAAAAAAATTATAAAGAACAATTCTAAATAATAATCAGATTTATTTAAAATTAATTTCAGATTATTTTCCCATCTGTTTTGGGAACAAATTTCCCAAAAACCAAATCTGCGCAAATTGGGTAGAACGTCTTCTCCCTAATTGCGCAGGTTCAGATCTGGAACAGAATGGTTCAAGATTTGAACCTGGGCTCTGATACCACTGAAAGGATGAGAGATCCATCACATGGACACCCAAAGATTGCGGAATAAGGGGCGAATTTCAAAAATTTTTCCTCTCCCTTCAACTGGGAATCACATTCCCTATTTAGAAAATCATATTTTCAAGGATAAATCTTGAACCTTAAACTGAACCAGATCTGAACCAAAAGGAATGGGAGAGAATAATACCTGATACGGAGAAGTAATATCTCCCAACGAAGGTGTTCACGCCCAAGGAAGGATCCAAAGACTGCTCCCACTGAAGATGGCACAATGTAGGATGGAGCAGAATCAGCAGTGTTCTTCCCCAAGAACTCTGTCCTTCGCAAGAATCAGTAGAATGGTACGTGAGCACAGCTTCCTTTTCAATCCTTTCTCAAAGAACTGATGTCAAGATCCAATCTTGACTTCTCCCACAACTGGAGATCGAACTGGCAAACAGGGCGACAAGAGCAGGGAGGCGGCAAGAGAGTATTTGTAGGCTGCAGAATTCTCTCTTCTTGATTTCAGCACTAAAGAGGATCTGATGTGTTTCTTGTTGGTCTCTCTCAAGGCTGCCGCCCCCTCCTTTTTGTTAACTTGAAAGATCAGCTCCTAATCCCATTAGGAGGTGCTTATCCAAATCATATTTGGATCAGCCTCCTCTTCTAGTGATAAGGATAAACCCTTATCTTATCTGCAGATTAGATTATCTTTATCCTAATCCCATTAGGAGGTTTCTAGATCTGAATCACATTCAGATCTGGACCTTCTGAGTGGATAGTATTAAGACCCTATCCTATCTGCTAATCCATCTCAGAATTCACCCATTTAATTAACTAAATAAATAGCCCAGTTCGAAATGGGCTTTAGGCCCATCAAGCTTATGTGCTCACTTAACCTTCCTATCTGCTGCCCAGTTGGGCTTCCTTGTATGGCGTGGGACCCAAGCATTGATCTACACATCAGCCACATGGGTTCGGCCCAGCCTTTGTTACAAGGCCTGGTTGAATACACTGTTAAAGACAGTGAACCCCCTGAAACCCATCGAATGGGCTCTATGGGCCCAACACTTACCCTAAGTGGTCCCTGGGCCAAGCCACCTTGTAACACCTAGGGACTGTGGGCAGATGCAAGATTAGCCCATCAGGTATTATCCTCAATGGCCTTACACTTAACCTCTCAGCCCTTAATGATCATACACTGCCCGACAAGAGAGGACCTCTCCCTCGGCTGCAAGGAACAGTGTTGCACTCTCCACTTATATGGATCCCGGGAATTAAAACCTTTTGCAAACATTTTAGAAACCATAATATATATACTTTTATATCTCATATAAAATATACTTTGCAAAACAAATCTCAACGGTTGAAATCGGCTGCCAGCAGTCTTGGTTTCCAACAGTGAGAGTGCATCCCCGATCATTACCTTTGTCCGACAAAGGGGCTGATCCTGTCACTATGATCACCCACTCAAATGAATTCTCGGATTGTCCCAACATACCCAGGTTTTGACCCCCGCTCAGGATCTCACTGATTGGTACATCAAAGACACCCCGATCCGACACCTAGTGTAGTATCATAATCGAGTCTAAGGGTCGGGTGTAACTTTCCAGTTTTGCCCATCAATCTCCAAGGTCCAGGGCAATACTGGAAATCTGGTCCAGTTCAAAGATTCAATTAATCCCACACTGTATGTGCCTGGGGTCTCACCCCAGTAGCTGAGACAAGCCACCTCAACCGACTTGATGGCACCACAGTGTCAGCCTTGTCAGGATAGGTCTCCCCAGACCGACCCACTGGCTGTGAACTTTCTAAACTAACGCGAGTCTCAATAAGTGTCCAGTTTAAGGGTATTACACAGAAACATACCAAGGGAACCTGAATCAAATATGCACTTTTATTCATTTACAATAAACTCATAAAGTACATCAATTTTGATTGAAGCTAAGGGCATACAAAACTGTCTAACAGAAGATTCTTCCTCAGGTACTCATCCAGCTTCTCCGCGAACGGAAGGAGGACTTCTGCTAGCTCCCAGTTGTCTTCTTCTGCAAGTCCCTTCCACTTCACCAGGTACTCCCATTCTGATGTTTGAGAGGATTGGGACAACCCATGGTCGAGGATGGAGTTGAGGGATCGGTTCTTGGGTAGTTGGTAGGATGGGTGTGGGCGTTGACTTTTGTTTCAGGAGGTATCTTGGCTGTCGGCATTGTAGGGTTTAAGTTGGCTTATATGAAAGACAGGGTGTACTTTTAGCCAGGGGGGTAATTTGAGTCTGTAGGCTAAAGCTCCTACTTTGGCTATTATTTTGCAGGGTCCCTCATATTTTCTCTCAAGCCCGGGGTGTACTCTTCGAAAGAACCTAAGGCAATGGGTATGGAGTTTTATTAAGGCCAGGTCACCTATTTAAAAGTTCTCGGGTCGTCTACCCAAATCGGCCCATTTCTTCATTCTTCTGGAGGCTTTCTCTAGGGAGGCTCGAGTGATGTCAAGGCATTCTTTCCATTCCCTGGTGAAAGTGAAGGCTCGAGGGCTTCTTCCTTGATGGTCGTTGGCGATGCTGTGCGGACATCTTGGTAGTTGGCTAGTGATGACTTCAAAAGGACTTTGATTGGTGGAGGAGCTCTTTTGTGAGTTGACGGAGAATTGTGCAATGTCCAGCAATCGAACCCAATTCTTCTTTGTAGCTGATACAAAATGGCGGAGGTACTCTTCAAGGAGGGAGTTCATTCTCTCTGTCTGCCCATCTGACTCTGGATGGCTGCTGCTGGAGAAGTTCAAGTTCGAGCCAAGAAGCTTGAATAGTTCTGTCCAGAAAGCACTAGTGAATCGGGGATCTCGATCACTAACAATGTTCTGTGGGACTCCCCAATATTTCACCACGTGCTTGAAGAAAAGGTAGGCCATGTCTTCAGCTGAAAGGTGCCTTGGTGCTGGGGTGAAAGTGGCATACTTGGAAAATCTATCAACGACAACAATGATGGATGCATAGTCTCCCACTTTAGGAAGACCGCTGATGAAGTCCATGGAAACACTCTCCCAAGGTTGTGAGGGAGTTGGAAGAGGTTTCTGGAGTCCAAGAGGCTTGGCCCGCTCAGGCTTGTCTTGCTGGCAAATCAGGCATGTCCTTGTGTATTCTCGAACATCTTGCTCCATATGAGGCCAATAGTAGGTATGTTGTAGAAGTGCCAAGGTATGCTGCCACCCAGGGTGTCCTGCCCATAAGCTGTCATCACATTCACGTAGAAGAGTCTTCCTCAAGTCTTCAACTCTCGGTACAAATATCCGCCTTCCCTTTGTCAAAAGAAGGCCTTCTTCAACCCAAAACCGCCTAGTCTTCCCTTCACGAGCCGCTGTCAATAGGCTCTGAGCGATGGGGTCCTTCTGGAGTCCTTCCTTGATGCTCTTAATGATGTCCAGTCTGATCTGGCTTTGCGAGGGACCTTCACCTGTGGATAGTGCTGCAAGCTCGGCCTTGCTGCTAAGTGCATCAGCAACCTTGTTCATCGGCCCTGGCTTGTACTCTAGAGTCATGTCAAACTCCGCTAAGAAATCTTGCCATCGAGCTTGCTTAGGGCTCAGCTTCTTCTGTGACTAAAAATAACTAGTAGCTATGTTGTCAGTCTTGACCACGAACTTGGAGCCAAGCAGGTAGTGTCGCCATGTGCGGAGGCAGTGGACGATGGCTGTCATCTCCTTCTCTTGCACAGTGTACCTCCTCTCTGTATCATTCAATATGTGGTTTTCAAAGGCGATGGGATGTCCTTGCATCAAGACCCCACCAATGGAAAAATCAGAAGCATCTGTGTGTAGCTCATACGGCTTGCTTGGATCAGGCAAGTCGAGGACAGGTTCTGCTGAGACAGCTCTCTTCAAGTCATCAAAAGCTGTTTGGCAACGTTCACTCCAGGTCCACGTACTAGTCTTCTTTAGTAAGTTGGTGAGGGCAGTGACTCGTGCTGAGAATCCAGAGATGAATCTTCGATAGTAGCTCACGAGGCCAAGGAAGGAGCGCAGTTCGGTGACCCTAGTGGGCGGTGCCCAATCTTGAATGGCCTTGACTTTGGCTGGATCCATGCTGATTGTGCCTGCTCGGATTATATGTCCGAGGAAGGCCACCTCTTCTATGGAAAAAGAACATTTCTCCTTCTTAACAAATAAATTGTTGTCCCGCAAGACCTGGAAAACAGTACGGAGGTGGTTAACATGTTCCTCCAGGTTTCTACTGTAAATTACAATGTCTTCAATATACACAACCACAAATTGGTGTAGGTAGGGATGAAATATTCTGTTCATCAATGTACAAAAGGTGGCTGGAGCATTGGTGAGCCCAAAGGGCATGACCCGAAATTCGAAGGACCCATATCGTGTAACACAAGCTGTTTTGTGTTCATCTCCTTCAACTATGCGCACTTGATAGTACCCCGACCTCAGGTCTAGCTTGGTGAAGTACTTGGCCCTGCTGAGCTGGTCAAAGAGGTCGGCCACCAAAGGTATGGGATATTTGTTCTTGATGGTGAGCTTGTTGAGAGCTCGGTAGTCAATACAGAGCTGAAGAGATCCATCATGCTTCTTTTGAAACAGGACTGGTGCTCCAAAAGGGGCCTTAGAAGGCCGAATCAATCCAGCATCCAACAACTCATTCAACTGCTTTCATAGCTTGGCCAGCTCAGGAGGAGACATTCTGTATGGCGGGCGGGCCGATGGTTTGGTTCCAGGCTCCAACTCAATCTTGTGATCAACTTCTCTCCTTGGGGGAAGCTTCTTCGGCAATGTGGGAGGCATGACATCCTGAAATTCTTCTAGTGCCATAGCAATCGCTGGCGGGATATGCCCGGTTGGTGGGTCAGGCAAGTCGGAGTCCACCAATGTGGCTAGGTAAGTGGCATGTCCTTTCCGCACTCCATCCTTGAGTTGCAATGCTGAGAGCATCTTCGGGGTGGACGTGGTCTCTGGCACAACTGGAACCATGCAAGGAGCCTGATCTTCGAATATGCACACTTTGTTGAGGAAAGGCATGGGCACCACCTTTACTTGAGTTAAGAAGTCCATGCCGAGAACAACCTGAAAATCATCCATGGGCACGACTGAGAGGTCTATCGTCCCTTCCCAGTCACCAAGTTGCAAGACCACCCCATGAGCTACACCTTGTATGGGTTTGGCATTAGAGTTCACAGCCTTCAACCATCCAACTTCCTTGGTAGGTGTGAGTTCTACTCGGGATGCCTCCTCCATAGAGATAAAGTTGTGGGTAGCACCTGTATCCACCATGGCTCTTGTGGGCTTACCATTCAAGTGAATGTCTACATACATCGGTCCCTTCGGCTTGAACTTCGATGGTCCTTGCGGGCTCGTCTTCTTCTTCATTGCATTGAGTCTTCGTAGAGCCCCCATTCTTGTCTCCCCTGGTTCCTTCTCCTCCTCGCTATGCTCATCATCACTAAGCTTTGCAAGCAAGGCATTGAGCTTCCCCCGACTAGGACAATCCTTAGTCCAATGTTTTCCCTCACAGATGAAGCATGGTGCCGGAGGTGTTCTCTTCACAAATTGGCCACCCCTGTATCCAGGGTCTCCTTCGGGTCTCCTGTAGAACTTCATAGTGTTGGGTATACTTGGCCCAGAGTCTCCCTTGGGTGCGTAGTAAGGTTTCCTATCACCTCCAACCTTCCCTACGCCTTGATATGAGTTGGGTTTGGGGCCGTCTTTGCTTGGTCGTCTGTTGTCTACCAGTTGTTCAGCAACGGCCATGGCTGTGGCGAGGTCCTTCACACCTCGTCTCTGGAGTTCAAGCTCGGCCCATTGTTGTAGGCCGTCCATGAAGTTGAAGAGCAGGTCTTTATCTGACATGTCCGTGATCTCGAGCGATAGTGCGGAGAACTCCTTAATGTACTCATGCAATGAGCCCGTGTGTTTTAGGTTTTTGAGCTTCCGACGGGCTTGGTACTCCACGTTCTCTGGATAGAACTGGCGCTTTATCTCGCTCTTGAACACGGACCAGGTATTAATGGAGCATAATCCTCGCTCCGCATCGGCACATCTCTTGTGCCACCATAACATAGCAACATCAGTAAGATACATAACAACAGTACGCACCTTGGCCACCTCAACAAGTTTGGCGGCAGTGAAATATTGTTCCATTTGCCACAGGAAGTTGTCAAGCTCCCGGGCATCGTGGGTCCCTGCATATGAGGTAGGCTCGCAGACTTCGATCTTTGGAGGGGCTGGAGCAGCAGGTGTGCTGGCTGTATTGGCCATCAGCCTCTTCAGAAGGGTCACTTCGCCCTTCAAGTCTTCGAGTTGGATCTGTAGGCACTTCACCAGGTCTTCTACTGGGTTGTCTGGCTTGTTGGAGCTATCACCGGACTGGTCCTCCAATCTTTCCACGACCGAAGCTACGGTCTCAAGGTTGAGTTGAAGCTCGTCCACGCGGTCACGAGTTTCTCCAACCACTGCTTCACAGCGCATGATGCGCTTGTCCATGGTCGCAAGCTTGTCAACTGACTTGTCACGCTTGCTATGCTTTGAGCTGACGCCTTTGTCTTTGGGAGAGCTATCTCTAGGCTCGTCCTCATAATAAACCCGTGAGATCCCTTCTTGGATCTCCTCTTGCGTGTCACGATTCTTCATCGGGCTGGTGTTGTTGCGGGGCACGACAGGGACTCGTTGGGCTTGACAACCGCTAGTGTCAACGTGGCTCTGATACCAACTGTCACGGGGCTAGTCGACGGGGCCCCGTGTGGCGCTCGATTGGGGTCGAGAAAGCCTACAAATGCAAGCAACAACACACAAAAGGAAACAGGAGTGCACACAAATTGGACAAAAGCCACTTGTATTGCATTAATCAGTGGTAAGCACAAGCACACAGTACAGTGTCGAGGGGTTCTTGTGCTTAACCTTTACACGCTTATGAGCTCACTCGACTACCTACCTCCCCTCAAAGAGTATGTTAAGCTTTTGGGGGAGTGACAGAATAATACATCAAAATACTGTACATGCATACTACTATTTACATAATTGCCATTGGCATACCCCCCTTACAAAAAGAGTACAAGGACCCAACCCAAAACACTTGGATGGCGTGCTGATGGTGGCTGAACCATCACACCTAGGCGCACAGGCGGGGTGCGCACCTAGGTGCACAGGCGCGGCGCGCACCTAGGCACACAAGCGAGGCGCATTTTGGGGTATGCGCCTCGCCTAGGTCCTAGGCGCACCCCTTTCAAAAGGTGCGCGCTTGGTGCCCCTGATGCGCCTTTTTAAAATTTTGCGTTTTTTGCTTTTTTTTTTTTGAGTCTAATGGCTGGACCGGGGGCTCCGCCCCGGTGCCCCTGGACCCTCGACCACGCCCCTCGAGGCAAGCCTGAACAAGTCTATGTTAGGGTCTGAAATTCTAACTCTCACATAAAAAAATAATGATTTTATAATTTTCATTGCCTTTTAAGAAGATATTTTATTGCAATGAATGAATGAACAACATTAGCAAATAGGGGGTTCTCATGCTTGGGCCGAGAACCCCCTATTTGCTAATGTTGTTCATTCATTCATTGCAATAAAATATCTTCTTAAAAGGCAATGAAAGTTATAAACTCATTATTTTTTGTGTGAGAAATAAGAATTTCAGACCTTAACATAGACTTGTCCGAGCTTGCCTCGAGGGGCGTGGTACAATAGCGACTTATAGAATCAAGAATGCAATATGTTTTACATCACATTAACTACTTGAAGCAATGCAATTAAGGAAAAAAAGAGATTGTGGGTTTTACAGCTTGAAAATGCTTTATATGTTTGCTTTTATTTTTAATTTTTCATTTGAATACACTTTATATGTTATGTTTATGTATTTTAATTTTAGATAATAGGTTTTTTAAATCATTTATTTTAAAATTTAAGTTTATATTTTTTATTAACATTATGGTTAATATTTTTTGAATTTTTTGCATTTTTTAAAAAAAAAAAGTTGGCATTATTTTTGAATTTTCTGACCTTTTTTTTTTAATTTTTTAGCCTTTTCTTTTGTAATTTTGTGCCTTTCTTAAAAAGGCGCGTGCCTCGCCTTGTGCCTTGTGCCTTGTGCCTTGTGCCTCAGGTGCAAATTGGTCCTTGCGCTTTTTTTGCGCCTTGTGCTTTTAAAACACTGGGTGTCCCACAAGGTTTGATTAGAGGTTTTCTGCATGTTTCAGCTGTGTACGTTCCTGATTCAATGATTGTAGATTTATGTAGTATTCAAAAGTGAGGCTGTTTCTGTTCTTCACTGTTAGTTATGTTGTTTGCTGCATTCAGGAAGTTGGTATTAAAATCTGCTACCTCCAATGGAAGGCCCTTGATTTGCTCATCAGATATGCCCATTGGTTTGAGCATGTGTGGACACTACATTTGTTGAACTGCCTTGGTCTCTCTGCACTCTTCTTGCTTCATATCCATTCAGTCGTGCCATTATGTATGATTTGTTGTGATCTGCAGTTCCCACCAACATCTCTTTAGGCCCATAACTGATTTCCTTTCTATAATGTATTCTGATTTTTGAGTCAGTGCACATTATCTCTGCCATCATTCGGTGGTTGTCTTCTATTTTTACCATTTGCTCAAAAGTTCGTCTAAGATGGAAGCAATCCATCAAGCAATGTGTGTTACTTTGGTGATATTCACAAAAATGCTTGCTGTTTCTATCTCTTATTGGGTCATTGCTGTGGGGTGGTGGTGGCAACACGGTCTTTCCATCCTCTACTAATTTCTTCATTATCAGGAGCACTTCTGATCGGTTGAATGGAAGGGTGGAGGTAGCAACTCCATTGCACGAACTTGGCCTGCCCCTTTTGCTCCTGACGTTAAGATACTTTCCTCTCTTCTCTACTAGGTATGCTTTTCTGGCTTTCCTGCAGAAGGTGATGCTTGCCACCATGTCGGTTTGTCTTTGGTTTACGGATTGATTTGCTGCTTCTTTCTACACATTTCCAGAGTTTGGAGGATTCTTGAATGTCCATTGTTCTCAAGGTGGACCCTATAGCATGGGTGCATCCCTTGGAAACACTCATCAATTAAAATCTTTTTCCATCATGTATTCATCTTATTACCAGTTCTGTGGCTTGTCTGAATCGTAAGATGTAGGCCACTAGATATTCTGTGTCACCTTGACAAACATTCCTGTGGTCCTCCTCCATGCTCATCTTTCTCTCCATCATGAACCATTTTCCCAAGAACCTCTTCACCAGGTCCTCCCATGACTTAATACTACCCGATGCATGATTAAAAAACCATGTATAAGCTCATCCTATGAGTCTTGTAAAATTCTCTAATCTTCGGATTACCATGCAAGGGAACAGACCTAAGGTATCCTCAAATTTGCTCACATGCTCTTGAGCACTGCCATTTTACCGGATATGGCTTTTGAGCGATGCTCAGTGGATAGGGCTTTTGATACATGCTTGTCTTCATCCTGCTTGTGCCTCCTATGACATTTTGCAGATTCTCATATAGTTCCTCTTTTTTCACTGGTATCGGGTATCTTTCTCCTTGCATAGAAGATCCAAGATCTGCTGCTGTCACTGGACTTGGTAACACTGGCAGTGTTGGCTATCACAGTGCTAGAGCAGGTTGCTGAGGTGGTTGTGCCTCTGTCGCTGGTGGTGATGCATGACTGCTCGGTTCTGATGTCTGTCTGCTCAGAGGGGCCAGATCTTGTTGGATCTGGGTGAAGTTGTCGATCCAGCTTGCTGCGGCCATTGGATCTGGCATAAGAGACTCATAATCTCCCTATCTCACGATCTGGCTTGTTCTTGTGCTTCTTGCATTCTTGCTTCATACCGACACTGGTTTTCATCAAATCTGCTTCGGTTTCCTTCCATTAGGTCCAGTTTCTGCAACTTTTCTTTGTTACGTTCAACTCTATTTGCTAACTCATACACCTTATGGCCATGATTTCATAATCACCTTGATTGTCAGCACGGATGCATTCTGCTTCAATTTACAAAGCTGCTGCTTCTTCCAGGGCATTTACTAGAGTTGGATCATCTGAACATATAGTAGATTTCCTCAGCGCCATGGTTCTCACATCAAGATAAGACAACAAGAACCAAAAATTCTTAATGGGAGAACACCGGGGCAGATTGGCCGATACCTACCTGATTGTTGAGTGAGGTTGGCTGTGGAATATCCATCCTCAGATCTGAGATCTGATGTTTTTATCCTAAGATCTGAAGTTGATCAGGATTGAGAGTGGACTTAGGGTTCTCCACTCAAACCAGGAGAGCTGGAGTCTGTTGTCTCTTTTGTTGTTCTGTGATCTGCCCTTTTTATAGCTTTCTTGGAATTTTCTTGAAACTTCCACATTTTCTATTAGCCTTTTGCAGCTATGTTTCTTGTTCTGTTTTTATCAGATCATGCAGAAAGTGTGATTTGGGAATATTCTAGACTACTTAGGCTAATGCCACGTCAGCCTACATTAATATGGGAGATTATTGTGAAGTCCCGCACTGGTTATGGCACTAAGAGATGTGTCATTCCCAACCAAAATGTGTACACGTTGAAGATTCTGTTTCTGTTGGAAACTATTGAAAACTGCATTTGTGACCTTTTTTGCATGTCTGCCAGCTCTGGTCTGTGGTGATTTGCTTGTCCATGCTCTTACACAATGTATTTGTTATAATAATTAAAAGGGTATTTAGGTCTATTACAACCTTCCCTTTAGGGAGAATGTTAGCTTCTTCAACCTTAACACAACTATTCCAAATATTTTCTTTTGTTGGCGACTTGGTGCAAATTTTAGATAAAGTGCACATTTTGCAAGTAGTCAGATATACAACGAGAAAAGATAACTTTGGTAGTTGATCTGAGAACTGGTCAAAGTTTTATAAATCTCTGGGTGGAGAGATAGAGTACTAATGTACTACTACATCTTTACTACCAGAAAGGCATTGTAGAGATGGAGGCTTTCTTGGACATGTGGTAGAAAGCGTAAGATGATGTATCTGCTCTGATCAGGATTCTGCATAGTCACTATATGTTATGATACTAACATAATATACAGCATGCTACTAACATTTTGGTTCTCCATGGTTTTGAATTACTGGTCATTTTTGAAGTGAATAACAGTTGATGTCATAAACTTGAATGACTTGAATAAATAGCATTATAGCAATAATAATATAACATTTGAGGTGAGAAATTGTATTGTTATTATTACCGTTCTTTTGTCTATTACATCCTTATCCAATGCACAAGCATGATTTTAATTTACAATTGCTCATGTTCAATTTTGCAGCTGTACAAGGAACTTGTATGCCCTCTTGACAACTTTGAGCTCTTAATCTTTTCCATGGCTGGCCCAGAAGGAAAGTCCTTGCCTTTATGTCCTTATTGTTACAATAGTCCTCCATTTGAAGGTATAGACACTCTCTTTGGAAGCCTTAAGATAAGCAATTCGGGAAACTCAACGAAAGGAGCTGGCATGCCATGCTTCCTCTGTCCACATCCCACATGCAGGCATTCTATGATATCCCAAGGGGTGTGTGCCTGCCCTGAGTGCAATGGTACTCTTATTCTTGATCCAGTCAGTGCTCCCAAGTGGAGACTTTATTGCAACATGTGCAACTGCCTTGTCTTCCTTCCTCAGGGTGCCCACAGGATTTCAACAACCCGAGAGCGGTGTCCTGACTGTGATTCTACAATCATAGAAGTTGACTTCAATAAGAAAACAACACCTCTGAAAGATGGGGCCACTTTGCACACTGGCTGCATTTTGTGTGATGAATTGCTACATTCTCTTGTGGAGATGAGGCATGGGAAATCTTTCTTCAAACGAATGGGAGGGAGACCAAGGGGAAGAGGAAGAGGAAGAGGAGGCAGCAGGGGAAGGGGACGGAGTGGTGGAAAACGAGAGGACCCAAAAATGAGCTTCCGAGACTTCTGACATATGTTGAATTCAGTCTTCCTACATAGTTTGATTTATAAGCAGACAGCATTAGTTAATCATATAACAGGGGAAGGTGTTGGATCTCATTCAATCTCAAAAAATCATGACCACAGACACTGGCTTGGCTTCATTTGGCGTGTAATTATAATTTGTACATTATTGTAGATTGATCTTGGCTATGTGCTGCACCAATAGAACCTCGACTTTCTTCCAGGATATATAGAAATGCAGTCAGGATATATTGTCATTAAATATTGATCCGAACCGATTATAGCTGTTCTAGTTCCAAGCCATGTTGGATCGGTTCTGGTTCCAGGTTTGCCGATTATTATCGATTCGGGACTGGTTTGGGTTGTTTCGAACCAGTTAATATAATACATGCTACATTCATATAATGGTTGTTTGTAATTCTAGATATGGTTATTTCTAACTATTAGATATGATAAGAAATGATCATTTGAATCGTCAGAACCTAGAGGTCTAGAAACCTAGGCTTTTCTTGCTTTTTGTCATTTGAATAGCCAGAGCCTAGAGGTATATAATGAAAAAGGGAAATTTGTGGGAAAATCCTAACTGCGTTTGTGGGAAATTTGTGGGAAAATTCCTCACCAAGTATCAGTTCCTAGATCTATACCTTAGCATTCAGGTTGTTTGAAATTTTTGTGATATGACCATTTTGTTCTCCTTTATTCTATCTTCAAAACCCAAATTTATGAGATCAGGACTCGTGCGATGTATAAGCTTTGTTTAGAGAAATTAAAAGTAGTAGTGTTTTAACATTTTCAATGAAACCTACCTACCAGATCATTTTACCCTCTCTTTTATTGCATCCAACTTTGATGAGACCATTTTGCCCTCTTTTAATTTTCTATTCCTCTCTTAAACAAATGAAAAAAAAAATATAAATAAGATGGGAAAAATTCAAAACTTGGGTTTGAAGAGATAATAAAAAAAGGCAAAATAATTTTAAAAAAGTTTAGAACTGATGGACTCCGAGTTAGTTGGAATCTTAAGTAGCTGTCCGTCCCAAATGAAAATTCAGGGGCCTAGTAGGTCTCACTACCTCCAGAATACTGGGCAACTGTCCCAACTTTACCCATTTTTTCTTGGTGGCATTATGGACCCTTGGTGTTCACCTGAGATCCATCCATCTGTAGGTACAGATAAGGCTCACCATGAACCATGACACATCGCCTTAGAGAACGGTATCTAAAAATGCGATCCCATTTAGGAAACCAAGATTCAATTTGTTTAGAACTTTAGATGGAACATGGATCCACCAATCTGAATTTGACAAATAAGATTTAATTTCAATCAGAATATCATTGGATTAAATTTAGACACAAGTTAATATCCTTATTTGCAGCCCTACTGACTTACATTTCTATACTTCAAATGTTCTAGGAAGAATGAAGCATGGATGCTTGTTTCGTCTGACCCAGAAAAAAATAAAAAAATTAAGTAATTGTTAAAGAAGAAAGATATCGTTCAAATGTTGACTCAATCCTTACTCAAGAATGAGACTACCTGTAGGCAATCTAGGAGAAGATCTCCTCATCAAGCAGGTAAATCATGTCTTCTGATCTTATTTTCTAAGACTTCTCACCCCAAGTTTTTGCTTTGCAGGAAATTATCATTTACTACAACAGTAGACGACCTGGGACTCTTGGAGCCAAATATAAAACTAGCTGCAGTCTGCAGAGGAGAGGAGAAATTTTGGGCAAAATATCAAAAAAGAAGAAAACAAAAATATATATACTCTCCTGCTATCAGCTACCTTAACTTTGTTTGTTTACTCTGTGCAGCATGATTGCTTCTTCTGACTCTCTTTTATGTCCAGCTTCGTACCCTTGAGATCTGAGTTTAGCACCAAAGGCCGTTCCACATCGCCGCCGAATGATTTCCGGCTACTAGCATGGTAAATGTGCTCTAACACCGAAAGAAATGCCTTCTCTACATTGGTAGCATCCAGAGCTGATGTTACCAAGAACATGAGGCCTTCTCTTTCTGCAATCTCCCTGCCGGACTCAGTTGGCACAGACCTCATTACTTCCGGATCAGACTTGTTCCCAGCAAGCATAATTACTACGTTTGGCCCGGCGTAGTGCCGGAGGTCGTTGAGCCACCGGGGAACATGGTCAAAGGACGGCCTACTGGTTATGTCATAGACAAGTAGAGCCCCCAGAGCTCCACGGAAGTAAGCACCTGTTATGGATCGGAAGCGCTACTGGCCTGCTGTGTCCCATATCTGAGCCTTCACCAGCTTCTTGTCAATGAGGATTGGTTTTGTCTGGAACTCTACTCCAACTGTAGACCTGCAGTCTGCGCTGAACTCATTCTTGGAAAATCTTGACAACAGTTGAGTCTTCCCCACTGCTGAGTCCCCAATCACCACCAGCTTGAAAACATAGTCCATCTACCCACACCCCACAGCCAACTAATAACCTTTCTGTTGCTGGTGTCTGTCGGTAATATGGATCACCATATCCAACTCTGAAGATGAAGAATGGAGCTAGCTCGTTCAGGAACCATAGGCAGATGGGATAGAATTTAAAATTTCAAGTGGGCTGGAATCCATCAATTTGTTTGTGGGTCTGAGCTTCTCTCAAGGGCCAATTAAAATTATCAATGTGGGCCAGAAATTTTTCTGCTTCATCACCGTTTACAGAACTATATTGTCCTTTTTGTTCTTCCCAAAATTTAAATGAAAGTGATGAGGAAGGTCCAATAAAATAAGAGTGGCAGATGTTCGTTTGTTTGTTTGTTTGTTTGTTTGCTGGTGACAGCCAGCAAATGGTTTCATAAGGATGGACGGCTCTTGAAGCTCTAGTTCATCCTGTTAGTGCTGGGTTTTTCTGGGTCTGTGGCTCACCGAATTGATCGCAGTCACAGCCTGTGAGAGGGTCTTATTTGTCTATTTTTATTAAAGCAACAAAATTACAAAAAATTACAAAAATAAAAAGAAGCCATGTGTGGGTTGAGTTTAAGCCCATTTTAGCTCAGCCCAGCCTTGAATCCAACGATGCATCAAATTTCAGCGTGGGCTGGGCCTGGGATGGATAATTCGTATTTGACCTTTGGCTTGATTTGGGCTCGGGCCTTATGCCCGATTCTATGGGTTGAGTTTGAACCAGGCTCAGCCAACCCACTTATACCCCTAGTAATGTTTAGAAAAACGACTTGGAACCGGATCTATTCTGGCCACTGGTTTTTAGGTCAATCTTTTAATCGTCTGGTTCGAATGGATGGCCCATTCTGATAAAAAAAAATTTAAAATAATTAAAATAAAAAATGGCCTAAATCATTGAATAGATCAACGGTTCAACCACCCGGGTCAATGGGTTAATTCAATGATTTTTGGCCTGGGGTCGGATTTATGATAAAAACAGAACCGGCTACCTGAATGATTCTCGGTCTGAATGGTTCGACCTTCTGATCAATGGCGGTTCGAAAACATTGACCCCTAGTGATTGCCATGTGCATGTTTAAACATTTCTAAAACCCCAAATTACTCTTATATAACTTATGCAATGCACGAAATTAAAATAAAAGTCCTATGACATTCAAATTGAAACAAATCTGTTTGAGTGCGGCCTAGAGAGTGATAAAACTTCCTATGAATAATCCATATTAATTTTTTACTATGAATTAATTTTAAATTTTATTAATACAAAGAAATAAATAATTTCAGTATTTTTAATTTTATAAAAATATTTTTATTAATTTTTTACTTTTTAATAATTAATCTTAATAATAATTAATTAATAGTAACACCAAAACATCTTTCATTTTGTGAGGAGGATGACTCCAAATGTTTGAGATGGGTGTGAGGACCATTTTGTGAGGAAATTAGGATTCGCTCAAAATCCAAACAGAGATCCAGCATCAGAACTCAAAAATATAAATTCAACTTATGTTCAAATTAAAGAAAAGGGAGAGCTCTGACTATGAATGTGTGAGACAAATAATTAAATTATAAACTTGAATAGAAGGAAATCATGTTCAAGGGAGATTTAAGTAATATACCCTAAATTTTTTTAATAAAAAATAACAGCTTAATTCTACTAAATTTATTGTGTTTTTAATTTTTGTTAATTTCTAATCACTTTCATTGAATTTATTAATTTTTGATAATTATATATTATTTTTGTGCAATTTTACTATTTTTATTATGTTTGATTATGCCATTTATTTACCAATTGAATATAAATTTAGTAACTTATTTAAAACAATCACTACTATTGGTTATTAATTATGATGTATTACTTTTGATTTTGTTTTGAGGTTATTAATTAGTAAAATAATTTTATTAAAATTGCTATTAGTGTTATTATTCGTTATGATTTTAATTTATTTTTAAATTATTGTTCATTTATTATTGTTATTATTGATTTTATTGTTTTTAGTTTACTATTTAATAATTAAATTATGAAAATTTGATGGACACATTCAATGTGCAGTAAGCCGGTAATACATTACTGTACCCTACACGGGTTCCTTAAAGGGGTAACCATGGACCCAGCTAACACAAACCCATAAGAGCCAAAAATGGGTTGCATAAAACCCATTTACATTGTCTTCTTCGCCCGACTGCTAAAAATGTGGCCTTAAATCTCATATCTTGATCAATCACTTTGCGATTGTGGCTCTTGATTATTACTTGCTGCTCTCTCTCTCTCTCTCTAATTGGTTTTTCTCTTCGGAGGTGCCTTTAGACTAAATGTCAACAAATTAACTATATAGTAGAAGTGTTTTTATTTCTCAAACAGTACGAAATTAACATGTTTTCTACAACAAATAAAAGAACTTAAGCAACGTACATGTGTTGAAGTTCTCTACAGATGAGGCTCAAATAGATTGAACTTCGCTAACGGAAAGCCATTAGAAAATATGTTGAAGTCTACAACTGAAACACTAATAGAAGATAAACTAGATTGAACTTTGCAACTTAAATGCCATCTGAAAATAATTAAACAACATACATGTGTTGGGTTTCTTTACAAATGAAGCGTTAAGTAGAAAGTGTGTTGTGGTTATCACATAGATTGAACATACGTGGCTTCCAAGTAATACCTTGGCGCTGAGTAAGTAGATCATCTCGGTAGGTTGGCTGGTAGTACCTCGCTAGTGCTGACTTAAAGTACACCGGCCACGCCGACCTAAAGGTACTATTGGTGACCTACAAGATGTACTAGTTGACTTATCACATAGATCCATTGTCAGTCCGAGTTCCCCGAAATATTAATGAGTCGACCTTTAGGCCAACCTACCCGCATCATGTGCATCAGAGTCAATCGGATGGACCTTAGCCCTTTGCGCAGATTACATAACTAATGTCATTACTCTCTCCCAACTTAACGGAAACAATTCTATGAGAGCCTGAGACCCATTACATGAGGTCTCTCACCACTCACACTTATATAAAGGGCTCATTTCCACTTCAAGAGGTATGCGCTATTAAACTCTCACACTCTCTAATCTTTTAAACATCTCTAACAACTCTTTGCTAACTTAAGCATTAGAGTGCCCACACCGGGTAAAAGCAACCCGACACTCTAACTCTCTCTCTATTATTGAACTATATAGCTCGGCCAAACTTAATTCAACCAACCTTAGCTTGGCTACCGACAAAGGAAACTTCCAGTTCGAGATCCGAGTCACTTGCCACATGAGACCCGTCAGATCGCACACCATTAAGCTTCCTCTCCAAATCTTTCCACATGCACTCACTAGAGAGACTTTGAAATACGAAAATACTTTTCAATAGATGTTGGAACTTTCCCTATCTTGTTTAGCAGAATGGTGAGAGAAGTTTTGGAAGATCAAACTCTCTTCATTGCGATTGATCTAACTCCCATGCCTGATTTTTCCTCCTACAAATACGTAATCTAAACTTTCTATGAGAGTGTTCATTGTAATAGGTAATCTATGAATAAAAGTCTTGCTGACATGGTGGGTGGGTGGGTAAGGAAGGGGTGGAAAGAGAGAGCTGAGAAGGGTTAAAGGGAGAAAGGAGAAATGAGAGGAGGAATGAGAGAATGAGAGGGCTGCTGATGTGGTCCATGTCATTGATATATTTTATATAAATAGTTTGATGATTTAATGTTTTTAGATGAAAATGCTGATGGGCTTGGTTGATATTTGTTGATTTCAATGCCATTTCCTCAGCCACAGATAAAGATGGGGGAAGAATTTTTTCGGTCCGTTTGGTTTGCAGGGGTTTGGAATCGAAATCGGAATGGGTTATTTCAATTCCAACTGTTTGGTTGGGTAGAATCGGAATTCGATTCCTGTTGGAATGGTATTCCCCCATTTGAGGGAATAGCCATTCCCAGCCCCTCTCTTGGGAATGAAATTTCATTCCTGCTGATTTTAATTTTCATTCTTATTCTTGTTTGAACCAAACAAACTATGGGAATGGACCATTCTAATTCCGATTCCGATTTCAAATTCGACTATGAACCAAACGGACCCTTAGTAATTTTTTGGGATCCCAATTCTCACTTTTTTCATGTCTCGGCAATTCAAAAAGAAAAATAAAAAATCGTAACATAATTGGTGTGGTCAAGCAAGCTGATATCTCTTGGTGCTTTAACCAAAGAACTATAGAAGATACCTTCAATTTTTACAAAAATCTCTTCACAGCAGAACCCATTGAAGATTTTGAAGGTACGAACCTCTTTTCTTCTATTATTATAGCTGAAGAAAATTATAATTTGTGTGCTATTCCTTCCTTTGATGAGAGGGAGCCCTTTTATCTCCCTACTTGTTTCTATTGGTGACTGAGAGACTCTTTCAAGGATGCTTTCAAATTTGCAAAGCGAGAAGGTTATTCACGGAGTGAAGGTCAACAGGGCAAGTCTAGCTATTACTCACCTAATGTATGTTGATGATCTCATAATTTCTGGGCAAGCTACTATATCCATATTGATCCATCAATCCACCATGATCCATCATCAATTCTTGTTATAGGGTCATAACCCATTTTAACCTTGACCCACCCATATTGATTCACTTGACTTCTCTAAATCAGCCATTCACTTCAGTCCTAATATCCACAGCCATTTCTTCCTTAGAAGATTCCAACAGTTGATGGGGTCAAGATAATGCAAAAGACAGATAAGTATCTTGTAATCCATTGTTTTAAGTAAGGGTGGCAAATTGGTGGATTGGGTAAGGTTGGGTAAGGGTTGAATACCAATCTATCAATATTGACCCATCAATCCATCATTATTCATCATCAATTCTTGTTATAGGGTCATAACCCACTCTAACCTTGACCCACCCATATTGACTCACTTGACTCATCCATATTGATCCTTAATCACCCTCACCCATACTAACCCACCTACCCTCACCTACAAATACAAAAATGGGCCAGGTCAGCCCGTATACCCGAAATAATAAATTGTAAGAGGAGAATCTCTCTCTCAAGGTTGTCACATGGTAGAAATGGGTTAGGTCAACCCGTATACCAAAAAATAACAAATTTTTTAAAGGAACATCTCTCAAGATTGCCACCTGGCAGAAATGGGTCAGGGCAACCCGTATGCCTGAAAATAATAATTTTTGAGAGAATAATCTATTTCAAGGATGCCAGCGAAAGAACCGGGCCGAGCTGATCTGTATACCCGACAAAAAACATTTTTGAGAAAATTATCTCTCTCAAGACTACCATGTGACAAAAATGGGTCAAGTCAACTCGTCTACTAAAAAATGCAAAAATTGTAGATAAATGTAGAAAATGCAAAACATTCAGAAAAATACAAAAAATACCAAAAAATTATGAAAATATGCAGAAAATACCAGAAAATTGCAAGAAATGCAAGAAAACACCAAAAAAGGCAGAAATTATGCAGAAGAGCATAAAAATTGTAAGAAATGCAAAAAATACCAGAAAAAAAAAGAAAAATACCATAAAATTGCAAAAATGCAAAAACAAATACCAAAAAATTACAGAAAATTGCAGAAAATTCAAAAAAAAATGCATAACATTTATAGAAGTGCTTTTGTAAAAGTACTTTTACAAAAGTACTATAAAAATACTTCATAAAAGTGCTTTCCTAAAAGTAATTTCAGAAAAGTGCTTTCATAAAAGTACTTTTATAAAAGTTCTTTCATGTAAAATTAGTTTTGTAAAAGTGCTTTCGTATAAAAGATTCAGAAAATTACAAAAAATACCAGAAAATTATGAAAAAATGTAGAAAGTACCAAAAAATTGCAGAAAATGCAAAACTTTTGCAAAAAATCATAAAAATGCAAAAACAAAAACCAAAAAATTGCAAGAAAACACCAAAAAATTAAGAAATTATGCAGAAGAGCATAAAAAATTGTAAGAAATGCAAAAAATACCAGAAAAAAAAAGAAAATTACCATAAAATTGCAAAAATGCAAAAATAAATACCAAAAAATTACAGAAAATTGCAGAAAATGCAAAAAAAAAATGCATAACATTTATAGAAGTGCTTTCATAAAAGTACTTTTACAAAAGTACTTCTATAAAAGTACTTCATAAATTCCTAAAAGTAATTTCGGAAAAGTGCTTTCATAAAAGTACTTTTATAAAAGTTCTTTCATGTAAAAGTAGTTTTGTAAAAGTGCTTTCGTGTAAAAGTGCATTTGTAAAAGTACTTTTCTAAAAGTACTTTCGTGAAAGTACTTTTATAAAGTTCTTTCGTGTAAAAGTACTTTTATAAAGTGCTTTTGTGTAAAAGTGCTTTTATAAAAGTGTTTTCATGTAAAAGCATTTTTGTGAAAGTGCTTTTGTGTAAAAGTACTTTTGTAAAAGTGTTTTCGTGTAAAGTTGCATGTGAACACGAAAATTAATAAAATATATTTTGTTTCACTTTTAATAACAAAATGAAATGTGGCATGGTGGTTTGGAATGGTAATGAGGTGTGGATGTGCTAAGAGGCCTGGGTTTGAGTTACTTTAATTGCTTTTTTGAGATTTGGTGAGTATAGATTGAGTTTGACTTTTGACCCAATCCATCCTGACCTACACAACCCTATCCTGTCCTTGCTAATGGGTATACTCGACCCAACCCACCCTAACCCTTTTCCACTGGCCCTAATGGGTTACTCGACCCATAATGACCCGCCAATAGAATGGGTGAGTTCCAAGGTGGGTGGATTGGATGGGTCAAATGAATTGGGGTCAAGATTGCCGGTCCTAGTTTCAAGGTTGTAGCTCTAAAACGTGGATATAATTTATCATGGATAAAATGAAAAAACGACTATGTGGCTGTAGATCCAAGTGCCTCTCATGCGGGTAGATTAACGTTAATCAAGTCAGCAATGGCTAGCGCTCCAGTGTATTTATGGAATTATGTCTACTATTCTCATGTCTAAGAAGTTTTGTGATGATCTCCATGCTCTAATGCGTGAATTCTGGTGGGGGTTTAAGAAGGGTGGTTTCCACCCACATTTATCCTAAGGCGCGGGATGCTTGTTGACCCCAAAAGAAAGGGGTTACTTTAACTGTGGTGCCGAGACAGTTTCTGGGCTGGGCATGTTCTGGGCAATTCATTTATTTACGTTCATGTTTTGGTTTTTAGTAAAAATAAATTAATATGTAATTACTAATTTATGCATTCCATGGTAACGTGGCATTCCCAGAATTCTCTCAACAGCATTGACTGTTGCCCCCCAACAGCTAAAGTTTTTCCCAAAAGAAATAGGGGATCTTGGGATCAGGAATTTTATGCTAGTCAACCAATCTTTAATCACCAAGTTGGGTTGGTTGTTTATCTCTCAGCTGAACAACTTTTGGAATGTTAAAGCTAGCTTCAGTAATTCTAAGGTTTGGTGGGCCATTGTGAGTTGTCGTTATGTGTTGGAGAAGGGTGTTTGTTGGATCACCGGGGATGAAACTAAAGTTAATGTGCAAAATGATCCTTGGATCCCATCCATTAGCTCATTTAAACCAATACTCAGAGATGATTTAATTTATATTCTTCATGTCTAGTCAATTATTTGTTCTGTTCAGAGTCTATACAATGGGATTTGACAAAGGCCTGTGCAAGAAATTGTTGACCCTTGGACATCAAAACAGATTAGCAACATCCCACTTCAGCAAAATCACCCCAATCTCCCAAGACTCACTTCTTTGGATTTTAACTCCTAAAGAAGTCTAGAATCTCTCTAGCTCCACTTTGATAGCTCATGATCATTCAGATGGTTGGAAGAAGCTTTGGTCATTTAAGTTGCCACTTCTAAGAGTGATCATCACTTTCATTTGGAGATGCTTGTCTAAGTCATTATCTGTAACAGCTGTTCTGGCCCGTCATAGTAACAAAATTGATCCCAGATGTCCATACTATAACTAATGAAGATAGTGAATCTTTAGAACATTTGTTTAATTCTTCTTCTGTCCTTTGGCAAAATCAGTTTGGTGGATGTCGAGCTTGCCCTTGAGATCTTGAACAATCTCATGCTCATAACTTGTTGAGTGAATTCAACATGGGATCATTAGCTTGAATCCAAGAAATGATGAGATATATTCTATCTTCGAAGAGGTGCATGGTTGTGTTAATGTTATGCGGCATATCAGCTGGCATTCTCATAACAAAGTTCTTTTTGAGAACAATGTCAGTAGCCATTGTTGGATTTTAATCTCATATAAGAGATTAAATTCAATGGGTTTGATTGGTCAATTACATGAGAAATTGCACCTGCACACTTGATTGAAAAATTAGCTTTTCTTTTGCAAAACTCAATTTTGAACTTGTCCCACATTGAAAAATTATAAGTTTTGTTTTCAGTATTTTAATAGGAGCTGATTTACAATCCTTAGAAATGGTAGAGGAGAGTATGGTGGTTTGATACTACGCAACGCGCGTGCACACATGCGCATTTGTGCAGTGCAATGAGGCGCTTTAGAGGCGCACTTTGCTTGCACACGCATGGCTCGCAAAGGGCGACTTTGGTTTTGGTGCATTGCTGACCGTTGATCACCGTTGATAAGATCAATGGTCACGATTCGATCGGGTGTGATCAAGAGGCACAATTCAAAGTTAACAGTCATTAACTGTTAACTACTTTTTAAACAGTCACAATGTTTGAAATTGTGATTATTCAAGGTGCCTTCTCTAAACCAGCACCTACCTTTTCTTCATACCTCTTCATAAACTATTTAAGGAGCATGAATCAGACTCTAAAAACACACATTTTCGAAATTCACTCTCTTTCTCTCTCTCTCTCTCTCTCTGAGTCCGATCTGCTACAATCTCACAGAAGGTTTCTCCGGAGATTCTTCAACTTTGCTGGTTGCAGTTTCTCGCCCAAGTCTCTGTTGTATCTTGGGAATGGATTTGCCTGTAACCCAACAGCAAACTCAGTGAAACTGAGTGGGGGAAAATAACGTTCTAATGACAATGTCTTCAAACACGCCTCAGAGCTTCTCCTCCAAAGTTACGGTGACCCCATTCTTCCAACAATTTTAGAACGTTATTCTATAATGGAGTTGGAATCAAGCACGACTTCGATCAAGATGATGAATCAAGATCTTGTTCGACTAGACCAATTCGATGGTGCAAACTTCAACTGATGACAAGACAAGATGATTTTCTTTCTAACCATACTAAAATTATACTATCTACTGGACCCGAATTTGCAATCACTTCCTGAACCCACTGACAAAGACTCAGAAAAACTAAAGAAGGAAAGAGCAAAACGAGAAGAAGACTCATTTCTGTGCCGATGACACATACTGAATGCCATATCAGACCTGCTCTACAACTTCTACAAGGAACTTACATCTCCAAAAGAAATCTAGAAGGCCTTGAAATTCAAATACAAGGTACAAGAAGCAAGTATGAACAAGTATCTTATTGCAGAATACTTTGACTTTACCATGAACGACAATAAACCCATACTGGAGCAAGTTCATGAACTACAGGTGATAGTTAACAAAATTCGATCCCTTAACATCATCCTTCCTGAATCTTTCCAAATGGGAGCAATCATTTCCAAACTTACACCCTCTTGGAAGGATTACAGGAAGAAGCTTCTGCACAAGGCTAAAGAACTTACCTTGGAGCAAATTCAACAACACCTTGGTATTAAAGAAGAGTCTTGGATTAGAGACAGTAGGGATAAGACCTTGGTCGGTATGCTGAACTCTAAGGTCAATTTTATGGAAAATGGATTGAAGAAGACTAACCCTGCATTATAAGTAAAAAAGAATTATGGGAGTTTCAAGAAGAGCAACAATAAGAAAGGGTCCTGTTATGTTTGTGGAAAGAAGGGGCATTATACCCGAGTTTGTCGACTTCCGAAAGGCGGAACCAAGTCTGCAAACATGGTAGAAGACAATCTAGTGGCCATGATTACTAAAGTCAACATGGCAGAATCGTCTTCTAGATAGTGGTTTGATTAAGGTGCCACAGTCCATGTGTGCAAGGACAAGTCCTTGTTCAAGACATATGATGAAGTGACTGATGACCAGGGGGTATAGATGGTGAAGGGATAGAAAATCCATCACATGAACACCCAAAGATTGCGGAATAAGGGGGCGAATTTCAAAAATTTTCCTCTCCCTTCAACTGAGAATCAAATTCCCTATTTAGAAAATCATATTTTCAATGATCATTCTTGAACCATAAACTGAATCAGATCTGAACCAAAAGGAGTAGGGAGAGATAATACCTGATACAGAGAAATAGTATCTCCCAATGGAGGTGTTCACGCCCAAGGAAGGATCCAAAATCTGCTCCCACTGAAGATGGCACCGTGTAGGGTGGAGTAGAGTCAGCAGTGTTCTTCCAAAAGAACTTGATCCTTCTCAAAAATCACCTGGACGGCTTGTGAACACAACTCCCACCAATCTTTTCTCCAAAAGATTGGAATCAAGATCCAATCTTGATTTCTCCCAAGAATTGGAGATCGAAATGCTGTAGTAGGTGGCTACAGGAAGGAGGCGGCAAGAGAGTATTTGTAGGGTGCAGATTCTCTTTTCTGTGATTTTAGCTCTGAAGACAAGACTATGTATTGCTTGCTTGTGATATCTAAAGGTTTCCGCCCCCTCTTCCTTTTATAGACTTAAAGGGATCAGCTCCTAATCCCATTAGGAGTTGCTAACCCAAATCATATCTGGATTAGAAGTCCCTTTAAGATAAGGGATACCCTTATCTTATCTGCAAATTAGATCAGCCATCTCCTAATCTAATTAGGAAATTTTTAGATCTAAATCTTATTTAGAGCATTGACTCTCTAAGTGGATAGGGTGTGGGCCCAATCTTATAAGCTAATCCATCTCAGAATTCGCCCCTTAAGTGACTAATCAAATTAGCCCACTTCGAAATGGGCTTAAGGCCCATTTAAGGTTATGTATTCATTTAGCATTCCAAACTACTGCCCAATTGGGCTTCCTTGTATGGCGTGGGACCCAAACATTGATCTACACATCAACCACATGGGTTCAGCCCAACCTTTGTTACACCAGTTCAAAGATTCAATTAATCCCTACATTGTATGTGCCTAGGGTCTCACCCCGGTAGCTGAGACAAGCCACTCCAAACCGACTTGGTAGCACCATAGTGTCAGCCTTGTTAGGATAGGTCTCCCTAGACCGACCCACTGGCTGTGAACATTCTAAACTGACACGAGTCTCATTAAGTGTCCAGTTTAAGGGTCTTACATAGAAACATACCAAGGGAACATGAATCAAATATGCAGTTTTATTCATTTACAATAAACTCATAAAGTACATCATTTTGATTGAAACTAAGGGCATACAAAACTGTCTAACAGCTCCCATTTGCATTTAGGTCCAATCAGGTACTAGCTGGAGTCCCATGCTTTCCATGTGTTTCTCAAACACATTCTGTGATAGTGGCTTTGTCATTGGGTCTAACACATTCTCCGCTAATGCTACCTCTTAATATCATCCTCCCGTAGGTCCAGTATTGTCATACAACAGTGGAATGGGTGATGTGTTGAATTCCAAATCTCAGAAATGAACACATTCATTCATAAGGCAGCCTCACTTACGGCAATGTGTTCGGCTTGGGTTTTGGACAGTTAATTTGCTACTTAGGACCCCTGTTTGCTGACTTTCAGGGAAACAACACACGATCCTATCGTGAAAATATATCCAGATGTAGATTTTCTATCATCTGGATCCGACTGGAAATCGGCATCTATATACCCTTGGATCTATAGTGAGCTACCACCGAATACTAGACAAAACTCTTTTGTCCTTTGAAAGTACTTAAGTAGGTTTTTCATAACAGTCCAGTGCTCCTGCCCTGGGTTGGCCTGAAATCTGCTTACTACACTCACTACCTGAGCAATGTTAGGACGAGTGCACAGCATGGCATACATGATGCTCCCTACGGCAGAGCATAGGGAACGTCTTTCATGCCATCAATCTCCTCAGAAGTCTTGGGAGACATCTTCTTGGAGAGAGTGACTCTATGCCTGAAAGGAACATTTCCTTTCTTGGAGTTTTCCATACTGTATCTTTTGACTATTTTGTCAATGTATGCAGATTGGGATAATCCTATTATCCGCTTTGATCTATCTCTATAGAGTCGAAGACCTAGGATATAGGAGGCTTCTCTAAGATCTTTCATGGAGAATTGCTGTGAAAGCCATACTTTCACCGTAGTCAACATTCCTACATCATTCCCAATGAGTAGAATGTCATCTACATACAGAACCAAGAAGGTAACCTTATCTCCACTATACTTCCTATAAACACAGGGTTCATCCGGATTTTGCTCGAAATCAAACGATTTGACAGCAAAGTCAAAATGGATGTTCCAACTTCTAGAAGCTTGTTTAAGTCCATAAATGGATCTATTGAGTTTACATACCATGTTTTCCTGACCCGCAGCTATGAAGCCTTACGGCTACTGCATATAGATATCTTTAGTAAGATCTCCATTCAGGAATGCAGTTTTGACATCCATTTGCCAAATCTCATAATCATGGTATGCTGCTACAGCTAGTAGGATCCTAATAGATTTAGCATGGTCACAGGCAAAAATGTTTCCTCATAATTCGATGCCCTCTATCTTGAGTAGACCCTTTCGCCACCAGACGAGCTTTGAAGGTCTCAACCTACCATCGGAGCCTTTCTTCCTCTTGTAAATCCATTTGAAAGCGATTGCTTTTACCCTAGAGGGTGGATCTACTAGAGTCCAGACTCCATTGGTTTCCATTGAGTCCATCTCTGCTCTCATGGCCTCCACCCACTTCTAGGAATCTATGTCCAACATAGCTTCCGCGTAAGTCGCAGGATCCTCCTCACTAGTCAAGATTTCCACCAGGTAACTATCTGGTCATAACTATAATGGACTGGTAGCCTGGATACCCGAGTGGATCTTCTAGGTTGGTCACTACCTGGAACTTGTGGGACATCTCCCATTGCTCCTGAGCTCTCCTCATCAAGAACAATTTCCTGATGATGGGTGTCCAAGATATAATCAATTTCCAAGAATTGGGCATTTTGACTGTAGAACACTTTCTGCTCACTTAGGTCATAGAATAGGTAACCTACAGAGCCTTTTGGGTAGCCTACAAATAGGCAATGGCTGGTCTTGGATTCCAACTTGTCTGCACTCGTTCTTTTAACGTGTGCTGGACAACCCCAAATCTTCAAGTGTCTGACACTTGGTTTCTTTCCGGTCCAAAGTTCATATGGAGTGTTCGGAACCGATTTGGTTGGAACCCGATTCAGCACGTAAATCGCAGTCTCTAATGCATAACCACAAAAGGATGTGGGTAACTCTGAGTGTATGAGAAGTGACCGGACCATATCCAATAAGGTCCTATTCCTCCTCTCTGAAACACCGTTAAGTTGTGGTGTAGCAGGAGGAGCTAATTGTGATACTATCTCATTGTCCTTTAAGTAGTCCCTGAATTCATCAGAGAGATATTTGCCACCTCGATCAGATTGAAGGGCTTTAATTTCTCTCCCCAACTGTTTCTTGACCTCTTGTCTAAACTCTTTGAACTTTTCAAAGGATCCAGACTTGTGTCTCATTAGGTACACGTAACAATATCGTGAGAAATCATCTGTGAAGGTGATGAAATACACGTGTTGATTTCGTTTCCTAACCCTCAAGGGACCACATACATCTGTATGTATTAGGTCAAGTGTGCCTTTACATCTTTCAGCCTTACTGTTAAATGGCCATTTCGTCATCTTGCCTTGTAGGCAAGGCTCACAGGTGGGAAGATCTTCTACAGTTAGAAAATCCAAAGGACCATCCTTTACCAACCTTGTGATTCGGTCAACACCGATGTGGCCAAGTCGGTAATGCCACAGACACGTGGGATTAACTGTATCACGAGCTCTCTTCTTGGGGATTTCAGCCGACGTAGTTTCGGTTATTTTAGTTTCTAGAGAAGGATGTAGAACTTAGAGACCGTTCTTCAGTTCCCCGTATGCAATGAATCTGTTATTTTTTTTAATAGTAATCGTATTACTAAAGAAGACAGAATAACCATTTACACACAGTTTTGAAACAGAAATTGAATTTCTCCTTAAATTTTGTACACAAAGATAATCTTTCAGTACAATTTTTCCTTCTCTAAAAATTAACTCCACGGTTCCTATGGCTGCGGCTGCAACAGTTGCAATAGTCCCCAAGTAGAGAGTGACTTCTCCTTCACTCAGCCTTCTGCTTACCTTGAACCCCTGCAGTGAGTTACACGCATGAGTTGAAGCCCCGGAGTCAATACACCAGGATGCAAAAGCTACTAATAAATTGGTTTCTATAACACAAGATTCGAAATTACCTTTCTTGGATTCCGTGTAGGCATGACAGTTCCTTTTCCAGTGGCTGGTCTTCTTGTAGAAGTGACAGGCATCCGATGCTTTGTCTTTCTTCTGCTTCTTGCCCTTAGTGGCTTTCTTCTAAGGCTTCTTTTTCTTTCTCTTTCTCTTGCCCATTTTGCTAGCTTCAATAAGCATAGCTACAGGCTCATCCTTTCTAATAAGTTCTTCGGCTCTTTGCAACATATTGCTGAGCTCTTGCAAGCTGACATTCAGCTTGTTCATGTTATAGTTCATGATGAGCGGATTTAAGGAAGGAGGCAAAGAATTAAGGATAGCATTTATCTGGGTTGCAAGGTCCAGCCCGGATCCAAGAGCCTCTAGATCGTTGATGTATCCCATGATCCGAAGAGAATGGTCGGGAACTTGTTGGCCCTTGAACATTTGTGTGGTCTTGAACTGTTTCAAGAATTTTGTCGAGTAGAATGATTCTTCTCTTCATACATCATCCTGAGATTGTCTAATATGTCCTCGGCGAGTTCGATCTGATCGAACTGCCTCTGTATTGGGTTGTCCAAGGAGGCAATGATGTAACACTGGGATAGGGAGTTTTTCTCCTCCCATTCCTGATAGTCTTTCCTTTGGGCCTTAGAAGCCCTGTCACCCAGACGCTCCGAGGCAGGATTCTTTGCCACTCTGTCCAGCTTTTCAGAAGCTAGGACCAGCATAAGGTTCCTGTACCAGTCGACATAGTTTGGGCCCTTAAGCTTGTTGTCATCAAGAAGCTTTGCAAATAATCTGTTTGCCATTTTCTGATAAAAGAGCAAACATCAGTCCACAACCTAATTTGATTCATGTTCATTTCATAGATATGGATTTTAATCTACGATCCATTTCCATTTATTCATCTCTGAGATTTTCCTCCTTTCTCAGAGATGGAGACTACGGGTTGTCTTTGGAAATGTGGTAAATCACATAGGGTGCATGGAGCTAACTGTTTCAGCTGCATAACCCCACCACCTTTCTGTTATGGATCATATCCACTCATCATAAGAGTTTTTCCTTTGGCCTTTCTCAGACAATGTTCATAGCCATTTTCAGGTAAACCTTTCTATCCAAGGAGTGCTCACTATCATGTTCATGAATGCCAAGGTATCGTGAGAGAGTTCCCATTTTCTGGTGAAGCCCCTCCCACATTGATCTATGACGCCCCTATCATCTTATGAAACACTTAGACAAGCTCAATAGCAAATGGATAGCCCATTTTCTAGTGCGTTTCCTCATTACTGAGGGACCCATCCTCATGCTAATGATGGAAGGCCTTTAGAGAGTTCATCATATGAATCTCCCTATCACTTGCACTCATATTAGCTGGAGGGAATGGTTAATTACGCCCTAGATTGATTTAGGTCAAACCAAAGTGGCTCCCACTGGCTTTCATAAAGCCAAGTTTCGGTGGGCCTTAAATCGGCTAGGGTTCTGCACATAACCTCTTGATGAGGTGTGGGGCCCACCACTGAGGGAGATCATCCAATGACCAAAAGGGACACCATGGCAATGATGTGCATTCAACCATGGTGTGCACAAGAGCCACTGTCGAATGAGCTTGGGCCAAGCACTTATGGCCCATGTACGGAGCACATCACACATCCAAACATCTCATGCAAGGATAAATTGATCCAATCAATTAATTATCTGTAAGGCCCATTGGAAGCCCGTTGAAAATCCATAATATTAACCATTAATATTATCTAGGTATTTGGGCTGAATTAGGGTTTCCCAGTTCGACCCATATAGCTTTATCCTTTGAAGTGGGCTTTTAGCAGTTTTAACTATTTAAAACTGGGCCTTTACAGGTTGGGCCGGATTAACCGTTTAATTAAATATCAATCATCAGACCCATTAGTGGGAAAATTAGGGCTGACTTTTAGCCTTGATTAAACCCTAGATTTGGTCCAAACAGTTTTGAACCAATCTTGGTTCGAATGGGTCTAGGGTTTGATCTTTAATTAAATATTTAATTCAAGAAAATAATCTGAAATTAAATAACTGATAAAAGAAAATCAAGAATCAGTTAATCAGGGCTATTTACACACTCCATCCTGCAAAACAGAGGTTAGATCACCGATTGCAGTTTCTCAAACTGCAAATCGCAGATAGCGAATGTCCCATTTGCAAAATCTCCTTCTCTGCGCTACCATCTTCAATTCGAAATAAAAATAAATAGAAATCCTATTTCTATTAATAATTACATCAGATCGAATGCCTATACATTGAGTCTAAAAATAAAAAAAAAATTATTTACAGACCAAATGTAATAAATAAATTCAAGAAACTACAAATCTTGCAATTCTCCCTGCGCAAACCAAGAATTCGATCTCCTCTTGTACGAACAGCCCATAAATCAAGAAAATCATATAGAACTATTCTAAACAATAATTAGATTTATATAAAATTAATTTCAGATTATTTTCCCATCAGTTTTGGGAACAAATTTCCCAAAACCCATATCTACGCAAATTGGGTGGAACGAATTCTCCCTATTTGCGCAGGTTGAGATCTGAAACAGAATGGTTCAAGATTTGAACCTGGTTCTGATACCACTGAAGGGATAGGAAATCCATCACATGGACACCCAAAGATTGCAGAATAAGGGGGCAAATTTCAAAAGTTTTCCTCTCCCTTCAACTGGTAATCGAATTCCCTATTTAGAAAATCATATTTTCAAGGATCATTCTTGAACCATAAACTGAACCAGATCTGAACCAAAAGGAATAGGGAGAGATAATACCTAATATAGAGAAGTAGTATCTCCCAATGGAGGTGTTCACGCCCAAGGAAGGATTCAAAATCTACTCCCACTGAAGATGGCGCAGTGCAGGGTGGAGCATAATCAACAATGTTCTTCCAAAAGAACTTGATCCTTCTCAAGAATCACCCGGACGGCTTATGAATACAACTCCCACCAATCTTTTCTCCAAAAGATTGGAATCAAGATCCAATCTTGATTTCTCCCAAGAATTGGAGATCAAACTGCAGTAGGCGGCGACTGTAGGAAGGAGGCAGCAAGAGAGTATTTGCAGGGTGCAGATTCTCTCTTCTGTGATTTCAGCTCTGAAGACAAGACTATGTATTGCTTGCTTGTGATATATAAAGGCTGCTGCCCCCTCTTCCTAATCCCATTAGGAGTTGTTAACCCAAATCATATTTGGATTAGAAGTCCCTTTAAGATAAGGGCTAACCTTTATCTTATCTGCAGATTAGACCAGCCATCTCCTAATCTAATTAGGAAGTTTCAGATCTAAATCTTATTTAGATCTTGGACTCTCTAAGTGGATAGGGTGTGGGCCCAATCCTATCAGCTGATCCATGTCAGAATTCGCCCCTTAAGTGACTAATCAAATTAGCCCAGTTTGAAATGGGCTTAAGGCCCATTTAAAGTTATGTATTCATTTAGCCTTCCAAATTGCTGCCTAGTTGGGCTTCCTTGTATGGCATGGGACCCAAAATTGATCTACACATCAGCCACATGGGTTCAGCCCAGCCTTTGTTACAAGGCCTGGCTGAATACACTGTTATGGACAGTGCACCCTCTGAAACCCATCAAATGGGCTCTATGGACCCAACACTTACCCTAAGTGGTCCCTGGGCCAAGCCACCTTGTAACACCCAGGGACTGTGGGCAGATGCAAGATTAGCCAATCAGGTATTATCCTCAATGGTCTTACACTTAACCTCTCAGCCCATAATGATCATACACTACTCGATCATCCACTCAGATGAATTAAAACCCAGTGTTGCACTCTCTACTTATATGGATTCCGGGAATTAAAACCTTTTGCAAATTATTTCGAAACCATAATTTATAAACTTTTATATCTCATATAAAATATATTTTGCAAAACAAATCTCAACGATTGAAATCAACTGTCGGCAGTCTTGGTTTCCATCACTGAGAGCGCATCCCTAATCATTACCTTTGTCCGACAAAGGGGCTGATCCTGTCACTATGATCATCCACTCAGATGAATTCTTAGACTGTCCCAACATACCCAAGTTTTGATCCCCGCTAAGGATCTCACTGATTGGTACATCAAAGACAGCCCAATCCGACACCTAGTGCAGTATCATAATCGAGTCTAGGGTCGGGTGTAACTTTCTAGTTTTGCCCATCAATCTCCAAGGTCTAGGGCAATACTGGAAATCTGGTCCAGTTCAAAGATTCAATTAATCCTACACTGTATGTGCCTAGGGTCTCATCCCGGTAGTTGAGACTAGCCACCCCAACCGACTTGGTAGCATCATAGTGTCAGCCTTGTCAGGATAGGTCTCCCTAGACCGACCTACTGGCTGTGAACATTCTAAACTGACATGAGTCTCATTAATTGTCCAGTTTAAGGGTATTACATAGAAACATACCAAGGGAACATGAATCAAATATGCAGTTTTATTCATTTACAATAAACTCATAAAGTACATCATTTTGATTGAAGCTAAGGGCATACAAAACTGTCTAACAGATGGGAAACCAAACATGTGCCGAAGTTGCTGGAAGAGGCAACGTACAGTTGAACTTCACATTTGGAAAGACATTGATTCTCTTGAATGTTATCCATGTTCCTGACATTAGAAAGAACTTGGTTTTAGTAAATCTTGTATGTAAGAGGGGATTCAAAGTTGTCTTTGAATCCGACAAACTGATCCTATCCAAGAATGGGATATTTGTTGGAAAGGGATATGGTTGTAATGGTATGTTGAAATTAAGTATTAATGAAGGAAAAGTTTCTGCTTATATTGTTGATTCTTTCTCTTTATGGCATGATAGATTAACACACTTGAATTTTAAATCCATACAAAACATGAGAAAACTTGGTATAATTGCTTACAATAATGAATCAACTAAAAAATGTGAGATATGTGTAAAATCTAAAATGGCTATGAAACCTTTCCCTAGTGTTGAGATAAATTCTCAACTTCTAGAACTAATCCATTCTGACATCTGTGAACTCAATGGTGTATTAATTAGATGAGGTAAGAGTTACTTCATAACATTTATAGATGACATTTTTAGGTACACCTATATCTACCTTATGAGAACTAAGGATGAAACCTTTGACATGTTTAAATTGTATAAAATTGAAGTTGAAAATCAACTGGAAAAGAAAATTAAAATCCTTAGAAGTGATAGGGGTGTTGAATACTTTAAAAATGAGTTTAATTCTTTCTGTGAAGAATTTGGAATAATACATCAGTGTTCTGCTCCCTATACCCTCAACAGAATGGCCTGACTGAAAGGAAAAATAGAACATTTACAGAAATGATAAACTGCATGTTGTTAAAAGCTAATGCACCCTTAAACCTATGAGGGGAAGCACTCCTAACAGCTTGCCATTTACATAACAGAATTGTTTCTAGAATTAATAACAAATGCCCATATGAATTATGGATAGGAAAAAGCCTAATTTAGCATATATAAAAGTGTGGGGGTGCTTAGCATATTATAGAATTTCAGATCCTAAAAGAAACAAGTTAGGACTTAGAGATAAGAGAAGTATGTTTGTTGGATATGCAAAACATAGCAAGGCATATAGGCTTCTAGACTTAGAGTCCCACATAATAATTGAAACTAGAGATGTTGAATTCTTTGAAAATAAACTATGTTCTGAATCTATAAAAAATGAATTCACAGAAAATGACAAAGAACCTGAAAGAGAAACTCAAATCTCAATACTTATTGATAATAATGAGACTAAAAGAAGAAATGACACAACTATAACACTTACAATAAGACTTAGAAGAAGTCAAAGACAAAGAACAGAGAAACACTTAGGTTCAGATTTTATCTCTACACATTCAATTATATTTTTGGTTGAGACTGATAGAGAGAAAATTTTAAATAAGATACCTATTGTCCTAAACATTGAAAATGATCCAAAAACCTACAGTGAGGCCATGACCTCTAGAGATGCTGCCTTTTGGAAAGAAACTGTAAATGATGAAATGGATTCAATAATGTCAAATAACACATGGGTACTAGTAGACCTATCTCTAGGATCAAAACCAATAAAATGTAAATGGGTGTTTAGAAGAAAATACAACACTAATGGAACTGTACAAACTTTTAAGGCTAGATTGGTAGCCAAAGGATTTAGTCAAAAGGAAGGGATTGATTACTTTGACACCTATGCACCAGTGGCTAGAACAACTTCTATTAGAACACTCATAGCATTAGCATCCATTTATCACTTATCTGTTCACCAAATGGATGTTAAAATTGCTTTTTTAAATGGTGATTTAAATGAAGAGGTTTATATGGAACAACCAGAAGGATTTATTCTTCGTGGAAACGAGAAGAAAGTTTGTAAACTGGTTAAATCACTATATGGATTAAAACAAGCACCTAAATAGTGGCACGAGAAATTTGATTCTTGCATCATAGCTTTTGGTTTTAAATATAATAGTGATGATAGATGCATCTACTCAAAATTCACTGAAAATTATGGAGTAATTTTATGTCTTTATGTTGATGATATGCTTATTGTGGGTACAAATATGATTGGTATAAATGAAACTAAAAACTATTTATCCTCTGTCTTCAAGATGAAAGATTTAGGAGAAGTAGATACCATCTTGGGAATAAAAGTTAAAAAGCATAGTAGGGGTTATGTATTAAGCCAATCACATTATATTGAGAAAGTACTTGAGAAATTTAAGCATTTAGGGTTTAAAGAATATAGCACGCCATATGATTCTAGTATAAAGCTAGTAGAAAATACTAGTAGAGCAATTGCACAACTTGAGTATGCTAGTGCAGTAGGAATCTTGATGTATGTTATGCTTTGTACTAGACCTGATATTGCATTTGTATTAAGTAAACTCAGTCGATTTACAAGTAGTCCTGGAGCGGAGCACTAGAAGGCAATTGAGAGAGTTCTTGGGTATCTCAAGAGAACCTTGAAACTTGGCTTGTTTTACTGTGATTATCTAGTTGTACTAGAAGGGTACATTGATGCAAATTGGATTACCGATAATGAAGATAACAAGTCCACCTCTGGATGGCTTTTCGTTCTTGGTGGCGGTGCGATCTCTTTAGCATCCAAGAGACAAACTTGTATATTTCACTCAACCATGGAATCCGATTTCATAGCCTTAGTGGCTGCTAGAAAAGAGGCTGAATGGATTAGGAATTTATTATTGGATTTAAAAATTTGGCCTAGTCCTATGCCTCAAATTTCCATTTACTGTGATAGTGAGACAACTCTATCAAGAGCCTACAGTGGTACCTACAATGGTAAGTATAGACATATAAGTCTGAGACATGAATTTGTTAGGCAACTGATTCAAGATGGAGTCATCACTATAACCTATGTGAGGTTAAATAAAAACTTGGTTGTTCCTCTTACCAACGGCTTGGCCAAAGAATCAATAAGTATGACAACCAAAGAGATGGGATTAAAACTCTTTACTTAGTCACCTGTAATGGTAACCCAACTTGAACTATAAAACCATCAGTATTGGGTTTAATGGGCAACAACAAGTTACAACAATGTGATTGTTAGCACTGACATTGAGAAATTTCCCATCACAACATAAATAGTGTTGTCCATTATGATGAGAGGTTGAGTTAAACTATTAATGAAGTTCTGAAATGTGTCAAATAATAGAACACATAGTGGAACTTCACCTATGTTAACATAGAAGTGGTGCCGCTTCTCATGAGAGTTTAGGTTTGCTCTCAAGATTGTTCATGAAATCAGGAAAGAAGCACATGGCCATAACAGTGCTGAGCAAAACTTGAAACTCTTGCAGAGATAGGACATTCTTGTGAGTATAGGTATCTCTGGTCTGTCTTGAGAGTAATTGGTTTAAGGTCTTACCACCAATAACTTTGACAAGGCTCTGAGATATTTATACTAACAAGAGGTTTAAACTGATAAACACCTTTGGTATGTATAACTGTGTCATAATAGTTTGGATTGAGAGAGAACTATGTAATTGATCAATCAATGCGGGGGATTGTTGGATTTTAATCTCATAAGAGATTAAATCCAATGGGTTTGATTGGTCAATTACATGAGAAGTTGCACCTACACACTTGATTGAAAAATTAGCTTTTCTCTTGCAAATCCCAGTTTTGAACTTGTCCCACATTGGAAAATTATAAGTTTTGTTTTTAGTATTTCAATAGGAGCTGATTTACACTCCTTAGAAATAATAGAGGAGAGTATGGGGGTTTGATACCGTGCAATGTGTGCGCACGCGTGTGCGCACGCGTGTGTGACGCAATGAGGTGCTTTAGAAGCGCACTTTGCTTGAATCCGCGTGGCTCGCGAAGGGCAGCTTTGGTTTTGGTGCATTGCTTGTTAGATAGTTTTGTATGCCCTTAGCTTCAATCAAAATGATGTACTTTATGAGTTTATTGTAAATGAATAAAACTGCATATTTGATTCATGTTCCCTTGGTATGTTTCTGTGTAATACCCTTAAACTGGATACTTAATGAGACTCATGTTAGTTTAGAATGTTCACAGGCAGTGGGTCGGTCTAGGGAAACCTATCCTGACAAGGCTGACACTGTGGTGTCACCAAGTCGGTTGGGAAGGCTTGTCTCAACTACCGGGGTGAGACCCTTGAAACATACAGTGTGGGATTAATTGAATTTTTGAACTGGACCAGATTTTCAGTATTGCCCTGGACCTTGGAGATTGATGGGCAAAACTGAAAAGTTACACCCGACCACTAGACTCGATTATGATACTGCACTAGGTGTCGGATTGGGCTGTCTTTGATGTACCAATCAGTGAGATCCTTAGTAGGGGTCAAAACCTGGGTATGTTGGGACAGTCTGAGATTTCATCTAAGTGAGTGATCATAGTGATAGGATCAGCCCCTTTGTCCGACAAAGGTAATGATCAAGGATAAATTCTCACTGATGGAAACCAAGACTGCTGGCAACCGATTTCAATCGTTGAGATTTGTTTTGCAAAATATATTTTATATGAGATATAAAAGTATATATATATATATATATATATATATATATATATATATATATTCTGGTTTCGAAATGATTTACAAAAGGTTTTAATTCCTGGGATCCATATAAGAGAGAGTGCAACACTGTTCCTTGCAGCCGAGGGAGAGGTCCTCTTTTGTCGGGCAGTGTATGATCATTATGGGCTGAAAGGTTAAGTGTAAGACCATTGAGGATAATACCTGATGGGCTAATTTTGCATCTGCCCACAGTCCCTGGGTGTTACAAGGTGGCTTGGTCCAGGGATGACTTAGGGTAAGTGTTGGGCCCATAGAGCCCATCTGATGGGTCTCTGGGGGTGCACTGTCCATAACAGTGTATTCAGCCAGGCCTTGTAACAAAGGCTGGGCTGAACCCATGTAACTGATGTGTAGATCAATGTTTGGGTCCCACGCCATACAAGGAAGCCCAACTAGGCAGCATTTTGGAAGGTTAAATGAATACATAACCCTAAATGGGCCTTAAGCCCATTTCGAACTAGGCTAATTTGATTAGTCATTAAGGGGCGAATTCTGAGATAAGATCAGCTGATAGAATTAGGCCCACACACTATCCACTTAGAGAGTCCAAGATCTAAATGAGATTTAGATCTGGAAACTTCCTAATTAGATTAGGAGATGGCAGATCTAACCTGCAGATAAGATAAGGGTTATCCCTTATCTTAAAGGGACTTCTAATCCATATATGATTTGGGTTAGCAACTCCTAATGGGATTAGGAGCTGGTCCCTTTATGTCTATAAAAGGAAGAGGGGGCGGCAGCCTTTAGACACACAATCATCAGCAACAGATAGCCTTGTCTTCAGAGCTGAAATCACAGAAGAGAGAATTCTGCTCCCTGCAAATACTCTCTAGCCGCCTCCTTCCTGTAACCGCCGCATACAGCAGTTCGATTTCCATTGCTTGGGGAGAATTCAAGATTGGATCTTGATTCCAATCTTTTGGAGAAAAGATTGGTGGGAGTTGTATTCACAAGCCGTCTAAGTGATTCTTAAGAAGGATCAAGTTCTTTTGGAAGAATACTGTTGATTCTGCTCCACCCTGCACTGTGCCATCTTTAGTGAGAGCATATTTTGGATCCTACCTTGGGCGTGAACACCTCCATTGAGAGATATTGTTTCTCTGTATCAGGTATTATCTCTCCCTACTCCTTTTGGTTCAGATATGGTTCAGTTTATGGTTCAAGAATGATCCTTGAAAATATGATTTTCTAAATAGGGAATTCGATTCCCAGTTGAAGGGAGAGAAAAATTTTGAAATTCGCCCCCTTTATTCCGCAATCTTGAGCGTCCATGTGATGGATTTTCTATCCCTTTAGTGGTATCAAAGCCATGGTTCAAATCTTGAACCATTCTGTTTCAGATCTGAACCTGCACAAATAGGGAGAAGGCGTTCTACCCAATTTGCGCAGATATGCCTTTTGGGAATTTTGTTCCCAAAACAGATGGGCAAATAATCTGAAATTAATTTTAAATAAATCTGATTATTATTTATAATAGTTCTTTATAATTTTCTTGATTTATGGACTGTTCGTACAAGAGGAGATCGAATTCTTGGTTTGTGTAGGGAGAACTGCAAGATTTGTAGTTTATTGAATTTATTTATTACATTTGGTCTGTAAATAATTTTTTTTAGACTCAATGTATAGGCATTCAATCTGATGTGATAATTAATAGAACTAGGATTTCTATTTATTTTTAATTTTGGATGGAGTATGGTGGTGCAGAGAAGGAGATTTCGCAGATGGGAGATTCGATATCTGCGATTTGCAATTTGAGAAACTACAATCTGTGATCTAACCTTTGTTTTGCAAGATGGAGTGTGCAAACAACCCTGATTAACTGATTCTTGTTTTTCTTTTATCAGTTATTTAATTTCAAATTATTTTCTTGAATTAAGGATTTAATTAAAAATCAAACCCTAGACCCATTCGAACCAAGATTGGTTCAAATTGTTTGGACCAAATCTAGGGTTTAATCAAGGCTGAAAGTCAGTCCTAATTTTCCCACTAATGGGCCTGAGGATTGGTATTTAATTGAATGGTTAATTCGGCCCAACCCGTAAAGGCCCAGTTTTAAATAGTTAAAACTGCTAAAAGCCCACTTTAAAGGATATAGCTATATGGGCCGAACTGGGTAACCCTAATTCAGCCCATATACCTAGATAATATTAATAGTTAGTATTATGGAATTTTAACGGGCTTCCATTGGGCCTTACAGATAATTAATTGATTGGATCAATTTATTCCTGCATGAGATGTATGGATGTGTGATGTGCTGCGTACATGGGCCATAAGTACTTGGTCCATGCTCATTCGACAGTGGCTCTTACACACACTATGGATGAATGCACATCATTGCCATGGTGTCCCTTTTTGTCATTGGATGACCTCCCTCAGTGGTGGGCCCCACACCTCATCAAGAGGTTACGTGCGGAACCCTAGCCGATTTAAGGCCCACTGAAATATGGCTTTATGAAAGTCAGTGGAAGCCACTTTGGTTTGACCTAAATCAAACTAGGGCGTAATTATTTGTTCCCTCCAGCTAATATGAGTGCAAGTGATAGGGAGATTCATATGATGAACTCTCTAAAGGCCTTCCATCATTAGCATGAGGATGGGTCCTTCAGTAATGAGGAAACGCACCAGAAAATGGGCTATCCATTTGTTGTTGGGTTTGTCTAAGTGTTTCATAAGATGATAGGGGCATCATAGACCGATGTGGGAGGGGCTTCACCAGAAAATGGGAACTCTCTCACAGAAAGGTTTACCTGAAAACATCTTTGAACCTTGTCTGACAGAGGCCAAAGGGAAAACTCATATGATGAGTGGATATGATCCTTCACAAAAAGGTGGTGGGGTTATGCAGCTGAAACAGTTGGCTCCATGCATCCTATGTGATTTCCCACATTTCCAAAGACAACTCGTAGTCTCCGTTACTGAGAAAGGAGGGAAATCTCAGAGATGAATAAATGGAAATGGATCGTAGATTAAAATCCATATCTATGAAATGAACATGAATGAAATTAGGTTGTGGACTGATGTTTGCTCTTTTATCAGAAAATGGCAAACGGATCTTTTGCAAAGCTTCTTGATGACAACAAGCTTAAGGGCCCAAACTATGCCCACTGGTACAGGAACCTTATGCTGGTCCTAGCTTCTAAAAAGCTGGACAAAGTGGCAAAGAATCTTGCCTCGGAGCATCTGGGTGACAGAGCTTCTAAGGCCCAAAGGAAAGACTATCAGGAATGGGAGGAGAAAAACTCACTATCCTAGTGTTACATCATTGCCTCCTTGGACAACCCAATACAGAGGCAGTTCGGTCAGATCGAACTCGCCGAGGACATATTGGACAGCCTGAGAATGATGTATGAAGAACAGAATCGTTCTAGTCAACAAAAGGTCTTGAAACAGTTCATGACCACACAAATGTCCAAGGGCCAACAAGTTCACGACCATTATCTTCGGATGATGGGTTATATCATTGAACTGGAGGCTCTTGGATCCGGGTTAGACCTTTCAACCTAGATAGATGATATCCTTAATTCTTTGCCTCCTTCCTTTAAACTGTTCATCATGAATTATAACATGAACAAGCTAAATGTCAGTTTGCAAGAGCTCAGCAATATGTTGCAAAGAGCTAAAGAACTGATTAAAAAGGATGAGCCTGTAGCTATGCTTGTTGAAGCTGGCAAAATGGGCAAGAGAAATAGGAAGGCAAAGAAGCCTCAGAAGAAAGCCACTAAGGGCAAGAAGCAGAAGAAAGGCAAAGCATCGGATGCCTGTCACTTCTGCAAGAAGACCGGCCACTGGAAAAAGAATTGTCCTGTCTACCTGGAATCTAAGAAAGGTAATTTCAAAACTTGTGTTATAGAAACTAATTTATTGGTAGCTTCTGCGGTCTGGTGTATTGACTCCGGGGCTTCAAGGTAAGCAGAAGGCTGAGTGAAGGAGAATTCACTCTCTACTTTGGGACTACTACAACTGTTGCAGCCGCGGCAATAGGAACCGTGGAGTTAATTTTTTGAGAAGGAAAAGTTGTACTCAAAGATTGTCCTTATGTACAAAACTTAAGAAGAAATTTGATTTCTGTTTCAAAACTGTGTGCAGATGGTTATTCTATTTTCTTTAGTAATACGATTATCATTAATAGAAATAACAAATTCATCGCATACGGGGAACTGGAGAACGGTCTCTATGTTCTACATCCTTCTCTAGAAACTAACATAACCAAAATTATGTCGGGTGAAATCCCCAAGAAGAGAGCCTGTGATACAGTTAATCCCACGTGCCTGTGGCATTACCGACTTGGCCACATCGATGTTGACTGAATCACAAGGTTGGTAAAGGATAGTCGTTTGGATTTTCTAACTATAAAAGATCTTCCCACCTGTGAGCCTTGCCTACAAGGCAAGATGACGAAACTGCCATTTAACGGTAAGCCTGAAAGATGTATAGGCACACTTGACCTAATACATACTGATGTATGTGGTTCCCTGAGTATTAGGACACGGAATCAACATGTGTATTTCATCACCTTTACAAATGATTTCTCACGATATGGTTACGTGTACCTAATGAGACACAAGTCTGGATCCTTTGAAAAGTTCAAAGAGTTTAGACAAGAGGTCGAGAAACAGTTGGGGAGAGAAATTAAAGCCCTTCGATCTGATCGAGGTGGTGAGTATCCCTCTCTGATGAATTTAGGGACTACTTAAAGGACAATGGGATAGTATCACAACTAGCTCCTCCTGCTACACTACAACTTAATGGTGTTTCAGAGAGGAGGAATAGGACCTTATTGGATATGGTCCGGTCACTTCTCATACACTCAGAGTTAGCCACATTTTTTTGGGGTTATGCATTAGAGATTGTGATTTATGTGCTGAATCGGGTTCCAACCAAATCGGTTCTGAACACTCCATATGAACTTTGGACCGGAAAGAAACCAAGTGTCAGACACTTGAAGATTTGGGGTGGTCCAGCACACGTTAAAAGAACGAGTGCAGACAAGTTGGAATCCAAGACTAGCCATTGCGTATTTGTAGGCTACCCAAAAGGCTCTGTAGGTTACCTATTCTATGACCCAAGTGAGTAGAAAGTGTTTTGTAGTCGAAATGCCTAATTCCTGGAGACCGATTACATCCGGGACACCCATCGTCAGGAAATTGTTCTTGATGAGGAGAGCTCAGGAGCAATGGGAGATGTCCCACAAGTTCCAGGTAGTGACCAACCTAGAAGATCCACTCGGGTATCTAGGCCACCAGTCCGTTATGGTTATGACTAGGATAGTTACCTGGTGGAAACCTTGACTAGTGAGGAGGATCTTGTGACTTACGCGGAAGCTATGTTGGACATAGATTCCCAGAAGTGGGTGGATGCCATGAGAGCAGAGATGGACTCAATGGAGACCAATGGAGTCTGGAATCTAGTAGATCCGCCCTCTGGGGTAAAAGCAATCGGTTGCAAATGTATTTACAAGAGGAAGAAGGGCCCCGATGGTAAGGTTGAGACCTTCAAAGCTCGTCTGGTGGTGAAAGGGTATACTCAGAAAGAGGGCATCGATTATGAGGAAACCTTTTCGCCTGTGGCCATGCTTAAATCCATTAGGATCCTGCTAGCTGTAGTAGCATACAATGATTATGAGATTTGGAAAATGGATGTCAAAACTGCATTCCTGAATGAAGATCTTACTGAAGATATCTATATGCAACAGCCGCAAGGCTTCATAGTTGCGGGTCAGGATAACATGGTATGTAAACTCAATAGATCCATTTATGGACTTAAGCAAGCTTCTAGAAGTTGGAACATCCATTTTGACTCTGCCGTCAAATCGTTTGACTTCGAGCAGAATCCGGATGAACCCTGTGTTTACAGGAAGTATAGTGGAGATAAGGTTACCTTCTTGGTTCTGTATGTAGACGACATTCTACTCAATGGGAATGATGTAAGTATGCTGACTACGGTGAATGTATGGCTTTCACAGCAATTCTCCATGAAAGATCTTGGAGAAGCCTCCTATATACTGGGTCTTCGACTCTATAGAGATAGATCGAAGCGGATAATAGGATTATCCCAATCTGCCTACATTGACAAAATAGTCAAAAATATACAGCATGGAAAACTCCAAGAAAGGAAATGTTCCTTTCAGGCATAGAGTCACTCTCTCCAAGAAGATGTCTTCTAAGACTTCTGAGGAGATTGATGGCATGAAAGACGCTCCCTATGCCTCTGCCGTAGGGAGCATCATGTATGCCATGCTGTGCACTCGTCCTGACATTGCTCAGGTAGTGAGTGTAGTAAGCAGATTTCAGGTCAACCTAGGGCAGGAGCATTGGACTGCTGTGAAAACATACTTAAGTACCTTCGAAGGACAAAAGAGTTTTGTCTAGTATTCGATGGTAGCTCATTACAGATCCAAGGGTATACAAATGCCAATTTCCAGTTGGATCCAGATGATAAAAGTCTACATCTGGATATGTTTTCATGATAGGATCGTGTGCTGTTTGCTGGAAAAGCAGTAAACAGGGGTCCACTGTAGACTCCACGACCGAGGCCGAGTACATTGCTGTAAGTGAGGCTGCCAAAGAAGCCATGTAGATGAAGAAGTTCGTTCGCAAGTTGGGAGTAGTTCCGTCCAGCATATCACCCATTCCATTGTTGTGTGACAATAATGGAGCTATTGCTCAGGCTAAGGAGCCACGAGCCCACTCGAAGTCGAAGCACATCGAGAGGAAGTACCATGTACTGAGGGAGATTGTTGGTAGAGGGGACATCTTGATTCAAAAGGTAGGGTCAATGGAAAATTTTGCAGACCCATTGACAAATCCACTATCACAGAAAGTGTTTGAGAAACACGTGGAAAGCATGGGCCTTCGGCCAGTACCTGATTGGACCTATGTGCAAGTGGGAGCTGTTAGACAGTTTTGTATGCCCTTAGCTTCAATCAAAATGATGTACTTTATGAGTTTATTGTAAATGAATAAAAGTGCATATTTGATTCATGTTCCCTTGGTATGTTTCTATGTAATACCCTTAAACTGGACACTTAATGAGACTCGTGTTAGTTTAGAATGTTCACAGCCAGTGGGTCGGTCTGGGGAGACCTATCCTGACAAGGCTGACACTGTGGTGCCACCAAGTCGGTTGGGGTGGCTTGTCTCAGCTACCGGGGTGAGACCCTTGGAACATACAATGTGGGATTAATTGAATCTTTGAACTGGACCAGATTTTCAGTATTGCCCTGGACCTTGGAGATTGATGGGCAAAACTGGAAAGTTACACCCGACTCCTAGACTCGATTACGGTACTGCACTAAGTGTCGGATTGGGTTATCTTTGATGTATCAATCAATGAGATCCTTAGCGGGGGTCAAAACCTGGGTATGTTGGGACAATCTGAGAATTCATCTGAGTGGGTGATCATAGTGACAGGATCAGCCCCTTTGTCGGACAAAGGTAATGATCGGGGATGCACTCTCACTACTGGAAACCAAGACTGCCGGCAATCGATTTCAATCGTTGAGATTTGTTTTGCAAAATATATTTTATATGAGATATAAAAGTATATATATATATTATGGTTTCGAAATGATTTGCAAAAGGTTTTAATTCCTGGGATCCATATAAGAGAGAGTGCAACATTGTTCTTTGCAGCCGAGGGAGAGGTCCTCTCTTGTCGGGCAGTGTATGATCATTATGGGCTGAGAGGTTAAGTGTAAGACCATTGAGGATAATACCTGATGGGCTATTTTTGCATTTGCCCACAGTCCCTGGGTGTTACAAGGTGGTTTGGCCCAGAGACCACTTCGGGTAAGTGTTGGGCCCATAGAGCCCATCTGATGGGTCTCTGGGGGTGCACTGTCCATAACAGTGTATTTGACCAGGCCTTGTAACAAAGGCTGGGATGAACCCATGTGGCTGATGTGTAGATCAATGTTTGGGTCCCACACCATACAAGGAAGCCCAACTAGGCAGCATTTTGGAAGGTAAATGAATACATAACCCTAAATGGGCCTTAAGCCCATTTCGAACTAGGCTAATTTGATTAGTCATTAAGGGGCGAATTCTGAGATAAGATCAGCTGATAGGATTAGGCCCACACCCTATCCACTCAGAGAGTCCAAGATCTAAATGAGATTTAGATATGGAAACTTCCTAATTAGATTAGGAGATGGCTTATCTAATCTGCAGATAAGATAAGGGTTATCTCTTATCTTAAAGGGACTTCTAATCCAGATATGATTTGGGTTAGCAACTCCTAATGGGATTAGGAGCTGATCCCTTTAAGTCTATAAAAGGAAGAGGGGGCGGCAACCTTTAGAGACACAATCATCAGCAACAGATAGTCTTGTCTTCGGAGCTGAAATCACAGAAGAGAGAATTCTGCTCTATACAAATACTCTCTAACTGCCTCCTTCCTACAGCCGCCGCTTTCAACAGTTTGATCCCCATTGCTTGGGGAGAAATCAAGATTGGATCTTGATTCCAATCTTTTGGAGAAAAGATTGGTGGGAGTTGTATTCACAAGCCGTCCAGGTGATTTTTGAGAATGATCAAGTTCTTTTGGAAGAACACTGCTGATTCTGCTCCACCCTGCACTGCGCCATCTTCAGTGGGAGCAGATTTTGGATCCTACCTTGGGTGTGAACACCTCCATTGAGAGATATTGTTTCTCTGTATCAGGTATTATCTCTCCCTACTCCTTTTTGTTTAGATCTGGTTCAGTTTATGGTTCTAGAATGATCCTTGAAAATATGATTTTCTAAATAGGGAATTCAATTCCCTGTTGAAGGGAGAGAAAAATTTTGAAATTCGCCCCCTTTATTCCGCAATCTTGGGCGTCCATGTGATGGATTTCCTATCCCTTCATTGCTGACCGTTGATGAGATCAATGGTCACAATTCGATTGGGTGTGATCAAGAGGCACAATTCAAAGTTAACAGTCATTAACTGTTAACTACTTTTTAAACAGTCCCAATGTTTGAAATTGTGACTGTTCAAGGTGCCTTCTCTAAATCAGCACCTACCTTTTCTTCATACCTCTTCATAAACTTTTTAGGGAGCATGAATCAGACTCCAAAAACACACATTTTCGAAATTCACTCTCTATCTCTATTAGTCCGGTCTACTACAGAAGATTTCTCCAGAGATTCTTCAACTTTGTTGGTTGCAGTTTCTCACCCAAGGCTTTGTTGTATCCTGGGAACAGATTTGCCTGTAACCCAACAACAAACTCCGTGAAACTGAGTGGGGGCAAATAAGGTTCTAAAGATAGTGTCTTTGGATGCACCTCAGAGCTTCTCCTCCAAAGTTATAGTGACCCCATTTTTCTAATAGCCATGGTCATGTTAGCTGATTATAGGTTAGTCCAATTAGCAGATATATACTTCTCAAGTCATAGTTGGATTCTCCTCGATTGCTGACCAAATTGGATGGTTTCCTCCTCCCAGTGGTTGCATTGAAATAAACATTGATATATGCTGCAATCGCAAAATCCTCATCTGGTTTAGGAGTGATTTGTCATTATTCGTCAGCCCACCATGTTGCTAGCCTGGCTTTAGGCATCAAGCACTGTGATTCATTGGTTGGTGAAGCTCAAGCTCTATTAGATGGCTTAAACTTTGCTAAGTTTCTAAATCTCCATAGGATTATCATTGAGGGAGATGCTCTAGAACTGATCCAGCCTTGTTGGAGGTACACACCTCCCCTCGGTCCATATGTGCATATGTGATTGATTGCAAGCGGCTCATTTTTTCCATTGAATTTGTCTTGGTTAAAAAGTTCTCTCGATAATTAAATAAGGTTGCTCATGTACTTGCCAAACTTGGTACAATGGTTTGTTTTGTTTGGTTTGGAGAAACTTCAAATTGTATCTCAAACTCCAAATTATTTTGTTACAAAGTATATGTCCTTAGCTTCAATCAGATTGATGTACAAATACATTTATTGTAAATGAATAAAAGTATATTATTGTTTCATGTTGATATTCGTATGTTTCTATGTAATTACCCCTTAAACTAGATACTTGTGAGACTTGTATTAGTTTAAAATGTTCTCAGCCATTGGCACTATAAAAAAAAAGGGTTTTGGAGGTGTTTCCAAGACATTATCAAAAGTGAGGCAAACATCGCAAAAAGGTTTTGGTGAAGTTTGCTAAAACGCCGCATTTAAAATAATCGCAAAAAGTTTTCATGACATTTATGCACACTTTTGACGACGTTTGCAAATGTTGCCAATCTTTTGACAAAAAGCATGTGTAGAGGATTTCTCAAGTTAATGAGAGTTTTAACGACGTTTTTTAAACATCATCAAAGACCATTATTTGCGACGTTTAATAAACGTCACCAAAAACTCATTTAAAATTAAAAAGAAAAACCTATGCCAAAGGTCATAGGGCCTTTTCTATTAAAAAAATTGCCAAGAATCAATGACCACTGGTATATATCAATACTAGTGGAGAGAGGCTCAACCACCCAGAAGACTCTAAATTGGTATCTTACCTATAATAAACTTAGGGAGTTTATCCTGCTAAGGTTGACATTGGTGTACTGCCAAAGAAGTTGGGGCAGCTTATCTCAACTGCTAGGTTAAACCCAAAGCACATTTAGTGTTTGTTTAGATGAAACACTGAACTTGGACCATTTTCTAGTTATGCCCTAAACCTTAGAGATTGATGGGCAAAACTGGAAAGGTACCCAATTATAATTGTTACTTGTAATTTGACAATAAACCTGCAAATTTGTTAAATTGATACATCTCCAATTGGGAATGATAATTTAGTAATATTACTAATTTCATAAAAAAGAAAGGTATTAAATTAATCGTTAAAACATGATAATATATTTATATAGTTAGTTAGGGTCTCGATCAGTTATGAACATATATATATATATATATATATATATATTGTACAAATGCTCTCACAATATTTCTGCAATTTTGGTTGGACAAAAATTACCCTTTTGTTTAATATTTTCTGAAGTGTAAATAAGGGCGAAACAAGTATTTCATTTCTTTGATAAAAGCATGTTTAAAGATTGAAATTAAAGACTATAATTGCTCAGTGTGTATTGAATATTAAGATGTAATTGAATTGCTTGGTCATAAAAAAATTTTATGTTTGGCATTATATGAAGTGTAAAGAAGGAGAAAACAAGTATTTTAACGTGCTTGATAAAACCTATTTAATGACTGAAATTAATGACTATAGTTTCTTAACGTGAATGGTAATTGAAAGTGCCCAAAGACAAAAATATATTTAATATTTCACTCTATCATTATTAGTAAAAGATTCTTTACATGTGTCTTCCTATCCTATTGTCCTAAATTGTCATTGAAACCCAAGTATTCTCAGTTGGTTGTTGAAATCTCCCTTGAAAATTGGTAATTGTAATCACCTCCCCTAAACTTTCTAACATAGTTGCAAGTAGACTCCCCTTGTTAGAATCCTCTGATAAGAGAAACAAAAATGTTCAAAATACCCATGCAGTTACTAGTGAGGATGGTTTCTACAAAAAAAATAAAAATAAATAAATACAAACTTTATGAACAAAAGAAAAGAGTCATAGCTTTAAATTTGAGCGACTGATATGAAGGAAAAATTTGAAAAATAAATCAATTTCGAAAATAAAATGAAGGGTTTGGGATAGCAATTGATATGAAGAGAAAATTTGAAAAATAAGCATTTTGATCAAAAGTAACTGAATGGATATTTTGGACATTTTCATGCCTCTTGTTAGAATATTCTAATAGAGGGGGTTTGCTTGCAACTGAGTTAGAAAGTATAGAAGAGGTGATTGCAATCGCTGAACTTTAGTGGAGGTTTCAATAGTTTACCCTTTTATTTAATTGGAAGTGCTAAATATTTGATGATTAATGTCAATTTAACATCTAACGACCAAATCCTTATAGTTAAATTGGTCTTCCACCTTCTTAAAGGGACAAAACGATATAAGCAATTGTGCCACATTGGGAAATGACTTGCACACTTGTAGAATTGTTCCAATCACTCATTTTTTGTAACTTTCAAAAAAATCATCCATTGTTTGTATAAGATACATTACAGTAACTCCACTTCAATTCTTATTTGTTTCTATGAATTAACAATATTCACTTTAATTTTGGGGATGTCCTTAGCTTGACAAACATGAGATTAGGGATTTTGATGGGTAGGGATGACCATTTATGACCTTTCTTTGCCTGGCTCGGCCTACCTGGCCTAAAAATACTTTAGCATAGGCAATCAAATTTCTCTCAAGACCAATCCAACTTGGACCCTTATCAAGCCCGCACATAATGCAGGTTAGACCCAAGACAAGCAAGCCCTATGCGCGACAAACCTGACCCATCCCAAAAGTTGTGTATATTTATATTATATATTATAATTTTGGTATAATGTCTTATTTATTTGTATAACATTTTACATTTTTTATGATAATTATATAATATATTTCACTTATGGCGTAGTATTTTACCAAATATATATCCATATAAACATGGTATGTATCACATGTATATATATACACGATATAATACATTAATATACATACAATAAATTTTCAAATATATTTTCTATAACTTTTTGAAGCTTAAAGTTAAAACTTTATTTGTTTTTGAAACACAGATCCTATATATTCATATGGGCCAGCCCAGATGCTTGGCTCGGGATCAGGCTTGAACATGTATTATTAGGCCCAAGTAGGCTTCAAGGCTATTAATTACTTGTGAAAACCTGACCTGACTCATGATCATCCATATTGATGGTTTGGGTAGGCATGGGTTTGGTCCAATCCTAACCTAACCTAAAATCCAATTAAGATTGACCTGACCCAAACCCGATTAAGTCATTTTGCTTTTTCTATTAAATATCAAAGTAACCCTAGAAAGGATGACTAAAGGGCTTTTAAAAGGTCTTGAGATATTTGTAAAAATCTAAAGACTCCTTGCTCATCATAATAGATTTGATACCCTTGGGGTAATTATCTATGAAGATTTAGGGTTGATTAGGCAAGTCATTCTTAGAAGATCTTTCAAGCTTTTCAAAGATTGTGAGACCACAAAACGGCCTTTTTCCATTTGACAATGGAAAACATGGAAGACCCATGTCCTGTAAAGCATGAGGAAGCCCAAAATGGCTGAAAATCAAGGAGCTTTGAATTGAAGCTGCACATCTTTATGCACTCAAAATCTTTCTACAATTGACTAGGATACTTATCAAACAATCATGATCTTTAATAGCTTGAAGAACCCCCTCCCCCCCCGGGTAGCTGCATCTTTCATATCTAATGGGAGCCCCCTTAGGCTCCTTGTTTCCATATTGCTCTGTGTTTAAATGAAAATGTTGTTGCCAAAAAAAAATGATCTTTGAAGACATATATCTCTAATATTATATTTTAGTCATATTAAACAAAATATGTGTGATAAACACTAATTATCTTTATTAACGATGTAAATGAAATAGAAAATTTAAATTTGAAATAAAAGTGAAATCATTTTCTTGTCTAGATGGTGAGTCAAGAATCCAACCTTTTGGACCAAATAGGAAACCATTCATGTCAATTAAATAATAAATATTTAAAAACATAGAAACACAAAAATGTATAAAGTATATAGATTTTGTAAAAGACATTTAAGCACATATCTGATTTTTTTCGAAGGAAAGATAATAGAATGTTATATTAATTAAGAAAAAGGGATAATGAATAGACAAAAAGTAGAGTCCTTTAAAACACAAGGCAAGCATAGTTAGACAAAATGTTCTCTAAAAGACCAAACTTTGCCAATAAGCCAACTGCTATGTTAAGTTCCCTTGGGGTCCATCTCTAGGTAGTAGTCAACAAATTTATAACTAGGTTCCTAGCCTTAGTGAATAGATGCTCCAATTTCCATCGGACCTAGGAAGGTAGCCACCTAATTTTATTTGTAGAATTTCCCCAATCATATATGAATTTAACCCTAGCTGTTTAACTATTCGAAGACCAGTGAGCAAGGCTAGGATCTCTACCTTTTGTGGAACTTGCAATCCCAATAGGCCCGCTGAAAACCCAAAAGGTCTCACCTCTAACTAGCCAAAAATCTCCCCCCACTCCAGCCAAACTGGGTTACCCAAGGAGCTACCATCAAATCTAAGAATAATACCATTTGTGTTAAGTGAGGGTGGTCTACTAAGAATGTGAGGGGAGAAAGGAGATAAGTGCAAGAAGATGGCAACTAGGTTCCTTTTCATATCTTCCAAACTAATTCCCATGAACTTGTCACTACTAGAAGCCTAAAAATTACAATAGCCCACTATGTATTGTTATCTTGCTTACATGGGTTTTGAAGTTTTGGTAAGAACACTAATTTAGTATTATTGCTATTGTTTTTTTCTTTTTTTGGTTATTGTATTGTTATTATTGTTATCAACATTTACTAGTATATGTATGTATCTCTGTATGTATGTATGTATGTATGTATGTATATTTTTTGATATTACATAATATGCAATACAAGACATGGATCAATCAAGGGTGGGGCAAAGCATAGTACTTAGTACATGTGAGGGAGGCCCACTAATCATTTCACAGAGAGACTGCATTTCTTCAAATTTGATCCCACACCACTTGGTGGTGTTTGGAATCGGTACCCTTCTTCAGCATCAATTTCTGCTACACTGGTATGCTGCTTGTTCAAAAATTGTTTTCTTTTGAAACTGATGTAGCGTGATCTGGTCGCTCCCTGCTGGAAGGTAGCTTAGACGTTGGACTGTTACATGGCCAGGTCGAATTGCAAGGAAGAAAGATAAGAGGTCCCGAGGTACTTTACCCGGTGTAGGCACTCCAGTGCTTAAGTTAGCGTCGGAGATTGTAGAGAGCTGATTGCTTTGAATGTAATAGCAAGTGAGAGCTAAATCACGCACAACTTGTGAGGTTGGAGGTGATGCTTTTATATAGAAAAGCTTCCATGGGCCTCATGAAGCATGTCTAAGACCACCAACCTGCTTTATCCATGTGTCACCAAGTTATTGGCTGGACCAAATTATCCCTCATCATTTGTCCCCACTCCTAAGCCCGACGTAGTCAACTCGAGGCAGGAGTCTCAACAACCCAATTGGCTTGACCTTAAGGGGCGAGGCCATGTCTTGGGAATGCACAGATATCATGTGAACTATAAACTCTGCGGACATCAAAAACATGTTCAACTAAATTTGGCCTCGGAATACAAATAGTCGCATCCCTAGGAGCCATTGGATCCATTCGATCTGGACTATCTATGGTCAGTCAAGGCATCTATAAATAGGTCCCTTGGGGACCCATTTACTTCATCCCATTTCAAGATCTCATGCATTTGGAGGTCATAGAGCGTGTTGTTGTCGGTGTCATCAGTTTGGTCAGCGAGTTTGGTCTTTCTTTTTAGGTAAGTCATCTTCCTTTGCTCATTTCATTACCTTTAGTTTTCCTTCCTTCAGTATGTTGATTAGTGAGTCTAATGGGGAGAGGTTTCAGTTTGGTTAGGTCGAGGAGAGGGCCTCGGTCCAAGACGAACGAGGTTCCCACAAAAGGGTCTCATCTTTCCATTGGCCGACTAAGCCTAGAGTACCAGACTACTTTGGTCCTACCTAGCTGTCTACCGAGGTGATCCAGCATTTTGCAACTTGCTATAGATTTCCAGAGCATTATGGATACTCCCTTCCAACTAGTGGCTTTTGATGTGTGGCTCATTGTGACACTAGCAAGTGCACTAGCCGTTCAAGTAATAAAGTAGTGAGTGAAGTATCGTTCCCATAAGGATTTAGGAAACAAGTATCAATACTAAATTGAGTACTTCTTATCTAATTAACAAATAAATCAAAACAATAATGAAAGCTAAAAAAATCATAAATTAACATCTATCTAAATCATTGGTCCAATTGCCTTCAAATCAGGTTAGAAGAGTAAGCAGTAAATGTCAATCTCAGAATTCAACAATCTATCAATTTGGATCATTCAAATAAATCATAATTGATCCTTGGTTTGGTGAAACCCCAAGGTCATGAACAGCCTCTCTCAAGCGCATGTTCATCCTATGCATGAGTGACAATTCTTCTATCTCTAACAAGAATCTAATCCCCATGCATGCATTTCTTCAAACACTTCTAAGGCATCAATTCAAAACTGAATTGATCACCAACTGAATTGTGCAAGTTATCTCTAATCTTACATCCAATTCAGCTCTTGAATTCTCTTTCAAGCACTCTAGGAATTGATCACCAGCTCTAAATTCCTAGAGTCTCTCTCAAGCACTCTAGGAATTCCAAGCTTTAGATCTATTCGGCCAATCTCAAAATTGCAGATCTGAATTCTCTTTCAAGCAATTCAGATCTTGCAATCTCAGATCTGAGAATTCAGATCTGAGTTTTGAAGGTTAGTTGTCCAAATTAATCTACAATAACACCTTTATTCAAGAAACTCCAAATACAATTCATGACCATTCGAATGAATAAAAAAGAATTAGATTACTGAACTGAAATTTTACAAGCTGGAATACATCAAGGAAGAATGGAAGAAGGAGAAAGAATAAAGAAAATATAACAAAGAAACAGAATTCAAATTAAAGGAGAATAAAACTACAATTGAGTTATTATAAATGATCTTTGAATCACAAACCCCCAATTTCAAACTCACCTTCTCTTATAGCTTGCTTGCCTTGAACTTCCCTCAGCCCTTCTTCTTCTTCTTCCTTGCGCCTAACCTTCTTCTCTTCTCCTCTCTCAAGGTGGATGAACATCTAAGAGTGGGAGAGCCTTCCTCTCCAGCAATTGAACACCTCTCTCACTTCCTAGAGGCCTCCTTATATAGTTTTTCAAGGGGGCTCTTGCCCCTTCTTGAAGCCTCTAGAATGGGGTGTATTACACCCCTTTTTTGAACTTTCTAGAGCTCTCTTGAAAGCCTCCTAAGGGCTGCTATTTGGGCTGCACTTAGGCTCTCTTTTAGCACATGATAGCTATACATTGAGCTGCTCTTTTGGGCTGAGAATGGGCCTTCCTTGCTGGGCCAAAATCTATTCTTAGCTAGGCTTTCTTTTCTTGGGTTTTTTCAAGGAATCCACTTGCTCTTCTTGGGCCGAAGTGCTCTCTCTTGCTTCCACAACCAGGCTGGGCCGAATTTGGTCTTTTTGAACATTCTTTTCTTGCCTTTTTCCTTCATTTTCTTGGATTAATTACCCCTGAAACTTATTCTTAGCATTAAGCTAAATTAAGGTAAAAATTAATAAAACTGGCATAAAAATCCATGCTAAAGTCCTCAAAAATTATAGATAAATTGTAGGTTCATCAAATACCTCCACACATAAGCTTTTGCTTGTCCTCAAGCAAAGACATTAGCCATAAACTTAACATTCCCCCCCCCCTTTTGTTCTCACAATTTACCTGGTGAATTTTTTAAGATAGAAATGCATTGAGTAGTCGGGGAACTTTTGTAAGTGCTCATCTCTTATTCTTGTAAATTACCATTTAACATAAGTATAAGATCCAAGGAAAGGAGAATATGAATTTCATCATAGTCTAGCATTCACTCCTAATTCATATATAAATCAGCTCCTTAGTTGTCATGGTTAATAATCAAATTTCACTACGTTTCACATCTGTAACTAAATCTCAATGAGAGTTCAACTTTAGAGTGCCCCTTTGAACCTCAGTTGTCACCACAATTACTTATTTCTAAGGGTGAGTGCATCTTATGCTCCATCTCACCCTTTTCTTCTTCTTTTTTTCCGGTGTGAGTGCATTTTATGCTCCATCTCACACACTTTTCTCTCTCTTTTTGTTTTTTTTTTGGTGTGAGTGCATCTTATGCTCCATCTCACACTGGTCACTTACTTGAGGTATGTAAATAGGACTCATGTTCTGAGCTGCTAGTTTTACTATTAAGCTCAAAATAGCAGAGTCAATTTGGGCTTTTCTTTGCAATTACTGAACCTCAAGAATCAGCACTTCAGATGTGCACTAGCTCTCTTGACCATTAACCATGAAATCAAGGGCTTCCATACACATGAAGATAGTTAGGGCTAGTCATGCTGAAAGGCATATTCAACTCCCCTGTTCTCATGCATATATCAAATTGGGTCATTCACAAGAATAAAAACTTAACAAGTACATCAGTCTCCCTCAACTTATTGAATTCCTTCTTAAAAATCATCAAATAGATAGTAATGAACTTGAGGAGTTCCAGCCTTTTTTTTTTGTTATGTCATGGTTTCAGCCCCCATACTCTAGCCTCGGGCTCACTCCCCCACACTTAAGATGAACATTGTCCTCAATGTTCGTAGTGTTAGGGAATCACACTTGCTAGAGCAAACTGAAGAAAAGGATGAACTAGGTCCTTAAAGAATTGGAATTTTGAGAAAAAGAACTTTATTTTACTAACTAATATTATTAAAAGATAAATGACAAAAAGATGCTTTAACCTGTTCATGAGAAAGCATAAAAGATTATTGGTTATCAAGATAAACAGTGGATGGAGGGGGTACAATACCGCCCATTAAATATGGTTTCAGGCGCTGACCATTTACTTTAAACGTGCCCTGAACCAGGTGGGTGAGTTCTATAGCCCCATGGGGAAAAACCTGTGAAATGGTAAAGGGTCCAGACCACCTGCATCTCAGCTTACCTGGAAACATGTGGAGACGGGAATTATATAACAATACATGTTGGCCTAAATAAAAGTCCCGTCTCAGCAAGTTCTTATCATGCCAGTTTTTTATTCTTTCTTTATAAACTTTGGCATTCTCATAGGCGGCAAGTCTGAATTCATCCAATTCATTCAATTGCAACCGCCTTTTAGCCCCTGTGGCCTAAATGTCAAAATTTAAGAATTTAAGAGCCCAATAGGCCTTGTGTTCTAATTCAACTGGTAAATGGCATGCTTTACCAAAGACCAATCTGTAGGGGGACATGCCAATGGGTGTCTTAAATGCAGTTCTGTATGCCCATAATGCATCATCTAATTTGATGGACCAATCTTTTCTGGCAGATGCTACGGTCTTTTCCAGAATTCTTTTGAGTTCCCTATTAGCCAACTCCACTTGGCCACTAGTTTGAGGGTGATAAGGGGTAGTTAATTTATGTGTAATTCCATATTTCTGCATTAACCTCTCAAATTGGCTATTGCAGAAGTGAGTTCCCCTATCACTAATTATAGCTCGTGGAGTGCCAAATCAGGAGAATAGCTTCTTTAGGAAGTGTACCACCCTTCTTGAGTCATTTGTGGGTAAAGCCATGGCTTCTACCCATTTGGATACATAGTCAACTGCAACGAGGATGTACTTATTCCCAAAAGAATTCGGGAAAGGTCCCATGAAATCTATACCCCAAACATCAAAGATTTCACATATCAAAATATTGGAAAGGGGCATTTCATTCCATCGGGAAATGTTTCCCGATCTTTGGCATTTGTCACATGTGGACACATACCTATGGGCATCTTTGAAAAGTGTGGGCCAATAAAAACCTGATTGCAAAACCTTGGCTGCAGTGCGACTAGCTCCAAAATGTCCTCCTGCTTCTTTATCATGGCAAAATTGGAGTACCGACTCCATCTCCTCCTCAGGGACACGTCTCCTTATGATCTGATCTGCATACAATTTATACAAAAAGGGTTCCTCCCATAGATAGTATTTTACATCAGAAAGGAATTTCTTTTTCTGTTGATATGAAAGGTTAGGAGGAAGGACTTGTGCAGCTATATAATTAGCAAAATCAGCATACCAAGGATATGAGTATTTCTGTATTGAGTACAGCTGCTCATCTGGAAATTCTTCTCGAATGTTGTTGGTTATCTCCTCTTTTGAGCTTACCTTGTCTAACCGGGAGAGATGATCAACAGCCAGGTTTGCAGCACCCTTCATGTCTCTAATCTCAATGTCAAACTCTTGCAATAAAAGGATTCACCTGATCAGTCTTGGTTTTGAGTTTTGCTTGGTAAGCAAGTGCCTTAATGCCGAGTGATCTGTGTAGACAACAACCTTGGATAATATCAGATATGAACAAAACTTGTCAAGTGCAAATATTACTGCTAGCAGCTCCTTTTCTGTGGTAGTGTAATTGAGTTGGGATCCAGCCAAGGTTCTGCTAGCATAGTAAATTGGCTGAAAATGTTTGTTCATTCTTTGTCCTAAAATAGCTCCCATAGCAGAATCACTCGCATCATACATTAATTCAAATGGGAGGGTCCAATCTGGTGCTACCATGATAGGTGCATGGATCAATTTGTCTTTCAAGATGTTGAAAGCATGAAGGCATTCGGTTGAAAATTCAAAAGTCACTTCTTTTTGAAGCAAGGTAGATAATGGCTTGGCAATTTTTGAGAAATCCTTAATAAACTTCCTATAGAATCCGACATGTCCTAAGAAACTTCTCAACGAATGAACAAATGTTGGGGTGGCAGTTTTTCAATTGCCTCCACCTTGGCCTTGTCGACTTCTATACCTCTTTGAGAGATCTTGTGTCCAAGCACTATGCCTTTTTGCACTATAAAATGACACTTCTCCCAATTCAACACAAGATGTGTTTCTTTGCATCTAGTAAGCACCTATTCCAGATTATTCAAACATGCATCAAATGAAGAGCCAAAAACTGAAAAATCATCCATAAAGATCTCAATAAAATTTTCAACCATATCAGAAAATATAGATATCATACATCACTGAATGGTTGCTGGGGCATTGCATAACCCAAAGGGCATCCTTCGGTATGCAAAGGTTCCATATGGGCAAGTAAAAGTGGTCTTTTCTTGATCATCTGGTGCAATTGGTATCTGGTTATACCCTAAATATCCATCCAAGAAACAATAATACTCATGCCCGGCTAGCCTCTCCAACATTTGGTCTATTAATGGGAGAGGGAAATGGTCCTTCTGGGTGGCTTCATTAAATTTTCTATAGTCAATACACACACACCATCCGGTGATGGTTCTAGTAGGGATGAGTTCATTTTTCTCATTTGGAACAACAATCATACCCCCTTTCTTGGGCACAACTTGCACAGGGCTTACCCAAGAACTATCAGAAATAGGATAAATGATCCCAGCATCTAACAACTTAATTATTTCAGCCTTTACCTCTTCTTTCATGTTGGGGTTCAGGCGCCTTTGGGGCTGAATGGAAGGCTTGCTGTCCTCTTCCATCAAAATTCTGTGAGTGCAGATTGATGGACTAATGCCTTTGATATCTTCTACCTTCCAAGCTATAGCATTTTTGTGTTCCCGCAGCACTCTTAATAATTTCTCTTTGTAAGGGATTCAGTGCTGCGGAAATTATCACGGGGAGATCTGATGGTTCCTCAAGGAAAGCATACTCTAAATGGGATGGTAATTGCTTCAGTTCAAGGGTGAGGGGTTCTTGGGGTGATGGCGTACCTGATGGTCTAGGAAATTTGTCTAAGTTCTCTAATTTAAAAAACCCCTTTCCCTTGAATTGAGGCTTATCATTCAGGTATGCTATCATGAGGTTTATTTCTTCATTTTCTCTTTCTTCAAGTTCTCCCTACTAGAGGCAGAGTTCAAGAGGATCAGTTATTCTACTTACCTGGAAGCATTCATCAATTGTCAATTCAATGGCATCAATCATAAAACAAGAATCATCACTAGAGGGTGCATGTTTCATAGCATCAAACATTTTAAAAATTATCTCCTCATCTTGTATCCTAAGGCTGAGTTGTCCTTGTTGGACATCAATCATTGCTTTCCCAGTAGCCAGGAAAGGTCTCCCTAGGATAAGTGGGACCTCCACATCTTCTTGCATGTCTAACACAATGAAATCAACTGGAAAAATGAATTTGTCAACTTTAACTAACACATCTTCTATGATCCCCCTAGGATGTCTAATGGATCTATCAGCCAATTGTAATGCCACTCTAGTGGGTTGGGGTTCATTCAACCCTAATTTCTTGAAGATAGAATATGGCATTAAATTGATGCTAGTTCCCAGGTCACATAAAGCTTTTTCAATTTTTAAACTGCCAATGGTACAAGGAATAGTGAAACTCCCTAGATCTTTGAGTTTCTGAGGTAGCTTGTTTAGAAGGATAGCAGAACATTCATCATTTAAAGCAACTGTAGCCACATCTCCCAGTTTTCTTTTGTTTGCCAATAATTTCTTCAAAAACCTTACATAGTGTGGCATCTGGGCTAAAGCATCAACAAAAGGAATATTAATATGTAAACTTTTAAATATTTCAAGAAACTTACCAAATTCCTTTTCCAATTTTTGTTGCTTCAGCTTGTTAGGGAATGGAACTTGTGGCTGCTGGTGCATCCCTTGTTGTGCTTCTGGTTGTTTAGTCTTCTATTGTCTGGTTCCAAGGCTTGTTTCTGCCTTGGGTTCACCCCAATTCTTCTTTTCTACCTCGGGCAACTCTTTTCCATTCTTTAATGTAATAGCTTGCACCTGCTCTCGTGGATTCACTTCAGTGTTCCTTGGAAGAGTTCCCGGCAGTCTGGAAGAGATTAATTGTGCCAATTGCCCCACTTGGTTTTCCAGGTTTTTGATTGAGGCTTCCTGGTTCTGGAACCTGGTTTCTGCACCTGCTATAAATTTTGTCATCAGTTCCTCCAAATTGGACTTTGGTTCAGGCTGATGATAAGTCTGGTGGAACGGCTTGGAAGTATGCTGATTTGGCCAGGACTGGTTTGAATGTCCCCTCCATCCTGGATGAAAAGTATGGTGACTCTGATAACCCTGCTATCTTGACGAATTGCTGACATAGTCAACTTGTTCATTAGATGGCCTGAACTGATTGTCAACTTTGCATTCAGTACTGATGTGGCCTCCCCCACACAATTCATAATTAAGAGGCTGCACATGCATGGCAGCTATCTACATTTCATCTATTTTCTTACTGAGTGCTCCTATTTGTGCAGATAGTGCCGTATAAGTATCAACATTATGCAAGCCATGCTGCTTCCTAGTTTGAGTTCTTTCAGAATGCCATTGATAGTTGTTGGATGCCATTTCCTCAATAAGTGCATAGGCAACCTCAGGAGTTTTATTATTTATGGACCCTCTGGCTGCAACATCTAATATGGTCTTATTTGAGTCAGTAAGACCATTATAGAAAGTATGTACTTGCAGCCAAATGGGGAGGCCATGGTAAGGAACTCTCCTTAACAGCTCCTTGTATCGTTCCCATGACTCGTATAAAGATTCCCTCTCTTGCTGAAAAAAAGTAGTGATGTCATTCCTCATTTTAGCAGTTTTAGAAGGGGGAAAATATTTAGAGAGAAAACGACTAGCCATTTCATCACACGTAGCTATTGATCCTGCCAGTAATGAATTCAACCATGCTTTGGCTTTATCCTTCAAAGAAAATGGGAATAACCTCAACCCAATGGCATCATCACTTACCCCATTGTGTTCGAAGGTGTCACAAATTTCTAAAAGTTGGAAATGTGTGCATTGGGATCTTCGTGGGCCAATCCACAGAATTGCATCATGTTTTGAATCATTTGTATGATGGCAGGTTTGATCTCAAAGTTGTTAGCAGCAATATTGGGCCTGATAATGCTGGAGGCAGCTCCAGTGAGAGTGGATTTGGCATAGTCTATCATAGTCCTCTACTCAGCCATTTCTTGAGCCTCTTGAGCTTCTTGTTGGACTTGTTTGGCTGCTCTTAGTCGGACACGGAGAGTTCTTTCAATCTCTGGGTCATAGAGGATTTCCTCCAGCTCGACTCTGCTCGTTAGAAACTGTGAAAGTGAAGGCAATAAACAAGCCAATATTCACAAAATAAATAACCTTATTACAACTGAAAATGTATAGTGAAGTATTGGAATATACAAACCTACATCCTAAAACAAATAAATGCAGCTAACTAAAAGCAGATCAACATCTTATTCAATTTTCCTTTATCTACATCCATTGATTGCAAAATCTGAATTCAGATCCAATTTAGTTGAGTTCAGATCTGCAAGTCTTTGGTATTGTTAGTCCAGAGAAAATTAATAAATAATAATTCAGATCTGAGTTGTATATCTCATACACACTCATTGGTATACACTGCAATATACATCCATTAAGGTTGGAATCAAATCTATGATGCTTTAGGGATGATATCAGATTTGATCTGAAAAATATATTAAAAGGACCTGAAATAAACTAAAACCAGTCCTGAGTTAGGCTTGGTTTAAGGATTTTAAGCTCTACAATTGAAGCCCAAACCTGTATAGCTGATGCATATCAAACACTTGCTAAGACCTGAAAATCGGGTCTGCAATGTTTGGTATTGTTAATTGCTGCAATTCAGATATGATGTTAGCAGTTTTACAGAACAAAACTCAGTCCAAAGATATTTCAGATCAGATCTCATATCAAACCAACTGCACTTCATATCTGTAACTTTTTTAGAAAACAGAGTTGGCCAACAAAAACTTTAAATTTAGAAATGGACATCCAAGCCTGAGTGGCTCATGTTCAGTGATTGCAGAAACCTGAAATCAGGTCTGCAATATTTATACTGTAAGCAGCCTGGATTCAGATCTGAATGCCAGTATATTACAATCTAAAATATGAAGCTCTTTTTGGACCTTTTAGGCCTTACAAACGTCAGTCTTAATCTAATCCAAACATCAATTCAGATCGGGTGCAAGAGATTTAAATGATAATAAAACATCAAGTTCAAAGAAATTTCAGATCATGTACTCATATTGCCTCAGATTCTCATGCATTTCAGATCTGATTTTACCATTCATGGCTTATATTTTCATCAATGAGGCAAGTCCGATGCATCAAATTGTGAATTGGATGCTGTTACTACCCGAATTCACATCAGAATAGAGTGGGTTCAGGTCTGAGTTCATATGAACTCAGATCTGAACCCAAATGCATTCAGACCTGCAACCAGCTGAGCTCAGATTTGAGTTCAAATATGAGGTTCAGATCTGAAGGCTCACATGTCATTCTTTCAAATATTTTTCATTCCTTGCTACCCTTTGATTCTTGAAGCAAATCTAATATCTCACATTGTGGATGGGGTGCCAAATTCACATCAGAATTGAGTACGTTCAGGTCTGAGTTTGAACTCAGATCTGAACCTAGCAGATTTGCAACCAACTGAACTCAGATCTGACCCCAAGTTTGAGTTCACACCAAATTTCTTTCATTCTTTACTACAATTTCAGCCATGAGACAAGTCTGATGTATCAAAATATCAGTCATAATTGAGTAGGTTCAGGTCTGAGTTCTGATGAACTCAGATCTGAACCTAGCAGAATGCAGACCTGCACTCGGCTGAACTCAGATCTGAACTTCAGATTTGAAGTTCAGATCTGAAAGCTCTCATGCTATTCTTTCATTGTTTTTTTTTCTTTTCTTTTTCTATATATATATATATGTATTTTTTTTTAGAAAGGAAGAAAGCTAAAACAAAATATAGTAATGCAACCAAAATCTTTTTGGATGAGTGTAGCTCTGATTGCTGAATGCAATTCAGATCTGAACTCTTTTTGAGATTTATAAATTTTTTTCTTTTTGGAGGTAATAGAATCACAAATAAGAGAAATCAGATCTACTTCAGCTACACTAAAACTAAAACAAAGGATGGAACAATCAAATATCAATAGAAGAACCATGGCTCCATCAATGCAGCCCTTGCATTCAAGGCTGAAATGTAAGATGAAAATTTGAAAACCAGCCATGAATGCAATGCTAAAAACCAGACTAAGAATGATCAATCGTTCCTAATATTGCTTCTATAAATCCCCGGCAATGGCGCAAAAACTTGATGTGTGGCTCATTGTGACACTAGCAAGTGCACTAGCCGTTCAAGTAATAAAGTAGTGAGTGAAGTATCGTTCCCACAAGGATTTAGGAAACAAGTATCAATACTAAATTGAATACTTCTTATCTGATTAACAAATAAATCAAAACTTTAATGAAAGCTAAAAAAATCCTAAATTAAAATCTATCTAAATCATTGGTCCAATTGCCTTCAAATCAGGTTAATGAGTAAGTACTAAATGTCAATCTCATAATTCAGCAATCTATCAATTTGGATCATTCGAATAAATCATAATTGAGCCTTGGTTTGGTGAAACCCTAAGGTCATGAACAGCCTCTCTCAAGTGCATGTTCATCCTATGCATGAGTGACAATTCTTCTATCTCTAACAAGAATCTAATCCCCATGCATGCATTTCTTCAAACACTTCTAAGGCATCAATTCAAAACTGAATTGATCACCAACTGAATTGTGCAAGTTATCTCTAATCTTGCATCCAATTCAGTTCTTGAATAGTAGATCTGAATTCCTAGAGTCTCTCTCAAGCACTCTAAGAATTCCAAGCTTTAGATCCATTCGGCCAATCTCAAAATTGCAGATCTGAATTCTCTTTCAAACAACTCAGATCTTGCAATCTCAGATCTGAGAATTCGGATCTGAGTTTTGAAGGTTAGTTGGCCGAATACAATTCATGACCATTTGAATGAATAAAAAAGAATTAGATTGTTGAACTGAAGTTTTACAAGCTGAAATACATCAAGGAAGAAAGGAAGAAGGAGAAAGAATAAAGAAAATATAACAAAGAAACAGAATTCAAATTAAAGGAGAATGAAACTACAATTGAGTTATTATAAATGATCTTTGAATCACAAACCCCCAATTTCAAAATCACCTTCTCTTCTATCTTGCTTGCCTTGAACTTCCTTCAGCCCTTCTTGTTCTTCTTCCTTGCGCCTAACCTTCTTCTCTTCTCTTCTCTCAAGGTAGCCGAACATCTAAGAGTGGGATAGCCTTCCTCTCCAACAATTGAACACCTCTCTCACTTCCTAGAGGCCTCCTTATATAGTTTTTCAAGGGGGCTCTTGCCCCTTTTTGAAGCCTCTAGAATGGGGTGTATTACACCCCTTTCTTGAACTTTCTAGAGCTCTCTTGAAAGCCTCCTAAGGGCTGTTATTTGGGCTGCACTTAGGCTCTCTCTTAACACATGATAGCTATACATTGAGCTGCTCTTTTGGGCTGAGAATGGGCCTTCCTTGCTGGGCCGAATTCTATTCTTAGCTAGGCTTTCTTTTCTTGGGTTTTTTCAAGGAATCCACTTGCTCTTCTTGGGCCGAAGTGCTCTCTCTTGCTTCCACAACCAGGCTGGGCCGAATTTGGTCTTTTTAAACATTCTTTTCTTGCCTTTTTCCTTCATTTTTTTGGATTAATTACCCCTGAAACTTATTCTTAGCATTAAGCTAAATTAAGGCAAAAATTAATAAAACTGGCATAAAAATCCATGCTAAAGTCCTCAAACATTATAGATAAATTGTAGGTTCATCAGCTTTCCTTGGGATCATGATGAGGATGAGGTGATTGTCTTTGAGGAGGCTTTGAAGGCAGGTCTCCAATTTTCGCTCCACCCCTTTATTCCTAATGTGTTGAACTACTATAACGTCAGCCTTGATCAACATCATCCAGAATCTATCCGCACCCTGGTCGATATGATTTCACATTTCTTTCACCTCGGCCTTCCCTTTGACATCAAGGCCTTCTCCGCCCACTTCCAAATAAAACAAAATCCTGCCATTACCATGGGCAAGTTTAGTTACTACTTGTCTTACCTGTCTGGGTACAAACTTCTTCATGTCTTTCCCTCTAAAGTCCCAACCTAGAAGAGTAAGTACTTCTTCCTTGATTGGCTGGTGGGTGGCCTTTCCCGACACACTAGAGAGGGGGAGTGAAAGATGTTGGGGAAGAATTGAGCAAGAAAAAGGTGACAGGGCTTCTGAGGCCAGAAGAAGAGAGTATCAAGAATGGGAAGAGAAAAACTCTCTTGCTCAGTATTATATTATAGCCTATTTGATCAATCCGATACAACGACAATTCGATAAGATTGAAGTGTCCAAGGATATATTGAATAGTCCTAAGACTATGTATGAAGAGCATAATCATTCTACTTGACAAAAGGTCTTAAAATTGTTTATGACAGCACAGATGATCAAGAACCAATAGGTTCATGACCATTGTCTAAAGATGATGGGTTATATTAATGAGCTGGAGGCTCTCGGGTTAGGGCTAGATCATGACACCAAAATTGATGCTATCCTTAATTTCTTACCTCCGTCCTTCAATTAGTTTATTATGAATTAAAACATGAATAAGCTAAATGTTAGCCTTCAGGAACTCAGCAATATGTTGCAGAGGGCTGAAGAACTGATTAAGAAGGATAAGTCAATAGCCATGCTTGTTGAAGGTGGAAAATTGGGCAAGAAAAAGCGAAAGACTAAAAGGAAGGCTCAGAAGAAGGGTAGCCAAACTAAAAAGCAAAAGAAAGATAAGGCATCGGATGCCTGTCACTTCTGCAAACAGACCGACCACTGGAAGAGGAATTATCCTCAATATCTGGAGACTAAGAAGTAAGGTAATTTAGAATATTTTATCATAGAGACCAATTTGTTGGTCACTTCTGCTTCCTGGTGTATTGACTCTGAGGCTTCAATTCATTAGTGTAACTCACTACAGGGGTTGAAAATAAAAGAAGACTGAGTGATGGAGAAGTGATGCTCTACTTGGGGACTTCTGCAACAGTTGCAGCTACAACCATAGGAATTGTAGAACTAGTTTTCAGAGAAGGAATAATCGTACTTAAAGATTGTCTTTTCGTACATAATTTAAGAAGAAATTTGATTTCTGTCTCAAAATTGGGCATAGATGGTTATTCTACCTTATTCAGTAATGTGATTACTATTAAACGGAATAACAAATTCCATGCATATAGAGAACTTGAGAACAGTCTCTATGTTCTCCATCCTTTTCTGGAAACAAACATTACCAAAACTACGTCGGAAAGAATCCCTAAGAAGAGGACTCGTGATACAGTTAATCCCACATGCCTGTGGCATTACCGGCTTGGCCACACTAATATAGATCGTATCACAAGGTTGGAAAAGGATGGCCCTTTGGATTTTCTAACTATAGAAGATCTTCCAACCTGTGAACCTTGCCTTCAGGGTAAGATGATGAAGCGGCCATTTATCGATAAGCCTGAAAGATCTACAAGCACACTTAACCTTATACATACTAATGTATGTGGTCCCCTGAATGTTAGGACACGTAACTAGCACATTTATTTTATAACCTTTACCGATGATTACTCATGGTATGGTTATGTGTACCCAAAGAGACATAAGTCTGAATCTTTTAAAAAGTTTAAAGAATTTAGACAAGAAGTTGAGAAACAGTTAGGGAGAGAAATTAAGACCCTTCAATCTGATCGAGGCGGTGAGTATCTCTCTAACGAATTCGGGGACTAGTTGTATCACAACTAGCTCCTCCTGCTACACCATAATTAAATGGTGTGTCAGAGAGGAGAAATCAGACTCTATTAGATATGGGCCAATCACTTCTCATCCACTCAGATTACCTACATCCTTTTGGGGTTTCGCATTAGAGATTGTGATTTATGTGCTAAACCGGATTCCAACCAAATCCATTCCTAAGACTCCATATTTGCTATGGACCGATAAGAAACCAAGTGTAAGACGCTTGAAGATTTGGGATTGTCTGACACATGTTAATAGAACTAGTGTTGACAAATTGGACTCTAAGACCAGTCGTTGCCTATTTGTAGGTTATCCCAAAGGCACTGTAGGTTACTTATTTTATGATCCAAAAGAGTAAAAGGTGTTTTGTAGTCGAAATGCTCACTTCCTAGAAGAAGATTACATCTTAAATAATCATCATCAGGAAGTTGATCTTGATGATGAGAGCCTAGTTGAGAACCAAGAGCCTCTAGTTCATTGATATAACCCATCATTTTTAAACATTGGTCATGGACCTATTGGCTCTCAGTCATCTATGTGGTCATCAACAATTTTATGGCCTTCTGTCAGGTAGAACGATTCTACTACTCGTACGTTGTCCTTAGACTATCCATGATATCCTTGGACACTTTGATCTTATCGAATTGTCTTTGTATCAGATTGTCTAAGGATGCTATGATGTAACACTGAGGAAGAAAGTTCTTCTCCTCTCATTCTTGATACTCTTTCTTACGGGCCTTGGAAGCCCTATTACCCAAACGTTCAGGTGTAGGATTTTTGGCAACCTTGTCCAATTTCTTGGACATCATAACCAACATAAGGTTACAAAACCAGTTAGCATAGTTGGATCCTTTTAGTTCGTTATCATCCAACAACTTAGTGAATTGTCCATTTGCCATTTCTAATAAAAGGCAACATAAATTAGTCCACGACTTAAAATTAATTCATGTTAACTACATAGAAAGGTCTTTTATTTATGTTCCATTTCTATTTCTTCATCTCTGAGATTTCCCTTTTATTCAATGATGGAGATGCGGTTATGTCTCTAGAAATGTGGGAAATCATATAGGTGCATGGAGCCAAATGTTTCAGCTGCAAAGCCCCACCACTTTTTGTGAAGGATCTTATCCACTCATCAAATGAGCATTCCCTTTGGCCTCTCTCAAACAAGGTTCATTGCCATTTTATGTTAAACTTTTCTATCTAGTAAGTACTGACCCATCATATTACGGACCCCAAGGTACTTTGAGAGAGTCTTGCATTTTAGGATAGGCCATTCTCACATCGGTCTATGACGCCCCTATCATCTTATGAAGCAATCGAATAAACTGGACCAACAAATGGATAGGCCAATTTTATTGTGCATCTCCTCATTGCCAATACAACCCATCTTCAAGCTAATGATGGAAGGCCTTTAGAGAATTCATCATATGAAATTCCCTATCACTTGCACTTATATTAAATGGAGGGAACAAATTAAAATGTCCCTAGATCTGATTAAGTCAAACCAAAGTGGCTCCCACTGACTTTCATAAAGTCATATTCAAATGGGCCCAAAATGAGCAAGGGTTCCACATGGTTCCTCTGGGTGAGGAAGATGATCTAGGGCCATTAAGAAGGGAGATCATCCAATGATCTTTAGGGCACCATGGCAATGAGGTGCATTCAGCCATGGTGTTCACAGAGAGCCACTAACGTTTAAACTTGGGCCAAGTACTTATGGCCCATGTACGAATCACATTCAACACATCACACACATTCACATGCATAAATTGATCTAATGAATTAAATAATCTGTAAAACAATAATTAATTAAAGTTAACACATTATCAGACCATTAAGGCCCATATATCATCAAATAATTCCATCTAGGTATATGGGCTAAACTGCAAAAAGCAGTTCGGCCCATATAGTTGTTATGCTAAAAATGGGTTGATGCTACTTTAACATGATGAAACTAGGTTTTATAGGGGTGGGCTGAATTGCATCATATGATGGGCTTCGAACCTTTGGCCCATAACCAAATTTGGGTCACCTAAAATGTGACACATCGGGTTGAGAACAAACCCCATCAAACCATGGGTTCAATCCAACCAATTTGTACCAAACTAGGTCAATTTGGCCTAGGGTTTGGTGTCCAAAACATGATGCAATTATCAAGATTTTGATTTGAATTAATTATAGCCAAAATTGACATTCAAGAACAGCAAGAAAACACATAACATGGGGTTGTTAATGTGATGGTTTGAATATGATCCAGACAAACTGCAAATCTGCAAGAAAAGGGTTAATCGCAGATTGCAGATTTCTTTTCTACAAAATCTTCTTCTCCTCTGGCGCTCTAGCAAATCTTCCAATGTAAAAAATAGAAAAACCTAATTTTCTATTAATTACATCAGATTGAATCCTATACATTTTGTCTAATATATATATATATATATATTTACAGACCAAATTGAATAGAATGAAATTGTAGGGTGTGCAAATCTTGGCGCCATAAAAGAATTCGATCTCCATTACACAAACAACCAAAAATTCAAGAAATAATCATAGAGCCATTCTACGGATGGCCGAACCATGTAGGGTGGCTAGGTGAAAATTTTCAATGATCGTTCTTGAAACTGGCTCTGATACCACTGAAGAAAGGGAGATCCATCATACGGATGGCCGAACCATGCAAGGTGGCTAGGTGAAATTTCAAAAATTTTCTTTCTCCCTTCCGAGAATCGTATTCCTAGTTTTAGAAAAACTGCATTTTTCAATGATCGTTCTTGAAACAAACCAAAGCAGATCTGAAACCAAAAGAATGGGAGAGCAATACCTGATACAAAATCCACACGTGTAGCTCCCAACGTGGGTGGTTCATGCCCAAAGAGGGTACCGAAACCCGCTTTCACTAAACATGGCATAGATTGAGATAAAGTAGGTTCAGTAATGCAATCCTTCAGCAAGAACTACAATCCTTCAGCAAGGATCAAGCAAGGAGTGTGAGCACGAAATTAGATATGATTTTCTAGAAAAATCAAAGGTGGAACTGATCTCTATCAATCCAAGAAATTGGAGATCGAATTAGGGTTGGATGGCAAGAACAAAGGGAGAGAACTAAATGTAGAAAAGTTGAAAATTAAAGCAGCTCGCCCCCTCTATTTATAAGCCTTCAAGATCAGCTCTCCTAATCCTATTAGGAGGAACTCTTAAGTGGATAAGACTTATGCTCTTATCCTTATGCTGATCCAAACCCATATCTAAACCCAAATTTGCCCAAGTCACATGGCTGCTTAAGTTGTCATCTGACTTCTTAGTTAATCCAGTTAACTATGGGCCTTAGGCCCATTAAGCTATCAGGATCACTTCCCTTTTAATTGTTGGCTAACTTGGCTCTTTTTGTATGACGTGGACCCTAACATTGATCTCACAAAAGCCATATGGGTTCAACCTAGCCTCTATTACAAGGCCTGGCTGAATTCACTATTAAACATAGTGAACCCCTGGGCCCATCAATATGGACTCTTAATGGGCCCAACATTTACACTAAATGGTCCTTGAGTCTAGCCACCTTATGAAGGCCCAAGACCTATGGTCTTAACTGAGATTAGTCCATCAGGTATAAAAGCCCTAAATGGTTTTACACTTAACCTCTCATCCCATAATGATCAAACACTGCCCGACAAGAGAGGACCTCTCCCTCGGTTGCAAGGTACAGTGTTGCACTCTCTACTCAGATGGATCCCGGAAATCAAAACCTATGCAAACATTTTTAATAAAAAACATAATATATATATATATATATATATTGCAAAACAAATTTCAAACAAGTTTGAAATCAACTATCGGCAGTTTAGGTTTCTATCAGAGAAAGTGCAATCCTTGATCATTCACTTTGTCTGACAAAGGGGCTGATTCTGCCACTACGATCACCCACTCAGGTGGATTCTTAGATTGCCCCAACATACCCAGGTTTTGACCCCCAAAGGATCTCACTAATTGGCATATCAAAGATAGGTCAATTCAACACCTAGTGCAGTACCATAATTGAGTCTAGGGGTTAGGTGTAACTTTTCAGTTTTGCCCTTCAGTCTCCAAGGTCCAGGGCATAACTGGAAATTAGTCTGGGTTCAATGTTTCTAACAAACACACATTACATGTGCTTTGGGTCTAATCCTGGTAGTTGAGACACGCCACCCCAACCGACTTGGCAGCACATTAGTGTCAGCCTTGACAGGATAAACTTCCCCAAGTCTGTCCAACAACTAAGAACATTCTAAACTAACACAAGTTTCATAAGTGTCCAATTTAAGGGTAATTACGCAGAAACATATCAGATATAACATGAAACAATTATGTACTTTTATTCATTTACAATAAATGTTTAATGTACATCAATCTGATTGGACCTAAGGGCTACACTGTCTAACGGGGTCTGGTTTGGCTATTGCTACTGTGGTGGCTACATCATGGCTGCGAATCTCTCCTCCCACTTCCGCATCTGCAAGTTGATGCCATGGACATACTGTACCAGCTCATGGAACTAGCACACATCGATCCCCACAGGAACCGTGGAGGGCTCAATTGGGGGGAGAGGCATGTTCACCTAGTGTAGTAGGAAAGCTAGGTTTGGCACTACTAGCACACCAGACAAAGTCAAGGGCACTATGAACTACCCGATGGTCACTGAGGGTACTTTAGGATGGGCTCCGAGCTGTTCTTGCCCCCCATGTGACTTGATTTTTGTTGTTGTTGGTGGGCTGATTGTTGCTTGATGAAGCCATTTGACCAGTAAAGTAAGAGAGCAAGGTGATGAGATCATGACTTTTTGTTGTGTTTCCGACAGATGATGCCAATTGATGTAGTGCGATCTAGTCACTCCCTACTAGAAGGCAGGTTGAACGTCGAACTGCTATGTGGGCTAGTCGAACTACAAGGAAGAAAGATCAGAGGTCCTGGGCTACTTTACTCAGTGTGGGCACTCTGATGCTTAAATTAGCGTAGGAGATTGTAGAGAGTTGATTGCTTTGAATGTAATAGCAAGTGAGAGCTAAATCGTGCATACCTTGTGAGGTTAGAGGTGACACCTTTATATAGGTGAGCTGCCGTTGGCCTCATGAAGCGTGTCCGAGATCACCGGCCCGCCTTACCTGGAGTTCGTTCCGCACCCAAAGATGGACTCCGTGTAAGCTGATAAGATCCGTTGGCTTGCAACGCGATCCCAAGGAGATCAAAGACAGTTGGCTCACTTCTAGAAGGATACTTGGCACCTCGACAGGTCGATGAATGTGGTGAACTGCTCAAGCCCCAATCTTAGCTAAGTGACCTGAGGTGCCCAAGGTGACTTGACTATTAAGATGTTCGAGGATGCTGAAGTGTCGTCAAGTCAATAGGCCGGTCCACGTATCATCATGTTATTAGATGGGCCAAATTATCCCTCATCAGAAACCATTACTATTATATAGGAGTTTGGCTTCGCTCAATGCAAGCTCGTGCTTATACCTTTGATCAACCTCTTGCAATCTTGCATTGGGAGATATCTCCCCATGAAATAAAGCACATAGGTATAGAGATATTCCCAATACAAGACTACAAAAACTATTAGAACAGGCATTGCACTGGCCAAAGCCAAGCTCGTTATATAGATGTTTTTCAATACCACATCAGCATATTATTACTGAGATCATCAGGAGATGTTCCCAATACATGGTGGGGATTTGTTGTGGGGCATTGTGAGGTGGCTCCTTGTGGGGCAGAGATGTGATCTCATTATTACTAACCATGATTTTTAAAACCGGACCGGATCGAAAAATTTGGGAACCTGTTAGTTGACCGGTTCTGTTTTTCTCCAAAACCGGATTTTCTCCAAAAACTGTTGATTTGGGTCAGCAAACCGCTGACCCGGGCAGTTAACCGTTTGAACGGTTTTGACCATTTTTTGTTTTATTTTTTTTATATTTTTGTTAGAATGGGCTGACTATTTGGTTTGAATGGCCGGACCATTGGACCCGGTAACCGGACTCCTGACCAATTCAGGTCGATTTTAAAAAACATGTTACTAACAACTGTACAAAAATGAGAAAACCTCCAAATTTTTAAGACATAACATGAGAAAAACATTTTTCATAAAAACACGCAACTAAACAGCGAGCGTTAAAACAGATTTCAAAGATGAAGTTAATGTGGCAAGGCTTTTTCCTGAAAACGGCATAGGCTGATTATCTCGACAACTGGATCATTGGCTGTATAATTGAGTTATTTCTGTTAAGTTCTCTTCTCCTATCCACCCAATCCATCGACAGCACACAGCACGGTTCCCAATCCATTTACGGCCCAAAACAAAAGATGGGAGAGACATCCAACGGTGTTACCATGGGCTGTTATAAAGGGGATAGAAATAAATAAATAAAAAATAAATAAACACTAAAACTATACAAAGCTCAGTGCAGATATATGTCAATTATTAATTCCACCTCTTGAAGCTGCTCCTCTTAGTTTGTCTGCCTCTTTATAAGTCTGTCTGATATTGTTGTTTCTTAGGTTTCTTAATTTTTTATTCTTTCTGTTTGTGTGTGTGTGTTTTTTTTTTTCAGCCGTGTGTTTCGTCTGCCAGCTGGCTTTTTTAATGGAATTATCTTTAGGCTTAATTCGTTCTTTGGAAAGTTACTTCAGGTAAGTATAACCCCTTCTCCAAGTCTCTAAAACCCAAGGACGGGCCTCATAATACTCCGTGCATTTGTATTTATTTGAGTAAGTATTTTTTTAAGAAATATTTATTCGAATAAGTGTTTTTATTCATATATTTTTTATTTTGCACAAAAATAAGATAATAGTCATTTTAGCAATAAAAATCATTGTTAAAGGGATAATTTTTGTCCTATCCAAGTGTTGACAACTTTCCCCAATACGAAAAAGTTACTTATCTACTTAGGAGATATGTATCATTTACCCAAGGAAAATAAATTTATGATAGGCCCTACATAAATACCAGAAGAAAAAAAAACTTACATATTGGTCAATGAGAACCAAAATTCCATTGACCAACTTTCTCCTTTCTCCTCTCTACCAAAAAAAACTATTAATTCCATGTTATAAGAAATATATCTTTATCCATTTTATATTCAACTCTACCTTATCTATCTATCTATATGTATCATTTGACTATCTATATGTATCTTTTGAGATTTATTTAGACATGATGAGAGCGACATGGATAGAATTGATCATCGATCATGTATACATGTGTTCATCACCACGTGAGTCATCTCTCCTAAAGACATCTTTGGCAGGTTGATCTGTTTCCTAGAACAATATCTTCATTCAGTTTTTTTTTTTTTTTTCTTTTTATTTAATGATAACGATAAGAAGACTAACCTTTTCATCAATAACTTAAGAAATGGTATAAGATGGTGGCAAAATTTGGAAGAGCTCTGAAAATCAGTTGGATCTGATTGGAAGAAAGAATGTCAAATTGGACCAAGTCAAGGTGAGTGATATTAATTAAAATTTTAAAATTGGTCGACTGATCTGCTCGGTAACAGAGGGCAACTGGGCAAGAATATCATCAATCAAGTCAGATCTGCTAACTACGAAACACTGGCCATAAGACATTACAGAATATGTCCTCAAAAGCTATAATATAGAGTATGAGATATGTTTCCGATGCATAACACACCTTGATATTATATTTGGTTTGAAAGAAAATAAGAGAGATACGGAAAGGTTTTGTGAAATTCTTTAACAGTTTTTTCTCAATTTTTCTATCAAACCAAACAGAGTCCTAGCCCTAGGGTTTTATGGTCAGCATTCAGCAGATTCAGACCCTCATCAACCATTACTGACGTCAAGTGTGGCCCACAATCACAGAGGGTAAGATATACTCTATAGTATTGACACCTTTAAAATATGAAGAATGATATTTAATTTCTAATAAAATAATATGAAAAATCTGTATATGTGAAACATTCCGAAAAAACAAATAGAGAACCATGGTATAAACATATTAACTAAACTCATATTCATATCGGGAGTTCTAGAAATACAAGAGTCCATAGATTCTTCTCAAGATAGTCTATTTTGTTTTTCAATTTCTTTCTATTTTTTTTTTTTTTTGACAGAAGAAAAAACTTCAGTGATATTAATTAAATACATACAAGAGCTATGATGACTTATTTTTTTATGGTGAGTACTCTTGTATCAAAACATGTGTTGTAAATGTGCCATTACTATATTCATTCTGTTTATATGCATCATTTTCTCATACTGCATGCGTTCAAATAATTGCAAAAGATGATCGAAAGTATTGCAATGTCCAAAATATCACATTTTGGTGAATTGGAGGCTTGAATTCCACAAAATGTGTGAATTGGTATTACATGGATATTCTAATTCATATCAATTGGGCACATCCAAACATTGAAACATTTATACATAAAATCGAAAGTTAAATTACATATTACTGCCTTGTAATTTGGGGTAGTAACACTTACCCAATGCTCGGGCTCTCTAACGTTTGTCTCCCTTATAGGTCCAACCTGCCCTCCAGCTCTTCGTTTGACTCATCACTCCAATAGAGACCGGTGCAGTTGAGCTTTATCAAGTAGGGAAATGCCACTGCTGTGGAGGACCACAAAATAGAGACTTTTCATCATTTGTTTGCAGCTAGTGTTGTGGCTTAAAAATATTTGGAAATACTTCTCCAATCTGTTCAACATCCCTGTAAACCCGTCTCAACACATATCTGATCAGGTTAGGAATTGGTGGAGGCAAAGTCAAAATGATTCTCAAGTGCATTACTTGATTAGCATAGCTCCAATCAAGGTTCAAAGTATTGGAAAGACGATTTTAAGAGATGTATCAGAATACGCTTTGGATATGTATGGATGCGGATGAAAAATCAAGATATCATTTAAATGTAAAAAACTATAATTTAATGTTTATATAAAGTGTGACATATTGGGACAATTAGTAACCGTTGAAAAAATGATGGAATAACTAAAATGTAAAAAACAAAAAAAAAAAAAAAACTAAACTAAAATATGAATGTCAATTTTCAAAAACCAATATAATTAATCTTAATATTTATTAGTATATATTTTAATAATTAATTCTATCATTTATTAATGAAAACATGTCACTCATTTAGAAAAATGAAAATTTACTTAAAACTAAAAATGCATATAATCATAGCAAACAAATATTTATGGCTCATTGGCAAACTTGTGGTTGTTAAAACTTACAATCAAGTGACTAAGGTTTAAATCTTGTTATAGTTAAAAGTTGACGTTTTAACACTAACAAAACGAAATTAATGATAAGGAGATCATTAATTAAAGAGAGAATTTGAATTAGACGCTAAAATTCAAATTTAAATTTAAATTTGCCTTAGAGTAAATGAAAGAGAAATTAGACTTATATAAATTTGCCTTCGAACTTTCCTTCTCACTTTCCTTCTACAATTCTTCGGGTTGATCTTAGAAAACTCATGCATGAGGATTATATTAATATCCCTTTGTTGGGTATTGACTAATTGAGTTGTAATGTGGTTTTCTTGTTTATTTTGGGTGGGTTTTGAGTGGCATAAGGTGAGAGAATTTTGTTCTGGGCCTATGTCCTTATTATATTTAATTTTCCTTTTGATAATGGTTAATAAAATTTATAAGTGGCCACCCCTCCATTTGGAGTAAACTTTGGGATCTAAAAAAAGGGGGGGGGGGTTTATACAAAGGGAAATAATGATTAAAGACAAGAAGTTCTTTTTGGAAGTTAACTGGCAGAATGCTAACTAAGGAGGAGGGCACAAAGTATTGGAACTTGAAAGTTTAGGGGTCTTTGTTGCAAATAAAAGTTCAGGGGCTAAGTATCACTTTGATAATATGTAATTTATCTAAAATTGAAATGGTAGGTGGGTCATTCTATCGATGTGTAGTAATCATAATTTGTTTATATTGGTTTGATGATATTCGGGCAAATTTTGGGAAGAGTGTAAATTCAAATATGTACAATGCAAATATATACAAGATTTATGAATATCATATACAAGTATTTATACTCTTCCCAAACCAAGCCTTGATGGAAAGAGGGTTGTGTGCAAGTAGATCAGCCTCTAATTTTACTACATGATCACAGAAAGAAGATGACTTGGATATTGATTGGTAATTGTACTCTTTACTCTCAAAGGAATAAGAAAATATGAGACTCTTTGGTGATTGAATTTATTAAAAGCTTGGTTCAAAGCAAGGTTTTAAAAACCGACTTGGAAACAGAATCACTGTGGCCATCGGTTTCCTAGTCAACAGTTCGACCATAAGGGTGAAACAAGTGGTTTAGAATATTAAGGCAAATAAAATTATTACTCTTGGTCTTTTATTAAAAAAAAAAAGAAAAGAGAGACGGTTGTTGGCTAAGAAAGAAAGAAAGAAAGGACTAAGGAGAGAAAGGGAAAAAGGAAGGAAAGAAGGAAGGAAAATACTCAAAACCCCAAATAGGGGTGCAAATAGATCTGATCATGATCTAACCTAAATTTGAATCCAATCCTATTTTGTTAGTGTACGTGTTGCATGTGGCAATATCAAATGATGATGATGATAATAGTTAGCAACCAAATGACCTTATTGGTTGAACCATTAACATATTTAACTAGGGAAATGGACTATAATTAAGACATAGTTCATTTTTTTCTTTGTATTTTAGCCATTTCTATCTTTACTAACAATAATTCTTATTTTCAAACATATTTTTATTTAATATGAAGTATATATAATATTAATATATGTTCAATTTTTCTATAAAATTTATAAAAAAAAATCTATATTTTTAATTTTTATTATTTAATTTATGAGGTAATAAAAAATACTTATTTACCAAGAGGAAATGCAATTCCAATATATTGTTTGAATATTGGTTTTTAATATTGTAGTCAAATAAATTATTCATATATAATATGTTATTTATTATTTATTTATAAATATGTTATTCATATTGCCTTTTTGCAATATGATTAAAGACATGAGAAGTTTTTTTTGGAAGTTAACTGGCAGAATGCTAATTAAAGAGGGCACAAAGTATTGGAACTTGAAAGTTTAGGGGTCTTTGTTGCAAATAAAAGTTCAGGGGCTAAGTATCACTTTCCCCAAATTACAAGGTGATAATATGTAATTTATCTAAAATCGAAATGGTAGGTGGGTCATTCTATCGATGTGTAGTAATCATAATTTGTTTATATTGGTTTGATGATATTCGGGCAAATTTTGGGAAGAGTGTAAATTCAAATATGTACAATGCAAATATATACAAGATTTAGGAATATCATATACAAGTATTTATACTCTTCCCAAACCAAGCCTTGATGGAAAGAGAGTTGTGTGCAAGTAGATCAGCCCCTAATTTTACTACATGATCACTGAAAGAAGATGACTTGGGTATTGATTGGTAATTGTGCTCTTTACTCTCAAAGGAATAAGAAAATATGAGACTCTTTGGTGATTGAATTTATTAAAAGCTTGGTTCAAAGCAAGGTTTTAAAAACCAACTTGGAAACAGAATCATTGTGGCCATCAGTTTCCTAGTCAACAGTTCGACCATAAGGGTGAAACAAGTGGTTTAGAATATTAAGGAAAATAAAATTATTACTCTTGGTCTTTTATTAAAAGAAAAAAAAAAAAGAAAAGAGAGATGGTTGTTGGCTAAGAAAGAAAGAAAGAAAGGACTAAGGAGAGAAAGGGAAAAAGGAAGGAAGGAAAGAAGGAAGGAAGGAAAGAAGGAAGGAAAACACTCAAAAATCCAAATAGGGGTGCAAATAGATCTGATCATGATCTAATCTAAATTTGAATCCAATCCTATTTTGTTAGTGTACGCGTTGCATGTGGCAATATTTAACATATTTAACTAGGGAAATGGACTATAATTAAGATATAATTCATTTTTTTCTTTGTATTTTAGCCATTTCTATCTTTACTAACAATAATTCTTATTTTCAAACATATTTTTATTTAATATGAAGAATATATAATATTAATATATGCTCAATTTTTCTATAAAATTTATAAAAAAAAATTCTATATTTTTAATTTTTATTATTTAATTTATGAGGTAATAAAAAATACTTATTTACCAAGAGGAAATGCAATTCCAGTATATTGTTTGAATATTGGTTTTTAATATTGTAGTCAAATAAATTATACATATATAATATGTTATTTATTATTTATTTATAAATATGTTATTCATATTGCTTTTTTGCAAACTTCTTATATGTTGAAAATAGTTGAAAAAAGCAATTATTTTTATTTTTATTTATTTCAACTATTATATTTTCTGTTCCTTTTAATAATTTATTATTTTCTTAAATTAAATCGAGTTACATCAGATTCGGATATCCAACGTATTGATCGGATTCAGATTTGAATCAATATTTATGAGATCCAATCAGATCTTTAGATTGAACCAAATTCAAATATACCTTGATTCAAATCTGATTCGATCTATTTGCATCCCTACCAAACCACTTGCCTACAATGACCTAGCTAATTAAACATTTGAACCATTTGACATGGTTAGTGGGATCATGTGTTAGACATTAATGCTTTTTATTTTATATCCTAATTTTTATCACATTTCTATCTTTAATGAAAATAATTCTCATTAATCACACTTTTTATATATGATGAATATATAATATTATAGAATGTACCCAAAATTATCTACAAATTTTTACATTTTCTATAATTTTATGTTTTATATTATTTAATAATAACATCATGTGTTGATTCATTTGACATGGATAGTTGAACCACTAACCCACCACTTGGATGGAAAAACCATTTTTTTCTTTTTCACTTGATTTTAAATCATATTTTACATTTTCATCATCAATAAAAGTAATTCTTATTTCCACATTTTTTTTTGCACATGGCAGTGCCAAATGATGATGATGATGATAATAATCAGTAACCAAAGGACCTTAAGGTTGAACCATTAACCTATTTAACTAGGAAAATGGATTATGATTAAGACATTAATTCATTTTTTTTCTTTGTATTTTATCCATTTATATCTTTACTAACAATAATTCTCATTTTTTCAAACATGTCTTTGTTTAGTATGAGGAATATATAATGTTAATGTACGAAGAAGAAATGCAATTCCAATATATTGTTTGAACATTGGTTTTTAATGTTGTTGTCAAATCAATTATTTATATATAATATATATGTTATTTATTATTTATTTATAAATATGTTATTTATATTACATTTTTGTAAACTTTTTATATGATTGAAATAGGTGAAAAAATACTTATATTTTTTGTTTTTTATTGCAACTATTATATTTTTCTTTTTATTTTAATAATTTAGTACCTTTTTAAAAAATTAAATAGGATCTTAACAGATTTGAATATCTGACATCTTGATCAGATTTGGGTTTGAATCAATATTTATGAGATTCGATCAAATCTTTGGATCAGATCATATTTGAATATACCTTAATTCAAATCTGATATTATCTATTTGCATCCCTACTAAACCACTTGCCTACGATGACCTAGCTAATTAAATTATTGAATCATTTAACACAGTTAGTTGGGTCATGTGTTAGACATTAATGCTCTTTATTTTTTATCCTAATTTTTATTTCATTTCTATCATTAATGAAAATAAATATCATTAATCACACTTTTTATATGATGAATATATAATATCATAGAATGTACCCAAAATTTTCGGAAAATTTCTACAATTTTAGAATTTTATGTATTTTATTATTTAATAATTACATCCACTTGACATGGATAGTTTAACCACTAACCCATCACTTGGATGGAAAAACCATTTTGCTTTTTCGATTGATTTTAAATAATGTATTCCATTTTTATCATCAATAAAAGTAATTCTTATTTTCACATTTATTTTTGTTTAATATGGTGAATATATAACAATAGAATTGTATCAAAATATTTTGTACAAAGCTTATATTTTTCTTTGAGTTTATATATGTATTTATGTATGTATGTATATATGTATGCATGTATGTATATATGTATGTATGTATGTATGTATGTATGTATGTATTTAATATTCATTACTTAGTTATGACATCATAGATTGACCCATTTGACCCGGAATATTAAATCATTGACCTACCTACCATCTAAATATGGAAATGGTTTCATTTTCAAACTAGTTTTAAAATTTGGATCTCATTTACATCATTGATAAAATAATTATTATTTATCATACTTATTTTTGTTTATATTATTAGTATATAATATTATAGATGTGCCCAAAATTGTTTCATATTTTTTGTACTATTCTATTTTAAAAATTTTATTTTTAATTATACATTATGGGTTGACATTTTTGACCTAAAAGGTTGAACCACTAACCCACCCCCTAGATAGGAAGATGGTTTAATTTCCCATCTGTTTTAAGTTGTATATTTGATGTCTATCATAAAAAAAATTATGTCTATTTTATCATAGTTATTTTTTAATATGAAAAATATATAATAATATAAATGTGTCCATTTTTTTTCAATTTTTTTTCTATATTTTTTGTATTTCTTATAATTCTAAGTTTGTATTATTTATTTATGACATCATGGAATTAACCATTTGACCCAAATGATTGAAGCACTTATGCACAACCTAGATGGAAAATATGATTTCATTTTTAGGTTTATTTTAAAAATATAAAATTTCATTCTATTAATAATTATTGTGTATGGATTAGTGGAATTTAATGATATATTTCTAAATTTGTATTCATGAAATTATCCATTTGACCCAAATGGTTGAACTACTTACCCACAACCTAGATGAAAAATATGATTTAATTCTATGTTTATTTAAAAAATATAAAATTTCATTCTATTAATAATTATTGTGTGTGGATTTATTAGTGGAATTTAATGATGATAAACAAAAATATAAATGTTAGATTCAATGAGAGAGAATGTGATTTATTTAATGACTTAAATGTGAGACTTAATGAGAGGTAATTGAATGTACTTAATGGTAATCTTTTAATTACATTTTCTACTCTTTCAATGGAAATGAACTAAATTCAAGAAGAGGGGTATTTCAGTAAAGAAAAATTCCAGAAGCCAATAACTCATTCACATATATATATATATATGATGATGAAAATAGTTGAAAAAATACTTGTTTTTTCTTTTTGTTTATATAAATTGTTATGTTTTTCTCCTTTTAATAATTTATTAAAAGTTTCAAAATTTAAATTGAATTGGGTCACATTTGGATATCCATCATCGTTCATGGATTCAGATTCAAATCGACATTTGTGAGATCCAATTGGATCTTCGGATCAGAACTAATATTTATTATATTGTTGGATTGGATTCGGATATTACCCCGATTCAAATCTGATCCAATCCATTTGCATCCCTAACCCAAAGGACTTTTATTTCTTGTATTAGTTGGCCCCCAGGTGGGTAAGTAACTTACTCACCTAGAAGGAAAGTTGTCACCTAGAAGGAAAAGTGATGCTCATCTCCCAGGTGGGCAAGTAAATTTCTCACCTAGAAGGAAGTTGTCAATAATTGAATTGGGCACAATTTGCTTTTTTTAATAATAATTTTTTATAACTAAAATGATCATTTTCTTATTTATTGGGAAATAAAAGAACATGGGTAATTAAATAACTTAAAAAGCAAATGAAGCCCAAATACAAAAAAGAAAATTAAAAATTAAAAATTCTAACAACTATCTTAGAAATTTGCATTGAATCATTTCAAGTGTAGGTTGGGTATTTTTAAGATATAGGTGTCAAAAAAATTATTGAGTGATAATTCAGTGTGCTCGCCAAGTGTATCTACCTACTTGACCTTGACTCACATAGAAAGGCTGAAAGTTATGAGATTATATAGGTTTGGCTTACACATACCATAGAGATGCGCGGTTTTCATGGCTGGAGTATAGTATTTGTCTTCTTATTGTAACTAACCCATAAAGGGGGACAAAAGAGGTGTTTAACAAATAGGTGAGGAAGGGGGTGTTAGACAGTTTTGTATGCCCTTAGCTTCAATCAAGATGATGTACATTATGAGTTTATTGTAAATGAATAAAAGTGCATATTTGATTCATGTTCCCTTCGTATGTTTCTGTGTAATACCCTTAAACTGGACACTTAATGAGATTCATGTTAGTTTAGAATGTTCACAGCCAGCGGGTCGGTTTGGGGAGACCTATCCTAACAAGGCTAACACTGTGGTGCCACCAAGTCGGGTGGGGTGGCCTGTCTCAGCTGCCAGGGTGAGACCTTAGGCACATACAGTGTAGGATTAATTGAATCTTTGAACTGGACCAGATTTCGAGTATTGTCGTGGACCTTGGAGATTGATGGGCAAAACTGGAAAGTTACACCCGACCCTAGACTCGATTATGATACTGCATCAAGTGTCGGATTGGACTGTCTTTGATATAACAATCAGTGAGATCCATAGCGGGGGTCAAAACTTGGGTATGTTGGGACAGTCTGAGAATTCATCTGAGTAGGTGATCATAGTGACAGGATCAGCCCCTTTGTCGGACAAAGGTAATGATCGGGGATGCACTCTCACTGATGGAAACCAAGACTATCGGTAGCTGATTTCAATCATTGAGATTTGTTTTGCAAAATATATTTTATATGATATATAAAAGTATATATATTATGGTTTTGAAATAATTTGCAAAAGGTTTTAATTCCCAGGATCCATGTAAGCAGAGAGTGCAACACTGTTCCCTACAGCCGAGGGAGAGGCCCTCTCTTGTCGGGTAGTGTATGATCATTATGGGCTGAGAAGTTAAGTGTAAGACCATTGAGGATAATACCTGATGGGATAATCTCGCATCTGCACATAGTCCTTGGGTGTTACAAGATGGCTTAGCCCAAGGACCACTTAGGGTAAGTGTTGGGCCCATAGAGCCCATAAGATGGGTTTCGGGGATGCACTATCCATAACAGTGTATTCAGCCAGGCCTTGTAACAAAGGCTGGGCTAAACCCATTTGACTGATGTGTAGATCAATGTTTGGGCCCCATGCAATACAAGGAAGCCTAACTGGGCAGCAGTTTGGAAGGCTAAGTGAGTACATAACCTTAAATGGGCCTCAAGCCCATTTCGATCTAGGCTAGTTTGACCAGTCAATTAAAAGGGGCAAATTCTGAGATGGATCAACTGATAGGATTGGGCTCATACCCTATCTACTTAGAGAGTCCAAGATCTAAATAAGATTTAGATCTGGAAGCCTCCTAATTAGATTAGGAGATGGTTGATTTGATCTACAAATAAGATAAGGGTTATCCCTAATCACTTAAAGGGACTTCTAATCCAAATATGATTTGGATCAGTAACTCCTAATGGGATTAGTAGCTGATCCCTTTAAGTCTATAAAAGGAGGAAGGGGTGGCAGCCTTTTGACATGCAACCAACAAACTCTTGTCTTTGGAGCTGAAATCACAAGAAGAGAGAATTATGCACCCTGTGAATATCTCTTGCCGCCTCCTTCCTGCAGCCGCCACCTCCAATAGTTCGATCTCCTACTCTCTATAGGAGTAATCAAGATTTGATCTTGATACCAATCTTTTGGGGAAAATATTGATTGGAGCTGTATTCACAAGCCATCTTGTTGATTCTTGTGAAAGGTCAAGTTCTTTTGGAAGAACATTGCTGATTCTGCTCCATCCTACATTGCGCCATTTTCAGTGGGAGCAGATTTTGGATCCTTCCTTGGGCGTGAACACCTCCATTGGGAGATACTATTTCTTTGTATCAGGTACATCCTCCCTCTTACTCCTTTTGGTTCAGATCTGATTTGGTTAATGGTTCAAGATTGATCCTTGAAAAATATGTTTTCTAAAATAGGGAATTCGATTCCCTACAAAATGGGAGAAATTTTTGAAATTCACCCAGTCCATTTTGCAACATTTGGGCATCCATGTGATGGATATCCTATCCCTTCGGTGGTATCAAAGCCAGGTTCAAATCTTGAACCAATTTGTTTCAGATTTGAACCTACACAAATGGGTAGAAGGCGTTCTACCCGATTTGCGCAGATATGGGTTTTGGGAAACTTGTTCCCAAAATTTAATGGGTGAATAATCTAAAATTAATTTTATATAAGTCTGATTATTATTTAGAACTGTTCTTTATGATTTTCTTGATTTATGGGTTGTTCGTACAAGAGGAGATCGATTTCTTGGTTTGCGTAGGGAACTGCAAGATTTGCAGTTTCTTGATTTATTCATTACATTTGGTCTGTAAATAATTTTTTTTTATTTTTAGACTCAATGTATTAGGCATTCAATCTGATGTAATTATAACATAAGTTAGGTTTTCTATTTCTATTTATTTTTGGATCGAAGATGGTGGCGCATGGAAGGAGATTTCGTAGATGGGACATTCACTACCTGCAATTTGTAGTTTGAGAAACTACAATCTGTGATCTAACCTCTGTTTTGCAGGATGGATTGCGAACAGCCCTATTTGACTGATTTTTTATTATGTATTATCAGTTCTTTAATTTTAGATTATTTTCTTGAATTAAAGATTTAATTAAAGATCAAACCCTAGACCCATTCGAACCAAGATTGGTTTAAACTGTTTGGACCAAATCTAGGGTTTAATCGAGACTGAAATTCAGCCCTAATTTTCCCACTAATGGGCCTAAGGGTTGATATTTAATTAAATGGTTAATTCGGCCCAACCTGTAAAGGCCCGATTTTAAATAGTTAAAACTGCCAAAATCCCACTTCAAAGGATAATGCTATATGGGACAAACTGCATAAACCCAGTTCATCCCATATACCTAGATAATATTAATGGTTAATATTATGGATTTAAAACGGGCTTCCAATGGGCCTTACAGATGATTAATTGATTGGATCAATTTATCCCTGCATGAGATGTATGGATGTGTGATGTGCTACGTACATGGGCCATATGTGCTTGGCCCATGCTCAATCGATAGTGGCTCTTGTGCACACCATGGCTGAATGCACATCATTGCCATGGTGTCCCTTTTGGTCATTGGATGACCTCCTTCAATGGTGGGCCTCACACCTCATCAAGAGGTTACGTGCGGAACCATAGCCGATTAAGGCCCACTGAAATCTGATTTTATGAGAGTCAGTGGGAGCCACTTTGGTTGACCTAAATCAAACTAGGGCGTAATAACTGTTCCCTCCAGCTAATATGAGTGCATGTGATAGGGAGATTCATATGATGAACTCTTTAAAGGCCTTCCATCATTAGCATGAGAATGGGTCCTTCAGTAATGAGGAAACACACCAGAAAATGGACTATCCATTTGTTGTTGGGCTTGTCTAAGTGTTTCATAAGATGATAGGAGTGTCATAGACCGATGTGGGAGGGGCTTCACCAGAAAATGGAAACTCTCTCACGGTACCTTGGCGTTCACGAATATGATGGGTAAGCACTCACTGGATAGAAAGGTTTACCTGAAAAAGGCTCTGAACCTTGTCTGCAGAGGCCAAAGGAAAAACTCATATGATGAGTGGATATGATCCTTCACAGAAAGGTGGTAGGGTTATGCAGCTGAAATAGTTGGCTCCATGCACCCTATGTGATTTCCCACATTTCTAGAGACAACCCGTAGTCTCCGTCACTGAGAAATGAGGGAAATCTCAAAGATGAATAAATGGAAATGGATCGTAGATTAAAATCCATATCTATGTAATGAACATGAATCAAATTAGGTTGTGGACTGATGTTTGCTCTTTTATCAGAAAATGGCAAACGGATCATTTGCAAAGCTTCTTGGCGACAACAAGCTTAAGGGCCCAAACTATGCCGACTGTTATAGGAACGTTATGCTGGTCCAAGCTTCTGAAAAGCTAGACAAAGTGGCAAAGAATCCTGCCCCGGAGTGTCCGGGCGATAGGGATTCTGAGGCCCGAAGGAGAGACTATCAGGAATGGGAGGAGAAAAATTCCCTTGCCTGGTGTTACATCATTACCTCATTGGACAACCCAATATAGAGGCAGTTCGATCAGATCGAACTAGCAAAGGACATATTGGATTGTCTCAGGATGATGTATGAAGAGCTGAATCATTCTACTCGACCAAAGGTCTTGAAACAGTTCATGACCGCACAAATGACCAAGGGCCAACAAGTTCATGACCATTGTCTTCGGATGATGGGATACATCAACGAATTGGAGGCTCTTGGATCCGGGCTAGACCTTGCGACCCAGATAGATGCTATCCTTAATTCTTTGCCTCCTTCCTTTAATTCGTTCATTATGAACTATAATATGAACAAGCTGAATGTCAGCTTGCAAGAGCTCAGCAATATGTTGCAAAGAGCCAAAGAACTGATTAGAAAGGATGAGCTTGTAGCTATGTTGTTGAAGCTAGCAAGATAGGCAAGAGAAAGAGGAAGGCAAAGAAGCCTCAGAAAAAAGCCACTAAGGGTAAGAAGCAAAAGAAAGACAAAGCATCAAGTGCTTGTCACTTCTGCAAGAAGACTGACCATTGGAAAAGGAACTGTCCTGCCTACCTGGAATCCAAGAAAGGTAATTTCGAATCTTGTGTTATAGAAACCAATCTGTTGGTAGCTTCTGCGTCCTGGTGTATTGACTCCAGGGCTTCAACTCATGCGTGTAACTCACTACAGGGGTTCAAGGTAAGCAGAAGGCTGAGTGAAGGAGAAGTCACACTCTACTTGGGGACTACTGCAACTGTTGCAGCCGCGGCCATAGGAACCGTGGAGTTACTTTTTAGAGAATGAACTATTGTACTAAGAGATTGTCTTTATGTACAAAATTTAAGGAGAAAATTGATTTCTGTCTCAAAACTGTGTGCAGATGGTTATTCTGTCTTCTTTAGTAATATGATTACTATTAAAAGTAATATGAACTATTGTACCAAGACTAGTTGTTGCATATTGTAGGCTACCCAAAAGGCTCTGTAGGTTACCTATTCTATGACCCAAGTGAGCAGAAAGTGTTCTGCAATCGAAATGCGCAATTCTTGGAAATCGATTACATCCTGGATACCCATCGTCAGGAAGTTATTCTTGATGAGGAGAGCTCAGGAGTAGTGGGAGATGTCCCACAAGTTCCAGGTAGTAACCAACCTAGAAGATCCACTCGGGTATCCAGGGCACCAGTCCGTTATGGTTATGACCAAGATAGTTACCTGGTGGAAACCTTGATTAGTGAGGAGGATCCTGTGACTTACGCGGAAGCTATGTTGGACATAGATTCCCAGAAGTGGGTGGAGGCCATGAGAGCAGAGATGGACTCAATGGAGACCAATGGAGTCTGGACTCTAGTAGATCCACCCTCTGGGGTAAAAGCAATTGGTTGCAAATGGATTTACAAGAGGAAGAAGGGCCTCGATGGTAGGGTTGAGACCTTCAAAGCTCGCCTGGTGGCAAAAGTGTACACTCAGAAAGAGGGCATCGATTATGAGGAAACCTTTTCTCTTGTGGCCATGCTTAAATCCATTAGGATCCTGCTAGCTATAGCAACATACCATGATTATGAGATTTGGCAGATGGATGTCAAAACTGCATTCCTAAATGGAGATCTTACTAAAGATATCTATATGCAGTAGCCGCAAGGCTTCATTGCTGTAGGTCAGGAAAACATGGTATGTAAACTTAATAGATCCATTTATGAACTTAAGCAAGTTTCTAGAAGTTGGAACATCCGTTTTGACTCTGCTGTCAAATCGTTTGACTTCGAGCAGAATTCGGATGAACCTTGTGTCTACAAGAAGTACAGTGGAGATAAGGTTACCTTCTAGGTTCTGTATGTAGATGACATTCTACTCATTGGGAATGATGTAAGAATGTTAACTATGGTGAAAGTATGGCTTTTGAAAGAATGGTAGGATCCATCTAATGGACGCCATAAAGGTTGCGGAATAGGTGGGCGAATTTCAAAAATTTCCTACCTTCTCCCAACTGGGAATCATATTCCCTAAATTTAGAATACAATATTCAAGGATCATACTTGAACCATAATCAAACCAGATCTGTACCAAAAGATAAAAGGGAGGAATATACCTGATCCGGAGAAGCAGTATCTCCCAAAGTTGGTGTTCACGCCCAAAGAATGCTCCAAGATCCGTTCCTGCTGAAGATGACACAGCTGTGGATGGAACAGAACCAGCAGGGTGCGTCCTACACACTGGATCCTTCACAAGAATCCTCTGGAAACACTAAACACTGAATCCTTTTAGTCTTTGTTGCAAGACTAATGTCAAGAACAGATTTCTTAACTTTCTTTTTCTGCAAAGATCTAATCTTGCAAAAAAACAGATGACGGCGACAGGAGGAGAACTCTAAAGGCAAAAAGGCTGAACTGCCTTTTTCTTTTCTAGAGTATGAATGAGATCCTATCTCAATTCGTAGGAGATATCCTATATCTTCAAGGTGGTTCGAAAATCTGATATTTTCTCTTTCTTGGTTAGGGTTTTTCCTCCTTTCTTCTTGATTAAGAATCCTCCTAATTAGGAGTTATCCCAATCCAAATCAGTATTTGGATAGGGGATAATCTTAATCCTATCTGCAGATAAGGTTAGCTTGCTCCTGATCTTATCAGAAGGTTACCAGATTCAAATCTAATTTGAATTTGGTCTCCAAGAGTGGATAAGGCTAAAGGCCCAATCCTTTTACTAACATTAATCTCAGATTCGCCCCAAGGATGGGTGATCATATCAGCCCACCTCGAAATGGGCTTCTGGCCCATTAAGTGTTCAGTGTCTAATTACTTTCCAATCTGCTACCTAGTTGGGCTTCTTTGTATGGCGTGGGACCCAAGCATTGATCTACACACCAGCCACATGGGTTCGGCCCAGCCTTTAATACAAGGCCCAGCCGAATTCACTGAAAAACTCAATGAACCCCTTGAGTCCATCATATGGACCCTATGGGCCCAACACTTACATTAAGTGGTCCCTGGGCCAAGCCATCTTATAAAAACCCAGGGACTGTGGGCAGGTGCAAGATTAGCCCATCAGGTATTATCCTCAATGGTCTTACACTTAATCTCTCAGCCCTTAATGATCAAGCACTGCCCGACAAGAGAGGACCTCTCCCTCGGCTGCAAGGAACAGTGCCGCACTCTCCTCTCACATGGATCCCAGGAATTAAAACCATTTGCAAACAATTTGAAACCGTACATATATATATAAATATATTAATTTTGCAAAACAAAATTCCAACGATTGAAATCAACTACCGGCAGTTTGGTTTTCATCAGAGAGAGTGCATTCCCGATCATTACCCTTTGTCCGACAAAGCGGCTGATTCTGTCACTATGATCACCCACTCAGATGAATTCTAAAACTGCCCCCAACATACCCAGGTTTTGATCCCCGCTAAGGATCTCACTGATTGGCATATCAAAGGCAGCCTGATCCAACACCTAGTGAAATGTCATAATCGAGTCTAGGGGTCAGGTGTAACTTTCCAGTTTTTCCCATCTATCTCCAAGGTCCAGGGCAATACTGGAAATCTGGTCCGGTTCAAGGATTCAAGTAATCCCACACTACATGTGCCTCGGGTCTTACCCTAGTGGCTGAGACAGGCCATCCCAACACTTGGTGGCACACCAGTATCAGCCTTGGCAGGATAAATCTCCCCAGACTTATCCAACGGCTGTGAACATTTAAAACTAACACGAGTCTCTATAAATGTCCAGTTTTAGGATTTTACATAGAATTAAACCAAACAACATGAATCAAACATGCACTTTATTTATTTCCACTAAATAACAAAAGTACATCAAATCAGATTGAAGCTAAGGGCATACAAAAACTGTCTAACAGCTTTCACAGCAATTCTCCATGAAAGATCTTGGAGAAGCCTCCTATTTACTGGGTCTTCGACTCTATAGAGATAGATCGAAGCGGATAATAGGATTATCCCAATCTGCTTACATTGACAAAATAGTCAAAAGATACAGTATGGAGAACTCCAAGAAAGGAAATGTTCCTTTTAGGCACGGAGTCACTCTCTCCAAGAAGATGTCTCCCAAGACTTCTGAGGAGATTGATGGCATGAAAGACATTCCCTATGCCTCTTCCGTAGGAAGCATCATGTATGCCATGCTGTGCACTCGTCCTGACATTAATCAGGCAGTGAGTGTAGTAAGCAGATTTCAGGCCAACCCAGGGCAGGAGCACTAGAATGCTGTGAAAAACATACTTAAGTACCGTCGAAGGACAAGAGTTTTGTCTAGTATTTGATGGTAGCTTACTACAGATCAAAGGGTATACAGATGCCGATTTCCAATCGGATTCAGATGATAGAAAGTCTACATCTGGATATGCTTTCACGATAGGATCGTGTGCTGTTTGTTGGAAAAGCAGCAAATAGGGGTCCACTACAGACTCCACGACCGAGGCCGAGTACATTGCCGCAAGTGAGGCTGCCAAAGAAGGCGTATGGATGAAGAAGTTCATTCATGAGTTGGGAGTAGTTCCGTCCGACACATCACTCATCCCATTGTTGTGTGACAACAATGGAGCCATTGCTCAGGCTAAGGAGCCACGAGCCCACTCGAAGTCGAAGCACATCGAGAGGAAGTACCACGTACTGCGGGAGATTGTTGGTAAAGGGGACGTCCTAATTCAGAAGGTAGCGTCAGCGGAAAATGTAGTAGACCCATTGATGAAGCCACTATCACAGAAAGTGTTTAAGAAATACGTGGAAAGCATGGGACTCCAACTTGTACCTGATTGGACCTAAGTGCAAATGGGAGCTATTAGACAGTTTTGTATGCCCTTAGCTTCAATCAAGATGATGTACTTTATGAGTTTATTGTAAATGAATAAAAGTGCATAGTTGATTCATGTTCCCTTGTTATGTTTCTGTGTGATACCCTTAAACTGGATACTTAATGAGATTCGTGTTAGTTTAGAATGTTCATAGCTAGTGGGTCGGTCTGTGGAGACCTATCCTGACAAGGCTGACACTGTGGTGCCACCAAGTCGGTTGGGGTGGCCTGTCTCAGCTGCCAGGGTGAGACCCTAGGCACATATAGTGTAGGATTAATTGAATCTTTGAACTAGACCAGATTTTCAGTATTGCCCTGGACCTTGGAGATTGATGGGCAAAACTGGAAAGTTACACCGGACCCCTAGACTCGATTATGATACTGCACCAGGTGTCGATTGGGCTATCTTTGATATACCAATCAATGAGATCCTTAGTGGGGGTCAAAACCTGGGTATGTTGGGACAGTCTGAGAATTCATCTGAGTGGGTGATCATAGTGATAGGATCAGCCCCTTTGTTGGACAAAGGTAGTGATCGGGGATGCACTCTCATTGGTGGAAACCAAGACTGCTAGCATCCAATTTCAATCGTTGAGATTTGTTTTGCAAAATATATTTTATATGAGATATAAAAGTATATATATTATGGTTCATAATGATTTGCAAAAGGTTTTAATTATCGGGATCCATGCAAGAAGAGAGTGCAACACTGTTCCTTGCAGCCGAGGGAGAGGTCCTCTCTTGTCAGGCAGTGTATGATCATTATGGGCTGAGAGGTTAAGTGTAAGATCATTGAGGATAATACCCGATGGGCTAATCTTGCTTCTGCCCATAGTCCCTACGTGTTACAAGGTGGCTTGGCCCAATGACCACTTAGGGTAAGTGTTGGGCCCATAGAGCCCATAAGATGGGTTTCGGGGGTACACTGTCCATAACAGTGTATTCGGCCAGGTCTTGTAACAAAGGCTAGGCTGAACCCATGTGGCTGATGTGTTGATCAATGTTTGGGTCCCACGCCATACAAGGAAGCCCAACTGGGCAGCAGTTTGGAAGGCTAAGTGAGTACATAACCTTAAATGGGCCTCAAGCCCATTTCGAACTGGACTGGTTTGACCAGTCAATTAAAAGGGGCAAATTCTGAGATGGATCAGCTGATAGGATTGGGCCCAGACCCTATCCACTTAGAAGGTCCAAGATCTAAATAAGATTTAGATCTAGAAGCCTCTTAATTAGATTAGGAGATGGTTGATCTGATCTGCAGATAAGATAAGGGTTATCCCTTATCACTTAAAGGGACTTCTAATCCAAATATGATTTGGATCAGTAACTCCTAATGGGATTAGGAGCTGATCCCTTTAAGTCTATAAAAGGAGGAGGGGGCGGCAGCCTTTTGACATGCAACCAACAAACTCTTGTCTTCAGAGCTAAAATCACAAGAAGAGAGAATTCTGCACCCTGCGAATACTCTCTTGCCGCCTCCTTCCTGCAGCCACCACCTCCAGTAGTTTGATCTCCTACTCTCTATAGGAGTAATCAAGATTTGATCTTGATACCAATCTTTTGGGGAAAAGATTGATTAGAGCTGTATTCACAAACCATTCTGTTGATTATTGCAAAGGGTCAAGTTCTTTTGGAGGAACATTGTTGATTCTGCTCCATCCTACACTGCACCATCTTTAGTGGGAGCAGATTTTGGATCCTTTCTTGGGCGTGAACACCTCCATTGGGAGATACTATTTCTCTGTATCAGGTACATCCTCCCTCTTACTCCTTTTGGTTCAGATCTGGTTTGGTTAATGGTTCAAAATTGATCCTTGAAAAATATGTTTTTCTAAAATAGGGAATTCAATTCCCTACAAAATGGGAAAAATTTTTGAAATTCGCCCAGTCCATTCCGCAACATTTGGGCATCCATGTGATGGATATCCTATCCCTTCAGGGGGACAAAAAAGGAGTGAAATAACTTGCAAGCAAGGTTTTTGAATTGTCATTGGCCCAATCGGTTGGATTGTTCGGCCCGAAAATCGTTTAGGCAATCGATTTTGTTTTACCCCAAATTCAATTTTTGGCTAAAAACCATTGAAAAAGTCAACAATTCATTGATCTGAGTGATTGAACCATCGACCCATTCAATGGTTTTTAACCGTTTTTTAATTTTTAATTTATTTGTCATAATAGATTGTCCATTCAAACCAGATGATCAGGCCATCAACCTAGAAACCGATAGTCAAAAATGCTCCATTTCTGACTCACTTTTTAAAGCGTTGCTTGCATGGGTTGCATATCCATCGGAGGGAAATGTTTGAGACTCGATAAGAGAGGGGTTAAACTTAAAGCTCCATTTTATATATAAGGTAATATATAGAGGATTGCATCTACAATTATGGAATATCTCTATCCAGAATCTATAAAGAAGTATTTGTTATTACACGCCATTCAACTAACATATGCAAAATTAGCTGTAATTATACTATCATCATCAACTAAGTCATTGTCTCTAGTGGTCGGCCATTAATCTTGTTTTGCCATTTCATTCTATTGAATGCTATATCAATTGTTAAATCATGGACACATAGAGGTGGTATAATTCTAGCATGCCACTTGTGCGCATATACACTGTTTATTATATCTATTAGTATATAAAGCAGATATATGCTCTGGATTCTACGTAGATCATGATAAAAGTTAAATTGAAATACCATATATATAATACTAATGTTTTCAATTCACCATTGACTTAGACTGTCTATCCATTCAAACCGTCATTAAACCGGTTCAGTTTTCCTAATTCCTAGAATTTGACCAAAATCAGTTAACTTTATCAAAACATATTCTTCCCTAGCGGTTGAACCATTTACCCATTTGACCTCGATTGTCATGAATTACACATTATAAATATATTCATATTTTCAAATCCATTCGGGTGTTTTTTTTTCTTTGAATAACTTTTTTAAATCTATGCATCCCCTTTATTTATATCAAATACTTTTTTTCTAAAATCACCTATTACAGTCTGAACAGATCCGAATAATTGAACTTCTGACCCACGACCTGAGGGCAAAAACAGTTACTCTAGCACTAATTGCTTTTAAAATGCCAACTAATGACAAAGCTGAATTATTATAGTTTTCCACATACTAGAATTTGGCTTTTCTTAACCTTTGATTAATGAGGTCCGGTGGTGATAATAAAATCATTTTATGTGCTGGAATGCAGCAGAGAGAATTAATCCCTGATTCAGAATTTAGTTACTAGCTAAGTACATATCAAAATGTGTTAGTTGTATGTTATCATCAAGAACCAAGTGAAAATCAATGCACGGTTATTAGCATTTTTCTCAACAAGTCTTATCATGCTACTTTCTCTTCTTTCATAATGCTTTCCTGAGACTTCATTAGTTGAAATTTCATCTTTCATGAAATTCATGAAAATCATGTCTCCCATTGAGTAGAAAGAATTTGTCCTACACCATAAAAGGTGGCCAATGGGTAAATGTTCTCTTTTAGTAGCTTTTGAAGGAACTCTCCATCATATGACTTTAATAAATACACACCTAACCAAAATGCAGGCCTAATACATGAGAAATCCCCCTAATTCCCAATATATTGTATTGCAAGGTTCACAACAAAGAGTCCAGATTTCCCCATCCTCCCAACATTAAAAAAAGAAAAGTTATCCAATATGTTCTAACATGATATCTTTGTCTATGTGGTGGATCTCAATTTTATAGTGAGATGTGCAGACACGGATTAGGTTGGAATTGTTGGATAGTTTTTGTTGGGAGGAGATCTCAATACATTTCAAAAACTGATATGTATCATACAATATGAATCAATATATTGAGATGTTTTGAACCTTACACTTATCATCATCATCATTATCATCACCATCAATCAATTAATCCGGATTCAGTTGGTAAGATCTCCTATATTTGTAGCGGAGACTCCTATCCATCAAATCTCGCCAGCACAAGGGTTAGAGTTGGGGGAAGGGGGGAAGGGGGTTAAGGGTATGACGATGAGAATGGGATAACCCCAATATGGGGTTGGGGATGGGCTACCCCGGTTGTGTAGTCCTTCAAAAGAAATAAATGAAAGATCAGGACTCATCACTAGATAGGTCCCACCTAATAGATTGATCTAGTTCAAAATAAACAAGTTCTTGTTTATAAATAAATACCCCAACCATATTAAGTTTTGTATATTCAATCAACATCTTTTACATTATTAATCTATGCTTTCTAGCTTTACCTAAAATCATCCTGCTTTGCTTGAAAACTTTTGGGGATTACCCTTCTAAGATCACTGCATTCTTTGAACAAATTTCGTTATCAAACTTTATCTGATATGACAATGCATTTATTTTGATTCTACCCATACCAACCACACATGTCTTTGTCCAATATATCAATTAATTAATTGATGTAATTCCGTCCATATAGACATTGTTAATAGTTCCGAATATAAAGACAAAACTACTAAAATTTTTACTTTTTTTCTCTGAATAAAGTAATAAACTATATATATCACATTATTAAATATTGTTTTTGTTTCCTATTTTACAGGGATTTTGTAAGAGGAATTGCAATAGTCCCAATCATGCAGTTCTGCTCGTACAATTAGGCCAATCATGATTTGCTAATTGCCACCCATAACTTGACCACGTGGACTTGGTTGTATCCATTTCTTCAATCTTATAGCTCACGAGTGATTTAAATTACGTGCAACTAGGGGTGGATTTGAACCTAGCCGAGCCGAATAATATCAGGTTGAAGCTCGACTCAAGACTATTCTACAAGGTTCGAACTTGAGTTCGAGTTTGGTTCGAGTAAGAACCTTGAACCTTGAACCGGTTAAATTCGGTCAAAAGTTCATAAGCTCAAACTCGGTTAAATTCGGATGTTTTATATTTTATAAAAATATTTAGAAAATATATTTTATAAAATAAAAATTATATATATAATTTTTTTATTTTATATTTAAAAAATTAATAACTATAATATTTTTATTATATATATGATGTTGCACGATCCGGGCACTCCTAGCTAGCAGTTGACCAGTTCCTAGCTGACGACGGACGATACCTGAGAAGGAAATGGTGAAGGATTCCCGAGGGACCTGCCCGGTGGGAATACTCCGATGCTTAAGTTAGAACACCTAAGGAATGCAAAAAAGAGCTAAGAGTGCGGGTGGCGCTAGATCAATGAATACTCGAAATTAACTCAAGGTACAAGATGCAAGATACAAGGTACCTTTCCCCTTCGATCATAGGGTTCTTAAATATGGGCGTTCTTGTCAAATCGGGCGTAACCGCCACTGGACCTCTATCATAACCGTTATTTGCCAGGGCTGCACAGGTAACCGTTGCAGAGTGCTACCCAATCGAATGAGTGACACGTCCCGAAAAAGATGGATTGGCAGGGATTGTGCCGCCAGTTAGGAAACGTGACGCAGTCTGACGGGTACGGTCTTGTCAGATAGAAGTTTCCTGAAAACGTCGCGTCACTTAGTAGCGAGCTGCTATGTAGCGAGCTATCCTATTACGAGCTGCCTTGTAGCGAGCAACCTTGTAGGGAGCTCCTGGATGTGTACTGAGGTGATTCCGCTTGAGTGTTGCATTTGGGGCAGTCTTCTTGCCTAAGTATTAGGGCGAGCTGGTTATCCCAACTCGCGAATTGGGATAGACTTGTCTTGGAGTAATTCCCTTTTAGTACATCGGGGGTCCTCGAGCTCGCACTATCGCGAGCTCATCCTGTGGCGAGCTATAATGTAGCGAGCTATCCTGTGAGCTCGTTACTTAGTCATAGCCAGGCTATTATGCTGAGTTGTCGCTTGTGTTGAGTCATGTCCATGTGTCACATTCTCAGGAGGTCGGGTCAAATCACCCTCCATCAATTGCCCCCCACTCCTCGAGCTAAGGATTCTACTCTAGCGTGAGAAGTTCATGGAGTGTGACGGGTGGATTTGACTTGAAATTCAAACTTGATTGACCAATTGCAATAAATACACATGTGGATGTCAAGACTTTTCAAATGCCAAAAGGCGCGCCAAAACGACTCTCATCTCTGGAAGTTGTGCATTCGGCATTACCTTAATCGTGGAAAAACGTGCAACTAGTCATATTTCAGTTTTAGGAGACGTGCGGTCAACTTGACTGCAAACCGTCTGATTTGCCTTAATCTAGGCTGTTGGTTTTGTGGGCATAGTGGCTATAAATAGGAGGGCCCCAGGCCTCATTTCCTTCACACCAACTTGCCTTGCCTTCGGATTCTGGGGTCGCATCTTCGTCTAGCTGCATGAGCTCTCTTTCCGTTCACACCAACTTTCCGGTTCAGCTTTCCCTGGTGAGTCTTATCACTCTGTCAGTATGTCTGGGAACTCGTACAATAACTTTCCCCAGGGCAGTGACTAAGATGATGCCCCCTTGAGCTCAAGGGGAGCTTGGGGGTAGGCTCCGGAGGCTCACGAGGCCTCTGGCAAGACAGCTCTCACCTCCCGGGGTAGTGAGCAAGACAGTTTCGGTCCTTCCTCCATGTTGATGGAGAGACTCAGGACCTTGGTTCTTCAGTTTAACCTTCCCAGAGACCTTGTCTACAGTCTCCGTTTTGGTGACTATCCTTGGGATCACGGTCCCGACGAGATCATGATCTTCCAGGAACAGCTCATCATTGGCCTTCGTCATTCTCTGCATCCTTTGATAGTGGAGGTTTTGAACCACTTCAATGTTACTATTGACCAGCTTCACCCCAACTCGATCCGAAATGTAGTTGGGACTATCTCTTTATTTTATGAGAACTTTCTTACCCTTAACCTTGACATCTTCTCCACCAATCTTTCTATTAAAAATGCCTCCCCCGGAGCGCCTCCAGAAAGGCATTCCTATTATTTTTCTCCCCGTCCCGACTTCAAGCTCCTACACGAGCTACCGAACAGGATCCCGGCCTGGAAGCGGGACTATTTCATAGTTTGCAACCCCAAAGGGTGGCCCTTCCCAACTCACTAGAGGGCCGCCATCCAGGATTCGGGTGTTGACTTGGATCCCAAAGTTCGAGAAACACTACAATCTTGGGCAGCAGTTGGCTTCCATTGGTCGGACTACATGTCTGAGGACAAGCTCGTGCAGGCCGACCTAAGCCCTGGTGGATTGCCTTTTAGGTCGCGCAATGACTTGTAGAAAAAGTTTTTTTTTTTTACTAGACTAATGCCCTATGATTTTTTAGCAGCCATCATGTCTTGTGTAGACGCACACTGCCTTCTGTCCAGTAACCAGAAGCGCAGGGCGAAGAGGTCGCGCCTTGACCAAGCTTCCACTTCTGGGAGCACTGAGTTCGAGGCTGCTGATCCAGCCTTTGTTTCTCCACCGCCTGAGGTCCCACCGGTCCCGTTCGAGGGGGTAGCCATAGAAGGTGGCACAGAAGAGCCCGAGCTCCCGGCGAAAGGGCAGTTCCCTCCGCCTGAGCAGTCCCACCCCTTCAATTTCTCGCGATTTCCTACCAAGAACTAGGAGAGTGTCACTGACTTCACCGTGGCTTCGCGAAGGAGTCCGAAGGAAGTCTCCCATGAGGAGGTTGCCAGCTGTGGAGGGATGGACCCCAAGCAACTCACCAAGCTAGCCTCCGCTCACTGCATGGTGGTAAGTGACTACTTTTTTCCTCTTTTTCCTTCTTCTTTTTCCTTTTCTGACCTTGGCCTTTTGTTGGCAGGTGAACTCCACCATCCATGCCATGGCCCTCCAAACCAACATTCACTTTGGTGATTCTCTCGCCCAGAGGTCAACCGTGCAAAAGCTCTAGGTCAAGCTCGAATGGGCCCGGGGTGAAGCCCTTCAGGCTCGAAAGGGGAGCGAGGCCCAGGAACTGCTCGTTCGAGACTAGGAGGCATAGATCGCCCGGCTAGCTGAGGAGAGCGCTTGCTACCGGGAGGCATCGTCGAGGGTGGCAGCAGAGAGGGAGCTTCTTTGCCAGCAGATCTGGGACTTGGAGTCCACACATCAGGATCAGACTCGGAAATTTGACACCATTGTGGAGGTTGAGCGAGCTAAGGCTGTGTGGGACTTCAAGAACTCCTAGGAGTACCATGACCTCCAAGTGGAGTACGGCTCGAGCTCCTACCATTATGGGTTTAAACTCTGTCGTTGGCTGGTCCGAAAGAAGTTCTCTAGGCTCAACCTAGAAGGCACAATAGTGAAGGGTCTAGATCCAGATATGGCGGACCTAACGGAGGAGGAGGAGCCTGACTCTCTAGAGGATGACGAGGATGTGGAGGCGGTGGATCCCTGAGGCCAGTTGCTGTTCTTCTGTTTTTCTTTTTCTGAATGGATTCTGGTGGTTCCCAGGTGTTAGAACTTGGATTTGAATATCTCTCTCTCTTCTCCTTTTTTTTTTTTGATGAACTCTTTTGGGCGTTTGGGCCCTACTTTTTATTTGTTTTCTGTTGAACTTTTCCCAAGCTATTAAGCCCAGTTTTTTGTTTATAGTAATGAAATGTTTTATCTTTTTTTTACTAAGTATTGTGTGCTCTTTACTTTCTACCGAAGTGATTTTATCACACAAGCTATTAGAGCTACATGTACGGTGTAGGATCTTTCGGTAGTTGTTACCCCGAGCTATTCCTCCATACTTTAGGTCATTTTCATGGTATACCCCAAGATGGTTATCATAGTGAACTCGAGCTATCCCTTATCAAGTTCAACTAGTATACCGAGGCAATCTACACTTCATAGGGCTCACGTCTGAGCTACCTATGCCTTTGGTATTAATACTTAGCCATTGCCGATGAAACGGTTAGATCTTTCACAGTGCCGAGGTCTTAGTTAGCTTAGCGTCTTAGCCCTTAGGCTGAGGGAGTGACTCATAGTCCACTCTTGGAGTTTGCCCATCCCATGAAGGCGACTGGGTCCTATTGCTCCAAGGTCTACATTAGCTCGGCATTTCGGCCCTTAGGCTCTGAGAGTGACTCATGGTCTACTCAGTAATTCGCCCATGCCATAGAGGCAACTGAGTCTTATCGCGCCGAGGTCTGCGTTAGATCAGCATTTTGACTCGTGGTCTACTCAGTAGTTATAGGTAATACTACCTTATGTTGACGATATTCCATGCCCAAGGTACTTGTTTACCTTCTAGGGTTTCGAGCTCGTATGTTCCTTCCCCGAGCACTCACTTTACTTGGTAGGGTCCTTCCCAATTTGGCCCGAGCTTACCAACACTGGGCTTAGGCACCATAACTCTACGAAGGACCAAGTCACCGACACAGAGGTTTCGCTTCTTGACCCTGGCATTATAGTACCGAGCTACTCTTTGCTGGTAGGATGCTGTCCTAATATATGCGAGGTCCTGTACTTCATCAAGGAGGTCGATGTTAGTGCGTAGCTCATCTACATTTGCTTTGTCATCGTACGCTTCTAGTCGTAGCGAGGGAACCTCGATTTTGGCTGGCATGACTACTTCAGTGCCGTAGGTAAGGTTGAAGGGGGTTTCGCCTATGGCGGTCTTCACTGTGGTCCGATAAGCCCATAGTACACTAGGTAGCTCATCTGCCCATAGTCCCTTAGCTCGGTCAAGTCGTGCCTTCAGTCCGCGAAGGATAGCTCTGTTTGTGACTTCCGCTTGACCATTTGCTTGAGGGTGTGCGACTGAGGTAAAGTTCTACCGAATTCCCATGTCTTAGCACCAACTCTGGAATTTAATGTCTTTGAATTGCTTACCATTATCAGAAATCAATACCCAAGGTAACCCTAAGCGGCACACTATATTTTTCCAAAAGAAGTTCTATATGTTCCAAGCTATGATTGTTACGAGAGGTTCAGCTTCTACACACTTGGTGAAATAACATCCTCTGGCCCGTCGCTAGTGGAAACGGTCCGAGTATATCAATCCCCCATTGTGTGAAGGGCCAAGGGCTGGTGAGGTACTTGAGGTCGACAGCGGGATGATGGTGGATATTGGCATGCTTCTGGCACTTGTCACACTTTCTGATGAGCTCGATCACATCTGCTTTCATTATTGGCCAGTAGTACCCCTATCGTAATGCTTTTTGGGTGAGGGCCCTGCCCCCCAAGTGTCCGCCACACAAGCCCTCATGAGTGTCGCAGAGCATGAGCTCGGCTTCAAAAAGATGCAAGCAGCACAGGTAGGGGAGCGTGTAAGATCTTCAATACAGTCGTTTATCAATCATGACGTATTTGGCCGCTTGACGTTCTACCCTTCTGGCGGCGTTAAGGTCTACAGGGATTGTCCCATGTAGCTAGAAGCTCGCGAGCGGATCAATCCAGTTCGGCTCTGTTTGAACGACAGGAGCAACCTCCTCTGCCCCCCCCCCCCCCGAGAATGCTAGGCCGAGGCAGGTTCTCTATGTACATGGTTCTCATGGTATTATCACTGGTACTGGCTAACTGGGATAGGGCATCGGCCTCAGCATTCTTCGATCTTGGGATTTGCTTGATGAAGTGTGACTGGAAGTTGAGTAGAGTCTCTCTTACTTTGGCCAAGTAGGGAATCATAGTTGGTTCGCGAGCTTCGTATTCTCCTGTGACTTGATTGACCACGAGCTGGGAATCGTTGCATATGACGATATACTTGGCTTTCACTTCTTTGGCTAGAGCTAGCCTGGCTATTAATGCCTCGTACTCCGCCTCATTATTGGATGGCGCAAAATCGAAGCGTAGTGCATACTCCAGTTTTGTGCCACTTGGGCCATACAGAACGATTTCAGCTTCATTGCCCTATTGGTTTGAGGAGCCATCTATGTGAAGGATCCAAGGCTCCTCATCCTAGTTTGCGCTTGGCCTAACTGGGAGAGATGCCGCACTAGTTACTACCCCACGGTGCTCGATCTCAACCGGCCTAGGAGCTTCGGGCTCACCCGAGCTGGGGGCCTCGTGCTCAACCTGGGGACTTCAGAGCTGAAAGCACATTCCGCGATGAAGTCTGCTAATGCTTGGGCCTTGATAGAAGTTCATAGCTTGTATTGGAGGTCGTATTCACTGAGCTCAATGGCCCACTTCATTAGTCTACCGGAGACCTTGGGCTTAAGTAGAACTTGCTTCAGAGGTTTGTTGCTGAGGATGATGACAATGTGAGATTGGAAGTACGGACGAAGCTTCCGGGCTGCAATAACTAGTGCATAGGCCAACTTTTCTATCTCTAGATATCTCATCTCTACTTCCTGCAATACTTTACTAACATAGTAGATAGATCGTTGGACCCGATCTGACTCTTTTATCAGTATCGAGCTTACCACCTCGTCACTTGCCGAGAGGTACAACTCTAAAACATCGCCCTCCCCGGGCCGGGTCAAGACCGGTATACTAGCGAGGTACTTTTTGAGCTCGTCAAATGCGAGCTATCATTCTTCGGTGCTCTTAATTTCTTTGAAGAAAGGCAGGCAATAGTCTACCGATATGAACATGAAGCGGCTCAGAGCAGCTATTCGGCCATCCAGCCTCTGAACCTCCTTTGATTTTCGGGGTGGTCTCATGTCTAGGATGGCCTTTATTTTATTCGGGTTGGCTTCAATGCCGCGTCGGTTAACGATGTACCCTAGGAATTTACTAGAGGTAACACCGAAGACACACTTATTCGGATTCAATTTCATGTTAAACCTACGCTAAATTTCGAAAACTGAATGCAAGTCTTAAATCATGCGAAAATTGGGTCTTGACGACCATGTCGTCTACATAGCATTCTATTTTTCTACCAATCAATGGCTCAAACAATTTATTCACAAGTCACTGAAAGGTTGCCCCAGCATTTTTCAACCCAAAGGGCATGACCTTGTAACAGTACAGGTCAAGCTCGGTTATAAAGGCAGTCTTTTCTTCATCAGCTGGGTCCATCCTGATTTTGTTCTAGCTCGAATAGGCATCTAGGAAGCTCAGCAACTCGTGTCCTGAGGTCGCGTCCACTAGACGGTCGATTCTAGGGAGTGGGAAGCAGTCCTTTGGGCAAGCTCGATTCAGGTCGGTGTAGTTGATGCACATGCGCCATTTACTGTTAGCCTTTTTTACCAGAACGGGGTTGGCCAGCCAGCTCGAGTAGTGGACTTCCCTAATAAAGTCGACTGCAAGGATCTTCCCGACCTCCTCGTCGACTACCCTCCATCGCTCTGGGGCTAAGTTGCATTTCTTCTGTCTAATGGACCTAACTATAGGACCAGTATTAAGCTTGTGAGTTATGATGTTGGGGTCTACACCAGGCATCTCTACCGCGGACCATGCAAAAACATCTAAATTTTCAAGTAAGAAGCGTACCAATTGAGATCGCAGGGGCTCTTCTATGGAAGTTGTTAAACAGTTTTGTATGCCCTTAGCTTCAATCCGATTTGATGTACTTTTGACATTTAGTGTAAATAAATAAAGTGCATGTTTGATTCATGTTGTTGGGTATAATTCTGTGTAAGACCCTAAAACTAGACACTTATAGAGACTCGTGTTAGTTTTAAATGTTCACAGTCATTGGATAAGTCTGGGGAGATTTATCCTTCCAAGGCTGATACTGGTGTGCCACCAAGTGTTGGGATGGCCTGTCTCGGCCACCAGGGTAAGACCCAAGGCACATGCTGTATGAGATTACTCGAATCCTTGAACCGGACCAAATTTCCAGTATTGCCCTGGACCTTGGAGATAGATGGGCAAAACTGTAAAATTACACCTAACCCCTAGAATCGATTATGACACTTCACTAGGTGTCGGATCAGGTTGTCTTTGATATGCCAATCAGTGAGATCCTTAGATGGGGATCAAAACTTGGGTATGTTGGGATAGTTTGAGAATTTATCTGAGTGGGTGATCATAGTGATAGGATCAACCCCTTTGTCGGACAAGGGTAATGATCGAGAATGCACTCTCTCTGATGGCAACCAAACTGCCAGCAGTTGATTTCAATCGTTGGAATTTTGTTTTGCAAAATTAATATATATATATATATATATATATATATATATGTATGGTTTCGAAAATTCCTGGGATCCATGTGAGTGGAGAGTGCGGCACTGTTCCTTACAGCCGAGGGAGAGGTCCTCTCTTGTCGAGTAGTGCTTGATCATTAAGGGCTGAAAGGTTAAGTGTAAGACCATTTAAGATAGTACCTAATGGGCTAATCTTGCACCTGCCCACAGTCCCTAGGTTTCTATAAAATGGCTTGGCCCAGGGACCACTTAATGTAAGTGTGGGCCCATAGGGTCCATGTGATGGGCTCAAGGGTTCACTGAGCTTTTCAGTGAATTCGGCTGGGCCTTGTAATAAAGGCTTGACCAAACCCATGTGGCTGGTGTGTAGATCAATGCTTGGGTCCCACGCCATACAAAGAAGCCCAACTGGGCAGTAGATTGGAAACTAGTTAAGCACTAAACACTTAATGGGCCAAAAGCTCATTTCGAGCTGGGTTGATATGATCACCCATCTATGGGGCGAATCTGAGATTAATGTTAGTAAAAGTATTGGGCCTTTAACCTTATCCACTCTGGGAGACCAAATTCAAATCAGATTTGAATCTGGTAACCTCCTGATAAGATCAGAAGTAAGCTAACTTAATCTGCAGATAGGATTAAGATCATCCCCTATCCAAATACTGATTTGGATTGGGATAACTCCTAATTAGGAGGTTTCTTAATCAAGAAGAAAAGAGGAGAAACCTAAGAGAAATCAATATCAGATTTCATACAGGGGTTTTGGCGAAAGCAAGAAAGCTTTCTATGAACAGAGATTAGATCTCATTCACATTCCAGAGAGAAGAAAAGCAATTCAGCCATCTTCGTCCTTGGAGTTCTCCTCCAGCCGCCGCCATTTCATCTTGCAAGATTTGATCTTTGAAGAAGAAAGAAGTCAAGAAATCAGTTCTTGACATCAGTTTTGTAGAAAAGATTGAAAAAGATTCGGTGTTCAGAGTTTCCAGAGGATTCTTGCAAAGGATCTAGTGTGTAGGACGCACTCTACTGGTTTCGTTCCACCCATAGTTGTGTCATCTTCAGCAGGAGCAAATCTTGGTGTCTTCTTTGGGCGTGAACACCAACTTTAGGAGATACTGCTTCTCCGGATCAGGTATATTCCTCCCTTCTTATTTTTGGTTCAAATCTGGTTCGATCATGGTTCAAGTAGGATCATTGAATATTGTATTCTAAATTTAGGGAATATGATTCCCAATTGGGAGAAGGTAGGAAAATTTTTGAAATTCCCCCACCCATTCCGCAACCCTTTTGGCGTCCACTAGATGGATCCTACCATTCTTTCAGAAGCGTCGATCTGAAGTGTCCGAGCTGGATTCTTCACCGATGCTAGGATGGAGACAGTCTCTTCTGTGGGCGCAGCTCGCTCTCGCACTGCTCCGCAGGTCATTCCAGCTCGAGGTCATCGGCTACCTTGGCTTTCCCTTCGAGGGCGCCGACATAGCACTACTTCATCGCCAAGTAGTAAGTAGAGACCACTACACATAGGGCATGGGTGATTGGCCGACCTACTATGGTGCTGTATAGGGAGGGGGTTGCGACCACTAAAAAGTCGTGATTGAGCCTCACAATGTTAGGCCAGGTGCCGACTTCCACAAGTACTGTAATCCTTCCCAAGGGCATGACTTCCTCTCCAATGAAGCCTACCATGGGAGTGTTCATGGGCCTCAGGTCGCTTTCTTGGGGCTGGAGCTGGTCGAATGCTGTTTTGAAGAGGATATCCATCGAGTTGCTGGAGTCGACAAGGACACGTCTAACTTCAAAGTCATTGATTTTTACCTTTATGATGAGCACATCATCATGGGGGTAGTGGACCCCGCGCGCATCGTCCTCTATGAAGAAGATTGGACCTTCCGTCCTTGGCCGCTTCAGCGGGTTTTGTTCTTCCTTGGCGGCCTCGCGAGCTAATGTTCGAGCTGCAGCTGTGGTACAGCCTGCGACAATCAAACCTCCAACGATTACATGGATAGTCCCCTGAACTGGTCTCTCTTCCGGGGGCTGCCTCTGCGGTTGCTCTGCCTGCCTGCTGGATTCGGGAGCATCTCTATTTTGCTCCCCCTGCCAACCTTCTTTATTATTATTATTTTTTATAAAATTTTTCAAGTATCCGCGACGGATGAGCTCCTCTATCTCGTCGCGGAGGTTTTTACAATTTGCGGTGCTATGATCGTGATCTTTATGGAAACTACAATACAAATTTTTATTCCTTACACTAGGATCGGCCTTCAGCCGAGGTGGGCACTTCACATACGGGGTGTCCTTGATTGCCATAAGGATCTCGGCCCGCTTCGCGTTCAGGGGCATATAGTCTGTTCTTTCTACTGCTGAAGCTTGGAAGGGCTGATTCGGCCTTGCCCCCCGAGCTGGGTCTTTTTTCTTTTTACCGTCCCCTTGAATCGAGGACTTGCCTTCCCTCTTTCTCTTTTTGGGCACGCTTGTTCTCTTTTAGTTGATTTCCTCCTCGGTCCCTATAAACTGATCCGCGAGCTTGAGGAACTCGGTCACAGTCTTGGGCTGGTTAACTACCACATGCCACTTGAATTCTTTATGAGTAATGCCTCGCTTGGTCACGGTGAGACGAACTGTGGGGTCCAGATCGGGTATTTGCATACAAGCATCATTGAACCGCTTGATATAACTCCGAATGGACTCCCCTTCCTTCTAGACTATGCCAAGGAGGCTCTCTTGAGTTCTTAGGCACCTCTTGCTGGTGACAAAGTGGGAGGTGAAGATTTGCACGAACTACGCCCAGCTTCTTATCGATTCGGGCGCAAGGTTTTGGTACCATGTGTGGGCCACCCCTTTAAAGGTGTTGGAGAAAGCCACATACATACAGGATTCACTAGCCCTTGCGAGGTGCATCTGGGACTGGAAGGCATCCACATGGTCGTTCGGATCGAAGGACCCGTCGTACTTATCCAGGGTAGGGAGCTTGAAATCCTACGGCATAGGGACCGCAAGAAGTTCTAATGACAGGGGGGAAGGGACCAATAGGAGAGGAGTAGCTTTCACTTCATCTGAGCTTACCTCCTTCTTACCCTTGAGCTCGGGCAGGACGCGGGTGGCGGTTCAACGAGCTTGTCGGCGCCTTCGCTGTTGCTTCGTCGACTCGGCATTGGTGCTACTAGCTTCAGTGTTACCGAGCTCGATGGGCTCGGGCTACTGATGATAGCTGTGAACCGAAGGGCCCTACCCGTAGTCGGTGGCTAGGACCTCGAACTGGTTTTCTGCGAGCAGGAGCTCGAATTGAGAGTGTTGAGGTGATGCGGGCCTGACCGGCTGGGAGGCCCCCGACCTGCCCGCAGGCTGTGAGGTGGGGGTGATTGGTCTCTCCTTCCTGTTGCGGGATGAGGCTTGGCTTTTGGAAGGATTCTGGGTTTGAGAGGCCTCTCCCTAGTGAGGACGTTCGCTTTGGCGGGAGGGCTTGGCCTGCTTCGAGGCAGGATGCCAAGGGGGAAGCAGCTGCTAGGCTTGACGTGGTGAAGGGAATTGTTGTTCGTACTGGTCCTGAGAAACATGATGCAACACTTGCTGCTAGTAGAGTTGAAACTACTGAAACTGTTGCATTTGAGCTTGCATGGCTCGCATGCATTGCACTAGGTCTTCAAGCTAGTTTTGGTTGCTCACTGGGGGAACAACGGAAGGTTCAATTAAGGTTGCTCCAACCACGAAAGGGAGTGGAGCGTTCACAGGTGCCGCTGTGTGAGGCACGTTCAAGTTGGGAATTCCATCCGCGGAGAGGGGGATGGTGAACTGTCCGATGCAGACAGTGGGGAGCTGAGGTTGTTCCCCAAGAGAATTCTGGTAGGCAACACGCCCAACATTACTGGAGAAAGCCATGAATGTTGAGTTTTTTTTTTGAGAAGGAGTTGTGGAGATTAGAGGAAGGCTTTTTGAAGCGATTCCCATAGGCGACGCCAAAGGATGCTGCACGATCCGGGCACTCCTAACTAGCAGCTGACTTGCTCCTAGCTGGTGATGGACGGTACTTGAGAAGGAGACGGTGAAGGATTCCCGAGGGACTTGCCCGGTGGGAATACTCCGATGCTTAAGTTAGAACACCTGAGGAATGCAGAAAAGAGCTAAGAGTGTGGGTGGCGCTAGATCAATGAATACTTGAGATTAACTCAAGGTACAAGATGCAAGATACAAGGTACTTATCTCCTTCGATCATAGGGTTCTTAAATATGGGCGTTCTTGTCAAATCGGGCATAACCGCCACTGGACCTCTATCACAGCCGTTATTTGCCAGGTCTGCGCAGGTAACCATTGTAGAGTACTACCCAATCGGATGAGTGACACGTCCTGGAAAAGACAGACACGCCACCACCTGTCGAGAGACGTGGGTGCAGCCTGCCGGACTGGCAGGGACTGTGTCGCCAGTCAGGAGCAGTCTGATGGGTGCAATTTTGTTAGATAGAAGTTTCCTGGAAATGTTGTGTCGCTTAGTAGCGAGCTACTTTGTAGCGAGTTATCTTGTTACAAGCTGCCTTGTAGGGAGCTCCTGGATGTGTCCCGAGGTGATTCCGCTTGAGGTTGCATTTGGAGCAGTCTTCTTGCCTAAGTATTGGGGTGAGCTGGTTATCCTAGCTCGCGAGCTGGGATAGACTTGTCTTGGAGTATTCCCTTTTAGTACATCGGGGGTCCTCTCTCATCCTATGGCAAGCTATAATGTAGCGAGATGTCCTGCGAGCTTGTTACTTAGTCGCAACCAAGCTGTTATGCTGAGCTGTCGCTTGTGCTGAGTCATGTCCATGTGTCACCTTCTCAGGAGGTCGGGTCAAATCACCCTCCATCAATATACATTATTTTTTATAATTTTATTATATATATATATATATATATATATATATATTCGAACCATTTTGCTATATAAATATATATATATATATATATATATATATATATATATATATATATATATATATATATATATTCAAACCATTTTGTGAGCCTCACGAGCCGAGCTCTAGTAGGCTCGAGCTCAGCTCGTTTAATAATCGAGCCACTGAATTGGGCTCGATCTCAAACTCAAGCTTGGCTGAAACCGAGCTAAGCTGGTTGAAAAGCTTAGTGCCACATACTGACTAACTAGATAATATAATTTTGATCAAATTAACAATACATGATTGGATCGAGTGGAATCATATGCCAAACCCCTCAATGTTACGTACATTGAACTGGTGGTAAAGCACCTTTCGATTCCAATTCAATTGCAGAAAGGCAAGTTATCGCGACTCCAAATCTCCTGCCAACGTCTGCCCACAATACATTACCTCCGTGAATTGGGAACATCTCGCCCTGCGTAATATTATGCAGAGGTTGAGATGTTCTCCATGTGTGGCTGCTATAAACGTGGGCAGAATTTGTGTGGCAGGAGACCAGAACTCAGTTCTCGGTGTTTGTGCCAAAAGTCTTATATGCATGCACCATATCAATAATTTCCTCTTTTGTATGCTTCGTCTCTAACCCTGAATTCAAATATCCTGTCTCCTTTCCGCCTCGAACTCCATTGACACTAAAAATCCTAACTCCATTTCTGTTTCTATAGGGCACAATGATCCTTAAATTTGACCAAGACTTGGCTGAATGTGATGATTGTCCAGCAGACTTTGGAACAAATTATAAGGTTTTTCGTTAGTATTTATATATAAGGCCCTCATCTTTTATGACATGGAATCTCGTCATTGGTTCCACAGTTGTCAAACAACCATCCTGTTCAGCTAATCCGAATTCTCCAAATTTACCTCATCTCATTCCAATCATTATTATTTGCAAATTTAGTTTTTTGAAAGCTACTTATAGAGGAGTGGCATGGGGAGAAATTCCGAATAGATGAGTGGGATGTATTAGGGGTGTCCACGATTCGGTTAACCAAACCATAGGCAAATTTTGTAAGCCGAACCAGTACCACCAGTTAATCGGTCCATTGGTTTCGATTTTTTGATTTTTTATATTTATAATATATATAATATAAATATATGTATAATATTTAATATTATATTATAAATAATAAATAATATATAATATATAATATATTATAAATATTATAAAAATATATAATATATATAATATATTTATAAATAGATTATTATAAATATAATATATGTATATATTTATATATAATGAATATATATTTATATATAATATATAAAAAATATGTAACATATATTAAAAATATATGTAAAATATACATATAAATATATATATCCATCAATTCGATTAACCACCGTTTTTTTAGATTAACCAAAAATTGAACTGATCCTTCAATTTTTCAAAAATACTATAACCGAATCAGTCGATTTGATTAACCGTATTTTTCGGTTCGGTTTTCTCGATTTAATTCGGGTTTTCGATATTTTCATGGACACCACTAGGATGTATTATGGGCAGGTGTGGAGTGCAAGGGAACAAATCCAAACTCTTAAACCCTTTCAGATTATCAGTACAAATAAATTAATAAAATCAACAAAAAAAATTAAAATGGGAAAAAAGAGTGGAATAATTATACATTTGTTTTAGCCTTCGGAAAGAACGGTAAAAGCAAGAAAATGTCGGGTTGCGTTTCAGTGCACAGGACGAAATCTCCAACCGATGATGGATAGGATATGAGAAAGACCTCGTGATAGGTGGTGATAGATACAGTGTGGCAGCATCAGAAAATCAAACCTTTCATTATTAACTGGAGAGTGGAGACCACTCGCATGTTCTCAAATTTCAATCCTGATGTATTTGCCACGTGGGAATTAGTATGATATGTATAACAAGCCATTAAAAATGTATTTCCACGTGTTAGATGCTTATCCACAAGAAGAAACCTAACCTGAGGCAAGAAAAGGAAATTTTCCTCTTCAAAATTGACACGTGGAAAGCTGTCACGTCCTGATAACGTGACTAACGTCTTCGGCCAGCGGCCAGCCCTTTACCTCTACAACGTATACGCTTGGCCCCTTGCCCCCGTTGTCCCTCCTGGAAACCAAGGGACATGAGCCAAAGCCAACCACGAAATCTTCTACGACCGCACGAGCACGGTGCGCACCCATCACTTGCCAATAAGCTTGGCTACAACCATAAGAAAAAGTGATAAATGATAAAGCAAATTTTTTAAATTATTCCTAAAATTTAATTAATTGACTAATTTAATCTTTACTGTTTGATTTTTATCTTAAAATACCTCTAAAGACAATTGATTAATTCTACCACTGTTATTAACGTTCGTTAATGTTCCGTCAAAATATTTTTAAAATCCAATACTACCCCTCCAACACCACCGGCCACCATTGCCTTCAGGAGCAAAAGGAAGCTGCCATTGTACGGCGACGACCAAATGCTCGTCCGAGTTACTGTGTCAAGCGATGAGTCTCCAGAAACTCGAAATGTAAAAAATCGTTGGAGGTAAAGCAAAAAACGAAAGGATGTGAGTTCAAACTCAGGTAACAGTAGCAGCAACAGCCGGGAGAATGGCTTCCGACGGGCTTCCATTGACTTACTTCTCTGTTCTCTTGCATCACCAAGTCCCCGGTTTCCTTTCTTTCTTTGAATTACAGTGATATAATTCGAAGAGAAAAAGACCCGCCATGATAGTAAGTGACAACATCGTACGTAGCTATCCTGAACTTTCTGACTCTCCTCTGTTCAATTCCCAATATCGGCGCCGGAATCTAGCTAGCCTTCAAACCGGACAATGAGTGCATCCACTATTTCTGGTGGCTGGTGGTCCTCATCTTTCTTGTACATCTCACCGGATTCGTCGGCGCCTACTGGAGCTGCCAGTGCCTCCTGGCCTTTTACATCTTTTGCATGGCTGTCCTCATCGTGCTCCTCCTCGCTCTGTTTGTCCCAGTTTTCGTCGTCATCAGGCCTGACGGCAGCTACATTGCACTAGGCAGGAGCTACAAGGAGTACAGGCTCGAAGGTTGCTCCTTGTGGCTCCGCACCCATGTCACAGATTTTGCAAATTAGGGCAAGATTCGAACTTGTCTCGCCAACTCCAACGTCTGTTCCAAGCTTTAGCCAAGACCAAGACTACATCACTTTTTATCAGTTCTTTATGTTTTATACCTCTCCTCTTCAAGCAAGTCCCTCATCGTTGAGTTTTTGTCCCTGACACTTAGGTTTTATTGTTCTGTGTTTTGAGGTTGTCTCCGACGATGGGTGTCTCTGGCGATGTGTTTTCAGGTTGTCCCCTCCACCTAGATGGGTGTCTCTGGCAAAGGGCCTTCACTTCGGATCGAGGTTCAAAAGATGGTCTGACCCAAGAACGCCTCAGCAATTTCCTTCGTTTTAGTCAGCACCATAAAATAAATCTCTTCAGCAGCGAAATGCTTTTGGACAGATCCAAGGTAGAAATTATGGGTTTCGCAAACTTTTGATTATCAAAATCTTTGCTCATCTGTGGCAAGTCTCTTACCGTGATACATCGGTAACTTGTTGCACGCCAACCACCGGAATGTCTGCGGCAAATTTTAGCATTAATGGGCCATTTCCATATTATAAGAACGGATATTCCATCTCATATTGTGATTCAAGCAACGCCTTCAATTCATCCAAGGTATCAGACCTTATTAGTAGATGGAAACTGGGTGGACAACGTTTTCCTGCCCAAGTAGTTAGATTTGGGACCTGCACAGATGCATCCGCTTGGGTTGCGATACCTCCATGAACGCCATCAGATGTATTCGCTCGTAAATTCAAGTTTTTTGTTAAAATCTCTGATAAATTTCCATACCATCAGAAAGACGAGCATAGAAGGAGTTGGGTTTATTTTGAAAATTTTAAAAACAGTGAAGAACAAATTTGTCATTTTACTTTTTTCCGTTACTGTTTAACTATAACAATAATGATCAGAAACATTAAGACAATATTAAAATAATAAAAATATAATTAGTCAACTATCTAAACCTTACGGGGTAATTTGCCCTGATTGATAAAACATTGGTTGTTGATAAAACATTGGTTGTTGATTAAAAATATAACAGTCTTCCGCGTCAACCATAAACGTACGAGAAGAATAAAGCATGGTGCCGTTGGATATACCGCCACGTGTACTCCTGATTTGGCCGATTCGACCGGTATATCCTTATATCCCCTCGAAGGCAAATGGCTTTATTACCAGTCTACCAGTTTAATAGTCCGTTAGCAGCGAAGACTTGCTTTTTCGAAAACCCTTTTTAACGAATATTCGCTAAAAATTCCAAAAATCGGCTTATGAGATGTTTGGGCTAATTTATGACTTATGAGCCCATTCTGTCGTATAAATGTGACCATCGCTGCTTCAATAAGGCGACTGTGATCGCAGAGCTGCGCTTCTTCTCAATATCTCGGGTTTTGTGGAGAGAAATGGCGGTTTTCGTTCGAACGAAGCGGGTTACCGATCCACTCAATGACGAGGTGAGAAATTGTTTGTGCGGGAGAGATCACCGGAATACCAGCTATGTTAGTAGCGGAAGTGAACACGAGGGTGATGTCTCTCCTTGTCTCTCCGACCTAGTTTATGGCTTCTTGGAAGATAACGCTGAGGTCCGGCAACAGGAGGATCGGTCCGACTCGGATCATGATTTCTCCGCCAGTGAACGGACGGATGTGATCGAGGATCTGGAGAATGCGATGATGGTCGACAGTGGGGATTCGTTTCGGTTGCTGCTTGTTTCTACTGTCTCCAAAGCGGTGGAGATGTTCTCTTGCTTGAGACCGAATAAGGTGGCCTTCCGTCGGCAGGTTATGGTTTATCTGCGGGATTCAGGCTACAATGCCGGGATCTGCAAGACGAAATGGGACAGCTCCGGCGGGGTGACTGCCGGGAGCTACGAGTTTATCGACGTAGTCAGGTCGGAAGGCTCTGCGAGTCAGCAGCAGCAGAGATACTTCGTGGACGTGGATTTCGCCGGTGAGTTCGAGATCGCGAGGCCAACGGCGCATTACGAGAAGCTCCTAGAGCTGCTGCCGAGAGTTTACGTGGGAAGATCGGAGCAGATGAGGCGTATCGTGAGGCTAATGTGCGATGCAGCGAAGAGATCACTGAAGAGCAAGGGGCTTCATCTTCCTCCATGGAGAAAGAACCGTTACATGCAAGCGAAATGGTTCGGACCGTACAAGAGAACAGTTAATCAGGTCCCGGCGTCGGCGGCATTCCCGGCCGGCTTTGACAAATTCGCCGCACAGTGCAGGTCCGTGGGATTCGACGCCGTGTCTGACGGTACCGGCGGCCGTTTCGTCCTGCCGGCGACAACTCGGACAAGATAAAATAATAACAATAATTTTTTTAAGAAAAATCTGGTTCGTCTGTCAGAGGAATGGAGAGAGAAATCATACGCGGCGGATGCCAGCGTAAGGTTTGCGGCGCACGATAGCAAGGGAAGAGGACAAAAGAGAAGGTGGGACCGATATAGACTCAATGTCTCAATCTTGAGGGCGATGACACGTAGAGTTAATCAAGGGTATTGTTTGTGAGATGACGTGTACGGTTTTGAGCCTGATGTGATGTGAAGGAACGCTTGATGTGGTGTCGTGGCGAAGTTGACAGGACTTTTTCTGTAGAGTGTATTTGGTTATTGTTTGATCGGTTTGGGTGCTGCGAGATTTGTAGTAGAAGAAAATAAATATAAATTTTAATACTAGGAAAAGGAAATTATTATTTTTTATTATTTTTGAATATTCGGTTGTGGATAAGGTTGATGGCGGAGACAGGCAGCGTGCAAGTATATCTTTAAGTACAGATTTGAGAAGTTTTTACACGTGTCGATTATTGAGTATTAAATAATTAATTAATATTAGGGATATTAGGACGAGAATGTTAGTCAAAGACTGGGTCATTGTGTCTACTGTCTACTTGTCTAGTAATGGGACATTTTGGGTTTTACAAAATTGTCCTTGTTAAAAATTTGATTGCCTGATGTACATTAGATGGTAGACAGGTTGTTGGATTATTAATGCTAATAAAGCGAACATAGTTACTCTACAGTCTACTCTAGACAATAGAGTTGTCTAGAATAGAGTTGTCTGGAATTCTAGATAGCACTGAGGGTGTATTAATCATCAGAGACGTAATTGGATTGAAAAAAAAAAAGAGGAAAAGAAAAAGAGAAGAAATAAGAAAAGAACTCTCTGGATATCAAAGGTATGTTAAAGTGTTTATATGCAAAAGTGCTTATATAAGTTGTGTCTTGTGCAAGTTTCTATAAAGGGATTGAATATCAAATAAATAAATAATAAATAAAGGGATTGAAGAATCGAAAAATTTTAATTGAGGTTGGATATTAATTTTTTGGGTAAAATTACAACCGTCCTTTATTTTAGGGTAGTGACACTTAAACGAGAAAGGATTAATTGAATATAATAATTTTTGTGAAATTAATGATAATGCTACATACCAATAATAATAAAATAGATGAGATTTACAATTATATGTGTTTTTATGAATGGCATGAGCCTTAGCGTTGATTTTCACTAAAATGTCTCCAATTTATTTTGTGACAAAAATTCATCTAAAATTTTGGATTTCAACACTTTGCCCCGTTGATTGGCATTTTAGTTTCATGGAATAATTCTGTTAAATATTTTTAAAATGGATAAAATGTAAAAACCTCCCTGAGGTAGCCTCTCCTATATTTTGGCTTTAACAAATACCACCCTTGTAGTTTTAAAAAATCATGCAGTTACCCTCCCTTTTGTAGACGGTAGACGGTAGTGCATCTATTTCTTCACCCTTTTTTTTATCTATCTATTGAGGTATAAATTTACTAAAATATCATTGGAAAACCTTTTAAGTTTACGGATTTTCCCAATCAGACTTCTGGCTCATTCCCTTCTCTGTAAATTTCCCTACCCCTAAAACCAGGCAAAGTTCACCCACGGGATCATCCAAAAACATTTGAATGCAAATTGTATGGCTTTCTATAATAGATGAGGTTCTCACTGAAGTCTCCGAAGAAGATGAACTTTCTGGTGGGTGAATTTTACTGCTGCTTTCTCCTGTTGACGAAGGTTGCCTGCATTTTCAACCATGAGGGAGAAGGCCATCTTATATAACTGAAATATAACCGGAGCCTATAACAATACACGTACGTATGGTATGACAATCGAAACTTGAACATAACAAATTTTCACAGTTCAATCTAATCAATTTTTTTTCTTGGACATTTTGAATCTTTAGTTATTTTGTTTTAAACATTTGACTGCCAATACACTTCCCAACCTCATGAAAATTCGAAACAGAAATTAACTTGATCCCTTGAGCATTTTACAAACTAACATTAGTTCAATGGTTGATTGGTCTCTTGGTAACCAACTCTGCTACCGTATTGGGTGCATATCCATGTGAGAGACTACTAAAGGTTAACAGATTGCCAACTGTAGGCGGGGTAAGGCTGGGTTGAGGAATCGGTTTCTTTGAAAGAGAGAGAAGGGTCTTGTGGACAGGGAAGTGAGGATCTTTGGGTTGAGGATGCAGGAAATGGGGATAACTCAGGAATACTAGGCAATAGATTGCTTGGGATCGGATAATTTCTGATATGAGGAGGATCCCTATTTATGGATGGGATCCCAAGATCCTAAAAGGTAGGAGATGAAGATATTCGCTCCATATCGGGGAAGAGAATATTTGATTCATTATCAATTATTGGATGCACTACTGAGGTATCACCATGTGTTTCATGAGGATCTTCTCAGGGATTGCCTTTCCTTATCCTCGAAATCTTTCATTACTCACGTGTGCTACTACCTTTTTGCACGTTATAACTAGTCTTATGTGGCAATGGTGACATCACTGTTCGGTGATCGGTGCTTTTCCAATTCCACGTGGCGGCTCATAGGGTGCTTTGCTATCGTGGGTCCATGTGCGTCCAGGCACATGCGGGCTTCGCCATGGGCTCAGCCTAATGTCCCTTCTAACCCGTCGTCAAGAGTGGGCTCGCAAGCTATGAGTTCATCGCACATTGTAGCGGGCATAGTTTCATCATCGCATGCTCAGGTGGGCTTGGGTCCTTTGAGAGGGTCCCTGTGGGGTTTTTTTAGGTTCAAGCGTTGATTGGGCTCGGCAGACCATGAGTTTATCGTGGTTTTGCTTCGTGTATTGTGAGTTCATCGTAGAGGTGACAGTGTGTCGCAAGTTCATTGTAGCGTGGTGGTCGATTGCATGCTACTCACATATGCTTCTGTGGTGTTAATCCTGATGTCTGAGTGTTCTTTGAGGGTTTGAGTGAGCGGTATATACCTATATTGTCTCCCTTACTTATTGGTAAGTAGGAGATTATCGATAGTATATTGCCTTTTTGCCTTCAGATTTTGCGATAGGTTCGCCTGTGTGTGTTGGGTTTGGAGTTTTTGCCTATTTTGTAGTTTTGTGTAGATCGCATGTACCATGTATTCGCTTTGATGGTTAATTATAATCTATGACTTAGTCCCCCTGTCTTTTGGTGATTTGCTTGTTGGACGTGAATAGTGTCTTACACTAATTGTATTCTAGCCTCCTTGACCATTGACAGGAAGGAAACCAACAAAAGACAACACCTAAATATAATTGTTCGAATAAGCGTTTGTTTTCACCACATGGTATTAGTTAATGACCGATGGCTCGATGGTTGCCATTGTTTGTTATTAATGAGCTTTCAAGTATGATGGTCGTAATCATTATTTCTCTTTTTTTGTGTCCTGATGTAATGAATGTTGTATGCGTCGATACGCTCGAACACATGCGGTGTTGTAAAAATGTAAGTTATTTGAAATTGCTCTTCGCGGTGATTCGTCTAGGTGTACCTATTCGGATCCCTTGTTATTCGGCCGTGGGCTGTGTATAAAAGGGTGCGGCATTCTTAGACAGTTTTGTATGCCCTTAGCTTCAATCAAGATGATGTACTTTATGGGTTTATTGTAAATGAATAAAAGTGCATATTTGATTCATGTTCCCTTGGTATGTTTCTATGTAATACCCTTAAACTAGACACTTAATGAGACTCGTGTTAGTTTAGAATGTTCACAGCTAGTGGGTCGGTCTGGGGAGACCTATCCTAACAAGGCTGACACTGTGGTGCCACCAAGTCGGTGGGGGTGGCCTGTCTCAACTGCCAGGGTGAGACCCTAGGCACATACAGAATAGGATTAATTGAATATTTGAACTGGACCAGATTTTTAATATTGCCCTGGACCTTGAAGATTGATAGGCAAAACTGAAAAGTTACACCCGACCCCTAGACTCGATTATGATACTGCACTGGGTGTCAGATTGGACTGTCTTTGATATACCATTCAGTGAGATCCTTAGTGGGGGTCAAAACTTTGGTATGTTGGGACAGTCTGAGAATTCATCTAAGTGGGTGATCATAGTGACAGGATCAGCCCCTTTGTCAGGCAAAGGTAATGATCGGGGATGCACTCTCACTAATGGAAACCAAGACTACCGGCAGCCGATTTCATTCGTTGAGAGTGCAACAATGTTCCTTGCAGCCGAGGGAGAGGTCTTCTCTTGTCAGGTAGTGTATGATCATTATGGGTTGAGAGGTTAAGTGTAAGACCATTGAGGATAATACCTGATGGGCTAATCTTGCATCTGCCCACAGTCCCTGGGTGTTACAAGGTGGCTTGGCCTAGGGACCACTTAGGGTAATACCATAGAGACCATGAGATGGTTTTCAAGGGGTGCACTATCCATAACAGTGTATATCAATGTTTGGGTCCCACGCCATACAAGGAAGCCCAACTGGGCAGTAGTTTGGAAGGCCAAGTGAATACATAACCTTAAATGGGCCTTAAGCCCATTCCAAACTTGGCTGATTTGATTAGTCACTTAAAGGGGCGAATTCTGAGATGGATCAGCTGATAGGATTGGGCCCAGACCCTATCCACTTAGAGAGTCCAAGATCTAAATAAGATTTAGATCTGGAAGCTTCCAAATTAGATTAAGAGATGGCTGATCTAATCTGCAGATAAGATTAAAGGGACTTCTTATACAAATATGATTTGGATTAGCAACTCCTAATGGGATTAGAAGCTGATCCCTTTGAGATTATAGAAGGAGGAGGGGGCGGCAGCCTTTAGTCATGCAACCAACACACTCTTGTCTTCAGAGTTGGGATCACAAGAAGAGAGAATTCTGCACCCTGCGAATACTCTCTTGCCGCCTTCTTCCTATAGCCACCGCCTCCAGCAATTCGATCTCCAATTCTTGGGAGAAATCAAGATTTGATCTTGACATCAATCTTTTGGAGAAAAGATTGGTTGGAGTTGTATTCACAAGCCATCCAGTTTATTCTTGCGAAGGGTCAAGTTCTTTTGGAATGACACTGTTGATTCTGCTCCACCCTGCACTGCGCCATCTTCAATGGGAGTAGATTTTGGATCCTTCCTTGGGCGTGAACACCTCCATTGGGAGATACAGCTTCTCCATATTAGGTATTATCCCTCCCTACTTCTTTTGGTTCAGATCTGGTTTAGTTTATGGTTCATGAATGATCATTGAAAATATGATTTTCTAAATAGGGAATTGGATTCCCAGTTGAAGGGAGAGAAAAATTTTTGAAATTTGCCCTCTTATTTCGCAATCCTTGGGCATCTATGTGATGGATATCATATCCCTTCAGTGGTATTAGAGCCATGGTTCAAATCTTGAACCATTTTGTTTCAGATCTGAACCTGCGCAAATGGGCAGAAGGCGTTCTACCCAATTTGCGCAGATATGGGTTTTGGGAATTTTGTTCCCAAAATTGATGGGCAAATAATTTGAAATTAATTTTATATAAATATGATTATTGTATAGAATAGTTCTTTATGATTTTATTGATTTATGGGCTATTCGTACAAGAGGAGATCGAATTTTTGGTTTGTGTAGGGAGAACTGCAAGATTTGCAGTTTCTTGATTTATTTATTACATTTGGTCTGTAAATAATTTTTTTTTTTAATTTTTAGACTCAATGTATAGGCATTTGATCTGATTTAATTATTAATAGAAATATGATTTCTATTTATTTTTATTTTTGGATCGAAGATGGCGGCACAGAAAGGGAGATTTCGCAGATGGGACATTCGCTATCTACAATTTGCAGTTAATGAAAATGCAAATTGTGATCTAACCTCTGTTTTGTAGGATGGATTGTGTGAACAGTCCTGTTTAACTTATTCTTGTTTTTCTTTTATCAGTTCTTTAATTTTAGGTTATTTTCTTGAATTAAAGATTTAATTAAAGATCAAACCCTAGACCCATTCGAACCAAGATTGGTTCAAACTGTTTGGACTAAATCTAGGGTTTAATCAAGGCTGAAAGTCAGCCCTAATTTTTCCACTAATGGGCCTGAGGATTGATATTTAATTAAATGGTTAATTCGGCCCAACCTGTAAAGGCCCAGTTTTAAATAGTTAAAACTGCCAAAAGCCCACTTCAAAGGATAAAGCTATATGGGCTGAACTGGGTAACCCTAATTTAGCCCATATACCTAGATAATATTAATGGTTAATATTATGGATTTAAAATAGGCTTCCAATGGACATTACAGATAATTTATTGATTAGATCAATTTATCCCTGCATGAGATGTTTGGATGTTTGGATGTGTGATGTGCTGCGTACATGGGCCATAAGTGCTTGGCCCATGCTCATTCGACAGTGGCTCTTGCGCACACCATGGCTGAATGCACATCATTTCCATGGTGTCCCTTTTGGTCATTGAATGACCTCCCTCAGTGGTGGGCCCCACACCTCATCAAGAGGTTATGTGCGGAACCCTAGCCGATTTAAGGCCCACCAAAATCTGACTTTATGAAAGTCAATGGGAGCCATTTTGGTTTGACCTAAATCAAACTAGGGTGTAATATCTGTTCCCTCTAGCTAATATGAGTGCAAGTGATAGAGAGATTCATACGATGAACTCTCTAAAGGCCTTCTGTCATTAGCTTGAGGATGGGTCCTTCAGTAATGAGGAAATGCACCAGAAAATGGGCTATTCATTTGTTGTTGGGCTTGTCTAAGTATTTCATGGGCTTCACCAGAAAATGGGAACTCTCTCACAGTACCTTGGCGTTCACGAATATGATGGGTAAGCACTCACTCGACAAAAAGGTTTACTTGAAAACGACTCTGAACCTTTTTTGACAGGGGCCAAAGGAAAAACTCATATGATGAGTGGATGTGATCCTTCACAGAAAGGTGGTGGGGTTATGCAGCTGAAACAATTGGCACCATGCACCCTATGTGATTTCCCACATTTCCAGAGATGACCTGTAGTCTCCGTCACTGAGAAATGAGGGAAATCTCAGAGATGAATAAATGGAAATGGATCGTAGATTAAAATCCATATCTATGAAATGAACATGAATCAAATTAGGCTGTGGACTGATGTTTTCTCTTTTATCAGAAAATGAAAAACGGATCATTTGCAAAGCTTCTTGACGACAACAAGCTTAAGGGCCCAAACTATGTCGACTGGTACAGGAACCTTATGTTGGTCTTAACCTTTGAAAAGTTGGATAAAGTAGCCAAGAATCCAGCCTCGGATCGTCCGGGAGATAGGGCTTCTGAAGCCCGTAGAAGAGAATACCAAGAATGGGAGGAGAAAAACTCCCTTGCCCGCTACTATATCATTGCCTCCTTGGACAATCCAATTCAGAGGCAGTTCAATCAGATCGAACTTGCCAAAGACGTATTGGATAGTCTCAAGACAATGTACGAAGAGCATAACCGTTCTACTCGGCAGAAGGTCTTGAAACAGTTCATGACCACGCAGATGTCCAAGAGCCAACAAGTTCATGACCATTGTCTCCGAATGATGGGTTATATCAACGAACTGGAGGCTCTTGGATCCGGGTTGGATCTGGTAACACAGATCAATGCTATTCTCAACTCTCCGCCTCCATCATTCAATCCATTCATCATGAACTACAACATGAACAAGCTGAACGTCAGCTTGTAGGAACTCAGCAATATGTTGTAGAGGGCCGAAGAATTGATTAAAAAGGATGAACCCATTGCCATGCTTGTTGAAACTAGCAAATCGGGCAAGAAAAGGAAGGCAAAGAGAAAGCCCTAGAAGAAGGCTGCCAAACCCAAGAAGTAGAAGAAAGACAAAAAATCAGATGCTTGTCACTTTTGCAAGAAGACCGGCCACTGGAAAAAGAACTGTCCTGCCTACCTGGAATCCAAGAAAGGTAATTTTGAAACTTGTGTTATAGAAACCAATTTATTGGTAGCTTCTGCGTCCTGGTGTATTGACTCAGGGGCTTCAACTCATGCATGTAACTCACTGCAGGGGTTCAAGGTAAGTAGAAGGATAAGTGAAGGAGAAGTCACACTCTACTTGGGGACTACTGCAACTGTTGTAGTCGCGGCCATAGGAACCGTGGAGTTAATTTTTAGAGAATGAATAATTATACTGAAAGACTGTCTTTATGTACAAAATTTAAGGAGAAATTTGATTTCTATCTCAAAATTGTGTGCAGATGGTTATTCTATCTTCTTTAGTAATACGATTACTATTAAAAGAAATAATAGACTCATCACATACAGGGAACTGGAGAACGGTCTCTATGTTCTACATCCTTCTCTAGAAACTAACATAACCGAAACCAAGTGTCAGACACTTGAAGATTTGGGGTTGTCCAACACACGTTAAAAGAACGAGTGCGGACAAGTTGGAATCCAAGATCAGTCGTTGCCTATTTGTAGGCTACCCAAAAGGCTCTGTAGGTTACCTATTCTATGACCCAAGTGAGCAGAAAGTGTTCTGTAGTCGAAATGCACAATTCTTGGAAACCGATTACATCCTGGACACCCATCGTCAAGAAATCGTTCTTGATGAGGAGAACTCAGGAGCAGTGGGAGATGTCCCACAAGTTCCATGTAGTGACTAACATAGAAGATCCACTCGGGTATCCAGGCCACCAGTCCGTTATTGTTATGACCAAGATAGTTACCTGGTGGAAACCTTAACTAGTGAGGATGACCCCATGACTTAAGCGGAAGCTATGTTGGACATAGATTCCTAGAAGTGGGTGGAGGCCATGAAAGCAGAGATGGACTCAATGGAGACCAATGGAGTCTAGACTCTAGTAGATCCACCCTCTGGGGTAAAAGCAATCGGTTGCAAATGGATTTACAAAAGGAAGAAGGACCCCGATGGTAGGGTTGAGACCTTCAAAGCTCGTCTGGTGGCGAAAGGGTACACTCAAAAAGAGGGCATCGATTATGAGGAAACCTTTTCGCCTGTGGCCATGCTTAAATCCATTAGGATCCTGCTAGCTATAGCAGCATACCATGATTATGAGATTTGGTAGATGGATGTCAAAACTGCATTCCTGAATGGAGATCTTACTGAAGATATCTATATGCAGCAGCCGCAAGGCTTCATTGCTGTAGGTCAGGAAAACATGGTATGTAGACTTAATAGATTCATTTATGAACTTAAGCAAGCTTCTAGAAGTTGAAACATCCGTTTTGACTCTACTGTCAAATCTTTTGACTTCGAGCAGAATCCGGATGAACCTTGTATCTACAAGAAGTTCAGTGGAGATAAGGTTACATTCTTGGTTCTGTATGTAGATGACATTCTACTCATTGGGAATGATATAAGAATGTTGACTACGGTGAAAGTATGGCTTTCACAACAATTCTCCATGAAAGATCTTGGAGAAGCCTCCTATATACTGGGTCTTCGACTCTATAGAGATAGATCGAAGCAGATAATAGGATTATCCCAATCTGCTTACATTGACAAAATAGTCAAAAGATACAACATGGAAAACTCCAAGAAAGGAAATGTTCATTTCAGGCACGAAGTCACTCTCTCCAAGATGATGTCTCCCAAGACTTCTGAGCAGATTGATGGCATGAAAGACGTTCCCTATACCTCTGCCGTAAGGAGCATCACGTATGCCATGCTGTGCACTCGTCCTGACATTGCTCAGGCAGTGAGTGTAGTAAGCAGATTTTAGGCCAACCTAGGGCAAGAGCACTAGACTGCTATAAAAAATATACTTAAGTACCTTCGAAGGACAAAAGAGTTTTTTCTAGTATTCGATGGTAGCTCATTACAGATCCAAGGTAGATAGATGCCGATTTCCAGTCGGATCCAGATGATAGAAAGTCTACATCTAGATATGTTTTCACGATAGGATCGTGTGCTGTTTTTTGAATGTCAACAAATAGGGGTCCTGAGTAGCAAATTAATAGTCCACAACCCAAGCCGAGTGCATTGCCGTAAGTGAGGCTGCCTTATGAATGAAGGTGTTTATTCCTAAATTTGGAATTCAGCACATCACCCATTCCACTGTTGTATGAGAACACTGGACCAACGGAAGGATGATATTAAGAGGTAGAATCAGCAGAGAATGTGGTAGACCCATTGACAAAGCCACTATCACAGAAAGTGTTTGAGAAACACGTGGAAAGCATGGGACTCCGGCTAGTACCTGATTGGACCTAAGTGCAAATGAGAGCTGTTAGACAGTTTTGTATGCCCTTAGCTTCAATCAAGATGATGTACTTTATGAGTTTATTGTATATGAATAAAAGTGCATATTTGATTCATGTTCCCTTGGTATGTTTCTGTGTAATACCCTTAAACTGGACACTTAATGAGACTCGTGTTAGTTTAGAATGTTTACAACCAGTGGGTCAGTCTGGGGAGACCTATCCTGACAAGGCTGACACTGTGGTGCCACCAAGTCGGTTGGGGTGGCCTGTCTCAGCTGCCAGGGTGAGACCCTAGGCACATACAGTGTATGATTAATTGAATATTTGAATTGGACCAGATTTCCAGTATTGTCTTGGACCTTGGAGATTGATGGGCAAAACTGAAAAGTTACACCCGACCCCTAGACTCGATTATGATACTGCACTGGGTGTCGGATTGGGCTGTCTTTGATATACTATTTAGTGAGATCCTTAGTGGGGGTCAAAACCTAGGTATGTTGGGATGGTCTAAGAATTCATCTGAGTGGGTGATCATAGTGACAGGACCAACCCCTTTGTCGGACAAAGGTAATGATTGGGGATGCACTCTCACTAATGGAAACCAAGACTACCGGCAACCGATTTCAATCGTTGAGATCTGTTTTGCAAAATATATTTTATATGAGATATAAAAGTATATATTTAATGGTTTCTAAAAGGTTTGCAAAAGGTTTTAATTCCTAGGATCCATATGAGCAGAGAGTGCAACACTGTTCCTTGCAACCGAGGGAGAGGTCCTCTCTTGTCGAGTAGTGTATGATCATTATGGGCTGAGAGGTTAAGTGTAAGACCATTGAGGATAATACCTGATGGGCTAATCTTGCATTTTCCCATAGTCCCTGGGTGTTACAAGGTGCTTGGCCCAGGGACCACTTAGGATAAATGTTGGGCCCATAGAGACCATGAGATGATTTTCAGGGGGTGCACTATCCATAACAGTGTATTCAGCCAGGCCTTGTAACAAAGGCTGGGCCAAACCCATGTGGCTGATGTGTAGATCAATGTTTGGTCCCATGCCATACAAGGAAGCCCAACTGGGCAGCAATTTGGAAGGCCAAGTGAATACATAACCTTAAATGGGCCTTAAGCCCATTTTGAATTGGGCTGATTTGATTAGTCACTTAAAGGGGTGAATTATGAGATGGATCGGCTGATAGGATTAGGCCCAAACCCTATCCACTTAGAGAGTCCAAGATCTAAATAAGATTTAGATCTGGAAGCCTCCTAATTAGATTAAGAGATAGCTGATCTAATCTGTAAATAAGATAAGGGTTATCCCTTATCACTTAAAGGGACTTCTTATACAAATATGATTTGGATTAGCAACTCCTAATGGGATTAGGAGCTGATCCCTTTGAGATTATTAAAGGAGGATGGGGCGGCAGCCTTTAGACATGCAACCAACACACTCTTGTCTTCAAAGCTGAGATCACAAGAAGAGAGAATTCTGCACCCTGCGAATACGCTCTTGCCGCCTCCTTCCTGCAGCCGCTGCCTCCAGCAGTTCATTCTCCAGTTCTTGGGAGAAATCAAGATTTGATCTTGACACCAATCTTTTGGAGAAATGATTGGTTGGAGTTGTATTCACAAGCCATCTAGTTGATTTTTGCGAAGGGTCAAGTTCTTTTGGAAGAACATTGTTGATTCTGCTTCACCCTGCACTGCGCCATCTTTAGTGGGAGTAGATTTTGGATCCTTCCTTGGGCGTGAACACCTCCATTGGGAGATACAGTTTCTCCTTATCAGGTATTATCCCTCCCTATTTCTTTTGGTTCAGATCTGATTCATTTTATGGTTCAAGAATGATCATTGAAAATATGATTTTCTAAATAGGGAATTGGATTCCCAGTTGAAGGGAGAGAAAAATTTTTGAAATTCGCCCCCTTATTCCACAATCTTTGGGTGTCCATGTGATGGATATCCTATCCCTTCAGGCATGTCTTATTGTTTGTCATTGTCTCCATTCGATCTAGCCTTCTTGTTTCACTTGTCCTATATGTCTCGCTCCATCGTCTCTGGTGGAATCAGGTAGGGTAGGAGATGATTCGGAGCTCACCTTGGTACGTTGGCTGCTTGTACAGCATTGTGAGGATAATTCCATAGCCCCTTTAGGGTACGAGGCCATCTATGGCGTTCCTGTCCAAGGCGTTCGTCTGAGTGACAGGTTTATGGTGACAGGTGCGGTGGTGAAATTTGCGGAGGCGATTATTCGAGATGGTTGATTGCCACCATTTGAACTTTCCTCCGTCGTCATTAGTTCGACACTAAATATGCTTGCTATGGTGATGTCCGAGATTATGAATCTCCCTTTCGACCAGATGTCTTGGTCTGTCTTTGTGCAGTGGTTGAGGACTTGTGGGAGTTTTTCTGCCATCGGCTTTCACATCGAATATACTGAAGAACGTGACATTCTACTGGCGTATGTACATTAGCCTCTTTGGCTAACCTGGGTATGGTGGTCTCACCGTTAGTCCTTCTTGGACTGTTAATCTTGCGAGGAAGGAGGGAGATGTTGTCAGCGACGACTTAGTGGGAGGGAGCCTTCTCTGTTGGGGACGGCCATGTGGCACTCGTAAGTAGTGGCCTTTCGATTGTCGTTCCAAAATCATTGCGAGTCAGTCGCACGTGTGGGACGAATTCAATATCCGAGACAATTTGGTGGCGGTTATTGATGTGATGCTTCATTTGAATTAAATGCGCCTCACTGGTCCCACTTTTGTAGGGGCGTTTGGTTAATTTTCATGGATGCTTTTCCGCTAAGCATCATTTCGGGTATTGCACAGACATCTTATCGTCTTCTCTGGCGCCATTTGGTCGTGTGGAAGTGGGAAGTCACTATAAAGGAGGAAGAGTAATCACATTTGTGTCTGTTTCGTCTGCCCCATGGCCGCTTGTTAGGAACAGTGTTGCACTCTCCACTTATATTGATCACGGGAATTAAAACCTTTTTGCAAACATTTTAGAAACCATAATATATAAATATATATATATATATATATATATATATATATATATACTTTTATATCTCATATAAAATATACTTTGCAAAACAAATCTCAATGGTTGAAATCGGCTGCCGGCAGTCTTGGTTTCCAACAGTGAGAGTGCATCCCCGATCATTACCTTTGTCCGACAAAGGGGCTGATCCTGTCAATATGATCACCCACTCAGATGAATTCTTGGATTGTCCCAACATACCCAGGTTTTGACTCCCGCTAAGGATCTCACTGATTGGTACATCAAAGACAGCTCGATCCGACACCTAATGCAGTATCATAATCGAGTCTAGGGGTCAGGTGTAACTTTCCAGTTTTGCCCATCAATCTCCAAGGTCCAGGGCAATACTGGAAATCTGGTCTAGTTCAAAGATTCAATTAATCCCACACTGTATGTGCCTAGGGTCTCACCCCGATAGGTGAGACAAGCCACCCCAACCGACTTGGTGGCACCACAGTGTCAGCCTTGTTAGGATAGGTCTCCCCAGACCGACCCACTGGCTATGAACATTCTAAACTAACACAAGTCTCAATAAGTGTCCAGTTTAAGGGTATTACACATAAATATACTAAGGGAACTTGAATCAAATATGCACTTTTATTCATTTACAATAAACTCATAAAGTACATCATTCTAATTGAAGTTAAGGGCAAACAAAACTGTCTAACAGCTCCCACTTGCACTTAGGTCCAATCAGGTACTAGCCGGAGTCCCATGCTTTCCACGTGTTTCTCAAACACTTTTTGTGATAGTGGCTTTGTCAATGGGTCTGCTACATTTTCCGCTGACGCTACCTTCTAAATCAGGACATCCCCTCTACCAACAATCTCCCGCAGTACGTGGTACTTCCTCTCGATGTGCTTCGACTTCGAGTGGGCTCGTGGCTCCTTAGCCTGAGCAATGGCTCCATTGTTGTCACACAACAATGGGATGGGTGATGTGTCAGACGGAACTACTCCCAACTCATGAATGAACTTCTTCATCCATATGCCTTCTTTGGCAGCCTCACTTGCGGCAATGTACTCGACCTCGGTCGTGGAGTCTGCAGTGGACCCCTGTTTGCTGCTTTTCCAGCAAACAACACACGATCCTTTCGTGAAAACATATCCAGATGTAGACTTTCTATCATCTGGGTCTGACTGGAAATCGGCATCTGTATACCCTTGGATCTGTAGTGAGCTACCGTCGAATACTAGACAAAACTCTTTTGTCCTTCGAAGGTACTTAAGTATGTTTTTCACAGCAGTCCAATGCTCCTATCCTGGGTTGGCCTGAAATCTGCTTACTACACTCACTACCTGAGCTATGTCAGGACGAGTGCACAGCATGGCATACATGATGCTCCCTACGGCAGAGGCATAGGGAACATCTTTCATGCCATCAATCTCCTCAGAAGTCTTGGGAGACATTTTCTTAGAGAGAGTGACTCCGTGCCTGAAAGGAACATTTCCTTTCTTGGAGTTTTCCATGCTGTATCTTTTGACTATTTTGTCATTGTAGGCAGATTGGGATAATCCTATTATCCGCTTCGATCTATCTCTATAGAGTCGAAGACCCAGTATATAGGAGGCTTCTCCAAGATCTTTCATGGAGAATTGCTGTGATAGCCATACTTTCACCGTAGTTAACATACCTACATCATTCCCAATGAGTAAAATGTCATCTACATACAGAACCAAGAAGGTAACCTTATCTCCACTGTACTTCTTGTAAACACAGGGTTCATCCGGATTCTGCTGGAACTCAAACGATTTGACTGCAGAGTCAAAACGGATATTCCAACTTCTAGAAACTTGCTTAAGTCCATAAATAGATCTATTAACTTTACATACCGTGTTTTCCTGACCTGCAATAATGAAGCCTTGTGGCTGCTGCATATAGATATCTTCAGTAAGATCTCCATTCAGGAATGCAGTTTTGACATCCATTTGCCAAATCTCATAATCATGGTATGCTGCTATAGCTAGCAGGATCCTAATGGATTTAAGCATGGCCACAGGCGAAAAGGTTTCCTCATAATCGATACCCTCTTTCTGAGTGTACCCTTTCGCCACCAGACGAGCCTTGAAGGTCTCAACCTTACCATCGGGGCCCTTCTTCCTCTTGTAAATCCATTTGCAACCGATTGCTTTTACCCTGGAGGGCGGATCTACTAGGGTCCAGACTCCATTGGTCTCCATTGAGTCCATCTTTGCTCTCATGGCCTCCACCCACTTCTGGGAATTTATGTCCAACATAGCTTCTGTGTAAGTCACGGGATCCTCCTCACTAGTCAAGGTTTCCACCAGGTAACTATCCTGGTCATAACCATAATGGACTAGTGGCCTGGATACCCGAGTAGATCTTCTATGTTGGTCACTACCTGGAACTTGTGGGACATCTCCCACTGCTCCTGAGCTCTCCTCATCAAGAACAACTTCCTGACGATGGGCGTCCAGGATATAGTCGGTTTCCAAGAATTGTGCATTACGACTACAGAACACTTTCTGCTCACTTGGGTCATAGAATAGGTAACCTACAGAGCCTTTTGGGTAGCCTACAAATAGGCAACGACTGGTCTTGGATTCCAACTTGTCTGCACTCGTTCTGTTAACGTGTGCTGGACAACCCCAAATCTTCAAGTGTCTGACATTTGGTTTCTTTCCGGTCCAAAGTTCATATGGAGTATTCGGAACCGATTTGGTTGGAACCCGATTCAGCACATAAATCGCAGTCTCTAATGCGTAACCCCAAAAGGATGTGGGTAACTCTGAGTGTATGAGAAGCAACCGAACCATATCCAATAAGGTCCTATTCCTCCTCTCCGAAACACCGTTAAGTTGTGGTGTAGCAGGAGGAGCTAATTGTGATACTATCCCATTGTCCTTTAAGTAGTCCCTAAATTCGTCAGAGAGATACTCGCCACCTCGATCTGATCGAAGGGCCTTAATTTCTCTCCCTAACTGTTTCTCGACCTCTTGTCTGAACTCTTTGAACTTTTCAAAGGATTCAGACTTGTGTCTCATTAGGTACACGTAACCGTTTCATGAAAAATCATCTGTGAAGGTGATGAAATACACGTGTTGATTTCGTGTCCTAACACTCAGGGGACCACATACATCAGTATGTATTAGGTCAAGTGTGCTTGTACATCTTTCAGGTTTACCGTTAAATGGCCGTTTCGTCATCTTGCCATGTAGGCAAGGCTCACAAGTGGGAAGATCTTCTACAGTTAGAAAATCCAAAGGACCATCCTTTACCAACCTTGTGATTCGGTCAACACCGATGTGGCCAAGTCAATAATGCCACAGACACGTGGGATTAACTGTATCACGAGCTCTCTTCTTAGGGATTTCAGCCGATGTAGTTTCGGTTATGTTAGTTTCTAGAGAAGGATGTAGAACATAGAGACCGTTTTCCAGTTCCCCATATGCGATGAATCTGTTGTTTCTTTTAATAGTAATCGTATTACTAAAGAAGACAGAATAACCATCTGCACACAGTTTTGAGACAGAAATCAAAATTCTCCTTAAATTTTGCACATAAAGATAGTATTTCAGTACAATTGTTCCTTCTCTAAAAATTAATTCCACGGTTCCTATGGCCGCGGCTGCAATAGTTGCAGTAGTCCCTAAGAAGAGTGTGACTTCTCCTTCACTCAGCCTTCTGCTTACCTTGAACCCCTGCAGTGAGTTACAAGCATGAGTTGAAGCCCCGGAGTCAATACAGCAAGATGCAAAAGCTACCAACAAATTGGTTTCTATAACACAAGTTTTGAAGTTACCTTTCTTGGATTCCACGGTTCCGATGCCTTGTCTTTCTTCTACTTCTTGCTCTTAGTGGCTTTCTTCTGAGGCTTCTTTGCCTTCCTCTTTCTCTTGCCTGTCTTGCCAGCTTCAACAAGCATGGCTACAGGCTCATCCTTTTCTAATCAGTTCTTCAGCTCTTTGCAACATATTGCTGAGCTCTTGTAGCCTAACATTCAACTTGTTCATGTTATAGTTCATGATGAACGGATTAAAGGAAGGAGGCAAAGAGTTAAGGATATCATCTATCTGGGTTGCAAGGTCCAGCCCGGATACAAGAGCCTCTAGTTCGTTGATATATCCCATCATCTGAAGACAATGGTCGTGAACTTGTTGACCCTTGGACATTTGTGCGGTCATGAACTGTTTCAAGACCTTTTGTCGAGTAGAACGATTCTGCTCTTCATACATTGTCCTGAAACTGTCCAATATGTCTTTGGCAAGTTCGATCTGATCGAACTGCCTCTGTATCGGGTTGTCTAAGGAGGCAATGATGTAACACCGGGCAAGGGAGTTTTTCTCCTCCCATTCTTGATAGTCTCTCCTTCGGGCCTCAGAAGCCCTATCACCCGGACGCTCCGGGGCAGGATTCTTTGCCACTTTGTCCAGCTTTTCAGAAGCTAGGACCAGCATAAGGTTCCTGTACCAGTCAGCATAGTTTGGGCCCTTCAACTTGTTGTCATCAAGCAGTTTTGCAAAAGATCCGTTTGCCATTTTCTGATAAAAGAGCAAACATCAGTCCACAACCTAATTTGATTCATGTTCATTTCATAGATATGGATTTTAATCTACGATCCATTTCCATTTATTCGTCTCTGAGATTTCCCTCCTTTCTCAGTGACGGAGACTATGGGTTGTCTCTGGAAATGTGAGAAATCACATAGGGTGCATGGAGCCAACAGTTTCAGCTGCATAACCCCACCACCTTTCTGTGAAGGATCACATCCACTCATCATATGAGTTTTCCCTTTGGCCTCTATCAGACAAGGTTCAGAGCCGTTTTCAGGTAAACCTTTCTGTCCAATGAGTGCTTACCCATCATATTCGTGAACGCCAAGGTACCGTGAGAGAGTTCCCATTTTCTGGTGAAGCCCCTCCCACATCGGTCTATGATGCCCCTATCATCTTATGAAACACTCAAACAAGCCCAACAGCAAATGGATAGCCCATTTTCTGGTGCGTTTCCTCATTACTGAAGGACCCATCCTCATGCTAATGATGGAAGGCCTTTAGAGAGTTCATCATATGAATCACCCTATCACATGCACTCATATTAGCTGGAGGGAACAAAATTACGCCCTAGTTTGATTTAGGTCAAACCAAAGTGGCTCCCACTGATTTTCATAAAGCCAGATTTCGGTGGGCCTTGAATCAGCTAGGGTTCCGCACGTAACCTCTTGATGAGGTGTGGGGCCCACCACTGAGGGAAGTCATCCAATGACCAAAAGGGACACCACGGCAATGATGTGCATTCAGCCATGGTGTGCGCAAGATCCATTGTCGAATGAGCATGGGCCAAGTACTTATGGCCCATGTACGCAGCACATCACACATCCATACATCACATGCAGGGATAAATTGATCCAATCAATTAATTATCTATAAGGCCCGTTGGAAGCCCGTTAAAATTTCATAATATTAACCATTAATATTATCTAGGTATATGGGCTCAATTAGGGTTACCCGGTTCGGCCCATATAGCTTTATCCTTTAAAATGGGCTTTTGCAGTTTTAACTATTTAAAACTGGGCCTTTACAAGCTGGGCCGAATTAACCATTTAATTAAATATCAATCCTTAGGCCCATTATTGAGAAATTAGGGCTGACTTTCAGCCTGGATTAAACCCTAGAATTGGTCCAAACAGTTTTGAACCAATCTTGGTTCGAATGGGTCTAGGGTTTGATTTTTAATTAAATCCTTAATTCAAGAAAATAATCTGAAATTAAATACTGATAAAAGGAAAAACAAAAATCAGTCAAACAGGGCTGTTCACACAATCCTTCCTGCAAAATAGAGGTTAGATCACAGAATGCAGTTTCACAAACTGCAAATTGCAGATAACATTTCTCTTATCTGCGAAGTCTCCTTCTCTGCGAAATCTCCTTTTCTGCGCCGCCATCTTCTATCCAAAATAAAATTAAATAGAAATCCTATTTCTATTAGTAATTACATCAGATCGAATACCTATACATTGAGTCTAGAAAAAAAAATTATTTACAGACCCAAAATAAATCAAGAACTGCAAAATCGCAGGTTCCCTGCACAAACCAAGAATTCGATCTCCTCTTGTACGAACAACCCATAAATCAAGAAAATTATAAAGAATAATTCTAAATAATAATCAGATTTATTTAAAAATAATTTCAGATTATTTGCCCATTTGTTTTGGGAACAAATTTCCCAATAAAAACCAAATCTGCGCAAATTGGGTAGAATGCCTTCTCCCAAAGATTGCGCAGGTTCAGATCTGAAACAGAATGGTTCAAGATTTGAACCATGGCTCTGATACCACGGAAGGGATGAGAGATCCATTCCATGGACGCCCAAAGATTGCGGAATAAGGAGCGAATTTGAAAAAAATTTTCTCTCCCTTCAACTAGGAATCACATTCCCTATTTAGAAAATCATATTTTCAAGGATCATTCTTGAACCTTAAACTGAACCAGATCTGAACCAAAAGGAATACGAGAAAATTATACCTGATACGGAGAAGTAATATCTCCCAACGAAGGTGTTCACGCCCAAGGAAGGATCCAAAGACTGCTCCCACTGAAGATGGCGCAGTGCAGGATGGAGCAGAATCAGCAGTTTCTTCCCCAAGAACTCTGTCCTTCGCAAGAATCAGTAGAATGGTATGTGAGCACAGCTTCCTTCTCAATCCTTTCTCAAAGAACTGATGTCAAGATCCAATCTTGACTTCTCCCACAACTGGAGATTGAACTGGCAAACAGGGCGTCAAGAACAGGGAGGCGGCAAGAGAGTATTTGTAGGGTGCAGAATTCTCTCTTCTTGATTTCAGCACTAAAGAGGATCTGATGTGTTTCTTGGTCTCACTCAAGGCTGCTGCCCCTTCCTTCTTTTTGTTAAATTAAAAGATCAGCTCCTAATCCCATTAGGAGGTGCTTATCCAAATCATATTTGGATTAGCCTTCTCTTCTAGTGATAAGGATAAACCCTTATCTTATCTGCAGATTAGATTAACTTTATCCTAATCCCATTAGGAGGTTTCTAGATCTGAATCACATTTAGATCTGGACTCTCTGAGTGAATAGGATTAAGACCCTATCCTATCTGCTAATCCATCTCAGAATTCGCCCCTTTAATTAACTAAATAAATAGCCCAGTTCGAAATGGGCTTTAGGCCCATTAAGCTTATGTGCTCACTTAACCTTCCTAACTGCTACCCAGTTGCGCTTCCTTGTATGGCGTGGGACCCAAGCATTGATCTACACATCAGCCACATGGGTTTGGCCCAGCCTTTGTTACAAGGCCTGGTCGAATACACTATTAAAGACAGTGCACCCCTGAAACCCATCGAATGGGCTCTATGGGCCCAACACTTACCCTAAGTGGTCCCTGGGCCAAGCCACCTTGTAACACCCAGGCACTGTGGGCAGATGCAAGATTAGCCCATCAGGTATTATCCTCAATTGTCTTACACTTAACCTCTCAGCCCTTAATGATCATACACTGCCCGACAAGAGAGGACCTCTCCCTCGGCTGCAAGGAACAGTGTTGCACTCTCCACTTATATGGATCCCGAGAATTAAAACCTTTTTGCAAACATTTTAGAAACCCTAATATATATATATATATATATATATATATACTTTTATATCTCATATAAAATATACTTTGCAAAACAAATCTCAACGGTTGAAATCGGCTGCCGGCAGTCTTGGTTTCCAACAGTGAGAGTGCATCCCCGATCATTACCTTTGTCCGACAAAGGGGCTGATCCTGTCACTATGATCACCCACTCATATGAATTCTCGGATTGTTCGAACATACCCAGGTTTTGACCCCCGCTAAGGATCTCACTGATTGGTAAATCAAAGACAACCCGATCCGACACCTAGTGCAGTATCATAATCGAGTCTAGGGGTCAAGTGTAACTTTCCAGTTTTGCCCATCAATCTCCAAGGTCTAGGGCAATACTGGAAATCTGGTCCAGTTCAAAGATTCAATTAATCCCACACTGTATGCGCCTAGGGTATCACCCCGATAGCTGAGACAAGCCACCCCAACCGACTTGGTGGCACCACAGTGTCAGCCCTGTCAGGATAGGTCTCCCCAGACCGACCCACTGGCTATGAACATTCTAAACTAACACAAGTCTCAATAAGTGTCCAATTTAAGCGTATTACACAGAAACATACCAAGGGAACATGAATCAAATGTGCACTTTTATTCATTTACAATAAACTCATAAAGTACATCAATTTTGATTGTAGCTAAGGGCATACAAAACTGTCTAATAGCTCCCATTTGCACTTAGGTCCAATCAGGTACTAGCCGGAGTCCCATGCTTTCCACGTGTTTCTCAAACACTTTCTGTGATAGTGGCTTTGTCAATGGATCTGCTACATTTTCCGCTGACGCTACCTTCTGAATCAGGACGTCCCCTCTACCAACAATCTCGCGCAGTACGTGGTACTTCTTCTCGATTTGCTTCGACTTCGTGTGAGCTCGTGGCTCCTTAGCCTGAGCAATGGCTCCATTGTTGTCACACAACAATGGGATGGGTGATGTGTCGGACAGAACTACTCCCAACTCATGAATGAACTTCTTCATCCATACGCCTTCTTTGGCAGCCTCACTTGCGGCAATGTACTCGGCCTCGGTCGTGGAGTCTGCAGTGGACCCCTGTTTTCTGCTTTTCTAGCAAACAGCACACGATCCTATCATGAAAACATATCCAGATGTAGACTTTCTATCATCTGGGTCTGACTGGAAATCAGCATCTGTATACCCTTGGATCTGTAGTGAGCTACCGTCGAATACTAGACAAAACTCTTTTTTCCTTCGAAGGTAATTAAGTATGTTTTTCACAGCAGTCCAATGCTCCTGTCCTGGGTTGGCCTGAAATCTGTTTACTACACTCACTGCCTGAGCTTTGTTAGGACGAGTGCATAGCATGGCATACATGATGCTCCCTACGGCAGAGGCATAGGGAACGTCTTTCATGCCATCAATCTCCTCAGAAGTCTTGGGAGACATTTTCTTAGAGAGAGTGACTCCGTGCTTGAAAGGAACATTTCCTTTCTTGGAGTTTTCCATGCTGTATATTTTGACTATTTTGTCATTGTAGGCAGATTGGGATAATCCTATTATCCGCTTCGATCTATCTCTATAGAGTTGAAGACCCAGTATATAGGAGGCTTCTCCAAGATCTTTCCTGGAGAATTGCTGTGATAGCCATACTTTCACCGTAGTTAACATACCTACATCATTCCCAATGAGTAGAATGTCGTCTACATACAGAACCAAGAAGGTAACCTTATCTCCACTGTACGTCCTGTAAACACAGGGTCCATCCGGATTCTACTGGAACTCAAACGATTTGACGACAAAGTCAAAACGGATGTTCCAACTTCTAGAAACTTGCTTAAGTCCATAAATAGATCTATTAAGTGGTCATTGGGCCAAGCCACCTTATAACACCCAGGGACTGTGAGCAGATGCAAGATTTGTCCATCAAGTATTATCCTGAATGGCCTTACACTTAGCCTCTCAGCCCATAATGATCATACACTACCCGACAAAAGAGGACCTCTCCCTCGGCTGCAAGGAACAGTGTTGCACTTTCTCAAGTATGGATCCTGGGAATTAAAACCTTTTGCAAATCATTTCGAAACCATAATGTATATATACTTTTATATCTCATATAAAATATATTTTGCAAAACAAATTTCAACGATTGAAATCGGTTGCCGGTAGTCTTGGTTTCCATCAGTGAGAGTGCATCCCCGATCATTACCTTTGTCCAACAAAGGGGCTGATCCTGTCACTATGATCACAGACTCAGATGAATTCTCAGACTGTCCCAACATACCCAGGTTTTGACCCCCGCTAATGATCTCACTGATTGGTACATCAAAGACAGCCCAATCCAACACCTAGTGCAGTATCATAATCGAGTATAGGGGTCGGGTGTAACTTTTCAGTTTTGCCCATCAATCTCCAAGGTCCAAGGCAACACTGGAAATCTGGTCTAGTTCAAAGATTCAATTAATCCTACACTGTATGTGCCTAGGGTCTCACCCCGGTAGCTGAGACAAGCCACCCCAACCGACTTGATGGCACCACAGTGTCAACCTTGTCAGGATAGGTCTCCCCAGACCGACCCACTGGCTGTGAACATTCTAAACTAACACGAGTCTCATTAAGTGTCTGGTTTAAGGGTATTACACTGAAACATACCAAGGGAACATGAATCAAATATGCACTTTTATTCATTTACAATAAACTCATAAAGTACATCAATTTTGATTGAAGTTAAGGGCATACAAAACTGTCTAACAATTAGAAGATATAGTTAAGGCTCTAGCTACTAATACTCAACAATTTCAATAGGAAACAAGAGCCAGCATTCAGAATTTTGGAAACCAAATTAGCCAACTTGCCACTGCCGTTAGCAAGTTGGAGGTGCAGAGCTCTGGGAAACTATCATCACAAACGGTAGTCAACCCCAAGGAGAGTGTAAGTGCAGTGGTGCTAAGAAGCGAGAAGGAACTACAGCTAGAACCTACCTCACCAAGGAAGGCGGATAAAGGACAAAAAGAAGAGAAGGTGCAGGACTCAAGAGTTAGTTAGAACGTTTCAGCCATGATCAATAGGACCTTACTAGAAAAACATGCTGATCCAGGTATGTTCACCCTACCTTGTGTGATTGGCAATAAGTGAATCGAGCATGCCATGCTAGACTTAGGTGCATCTATCAATGTCATGTCATACTCAATTTACTATGCTTTGAGATTAGGTCCTTTAAGGGAAACTAAAGTTGTTATCCAATTAGCTGATCGTTCTAACGCCTACCCAGAAGGGATTGTTGAGAATGTAATGGTGCAGGTTAACGATTTAATTTTCCCAGCCAATTTTTACATTCTGAAGATGGAGGAGAACACAATCAAAGGTTTGGCCTCACTTCTATTAGGCAGGCCATTCATGAAAACGGCCAAGACCAAAATAGATGTGGATGAGGGTACCCTTTCCATCGAATGTGATGGAGAGACTGTTAAATTTAATATTTTTGAAGCTATGAAGTACCCAATTGAAGACCATTTGATCTATTCGGTTGACACTTTTGACCCAACTATGCAGGAAATTTTTGAAAAAGTCATGAATAAAGAGCTAGAATTGAGTGCACAATTGAATACGAAGGCCCCTATTCCAGATTTGAACCTGCCCATGATGGATGGAAGGGGAGCACACCGGAAGATGCAACCACGAGAGTTGAAATAGCAAAGGAGGATGTTGAGCATAACGACGTTAAACAATTGTGCTTGTGGGAGGCAACCTATTGTGTTTAGTTAATTTTGTTATTTTATTTGGTTTTGATTTTTGTGTTTAGCAGGATCCTCACAAGGCGAACAAGGAAGTACCCCCAAATCCCTCTACTTTATGCATAATCACATACATTGGGGACAATGTATAACTTAAGTGTGGGGGGATTAGGGAAATCTGATGGAAATTTGGGATACCTTACCTTCTTAAAATTTCTGCTCCCGGAAACTTATCCTTGAATGGTTTCAATTTATCAGGAATCATCTGCTTTGGCTGAATAGATAAGATAGGATGCAAGCATGACTAACTGAATCTTTCTTGGCTACATATGGTACCTCATGATCGATCAATAGGAAAGATGCATAAGGGTTTAATTGATTTTCACATAATTATCTGTCAAACATGGGTTGATTATTCTAGAAACTTGCTGTGTTAGGCATATAGAGACTACGATCAATGAATTCATGTATCAGGCAGTGAAACCCTGTGATTTTTGTGTGAAAAAAAAAGGGAGTTTGAAAATAAAATCGTGACTAATGTGAGATGGAGCATAAAATGCACTCACATCTAGAAATGAAAGCAAGTGTGAAATGGAGCATAAAATGCACTCACATCTTGAAAAGAAGGCATGGGTGAGATGGAGCATAAAATGCACTCACCCTAGAACCCCAACCCCATTCTCACCTTCAGATCCTAGGAATTCACACTAAGTGGTGGAGATGTGATACATAGCAAGCTTATGGCAATAAGAACACCTTGTTTTGATTCAAAGAGAAGTAATTGCATCTGGCTGAATTGGTTTGTTAAAGCAATGAGTACCCATTCAGCCAAGGATGTTTCAGACAGGAAGGCTTGTCTCCTGGACTATCGATTTAACTTGGGACCATGAGGAATGGTGATTTGCAATCACTCTTGGACAAGAAGAAGGGGAGAAAGAGATATAAAGAGGGAAGGTTACCAAGTCTGAATTAAAGCATGCAATGAACCAGGCCTCATATAGAGGAAAATAAAGATTGAAAAACAATAGTTAGTCTCTCTTGTGTTACTTGAGATTTTTGCCTTGCTCGAGGACGGGCAAAGTTTAAGTGTGGGGGGATTTGATAAGACTGAAAAGAACCCTATTTTTGTCCCCTAATTTTCATCTTTTTATACTAACTTAGTACTTAAATGCACTCATTACTCTTGTATTTCAATTCAGGGCAATAAAAAAGGCAATTGGAAGGAAACAAGCAAATTTGGGTGATTTTGCACAGTTTCGGCGATAGTCAGTGATCTAGGCCTAACTTACAATTCCAGAATCCGAATTGGGAAATTCAAGAAGCATTAGAAAGAAGAAAGAAAGACCCACAACTTTTGTGTTTTGAGTTTTGACTGATTCGGTCTGCATCGAGTACGAAACCGGGCCCGAAGTCGGAGTAAGTTTGCAGCCAGACCCATTTAACAGCTGAAGCCCAACTCGCAGAAGAACCTAGAAGTAGCCCAAGTAACAGAGAAGCCCAACTCGGATGCAAGAGTCTAGAGTCCTAATTCGAATGTAATATCCCAAGAGGGAGAGAGTCTTATTAGATCTAAACTTTGAATGTAATCCTATAAGGATAAGAAGGTTGGGGATTAGATAAGAGATAGGATAGGATCAAGACTCCCTAAAGATAAGATGATCTCCTAGAAGGAGTTTGAAAACAACCATCTCCTTTGGCTATATAAAGAGGGGGGCGAACCAGCTCTAGCATCACTCATTCCAAGATCCAAGAGATCATCAAGAGGCCAAGAAGCTCAAGTAAGAAGTTTGGCTATGGAGAAGAATGGCATGGAGATTGCATAGATCATGAGTAGCCAAGCTTCTTTTTCTGGTTCAAGGGGGGAGGTTCGATTGTGTCATTGGGAGGTTCTATAGTTACTTTATTTTCTTGATTTATAATTCAAGTATTCATTGATTCTTGTGCATACTTTTATTGGATGTTGATGTTAATTAGTTTGACAAACTGAATTAATGTTGATTTTCCTATTGCTATCCATGATTTTGGTGATCCGTAATTGTCACAAATAATGGTACAAGTAGCAATTAGGTTGATATCTTTTTGGGTCAATTGTTCATGACAGCCTTTGACCAATGTTTTATCATGGTTCAACCTAAAAGAATTGATGGAACAAAATTCAATAATTGCAGTTATCTCAATTATTGTTATTTTGGTTTAACTGTTTTCACAAATCTTGATGCTATCATTGTTTAACATGGAACGCTATCGTACCCAGTTGAGTGGTGTTAAGTATTGATTGCATGTTGGGTTTGGTCAACTAAATTAGGAAAACACAAGGTTTATTATGGCTATCCCAGTAAATCTAAGGTTAAATGCTTGAATTGCAAAAATGCTGATATGTACCTAGGATCGATGGCCATTCGATTCAACCCGAACTCTCGAACCAGAATTCGGTAAGACCGATTTTTCTCTTGTTTGCTTAGTTCGTTATTCTTCTAATTTTAGTTATTAAAATTTTCCACACAATTACTTTATCCATTCAGCTAAGAGATTACTGAATTGCTCCCTGTGGGATTCGACCTAGTACCACTTTTACTACAAATATTTTATTGTGGGACTAGTACTAATTTTGTAGGCTTCGACAAACCCGTCACTCCCCCTCGCCCCAAATGAGGTCTTGGGGGTAATGATTCAGTAGGTTTCTCTTAATCTACGCTCTACTTTTCCTTCTTATGTTGCGTTGGACAAAAACTATACTAATATTATTTTTACCTTTCCGTTTCCTCAGCGGAGAGTGATGGCCCTCATGTGGACACGGAGGTTCGGGTGATGTCTCTGGATCAGACGACAGGGGCTCCGGTCACCTCTCCTTTTGAGGCAGGTTTGGTGAGCACTTAAGCCCATGTTTTAAGTTTGATTTCGTTATTGTTAGTTTATATTGCGAGAACTAACCATAAAACAGTCCTTTGTTCTAAGGCAGGTTGACCACGATGAAGCTCAACCCGACGAGGATGATTTGGGCATCGATGAAGCAGATCAAGAGGTAGATCATGGCTGTGTTTTATTACCCGTTCAATATTTGACATATAACCAGTATCGTTAAACTGACTGTTTGTTCCTGACTTTATCGCAGGTTTTCTTCTCCAAATTTCTGATCGGGGTGCCAGACACACCCTTCTTCAGGCGTCTAGCAGAGGAGTTGAGGGCAATGCAGCCCCCCATAGTTGAATCCGTGGTTGCTGAAGACATTGAAGATGGCAATGATGTCTATGACTCTATTGCCCAGGAAGTGCACTAGGCCAGTCAGCCGGCTATGGGTTTAGAGGCAACAACACAGCGGGGAGAGTCTATTGTTGCTATTAGCGATGCTAATGCCTCTGGGGATATAGGCAACAACACGAGTGATGCCGATGGCCCCGAAGGTGTGGGGGTGCAGTTCCTGTTGAGCCGCAGTCCCTTGCTGTAGCGATTAGCATCATCGGTGATGCTTCTTCACGGTTTGGGGTAGACGACTCTATGGAGCCTGAGGTCTTGGCGAAAGCAGAGCATCACTCATGGGATGAAGAGACGGAGCTCGACATTATTTTTCCTCCCGAGGAGTTGTTGTACAAGGAGGAGCTGCTTCAGATACGATAGGAGCTGCTAGAATACTACGACAGTCACGCCATCCCGTTATTGCACTACCCAGTGGTGGAGCTAGTACTGGTTCAGGGTAGAGGCGTGCAGTATAATATCTCTAGAATGGTTGCTCAATTCACGTTAACTGTGGTTCATGTTGAGTGGTTACCAGAAAGGAGACTAAATCCAGAGATTGTAGGTCTTGCCCTTAACACTGTTGCTATGCTAATGAGTTGTGTTGTGTAATGGGCCACCCATCAGAGGACTTATCGTGGACTGACTTCACTTGCTAGTTGGGGGCATGTTGGGCTTTTTCATTGATGGGTTTCTTCATGGACCAGATCTAGCAACGAGTCATGGTGTTAGCGCATACCTTTTGGAAGGCTAGTCGGGACATTCCTCAGATTGATCTGTTCCGTTCCATGAAGGATGTCCGTGGGCGCTGGAAAATTGTTGAGGCAAGCATCGCTAGGGTCGCAGACAAGCTCAAGGGTCTGAGGGAAGAATATGCGCAACAAGAGCGGATCCTCGATGATTACAAGGTGGAGTTGGAGAACCTGAAGAAATTTGAGGAAACTAGTGGGGTATTAGATGCCATATCTGCCATACGGAACGAGTGAGCCAAATAACCGTTGTGTGTACCAGGTTGGAAAGAAAATTGAAATGTAATGGACCATTCCGGGGTCCTTCCGCAATGTGAATGTGTAAGAATTTTGTAATTTTAGCTTTGATATATGGTGACAGATAATGTGTTTGCAATTCTAATCTTGACATATAATGTGTGACAATTTAGATTCCGGGGTCTCCTAATTATTAATCGCAATGTGCTTTTGTCCTCATCGCGGCACGGGTGTAGTACGCTTAATCGCAGTCCATTAGGATAGGTTGAGTGATGTTACTATGCCGCGCTGAGGTATTGTCAAATGCGAGTAGGTTACCGTGCTGAGGTATTGTCTAATGTGCGCATAGGAGTCATTTAGTGTGACATTTGTTATGACTGAGATCTCTGATGGACTTCTACGGGTGGTATAATTGGACTTTGGTCGTAGTATGGATGCAAAGAAAACTTATCCGCAGCATGCTGCTTTTGTGCGTGTGATCATTGCACAAAAGGTTTGCATTGGTAAGTGTTTGTTAACAAGCCCCTCATTGGTTTTATCGTGATCGAGTGCAAGCATAATGTCACTTTATCACAGACCTGAACAGTATGAATTCATCTTTGAGACGCTATAAGGAGGAGTTGACCTAGATAACCTCTATGCAAATGAGCAGCTAATTAAGGGGTTATGCATGTATTGAAATGCTATCAAGTGCGAAAGAGTACTAAGCAGAAGGTTTGAGATCTAAGACACGCATTGATGTCTATATTTGTAGGAACGGTCTTGTGCTTTTTGTGGGGAATTCAAATTTGTTACCCCCTTCTAGGACCGCGTGTTTCCATAGCTTAGAGAGATGAGGTCCTTCGCGAGCAGTACAGCTGGTACTTAGTTCATCGAAACCATGTTTTGGGAAGGTGGGCTGTTGTTCATAGGCCAAGTGTTATTGCTGATATTTGGCAGTTGAAGCTTGTTCCCTCTTGGTTCATCGCTGTAAGGCAGAGTATTTGAATTTACAATTTCTATGGGAATCATACTTCTTGTTGACATAGCCCCCCAATGGCTACATGGAGGTGTCGCTATGCTTGGGGTTGCCAGGGTTTGTTTGTGCCTGGGGTTGCTAGGGCTTTATCTATGCGTAGGGTTGCTAGGGCTTTATCTATGCCTGGGCTTGTTAGGGCTTTATCTGTGCCAAGGGTTGTCAGTGCTTGCTTGTGACTGGGGTTACCAGGGCTTGTCTATGCCTGGGGTTGCTAGGGTTAGAAGTGTGCCTGGGGGCCCGGGGATTTGTAGTGTGCCTAGGGTTCCGGGGCTTTGTAGTGTGCCTAGGGTTGCCAGGGCATAGTTGTCTAGGGCTTTGTAGTGTGCCTGGGGTGCCAGGGCTTAGTAGTGTTCCTGGGGTATCTGGGGCTTTGTAGTGTGCCTAGGGTTCCGAGGCTTAGTGGTGTGCTCGGGGTATCTAGGGCTTTGTAGTGTGCTTGGGGTTGCTAGGGCCTTCGCATGGAGCATGAAGCATCGTGGAACCGGCCATGGAATGAGAGTGCCTAGGGTTGCCAGGGCTTAATAGAGTGTAGCAAAACAGATTGTATTATTATAAACAAGATGTGTATGTAAGCAGGTACATGGAGCATATAAAAACAAATTTTAGTGTATCATTCATTTTGTTATAGACACATGTACTCTTAATTGAAGGGCAGAACAATTTTATTATAATTCTAGACTTCATCGTAGGTCAAAGAGTGATTAAAACATGTACATTTGTTTGTGTGATTACAAAAGCACCTAGTTAATCAAAGTACGGTTTCAACTAGTAATCATTTATGGTTTCATCATCATTGCCCGTATTTACGGTTTTTAATACATAGTAGCCTGTGCTATGAGCTTCTTTTATTAAGTATGGCCCTTCCCATGTTGGTGCAAACTTTCTCGTAGATTTTCCTTGTCGAATGTTGAGAGCTATCTTCAGTACTTTATCTCCCTCTTTGAAGCTTCTTGGCCTTAAATGTCTGTTGAAGTTGTTAGCCAAGGCTTGTTTGTTTTTCTCCTACTTTTATGAAGCTGCTTCTCTAACCTCATCGACTATTTCGAGTCTGTTTGCGAGTAGTGCATCTAAATCTTCTACCTTGATTTTCTTACCCATTGCGAAAGCCACCCTGGAAAATACAACCTTTATCTCTGGTGGGAGCACTGCCTCTTGACCATAGACTAAGGAATAGGGTGTTGCCTGTGTACTCTTTCTAATAGATGTGCGATAAGCCCAAAGTGTTTTCGATAGCTTTTCTGCCAAATCCTTTTGATTGTCGGCCACTATTTTGCTTAGCATCCTTAGCAAAGTCTTGTTTGTGGCCTCCGCTTGACCATTTTCTTGGGGGTAATATGTCGTAGATGTCCCTAATCTTGCCCTGTACTACCCTAGGAGGTCATAGACTTCTTGGTTTTTGATGGACAAGCCATTGTTGGTTAGTATCCGCATTGGTACTCTGAATATGTGAACTATGTTTTGTCTTAGAAAATTTGCTATGTTAGCTACACAAATCGATCGCAGGGGAATGGCTTCTACTCTTTTAGTAAAGTAGTCTGTAGCAATGATGATAAAACTGTTAGATAGTTTTGTATACCCTTAGCTTCAATCAAGATGATGTACTTTATGAGTTTATTGTAAATGAATAATAGTGCATATTTGATTCATGTTCCCTTGGTATGTTTCTGTATAATACCCTTAAACTGGACACTTAATGAGACTCGTGTTAGTTTAGAATGTTGACAGTTGAAGGGAGAGAAAATTTTGGTATGTTTCCCTTGGTATGTTTTGGTTTAGATCTGGTTCAGTTTATGGTTCAAGAATGATCATTAAAAATATGATTTTCTAAATGGGGAATTCGATTCCCAGTTGAAGGGAGAGAAAATTTTTTTGAAATTCGCCCCCTTATTCTGCAATTTTTTGGGCGTTCATGTGATGGATTTCCTATCCCTTCAAAAATAGTATCCCCTAGAGGGTGGGTGTATCTTGCCTATGAGGTCTACCCCCTAAGTGTGGAAGGGCCAGGGTGTGGTACCTAGGTGGAGGGTGTTGGTAGGTTTGTGGATCCTTTCGCCATGGATTTGGAATTTGTGGCATCGACGTACATGCCGCTGCGTGTCCTCCATCATATATTTGGCCAGTAGAAGCCTAGGTCTAGGATGTGGTTATGTAGAGCGAGCTGGCCTTAGTGGGCTGCAGGTTCAGGGCTATGGGCTGCCTCTAATACATCATTGATCTCTTCACCAGCTAAGCATCGTGGGGTCTTCCTGCATGCAATTTTCTGTATAGCACTCCGTCTTGGAGATAGAACCTCTTGACTTTGGACAATAACTTTCTCCTCAATGTAATATCAATAGGTAGTGTGTGTTCCCGTAGGTATTCTATGTACATCCTTCTCCATTCTTCTTCGCTGACTACTAGACATTCTCTGCCATCTGCCTATGGGATACATTTGTCACACTCTCTCTGAACCTTGGTAGAATCCCAATTCATCATAGGCCAACAATATCCTGGTCTTTGTAATTTGTAGAATAGGGTGCTTGTGACATCACCACAACTAGCCTTATGTACTTCGTTCAGCACTGACTCGGCCTCCGATTTGCCTAGGCACCTTGTCCTTATGCCGTGTGATTCTCTATGGTATAGTACCCTATTCACTAGTTGGAATTTTGCAATTAACTTGATGTCTTGTGTCCCAATGGCCGGACTTTTTAGCTTTTGTATAACATCATATCTTCAATCATCTACTGCTATTTTATGTTCCTCTTCCACCCGGTCCCACAAGGTTTAAGTTGATTGTTTGTCAACTGATTGGATAGTAATTTCTATTGGCTTTGGACTGGCATGCATCTTGGATCCTAAGGTAGCTAATGCGTCAGCAAACCTATGTTTGTCACTATTCTGGTGTTTGAAGTCTACGTCTAGATTGCAGATCGGGGATCTCAGTTGATATAAGAAAATTGGTGTTGCGAGGGGAAAGTGGCCAATAGATCTGCCACTACCTGACACTTAATGGCTCTAGGCTATATGTACTCTATGGCATATTCATTGAGCTACATCATCCATTTGATAAATTTTTCAGGGAGAAGGGGTATGTGTTAGACAGTTTTGTATGCCCTTAGCTTCAATCAAAATTGATGTACTTTATGAGTTTATTGTAAATGAATAAAAGTACATATTTGATTCATGTTCCCTTGGTATGTTTCTGTGTAATACCCTTAAATTGGACACTTATTGAGACTCGTGTTAGTTTAGAATGTTCACAGCCAGTGGGTCGGTCTGGGGAGACCTATCCTGACAAGGCTGACACTGTGGTGCCACCAAGTCGGTTGGGGTGGCTTGTCTCAGCTACCGGGGTGAGACCATAGGCACATACAGTGTGGGATTAATTGAATCTTTGAACTGGACCAGATTTCCAGTATTGCCCTGGACCTTGGAGATTGATGGGCAAAACTGGAAAGTTACACCCGTCCCCTAGACTCGATTATGATACTGCACTAGGTGTCGGATCGGTCTGTCTTTGATGTACCAATCAGTGAGATCCTTAGCGGGGGTCAAAACCTGGGTATGTTGGGACAATCCGAGAATTCATCTGAGTGGGTGATCACAGTGACAGGATCAGCCCCTTTGTCGGACAAAGGTAATGATCGGGGATGCACTCTCACTGTTGGAAACCAAGACTGTCGGCAGCCAATTTCAACCGTTGAAATTTGTTTTGCAAAATATATTTTATATGAGATATAAAAGTATATATATTATGGTTTCTAAAATGTTTGCAAAAGGGTTTTAATTCCCGGGATCCATATAAGTGGAGAGTGCAACACTGTTCCTTACGGTTACATATACCTAATGAGACACAAGTCTGAATCCTTTGAAAAGTTCAAAGAGTTTAGACAAGAGGTCGAGAAACAGTTAGGGAGAGAAATTAAGGCCCTTCAATCAGATCGAGGTGGCGAGTATCTCTTTGACGAATTCAGGGACTACTTAAAGGACAATGGGATAGTATCACAATTAGCTCCTCCTGCTACACCACAACTTAACGGTGTTTCGGAGAGGAGGAATAGGACCTTATTGGATATGGTCCGGTCGCTTCTCATACACTCAGAGTTACCGACATCCTTTTGGGGTTACGCATTAGAGACTGCGATTTATGTGCTGAATCGGGTTCCAACCAAATCGGTTCCGAATACTCCATATGAACTTTGGACCGGAAAGAAACCAAGTGTCAGACACTTGAAGATTTGGGGTTGTCTAGCACACGTTAAGAGAACGAGTGCAGACAAGTTGGAATCCAAGACCAGCCATTGCCTATTTGTAGGCTACCCAAAAGGCACTATAGGTTACCTATTCTATGACCCAAGTGAGCAGAAAGTGTTCTGCAGTCGTAATGCGCAATTCTTGGAAACCGACTATATCCTGGACACCCATCGTCAGGAAGTTGGTCTTGATGAGGAGAACTCAGGAGCAGTGGGAGATGTCCCACAAGTTCCAGGTAGTGACCAACTTCGAAGATCCACTCGGGTATCCAGGCCACCAGTCCGTTATGGTTATGACCAGGATAGTTACCTGGTGGAAACCTTGACTAGTGAGGAGGATCCCGTGACTTACACGGAAGCTATGTTGGACATAGATTCCTAGAAGTGGGTGGAGGCCATGAGAGCAGAGATGGACTCAATGGAGACCAATGGAGTCTGGACTCTAGTAGATCAGCCCTCCGGGGTAAAAAGCAATCGGTTGCAAATGGATTTACAAGAGGAAGAAGGGCCCCGATGGTAAGGTTGAGACCTTAAAGGCTCGTCTGGTGGCGAAAGGGTACATTCAAAAAGAGGGCATCGATTATGAGGAAACCTTTTCGCCTGTGGCCATGCTTAAATGCATTAGGATCCTGTTAGCTGTAGCAGCATACCATGATTATGAGATTTGGCAAATGGATGTCAAAACTACATTCCTGAATGGAGATCTTACTGAAGATATCTATATGCAGCAGCCGCAAGGCTTCATTGCTGCAGGTCAGGAAAACATGGTATGTAAACTTAATAGATCAATTTATGGACTTAAGCAAGCTTCTAGAAGTTGGAACATCCGTTTTGACTTTGCCGTCAAATCGTTTGACTTCGAGCAGAATCCGGATGAACCCTGTGTCTACAGGAAGTACAGTGGAGATAAGGTTACCTTCTTGATTCTGTATGTAGATGACATTCTACTCATTGGGAATGATGTAGGTATGTTAACTACGGTGAAAGTAGGGTTATCACAGCAATTCTCCATGAAAGATCTTGGAGAAGCCTCCTATATACTGGGTCTTCGACTCTATAGAGATAGATCGAAGCGGGTAATAGGATTATCCCAATCTGCCTACATTGACAAAATAGTCAAGAGATACAGCATGGAAAACTCCAAGAAAGGAAATGTTCCTTTCAGGCACGGAGTCACTCTCTCCAAGAAGATGTCTCCCAAGACTTCTGAGGAGATTGATGGCATGAAAGACGTTCCCTATGCCTCCGCCGTAGCGAGCATCATGTATGCCATGCTGTGCACTCGTCCTGACATTGCTCAAGCAGTGAGTGTAGTAAACAGATTTCAGGCCAACCCAGGGCAGGAGCATTGGACTGCTGTGAAAAACATACTTAAGTACCTTCGAAAGACAAAAGAGTTTTGTCTAGTATTTGACGGTAGCTCACTACAGATCCAACGGTATACAGATGCCGATTTCCAGTCAGACCCAGATGATAGAAAGTCTACATCTGGATATGTTTTCATGATAGGATCGTGTGTTGTTTGCTGGAAAAGCAGCAAACAGGGGTCCACTGCAGACTCCACGACCGAGGCCGAGTACATTGCCGCAAGTGAGGCTGCCAAAGAAGGCGTATGAATGAAGAAGTTCATTAATGAGTTGGGAGTAGTTCCGTCCAACACATCACCCATCCCATTGTTGTGTGACAACAATGGAGCCATTGCTCAGGCTAAGGAGCCACGAGCCCACTCGAAGTCGAAGCACATCGAGAGGAAGTACCACGTACTGCGGGAGATTGTTGGTAGAAGGGACGTCCTGATTCAGAAGGTAGCGTCAGCGGGTAATGTAGCAGACCCATTGACAAAGCCACTATCACAGAAAGTGTTTGAGAAACACGTGGAAAGCATGGGACTCCGGCTAGTACCTGATTGGACCTAAGTGCAAGTGGGAGCTGTTAGACAGTTTTGTATGCCCTTAGCTTCAATCAAAATTGATGTACTTTATGAGTTTATTATAAATGAATAAAAGTACATATTTGATTCATGTTCCCTTGGTATGTTTCTGTGTAATACCCTTAAACTGGACACTTATTGAGACTCGTGTTAGTTTAGAATGTTCACAGCCAGTGGGTCGGTCTAGGGAGACCTATCCTAACAAAGCTGACACTGTGGTGCCACCAAGTAGGTTGGGGTGGCTTGTCTCAGCTACCAGGGTGAGACCCTAGGCACATACAGTGTGGGATTAATTGAATCTTTGAATTGGACCAGATTTCCAGTATTGCCCTAGACCTTGGAGATTGATGGGCAAAACTAGAAAGTTACACCCGACCCCTAGACTCGATTATGATACTGCACTAGGTGTCGGATCGGGCTGTCTTTGATGTACCAATCAGTGAGATCCTTAGCGGGGGTTAAAACCTGGGTATGTTGGGACAATCCGAGAATTCATCTGAGTGGGTGATCATAGTGACAGGATCAGCCCCTTTGTCGGACAAAGGTAATGATCGGGGATGCACTCTCACTGTTGGAAACCAAGACTACCGGCAACCGATTTCAACCGTTGAAATTTGTTTTGCAAAATATATTTTATATGAGATATAAAAGTATATATATTATGGTTTCTAAAATGTTTGCAAAAGGGTTTTAATTCTCGGGATCCATATAAGTGGAGAGTGCAACACTGTTCCTTGCAGCCGAGGGAGAGGTCCTCTCTTGTCGGGCAGTGTATGATCATTATGGGCTGAGAGGTTAAGTGTAAGACCATTGAGGATAATACCTGATGGGCTAATCTTGCATCTGCCCACAGTCCCTGGGTGTTACAAGGTGGCTTGGTCCAGGGACCACTTAGGGTAAGTCTTGGGCCCATAGAGCCCAGTCGATGGGTTTCAGGGGGTGCACTGTCTTAACAGTGTATTCGACCAGGCTTTGTAACAAAGGCTGGGCCGAACCCATGTGGCTGATGTGTAGATCAATGCTTGGGTCCCACGCCATACAAGGAAGCCCAACTGGGCAGCAGTTAGGAAGGTTAAGTGAGCACATATGCTTAATGGGCTCAAAGCCCATTTCGAACTGGGCTATTAATTTAGTTAATTAAAGGGGCAAATTCTGAGATGGATTAGCAATTAGGATAGGGTCTTGATCCTATCCACTCAGAGAGTCCAGATCTGAATGTGATTCAGATCTAGAAAACTCCTAATAAGATTAGGATAAAGCTAATCTAATCTGCAGATAAGATAAGGGTTTATCCTTATCACTACAAGAGAAGCCTGATCCAAATATGATTTGGATAAGCACCTCCTAATGGGATTAGGAGCTGATCTTTTCAAGTTAACAAAAGGAAGGAGGGGGCGGCAGCCTTGAGAGAGAACAAGAAATACATCAGATCCTCTTTAGTGCTGAAATCAAGAAGAGAGAATTCTGCACCCTGCGAATACTCTCTTGCCGCCTCCCTGCTCTTGCCGCCCTGTTTTCCAGTTCGATATCCAACTGTGGGAGAAGTCAAGATTGGATCTTGACATCAATTCTTTGAGAAAGGATTGAAAAGGAAGCTGTGCTCACGTTCCATCCTGCTGTTTCTTGCGAAGGACAGAGTTCTTGGGGAAGAACACTAATGATTCTGCTCCATCCTGCACTGCGCCATTTTCAGTGGGAGCAGTCTTTGGATCCTTCCTTGGGCGTGAACACCTTCGTTGGGAGATATTGATTCTCCGTATCAGGTATCATTCTCTCCCATTCCTTTTGGTTCAGATTTGGTTCAGTTTAAGGTTCAAGATTTATCCTTGAAAATGTGATTTTCCAAATAGGGAATGTGATTCCCAGTTGAAGGGAGAGAAATTTTTTTTGAAATTCGCCCCTTATTCCGCAATCTTTGGGCGTCATGTGATGGATCTCTCAACCCTTCAATATGTCTGTGAAGAACTTAATTGGATCATTTCATGCGATAAGTCTCACCTTTTGCCCTAAAATGTAGTGCCTGAATTTTTGTGTAGCAAAGACTAGGGCTAGGCACTGTTGCTCTATGTGAGAATAATTCTTTTCTATCGGTTTGAGTGTCCTACTGGAGTAATAGATAGGGAGTTCCACTTTGCTATCATCCTCCTGTGCTAATAGGCATCCTATGAACTCTGCTCCTGTTGCGATATATATTCTGAATTCTCGCCCATCTTTAGGCGGTGACATTGTCGGTGCCCTAGCTAGTGTTGTCTTTAATTGCTCAAAGCTATTTTGATGCTCCTAAGTCCATCTGAATTCAACATATTTCTTGACTAGCTTCATTAATGGTAGAGTTGTGTGTGCGAGGCTAGGGATGAACCTTCTTACATATGAGATTTTTCCTAGGAACGTTTTTAACTAGGACTCATTCGCTAGTGGTGGGAGGTCTAAGATAGCTTTAACTTTATTTTCGTCGGGGTGTATCCTGCTCTAATCTACCCGATAGCCTTGGAACTTTCCTGATTGTACCTCGAATGGACACTTTAGTGAGTTTAATCTCAGCTTGAACTCTCTGCATCTGGTGAATACTTTCCTCAGAACTTTTGTGTGGTCCTCTCTTTTTCTTACTTTGAGTACTATGTCATCTACGTAACACTCAATCTCCTTGTGGATCATGTCAGGGAAGACACTAGTCATCGCTCTCTGGTATGTGGCCTCGGCATTCTTCAAGCCGAAGGGCATCATCTTGTAATAGAAGTTCCCTATGGGTGTCTTGAAGGTGGTGTGAGGTGCGTCTGTGGGGTCCATGAAGATCTGAATGTATCTACTGTAGGCATCCAAGAAGGAGAAGAACTCATGTCCCATGGTTGAGTCTATTAGCACCTCCATGTTGGGAAGAAGGAACTCGTCTTTTGGGCAAGCCTTCTTTAAGTCTCTAAAATCGATGCAACATTTGTAATAAGGTGGGGTTAATGTTTGGGTGTTGCTTTATTGTTAAAGAACTAGGTGAGAAGGTACTAACCTCAGCTGTCCGTTATTCTTCATTACTAGAACTACGTTGGCGAGCCACTGAGGATGTGGTATGGGTTTGATGAAAACTACTTTCAGGAGCCTACTAGGTGAGAAGCCTACTTTTGGGTCTATACACATGGAGTGGTGGACGAGTTTTAAGTCTAGTCCTGACATCTGGTCATATGACTAGGTGAATACGTCCTGAAATTTTGCGGAAGAAACACAAATTAGACCGGTTTTAGGTTCTAAAGTTTCCGCAATAAAGACACTTCCTTACCTTGTAAGAGTACAATGAGTTTTCCTCTGTCCTTGGCCGCTAGCTTAGCGGAAATGTATAAAGGCCTTTTGTTTGTTTCATCTGTTGCTAGGTTGATCTCCTCTAATGGTTCCTCGATCGTGTCGATGGAATCCATCATGCACCTTAGAGGTACTCTAACCTCATCACATTATCCCAGTGTGTCTTCTTTAGACTCCTAAAGTTGTTCATGTTATTATTTGTCTCAGATTTTTAGGGTTTTGTGTCTATATAGGTTTGTGGTTAAAAGTGATACCTTAGTTGCATTATTGCTTGATGGTGTTACTGTAGCGACATCGACTTGCGATACAATGAAATGGTACTGCTTGAGGCATTACTTAGAGTGTTTTGTTGAGAATTGTAGAAACTTTGTAGTAAACATGTATTTGGTTTTAAAAATACCGATAATAGATTAAGGTTGAATTCTTTTTGAAAAAGAAATTTTACTGCTAGTACATGTTGCGATAAGGCTACACTAAACAAGATGCATTTAACAAAATCATACCTTGGAAATGGCCTTCTTAGTTGTGGGTAGTTTATCGTCCTCGTGGTCCTTGATGATGGTATAGTAGTCTTTCCTGTAGTCCCCTATCATCCGGATGCATTTTCTTCTTTTCTATCATTCCGAGGTTCCTGCATGTTTGCTTTCAGGTTGGTGAGGTAGCTTTGTTCCCTCGACCTTTACTATCCTTGTTTCGTTGTCCTCTGCCAATTCCTTGAAGTAGATGGCATCTTGTAGATGTGTCTCGGACTTGTTGAACAGGGCCATGGTGGCCTGGATCCTTATCGATCTCCCTTGGTATCTGGCTTTGATGCATTGGTATTATGTTGAGGGAACGAGGGCTAGGTCATGGATCAATGGATGCCCCAAGAGCACATGGTAGCAGGTCCTTCCCAAGATTACCTGTTAGACAGTTTTGTATGCCCTTAACTTCAATCTGATTTGATGTACTTTTGATATTTAGTATAAATAAATAAAGTGCATGTTTGATTCATGTTGTTTGGTATAATTCTGTGTAAGACCCTAAAACTGGACACTTATTGAGACTCATGTTAGTTTTAAATGTTCACAACCATTGGATAAGTCTAGGGAGATTTATCCTGCCAAGGATGATACTGGTGTGCCGCCAAGTGTTGGGATGGCCTGTCTCGGCCACCAGGGTAAGACCCAAGGCACATGCAGTATGGGGTTACTCGAATCCTTGAATCGGACCAGATTTTCAGTATTGCCCTAGACCTTGGAGACAGATGGGCAAAACTGGAAAGTTACACCTGGCCCCTAGACTCGATTATGATACTTCACTACGTGTTGGATCGAACTATCTTTAATATGCCAATTAGTGAGATCCTTAGAGGGGGTCAAAACTTGGGCATGTTGGGGCAGTTTGAGAATTCATCTGAGTGGGTGATCATAGTGACGGGATCAGCCCCTTTGTTGGACAAAGGTAATGATCGGGAATGCACTCTCTTTGATGGAAACCAAACTGCCGGCAGTTGATTTCAATCGCTGGAATTTTGTTTTGCAAAATTTATATATGATATATATATACATACGGTTTCAAAATGTTTGCAAATGGTTTTAATTCCCGGGATCCATGTGAGTGGAAAGTGCAGCACTGTTCCTTGCAGTCGAGGGAGAGGTCCTCTCTTGTCGGGTAGTGCTTGATCATTAAGGGCTGAGAGGTTAAGTGTAAGGTCATTTAGGAGAATACCTGATGGGCTAATCTTGCACCTACCCACAGTCCCTGGGTTTTTATAATATGGCTTGGCCCAGGGACCACTTAATGTAAGTGTTGGGCCCATAGGGTCCATGTGATGGGCTCAAGAGTTCACTGAGTTTTTCAGTGAATTTGGTTGGACCTTATAATAAAGGCTGGGCCGAACCCATGTGGCTGGTGTGTAGATCAATGCTTGGGTCCCATGCCATATAAAAAAGCCCAACTGAGCAGCAGATTGGAAACTAGTTAAGCACTGAACACTTAATGGGCCAAAAGCCCATTTCGAGCTGGGTTGATATGATCATCCATCTATGGGGCAGATCTGGGATTAAAGTTAGCAAAAGGATTGGGCCTTTAACCTTACCCACTCTGGGAGACCAAATTCTAATTAGATTTGAATATGGTAACCTCCTGATAAGATCAGGATTAAGATCATCCCCTATCTAAATACTGATTTGGATTGGGATAACTCCTTCTTAGGAGGTTTCTTAATGAAGAAGAAAAGAGGAGAAACCCTAAGAGATGACAATCAGATTTTGAACCTAGGGTTTTGTGCAAGAAAAACATCTTGCGAATTGAGATTGGATCTCATACTCACTCCAGAGAGAAGAGAAGCAATTTCAGCCATCTTCACTTCAGGAGTTCTCCAGCCGTCGCCATTCTTTCTTACAAGATTCGATCTTTGAAGAAGAAAGAAATCAAGAAATTGGTTCTTGACATCAGTTTTGCAGAAAAGACTGAAAAGATTTGGTGTTCAGAGTTTCTAGTGGATTCTTGCGAAGGATTCAGTGTGTAGGATGCACTCTGCTGGTTCCGTTCCACATACAGCTGTGTCATCTTCAGTAGGAACAAATCTTGGTGTCCTCTTTGGGTGTGAACACCAACTTTGGGAGATACTGCTTCTCTAGATCAGGTATAATTCCTCCCTTGTCTTTGGTTCAGATCTGGTTCGATTATGGTTCTAGTAGGATCCTTGAATATTGTATTCTAAATTTAGGGAATACGATTCCCAGTTGGAAGAATGTAGGAAAATTTTTGAATTCGCCCACCCATTTCGTAGTCTTTATGGCATCCATACGATGGATCCTACCATTCTTTTAGTGGTATTAGAGCCATAGGTTCGAATCTTGAACCAAAAGAAAATCAAATCTGAACCTGCGCAGATGGACAGAAAATGTTCTGCCAAGATTTGTGTAGATTATTTTCTTTATTTCAAGAAACTGTTTTTTGTTACGGGCGATTGATCTGAAATTAATTTCTATTAAATCCAAAATTTATTTAGAACTGTTCTTTATTTATTTTGATTTAATGGGCTATTCGTACCTGGAGATCGCAGTGCAGATTTGGCGCAAATGGTCTATGCACCCTTTTTTTTATTATTCATTCAATTCGGTCTGTAAGTAATTTTTTTTTTATTTTATAGACTGAATGTATAGGATTTGATCTAGAATGTAATTAATTAATAGAAATAGGATTTCTGTTTCTTTTTATTTTCTTGATTGAAGAAGAATGAAGAAGAAGGCGGCGCTGGAGATTTGCAGATAGAGAGATCACTTTCTGCGATTTGCAGTTTATGAAACTGCAACCCTAGTGATTAACCTCTGTTTTGCAGGTGGTGCAAACAATCCATATTTGATTTGTGATTATTTAAAATCAAAATTATTAATTTTAGATCTTTCATGAATTAATTCTTGAATTGAAAATCAGTTTTGGACAATTTCGAACTAGATTGGACCAAAACCGTTTGGACCGAATCTAGGGTTCGAAGGGGACTATTTTTCAGTCCAATGTTCTCACACTCGCTGTTCCAAATCTTATGTTCAATTGCAGGGATTAATTTGGCCCACCTGTAAAGCCCAATTTTAAAAGGTTAAAACTGCAAAAGCCCACTCTTGTGAGAAAAGTTGTATGGGCCGAACTGCTAATTGCTATTCAGCCCATACAATGGATGTTTGATGTGCTGTTTGGATGTTTGATGGGCTGTTCAATGGGCTTTACAGTAGTTAATTGATTGGATCAATTCTTCCTTTACATGTGATATTTGGATGTTTGATGTGCTGCGACCATGGACCATAAGGACTTGGCCCATGATGACTCGTTAGTGGCTCTTGCGCACACTATGGCTGAATGCATATCATTGCCATGGTGTCCCTTAAGTTCATTGGATGACCCATGCTTACTTGGTGGGCCCCACAACCCTAAAAAGGGAAGCATGCGGAAACCCTAGCCGATTAAGGTCCACCAGAAATCTAACTTTATGAAAGTCAGTGGGAGCCACTCTGGTTTGACCTAAATTAGAACTAGGGCATAATTTTGTTCCCTCTAGCAAATATGAGTGCATGTGATAGGGAGATCCATATGATGGACTCTCTAAAGGCCTTCCATCATTAGCACAATGATGAGTCCTTCATTAATGAGGAAGCGCACCATAAGATTGGGCTATCCATTTGCTGTTGAATCTATCAGAGTGTTTCATAAGATGATAAGGGCGTCATAGACCGCTATGGGAGGGGCTTCACCAGAAAATGGGAACTCTCTCACGGTACCTTGGCATAACCTGAATATGATGGGTGAGCACTCATTGGATAGAAAGGTTTACCTGAAAACGGTTCTGAACCTTGTTTGACAGAAGCCAAAGGGAAACTCATTTGATGAGTGGATATGATGCATCATAGAAAGGTGGTGGGGTTATGCAGCTGAAACAGTTGGTTTCATGCACCTTATGTGATTTCCCACATTTTCAGAGACATTTCTCCGTCTCCATCACTGAGAAAGGAGGAAAATCTCAGAGATGAACAAATGGGAATGGAACATACATTAAGAACCATATCTATGTAGGCAACATGAATCAAACTAAGGTTGTGGACTAACGTCTTTGTTGTTTTATCAGAAAATGGCAAACGGTCAATTCGCAAAGCTTCTAGACGATAACAAGCTTAAGGGCCCAAACTATGCCGACTGGTATAGAAATTTTGTGTTGGTCCTAACTTCCCAAAAGTTAGATAAGGTGGTGAAAAATCCTACCTCGGAACGTCCGGGTAATAGGGCTTCTAAGGCCCGTAGGAGGGACTACCAAGATTGGGAGGATAAGAACTTCCTAGCCCGCTGCTTTGTCATTGCCTCACTAGACAACTCAATACAGAGGTAGTTCGATCAAATTGAACTAGCCAAGGACATATTGGATAGTCTAAAGACAATCTATGAAGAGCATAATCGTTCTATTCGACAGAAGGTCTTGAAACTGTTCATGACCGCACAAATGTCCAAAGGGCAGAAAGTTCATGACCATTGTCTTCGGATGATGGGCTACATTAACGAACTCGAAAACCTTGGATCTGGGCTAGATCTAGGCATGCAAGTGGATGCCATCCTGAATTCTTTGCCCTCTTCCTTTAATGTGTTCACAATGAACTACAACATGAACGAGCTGAATGTCAGCATCCAGGAACTCAGCAATAAGTTGCAGAGGGCCGAGGATCTACTTAAGAAGGATGAGCCTGTGGTTATGCTTGCTGAAGCTAACAAATCGGGCAAGAAAAAGAGAAAGGCAAAGAAGCCCCAGAAGAAAGCTGCCAAGCCTAAGAAGCAGAAGAAGAACAAGGCATCTGATGTCTGTCACTTCTATAAGCAGACCGGCCACTAGAAGAGGAGCTGTCGTGCCTACCTGGAATCTAAGAAAGGTAATGTCGAAACTTGTGTCATAAAAGCTAATATGTTAGTTACATCTGTGTCCTGGTGTGTTGACTTTGAGGCTTCAACTCATGTGTGTAACTCACTACAGGGGTTCAAAGTTAGTAGAAGATTGAGTGAAGGCGAAGTGACACTATTCTTGGGAATGACTGAAAGTGTTGCAGCAGTGGCAATAGGAATTGTAGAATTAGTCTTTAGAGAAGGAGTGCTTGTACTTAAAGATTGTCTTTATGTACAAAACATGAGAAGAAATTTAATTTTTGTTTTTAAACTGTGTGTTTATGGATATACTATTTATTTTAGTAATATGATTACTGTTAAACGGAATAACAAATTCATCGCATGCGGGGAACTGGAGAATGGTCTCTATGTTCTACATCCTTCTTTGGAAACTAACTTAATCGAAACTGCATCGATCGAGAATCCCAAGAAGAGAACTCGTGATGCAATAAATCCCACGTGCTTCTAGCATTACCGACTTGGCCATATCGGTGTTGACTGAATCACAAGGCTGGTAAAGGATGGTCCTTTGGATTTTCTAACCATAGAAAATCTTCCCACTTCTGAGCCTTGCCTCCAAGGTAAAATAACTAAGTGGCCATTTGACAGTAAGCCTGAAAGATGTGTAGGCACACTTGACCTAATACATACTGATGTATGTGGTCCCCTGAGTGTTAGGACACGGAACCAACACGTGTATTTCATCACCTTTACAGATGATTTTTCACAATATGGTTACGCGTACCTAATGAGACACAAGTCAGAATCCTTTGAAAAGTTCAAAGAGTTCGGATAGGAAGTCGAGAGACAGTTATGGAGAGAAATTAAGGCCCTTCGATTGGATCGAGGTGGCGAGTATCTCTCTGACAAATTCAGGGACTACTTGAAGGTCAACGGGATAGTGTCACAATTAGCTCCTCCTGCTACACCTCAACTCAACGGTGTTTCAGAGAGGAGGAATCGGACCTTGTTGGACATGGTCCGGTCACTTCTCGTACGCTCAGAAATACCCACATCCTTTTGGGGATATGCATTAGAGACTGCTATCTACGTGCTGAATCGGGTTCCAACCAAATTGGTTCCGAAAACTATATATGAACTATGGACCGGAAGGAAGCCAAGTGTAAGACACTCGAAGATTTGGGGTTGTCCTGTTCACGTTAAAAGAACGAGTGCGGAAAATTTGGAATCTAAAACTAGTTGTTGCCTATTTATAGGCTACCCAAAAGATTCGGTGGGTTATCTATTCTATGACCCAAGTGAGCAGAAAGTGTTCTGCAGTCGAAACACCAAATTCTTAGAAATCGAATACATCCTGGACACCCATCATCAAGAAATAGTTCTTGATGAGGAGAGCTCAGGAGCAGTGGGAGATGTCCCACAAGTTCCAAGTAGTGACCAACCTAGAAGATCCACTCGGATATCTAGGCCACCAGTTCGATATGGTTATAGTTACCTAGTGGAAGCCTTGACTAGTGAGGAGGATCTCGTAACTTACGTGGAAGCTATGTTAGACATAGATTCCCAGAAGTGGATGGAGGCCATGAGAGCTTAGATGGACTCGATGGAAACCAATGGGGTCTGGACTCTAGTAGATCCGCCCTCAGGGGTAAAAGCAATATGTTGCAAATGGATTTACAAGAGGAAGAAGGGCCCCGATGGTAGGATTGAGACCTACAAAGCTCGTTTGGTGGCGAAAGGGTATACTCAGAAAGAAGGCATCGATTATGAGGAAACCTTTTCGTCTGTGGCCATGCTTAAATCCATTAGGATCTTGCTACCTATAGCAGCATACCATGACTACGAGATTTGGCAGATGGATGTCAAAATTGCGTTCCTGAATGGAGATCTTAGTGAAGATATCTACATGCAGCAGCCGCAAGGCTTCATTGCTGCTTGTCAGGAACACATGGTATGTAAACTTAATAGATCCATATATGGACTTAAGCAGGCTTCTAGGAGTTGGAACATCCGTTTTGATTCTGTCGTCAAAACGTTTGACTTTGAGTAGAATTCGGATGAGCCCTGTGTCTACAGAAAGTCCAGTGGGGATAAGATCACCTTTTTGGTGTTGTACGTGGACGATATCCTACTCATTGAGAATGATGTAGGAATGTTGACCTCGGTCAAGGTATGGCTATCACAGCAGTTCTCAATGAAAGATCTTGGAGAAGCTTCCTATATACTGGGTCTTCGACTCTATACAGATAGATCGAAGTGGAAAATTGGATTATCCCAGGCTGCTTACATTGACAAAATTGTCAAAAGATACAGCATGGAGAACTCCAAGAAAGGAAACGCTCCTTTCAGGCATGGAGTCACTCTCTCCAAGAAGATGTCTCCCAAGACTTCTGAGGAGATTGAGGGCATGAGAGACGTTCCCTATGCCTCAGCCGTAGGGAGCATCATGTATGCCATGTTGTGCACTCGCCCAGACATTGCTCAGGTGGTGAGTGTGGTAAGCAGATTCCAGGCCAACTCAAGGCAGGAGCATAGGACTGTTGTGAAGAACATACTCAAATACCTTCGAAGGACAAAAGAGTTTTGTCTGGTAATCAATGGTAGTTCACTACAAATTCTAGGGTATACTGATGCCAATTTCTAGTTGGATCCAGATGATAGAAAGTCTACATCTGGGTATGTTTTCACAATAGGATCATGTGCTGCTTGTTGGAAAAGCAGCAAACAGGGGTCCACTGCAGATTCCACAACCGAGGCTAAGTACATTGCCACAAGTAAAGCTGCCAAGGAAGCCGTGTGGATGAAGAAATTCATACACGAATTGGGAGTGATTCCATCCAGCACATCACCCATCCCGTTATTGTGTGACAACAATGGAGCAATCGTCCAAGCTAAAGAGCCTCGGGCCCACTCGAATTCAAAGCACATCGAGAGGAAGTACCACGTACTACGAGAGATCATTGGTAGAGGGGACGTCCTAATTCAGAAGGTAGCATCAGCGGATAATGTGGTAGAACCATTGACTAAGCCATTGACACAAAAGGTGTTTGAGAAACACGTGGAAAGTATGGGACTCCGGCTTGTACTAGATTGGACCTAAGTGTAAGTGGGAGGTGTTAGATAGTTTTGTATGCCCTTAGCTTCAATTTGATTTGATGTACTTTTGACATTTAGTGTAAATAAATAAAGTGCATATTTGATTCATGTTGTTTGGTATAATTCTGTGTAAGACCCTAAAACTAGACATTTATTGAGACTCGTGTTAGTTTTAAATGTTCACAGCCATTGGATAAGTCTAGGGAGACATCCTACCAAGGCTAATACTAGTGTGCCGCCAAGTGTTGGGATAGACTGTCTCGGCCACCAGAGTAAGACCCAAGGCACATGCAGTATGGGATTACTTGAATCCTTGAATCGGACCACATTTCCAGTATTGCCCTAGACCTTGGAGACAGATGGGAAAAACTGGAAAGTTACACCTGACCCCTAGACTCGATTATGATACTTAACTAGGTGTTGGATCGGACTATCTTTGATATGCCAATCAGTGAGATCTTTAGAGGGGATCAAAACCTAGGCATGTTGGAGCAGTTTGAGAATTCATCTGAGTGGGTGATCATAGTGACAGGATCAGCCCCTTTGTCGGATAAAGGTAATGATCGGGAATGCACTCTCTTTGATGTAAGTGTTGGGCCCATAGGGTCCATGTGATGGGCTCAAGGGTTCACTGAGTTTTTCAGTGAATTCAGCTGGACCTTGTAATAAAGGTTGAGCCAAACCCATGTGGCTAGTGTGTAGATCAATGCTTGGGTCCCACGCCATACAAAGAAGCCCAACTGGGCAGCAGATTGGAAACTTGTTAAGCACTGAACACATAATGGGCCAAAAGCCCATTTCGAGCTGGGCTGATATGATAACCCATCTATGGGGTGGATCTGGGAGACCAAATTCAAATTAGATTTGAATCTGGTAACCTCCTGATAAGATCAAGAGTAACCTAACCTAATTTGCAGATAGGATTAAGATCATCCCCTATCCAAATACTGATTTGGATTGGGATAACTCCTCCTTAGGAGGTTTCTTAATGAAGAAGAAAAGAGGAGAAACCCTAAGAGATGACAATCAGATTTCGAACCTAGGGTTTTGTGCAAGAAAAACATTTTGCGAATTGAGATTGGATCTCATACTCACTCCAGAGAGAAGAGAAGCAATTTCATCCATCTTCACTTTAGGAGTTCTCCTCCAGCCGTCGCCATTCTTTTTTACAAGATTCGATCTTTGAAGAAAAAAGAAATCAAGAAATTGGTTCTTGACATCAGTTTTGCAGAAAAGACTAAAAGGATTTGGTGCTCAGAGTTTCTAGTGGATTCTTGCGAAGGATTCAGTGTATAGGACGCACTCTACTGGTTCCGTTCCACATACAGTTGTGTCATCTTCAGCAGGAATGGATCTTGGTGTCCTCTTTGGGCGTGAACACCAACTTTGGGAGATACTGCTTCTCTGGATCAGGTATAATTCCTCACTTGTCTTTGGTTCAGATCTGGTTTGATTATGATTCAAGTAGGATCCTTGAATATTGTATTCTCTATTTAGGGAATATGATTCCCAGTTGGATGAAGGTAGAAAAATTTTTGAAATTCGCCCACCCATTTCGCAATCTTTATGGCATTCATACGATGGATCCTACCATTCTTTCGTTACCTAGAACTCTTGCATTATGCTGAATGGCCCGACCGCCATTTTCAGCTCGATGGATCCTTCGATGACGGATGGGTTTCTGTTGAAGTCTGTTACCTCTAAAGGTAGGCCCTTGATGTCCTCCTTCTGGACATTCATCAACTCTAGCATGTGGACGGAGATAAGATTAACAGAACTTCCCGTGTTGACCATCGATCTTCTCATGTTTAAGCCACCTATTTTTGCCATTATGTATAGGGGTCTGTTGTGATGAAGATCAACGGCCAACATGTCATCCTCTGTAAACTCTACGCTATTGCAGTCACGACTATAGGGTTGTAGAGGGTGCCAGAATACCTCTTCCAATGCTCTGATGGCCAACTTCTGTGTCTTTGTGTTGGCCCCATGCTTGGTGAAGAACTGATGTAGTTCTCGCTCTGTTTCAGTTTCTCTATCAGAGTGCTAGCTTGATACTGGCCAGACGCCCCAACCACATTGATGCTACCTCCCTAGGTATGGGATGGGAGGGGGTCAGTTTCTACGCGAGCCAGGTCTTTCTTTATATTCTGGTCTAACTTCACCTTCTGCGCAAATATTCTCCTTAAGGTGGAGCAGTCCATTAGGTCATGGTGTGGTGTTTGATGGTAGTTGCACCATCTTCCTCTGTGCTTGTCCTTCTCTGGGTCTACTCCTAGTGGTGGTGGTGGCAGGCTGATGGCTCTGCCTTCTACTAGCTTGTTCATGATCATGATCACCTCCTCCCTTGCGTAGGGGAACAAAGGAGGTGGTGGTGCGTTTCTCTTTCCTAGGGCATTATCTCGCTGATATGGCCCTTGTCTGGCTCCTCTGTTGTTTCTAGGCCTCTTGTCGACTGCGTACATCTCGTTTCTTTTATACAAGGAAGTATCTTTGACGGTTCGCGCCGTCCTCTCCATGCACCTCCAGAGTTGGCTGAAGGTTTCAACCTCAATGTTTTCGATGCCAATTCTATAGGTAGGGCACATGCCTTACACGCATTGCTCGACAAAACTTTTCTTAGTAGCGTGCTCATCAAAGACAGTGTGTGTGAGTTTCTGGAATCTCATGGCATAGGCTAGAAGATCCTCTCCCAGTCCTTGTTCTACGTCTCGTAGATCGACCATCACCAACTTTCTCTCCAAGGTGAACCATTTTGACAGGAACTTCTTGGCTAGTTCACCCCATGAATCAATGCTTCCGAGGGTGAGACTCACGAACCAGGTGTACGCTAGACCAATCAGCAACTTTGAAAATTCTCGCACTTTGAGGTCCTCGTCGAGAGCGAAGGAACCTAGGGTGTCCTCAAACTTGATGATGTGCTCTTGCGGGCTACCTCTTTGTCCATCGTATTGCGGCCACTACTGAGGAGGGGTGTACTCGATAGGGCAAGATTTGTATAGAATGCGGTCGGAATAGGGTTTTTGTAAGACGAACGAATCCTGGCTGGTTTTCAGCTTCAAGATTGGTGTTCTCTTGAGTGTTGCACTGCTCCTCAGGGATGGTGGTAAGGTTGATTCTTCTTGAGGCCATTCTTTGTGATAAAAAATGAACCAGAGATTCTATTGTAGGCGGGGTAAGGCTGGGGTGAGGAAGCTGTCTCTTTGAAAGATAGAGAAGGGTCTCGTGGATAGGGAAGTGATGATCTTTGGGTTGAGGATGCAGGAAATGGGAATAACTTGGGAATACTAGGCAATAGATTCCTTGGGATTGGATAATTTCTTATACGAGAAGGATCCTTATTTATGGATGGGATCCCAAGATCCTAAAAGGTAGGAGATGAAGATATTCGCTCCGTATCGAGGAATGAAATATTTGGTTCGATGTCAGTTACTGGATGCGCTACTGGGGTATCACCATGTGTTTCATGAGGATCTTCTCATGGATTGGCTTTCCTTATCCTCAAGATCCCTCATTACTCACGCGTGCTACTACCTTTTTGCGTGTTATAACTAGTCTTATGTGGTAATGGTGACGTCACCGTTCGGCAGTCAGTGCTTCGCCAATTCCACATGGGTCCGTGTGCATCTAGGCACACACAGAACTCGCCATGGGCTCGGCCTAATGTCCCTTCTAACCCGCCATCAAGAGTGGGCTCGCGGGCTGTGAGTTCATCGCACATTGTAGCAAGTGTAGCTTGACCACATGCTTAGGTGAGCTTGGGTCCTTTGGATGGGTCCCTGTAGGGTTTCTTTAGGTTCGGGCATTGATTGAGCTCAACCAACCGTGGGTTTATCGCGGTTTTGCTTCATGTATTATGAGTTAATCGTAGAGGTGATAGTATGTTGCATGTTCATCGCAATGTGGTGGTCGATTGCAAGCTACCCACATATGCTTCTGTAGTGTTAATCTTGATGTCTGAGTGTTCTTTGAAGGTCTGAGTGAGCGGTATATACCTACACCAACCTTAAACATAACACCAAATCTTAGAAAACAAGACGCCAAGATCCAAATCAAAAGATTGTTGCTGTTAACTATTAGCTCATCTGTGTATTATATCCAGATCACAACAATAACATGGTTGTTTAGTAAAATAAATATTGGGAATATGGGTCATAGAAAATTGGAGGAAAAACTTTAAGGCATGTCTAAAGATATTGTCTTTAGAACGTTATTTGTCCCCACTCAGTTTTATTGAGTTTTCTATTGGGTTATAGACAAATTCATTCCTAGAATACAACAGAGCCTTGGGTGAGAATCTGTAAGTAGAAAAGTTGAAGAGTCTCCAAATAAACTTTATGTGAGATAATAGTAGATCAAACTGAGAAAGACGAGTGATTTTTCAAAAAAGCATGTGTGGTCATTTGCTTGATTCACACTATAATTTCTAAAGAGTCATCATGAAGAGAAAGGTGTTGGTTCAAGAAAAGGCTCTTTGTATAGTCACAATTTCAAACTTTGTAACGGTTAAAAATTAGTTAACAGTTAATGACTGTTAACTTTTGAATAATGCCTCTTAATCACACTTGATCAAATCATGACCGTTGGATTTTCTTAAAACGTCAAGGGTCATTATTCAGCCTCGCACCAAAAAATCAATGCCGCCTTATGCGAACCACGTGGGTGTGAGCAAAGTGCACCTCATTGCACCACACATATGCGTGCGCGCATGTTACATGATAGCAAGCTTCCATACTCTCCAATTATAATTCTAAAGAGTGTAAACAAGCTCTTATTTTAAAACTCAAAACTTGTTTAGTAATTTTCCAATGTGGGACAAGGCTTTAAAGAAGAGAATAAGTTCAAAATCTAGTTTTAGTGTGAGATTTAAAAACTATTTTCAACATACATGTACAAGTGTGTTTTCATGTAATTAATCAATCAAGCCCCATTGGATTTAATCTCCAATGAGATTGAAATCCAACAATAAACAACCGCAAAAAAGCCACCCAACTTATGCACAAAGATGACCCACCAACAATAAAAGGTCATTGACTCGGATGGTTGGACCATTTGGCCTAGGAACCATTCAGGCAACCAGTTCCATTTCACTCCTAACCCGTTATTTGGTCAAATACCATTGACTTGGTTAGTGACCCATTGACCCAGATGATTAAACTGTCAATCCGTTTGACCCAAACAACAATTTTTGGTCGTTTTTAATTCTAATTATTTTTAAATGTTTTTTTTTTAATTTTTAAAATTGGAATGGACCATTTATTTGAACTAAACGGTTAAACCGTTGACCCAAAAACTAATGGACAAAGCAGTTCTGATTCTGGGCTGAATTTTAAAACATTGATCCTGTGTGAGAACATTGCTTGCGCTCTAACCTGATGAGGTTTCAAAGGGCGGGAAAGTGCAAACAGGAGAAGAGAAGTATGAGTGAGATAATACTTCTTAGTATTACAATATGTTGGTGTTTTGAATTTCACTTATATTTGTTGGTAGTTCTCAGGTCATGGTTAATAGTTTGAATCAAAATACACGAATAAGCAACTATTTGTTCTCGGGTCTGGTTGATTTTTCCTTAAAGATTATCGGTTTGAATTGATGGGAAAGATGCAAGTGTGACACAAAGTGAGTTTTACTTGTTCGAAGGTCTAGTTGATTCCACTTATATTTTTTCTTCAGTTTGATTTCACTTAAAGCAAAGTGAGATTATATATATACAAGTCATCTTCATCTCTTGAGTAATCTCAACTTATTCACTTGATTGTTTCCTCCACGATACCACCTAGTCGTCGAATAATCAATAATCATTTAGTTCCCTATTGTTTATACTAATTAACAGGGTTATTGGTTTAAAACAAAGGGAGATATACTACTCCTGTTCAGGTGATCAGCTAGTGCTGGTAAAAGTATCAACAAGTATCAAAGGGAGATACCATACATCACATGCTAAATGAGTAATAATAATAACCTGATGACATTAGCTAAAACACAATAAACAAAGTGCTAAACAATTTTTATGCTGAAATAAAACACAATCTGTTAATCAAGAAAAAGAGAACAATCCAGTACAAACAAAAAGTCTGAACACTAGAAACTGACAAAACGATCTGTATAAATATTAGGGTTCGTTGACAAACCCAAAACCCTAGGAGCTATTGGTTCCTTTCAAAACATTCAATAAATAAGTGTAAAATGCAGATCCTTGTCCCATGTTCTACAAAAAATAAGTGTAATATACATTATACCTTCTTCTTCTTAGGCGACGGCGACGTATTTGCGTTCTTCTCCGATCACAGCGAAGAAAACCCCCTTCCTCCACTGTGATTTTAAGTGAAAACTTCCTTTCCGTACACAAAAATACTTAGCAGTGAAGTCCCACGAAAAATGGGAACGGAGTTCGGATTCCACCCAATTAAAACAGTTAGAATCGAAATGGGCCCATTCCGATTTCAATTCCAAATCCTATTCCTGCAAACCAGACAAACCATTATTTATGATGATTTCTAGGATATAAATTGGTCAATATGTTGTTTTGTGGTGGAAACTGGATTGTGGTGGCTGTCATGCCATGATTATATCTTTCATGGCACTCCATTTGAAGGATAAGGCTTTAAGGCCTTAATTGTTCACCCATCTTGAGGGATGGACATTTTCTTTTTGTCCGAGCTGCTTGGACTCGTCTTCTACGTTTTTTTTTTTTTTTTTTTTTTTTTTCTCAGTTAAAATACCCCTATGATCACTGAGTTTTTAATAGAAAAAAGGAGATAAAATCATTAAAATAAGAAATGCCAAATGCAACCTTAATATCCTTTTCCAGTTCTATGAAGTTCTTTTCAGCTGTGCTCTTTGTGTTGAAGGCGATGGGCTCACTATTGTTAACCTTTGGTGCATGGGCGGCAGATTCTGAGCCACCATGACAACTTCACAATGTAACAGTTGATTAATTGCAGAGGTTTCCTCACCCACCATACCTGCTCTTACACTGTTCATCATGTTCCATGCTCTCCACCGGTAATTAAGCTGTTCATTGTTTGTCCATGCCAGAATGGAAGAACACTTACTCGTTCGGTCTCATGTTCCAGACTTTTTTTTTTTTTGAATCTTTTACTTATTTCAGATTTACAAACCGAGTAAGCTGGATGAACGAACCAAACCTATCTCGACATAGTCATGGGGAATTTCTTTAGAAGAATAAAGCATGAGAAAAAGACAAAATTATATAAGTATTTTACTTTCTTTCAATTGCCATATCAATTTCATACTAGTCAACCAAAACTTTGGAATATTAATTAGACTTATAATTGAGGTGCAAGAAAATTATCTTATCAATTTGAAAGTAAAAAGAAAAGACTCAATTGCATAACTAAGCTTAAGTTTTTTAACCATCAAATTGTTAACCATGTCCTTGAAGTCACATTCCATGCTATTAACTAGTAATGGAGAAAAGCCTAATTTGCAACTGATCTCCCTACCTGATAGGTCAAGCTTGTTCTATTAATTGTTATCTATTTTTTAAATATTATTTTAATTACGAATTTTTATAGGTAATTAAAAATCTAAAAAATATTAATGTTCAAAAATTATACCAGTGATAACAAAATAATAGTTTTCTTGAAAGTGATAATAATAATAAATTGTTATATTAATTTAATTATAAAAAAAAAAGAAGATGAAATTTATTCTGGTATACATGATTTGCCATACAATGTTGACATAATTTTATGGATTGGTTGGTAGGTGGGTGTATCACATGAATCTTTTCTCTCAATGATTAAATATTATATCTTTGAAATTGAGCATAACCAATTAAATAGAAGTATCGAGAATCAATGCCAATAGGCATTAAGGAAACAACCTACATTTGAAGATAAGTAGGCCCAATTATATAGCAAATACTAATCATCATCAACTTATAAGCCAAATTTCATTTATATAATTAGTGTTGGAAAAATTTTTGTTTTGCAACCTACCTCTTTTCCACAATAACTTAAACCTGTTTCATCAAATTATCCTTTATGTTGTTAAATTATTCTATAGTTCAAAAGTTATCTATTTACCATTTTGTAATGGTTATTAAAGAATGTTAAATAGGGTTATACTAGTCTATCAGATTTTTCCAATACAAAGTTAGGATGTGCTGTGAGGTTCAGATGTGAATTTTATAAAGTGGGACATGCGATCATAAAGTGGCACACATGCCAATAAAGGAAGATTGTCACAATTAATTCTCATAGCATAAAGTATAATTGGGGTGGGTGTTAGTTGGCAATTGATGTCAATTCACCGGCGGGCATTGGTGTATAAAACGAGAGGTTTTTGACAATTTCAATATTTATAGTTCTGCAGTAAAAATCAGAAATCTGCATTAGACCTGTTCGTACTTCTCTGTAAAGTTTATAGTGTTTTTCACATATTTGCATTTTTTCCTTTTAAAAGTAATAATGTTTAAGAATTATGAACATGACGACCAAATAATGTGTTCTAGCTAAGATGATAATGATTGTTACTATTAGAAAATAAGATGATATATATTTGTTTTCATATAAGTTACTGCAAAATTTCGACATCATTACTTGAATGTAATTGTCTTCTCATCATATATATATATATAACTTTTTTTTATTTAAAGGATAAATTAAACACTAAAGATAACTTTCTAAGTAAGAATAACTATTGAAATCAATATCTATGAACATTGTTTTGATTAGCATATCTAATGTATATCATTCTTTAATAAGTTAATTGAAGGAAAATAAGACACATGAATATATAACTAAGCTTAATCATCAAATTGCTAACTAGACCCTTCAAGGTACATTCCATGCATATAAACTATAGTAGAAAAAAAGCTTCAATTGCAACAATAACTTAAACTTGTTTCACTCATCCTTATTTTTGTTAATATTTTATTATTTAATTAGGCCATGTTCATGAAAACCAAATAATAAGTTTTTCTAACAGTAATCTTTTTTTCCTTTTGAAACCCCCTTCCCCAATAATTGAGTCAATTGGCACCTCCAATTTTCTTAGATAGATTATGATAATTATTATTACTGTAGTATTGTATTTTTGGTAGAAATAATTAAATATACCATGACTAAAGAGACAATGTTTTTTCACTTATTGCGTATATCATTCACAACATAATGTCAACATCATTACATGATATGTGGTTATGTGGATTTGTACTTATAAGAAAACAACTTTTCAATGGTCCTACATAGGTAATATTTTAAATTTAAACATAACCATCAAAATTAGGCAATGATCATGTATACAACCTACATTCCAAGGCACTAGCAAATATGTACATGTTTTGCACAAGACAAGTTTGGATGACAATGACGACAACCACAATGATGTATATTTTCAAAATTTTCTATAATTTTTAAATTTTTATGTATATAAAAATAATTTTTATTTATTGCACTTGTATTTGTTTTATATGATCGATGGATATATAATAGTAGATATGTGTTCAAGTGTTTTCTAAAAAATTATGTTTTTTTGTAATTTTATCTTTATATTTTTTAATTTTTAATTATGACATCATGGGTATTTGACCCAAATGGTTACTGACCACTTGGATAGAAGAATAGTTTCCATTTTAGGTCATTGTTTTAAAAATTGAGTTTTATATCTAATTGAAAAAAGAAATATTGGTGAGAAAAAATTCCTTATCCTAAAAGTAAGATTTAATGAGAGGGTATTGAATAAAATGAAAAGCAGTAGTTCAAATTACATTTTCTGCCCATACAATTAGATAGGGACCAAATTCAAAATAGGGGTAGTTTAACTAAAAACGCTTAATAAACACAGCCTTAGAGAAGCTTCTTAGATTGACAGGTTGGGAGCCTATTTTCATGCCTTAACACTCATGACGTGGTTAGCAGTTACTTCGATTTTTGTGGGAGCATGTTTAATAGATCCTGATGAGGAATTCAGATCAGCCCCTATAAGGTAGTTTCCTACAACATCCCACAGCACATCTCTGCCGTGTATTGGGAACATCTCCCGATAAGGCATCATTTGGAAATACATGGCGGGGATGTACTGTAGGACGTGGGGCTGATTTCAATTCCCTGATGAGTTGACCGTAGTCTTTCTTATTTTGAAACAATGGAAAAAAAATTTCATTATTTATGGACCAAAAGTACAAGGTGGTTGTCATTGGTGTTAGCGGCATCAAGACTATTAGTGCAATGGAGCAAGCAGATTTTTCTCAACGAAAAGATATCTATTCTCTTGGATCACTGGATAAATTCTCACTTTTGGAGATTCTTCTGGGCCCACTAGTTAATTCAACAACAGGAACTTAAGGCTAAGGAGTGAAGAATGTTGGGCTCTCTGACCATTCTCCTTTATTTAGGCCAAATTTTGAAAAGATAGGCCCATCCTTGTTGTTATCTCTTCAAGCCTTTCTTATAACTCCGAAGATGGGTCATTCTCTATTCTTAGTCGTTCCTCTACAGCGGATGGGGGGTGTGGGCTCAAGCCCATTCAATTGATGTTCTCGTTTTTGTAAAGATTTTTCTTTTGTGTTTTGTTGGTAGGTGTTTTAAGTGTTTATGTTGTGTTTTCATCATTATGGAGTTTTCAAGGGCTTTGTGGTTTCTTTTGAAGGATTATGACATTCATTTTTACTAACGATTTTCTTGCTCCTTTCTTTGCTTAAACTTTCTACTTATTTCTTAGATGGGTTAAAAAACTAAGGGTGCAAGTTGGATATGTGTACCCAATTTGGAGAGTTTTCACAGGGCTAAGCACAATTACTTGTTTCCCCAAGTAACCAACATACTTAAGCCCAATGGAGAAAATTATATATTCCATTAAAACCGAAACAAAAAATTCGGTTTCTATTTTTTCATTTTAATTATTAGTTTCAGTTTTCGGAATTGAAAATTAGGTTTAACCAAAACAATCAAATTAAACAAATTTCATTTATATAATATAGGGAAAATCTATTATGCTGGAAAGGCTTTGACCAATCACAACCCCCGTGAATTTCGATATAAAAAACCATCTAATTGGTTATCTATTCATCTATCTATCTATCTATCTATATATAGATACACATGTATGTATGTATATATTCAACATATATTTAATGAAATTTGATTTTAACCAAAATTTTCAGTTTCAGTTATTTTTTGTTTTTCCTTAATTTGGTTTTGCCTCTTAGGCATTCAGTTAATTCAGTTATTTTTTGTTCTTCCTCTTTGGGGTTTCCAGAGGTTTCCTCTCTCTCTGTTCTGAGAGAATCTTCATCTCGAGTTTCTTCTCATCGTCCATCTTCTGTCATCGGTCGCTTTTTGGGTGGCTCCCCTCAGGGAGTTACCCCTCTCCCCTTACTTCTCTTCCCACTCTCTCCCTCTCTTCCCTGTTCTTTTAGATTTTCTTCCCCCCTTCTCCCCCTTTCACTCACTCCTCTCTCTCCTTCTCGATTAACTTGTTCCACTCATCATTCTTTCCTCTGACTCATTCTTCTCCTTTATTATTTTTGTTTTTTGTTTTTTTTTTTCTTTTTGTTCTTTTGTGCAGGGATTAAGGGATTATAGTACAGGAGGATGACTCTTGATTAATTTGGTGTCGGGAGGTGGCCATCATAGCTGCTTTGGATTTTGCCATCCATGGCTGTTTCCCAACTATATTCCACCGGTGGTTACAGTTTCTTGGTGACAATTTTGGACATCTTTTACTGTTTTTCTCTTCTCATGCCATTTTGGACACTTTGTCCTTACTTTTGTGAATCGCTACTGTCTTTATCTCTCACTTTCATTGGTTGGAGATGTGCTGAATTGTTACGGTGGTTGGTGATTCTTCCTCACCTTATGTCGGTTGCAGAAGATTTTTATTTTCTCCTTTATCCATTGTGTATATTTTGTTCTTTCTAATTTGCAATTTCTTGTTTGATACTGTTACCACTTCTTTGTTTTTATACAATTAATAAGTTTCTTGGTTGAATTTAGCTTTGAAAAAAAGAATTAGTTTTGGTTTATTCCATAACTGAATAAATCAAACGCTCATCCTTAACCCTAAATAACAAATTCTAGGTATCAGCATACCTAAAACCTATTTACCATGTAGTAAGCCAAATATTGATTTTTTAGTAAATAAAATTCACTAATTAGAATATCTAATTAACACCATAATAATCAATTTATATAGCAATAATATTCTAACAGTGGTATGTTGAATTCCAAAGTTTCTTTCATAAATGTATCTAAAATGCAAAATATACAAAATGTGGATTTTTTTTTATTAGAAATCATAATAGGGTATGCAAGGTATATGATAAGGATTTAACGATATTCCGTTGTCCTATTTGGAATTTGAATTACAATCCAATGAAACAATAATATTGAATTTTAAATATTTTATTCATTTTATACAATAAGTTTAGTTATTAATTCTACTATGTGATTCTGACAATTATATGATTGTAAAAATAGCATAGATGATTCCTTCGTACTGTTTCTTGACAAAGTTCTCAGTCTACTTGGGTTTTATAGAATGTCGTTCATTAATTAACATGTGCTTTGCTACTACATCAATCTCCATCCTAATTAATGCATGGGACACTGACAGATTACTTTCAGGCTTTCAGCCCTCAAGAGGTATTCTGCAAGGCACCCACCAAATCCATGGTATTAAGCCTCGTCGACACGGGCCTCCCATTTATCATCTAATGTATGCAGATGATTTTATTATTTTCGGGCAAGCCATTTTGAAGGAAATTGACCTCATACTTAACCAATACTGTCAGTGGTCAGGGCAGCTAATTCATTATTTAAAAAGGAAAACTCCCGATCACTATCCTGTACTTTGGCTCGAGTGATAATTTAGTTCCTGAATTTTAAAATGTGATAATTTAGTATTTAAAATTAAAAAATGTGACAATCTAGTACCTAAACTTATTTTCAATGATTTTGTATGTTTGCTTTAAATTTTCAATAATTATTAGATATTAAACTATTGTTTTATTAGAGATTATAGTATAAATTTAGTTGAAATTAGGAGTGTTCAATGATTGGTTCAGTTTGGTTGTAGGTTGTTTCGCCAACCAAATCGATTTGGTCGAGTCCACAACTTGTCACTCGAAACCGATTGACCATTTGTGAAAACCCACCAACTTGGGTTGTATTGATTTGTGTTGATTTTTTGTTTAATTTGTTTGTTCAAAATATTTAAACTTAAAAATTAACTTTAAATTTCATAAATCACAATGATATTATTAAAAAATAAATTACAATAATTAAATTTAAAATATAAAATATTAATATATATTTATTAAACCAAAGCTGATATGAAATGCTAGAAAATCGACCAACTCGGATTGAGTTTGATCAGACTGTTTATTAAAAGGTTAAAATATAAAACACTTATATACTCTTATGAATTTCTATTGTTTAACTTTTTCTTAATAAAGTCCGTGCATCGCACGAGTCCCCGTTACCATGCCTCTCCTTGCTCCATTATCCCCACCCTGCATTCTCTTTGACATTCTCTCCTCTCTCCTTCCCACCACTCCCATTAAGCCATGCCCCACTCCATAATCAATTCCTAAAATGCATCCCCTCCAATCTATATCCACTCTCCCTCATTTAAAATATTCATATTAATTAATAAATATTTAAATACGGTTAATATTTAATCCCACCCATATTCAATGAGTATTAAATAGTGTTATTACCAAAAGTTAATAAATATGGTTAGTAAATTATCAAAAATTACAATTCTTATTAGTACAGTTAGTAAATTATCAAAAATTAATAAACATTGTTATTAATTAACTTATTAACAACATTTTATAGAACTTGAAGACTCTTAAACCAATTTCTATAAAATTGAGAATTATATTTAACAATTATCAAAATGTATTAAATTTTAGTTATTGTTATTATTATAATTAATAACCAAATAAAAACGGGGGAACAAAATATTATAATGTTAGAAAATGAAATTATTAATTAATTTATATTGAAAAATAAAAGATCAATTAGTGTAATTTTGTTAGTAAACTACCAAATAAAAAATATACTTAATAACAATTTAAAAAAACTCAATAAATTCCCATAATTACACAAATGTAATAGAGTTTTCAAAAATTTTCATAAAACTACATTTTGTAAGATAACAATTTTGAAATTAAAAGATATAAAGTATTTGAAATTTTATTTAAAATGCATTAAATAATTATTGAAAATTGTTAGAATATTTTGAAAAACCATTAAAAAATTATGTAATTTTCATTGCTAAATATTGAAAATTATTAAAGATAAATGACTATGGGAAATGGAAAACTATAATTTGAACAAATAATTATACAAATTATTAAGATAAATTAGTATAATATTGGAAAAAGGAAATTATTGGTTAGTTTATATTAGAAATTATAAGATAAATTAGTATAATTTTGTAAGTAAACCATTTAAATATAAAATAAATTATTTAATAAAAATTTAAACAAATTTGAATAAACTTTCAAAATTACACAAGTACAATAAATTTTCCAAAATTTTCATAAAATTACATTTTAGAATATTAAAGACAATTTAGTGTACTTTTAGAAATTTACCATGTGGTTGATACTCAATATATCATTTTGATCATTTCTATCATCAAATTGAATATTGGGTTAACGAGGACAGTGTTTTCAAAACTGGATCAAACCAGATGGTTAGACTGGAAAAATTGGGAATCGAACACCGTTTCACCTCAAAACTGCTTTTTGTCCAAAAATCATTTATTTGGTTAGCGAACTGCTGACCTAGGAGATTGAACTGTCAACCCAGACAATAGTTTTTGGCATTCTTTTGTTTTTCTAATTTTTTATTTTTTTGTCAGAGCGGGTCATCTATTTGACCTTAGAACCGTTCCCTATCTAGTCCAATTTTAAAAACCTTGGGTGGGGAGTGGATGCCTTGCCTTGAGCTTGGCTTAGTGTGCGGCATGGCCTGGCCTAAGGTCTGGCCCATGGATCAGCCCGACCCACGACACAGCATGGACCCATGTGGGCTCGGGCCGTGGATTATGCCGAATCGACCCCCCAAATTATCCTAGAGGAAGGAGGCATGGCTCGGGATGCATCGTGAGCCAGCACGACATGATTCACACTTTGTGTGGGCCACATGCAGGTTGTGCCGTGCCGATCCAACACAACCCAATTTACACCTCTACTTGAACTCGCCCAATACTAGGGACGAGACAGGGAAATTTGAGGATTCTCCATCCTTGATGAGAAATGAGGTGTGTTGCCCCTGAACTCACCCGACATTAAGGAGTGGTTACCTTGCCCTGAACCCGCATGACACTAGGGATGCGGCGGGGATGGGGTAGGGTGTCTTGACTATGTGGCAGGGAAAGGGATGGGATGCCCTGCCCTAAACCTACCCCGTTGTCATTCCTATATAATTGTTAATTATTAGTGGAATTAATAAAAATGTTTGTTTTTATAATTATTTATATTTATTTAAAGTTAATTAAAATTTTATTTAAAAATAATAAAAATAATAAAAGTTATTAAAATTACTACAAATTATTAATAAAACTAAATTTATTAAAAATATTTATTCATATTTAATTAACAATAATTATTTTTTATAAATCAATATTAAATAAAAAATAAAAATATTAAATTTTTCAAAATTTTCCGTGCATCGCACGGGTCCCTACTAGTAGACCAATTGACACCACTACTGAATATTGTATCTTATAAATAAATTGAACAGAAAATGACTGATAAAGTGACTTGAAAATAACTTTTATGACACGAATTCATAAATTTTATGGATCAGATCATATCAGATTCTGATGGATCCATATTTAATTATAAATGGATAAGACTCGATTAGAACTCAAACGAACTTATACCCCGTTCTGCTTCCCTGCCTATTATTCATGTTATCACTAGCTCAGTTCAATACCATGCAAACTAAGAAGTGGGCCTAATGTTCCTTTCAATCTGCCTTACAATCCGGTTGTTGAGATGGTTACTAGATATCATTCTTTTGTCCCGGAACTGCTGGTTCTCGGTGGAATGTCCAATGGGCCTCACTCCCTATGTCCCTATTACCTTGTGATGAGCAACTAATCCGACTGACCGACTGCTAAAATGGCCATTACCCAATGATGGTTTCAGCTATCTATCGGGGTCTTGGGAGGGGTGGATTGGATAGTCTTAGCTTTTAACATTTTTCTTGTACAAAGTAGTTGTCATTCAAATTCATGTTCACACATTTAACAGCCTGAGATTTTACCATTAATCTGATCATTGATGAGTTTATATCTGCACCCTACAGCACATCTCAGCAAGCATTGGAAACATCTCTCATATTTGTATTGGGAGATATTCCCAATACACAGCTGGGATTTGCTGTGGGGCATTTTTGGAGCACGCTCGATGGGGTACAGATGTGAATTCATCATTGACAGTTAAAATACAAAAGGGTTCCTTTCCATGTAATACTAATTTACATCAGCACCCCATAGGCACCCCACATGAACATCTCAGCATACATTGGAATTTGGGAACATCTCCCATATTTTTCATTGAGAGTTGTTTCTAATACATGATTGTGATGTGCTGTGGGGCTTATCCTGTAAGGTGTCGACCGATGTGAACTCGCAGAAGAGTGGGGATAGAATTGCTTGCCACACCTCAGCCTCTTTTATAATTTCCTATACTCCTGTATTGGAGTGTATGTCTGGTCAAATTGATGAAAGTATCAAAAACCAAGTGAATACACTATATTTAATTGTTTCCACTTCAGCCATGCGGTTGCAATTACTTTGATGGTGATTGCGTAGGAAATATCCAGGTCCAACATTCATGGTGCATCTAGGAATCTAGGAAGGTTCTATCATTATATAGGACATCAAAATTGTAGAAGAAGCATTTACACAAGAAGCACAACAATTGAGTGCTCAAAAGATTAAATTAGAAAGAGACTCAAGAGCCATATTTGAAATATTCAAATTACCACACGAGCATAAGTATGAGTTAATTTGGAAACCGGCTGACTTTTCTAAATGCTAAAACACTAAGGGGATGTTTGGAACTGTGTGGCCGTTTTTTAAAAAAATAGTGCCAGTTGGATCCACATAGGTGTTTCAACAAATGTTCATGCATCTCATTGTTTGGTTCAGCCGATTATTAAAAATCAGGCATGCCTTGAAAATCGGGACCCAACGATGCATAGGTGTTTTTTCTTGAAAATTGGTCTCAAAAAGCATCTACTCTTCCAAACACCATGTAAAACGCTAAAATTATGACCAAAGTTGTTCGGTTAACCAATTGACCAGTTCGATTTGTTGATTTTTTTTTTTACAATATATATTATAAAAATATATATAAATATTAAATAAAAAATTAGAAATATATGTATATTTTGTTCAGTTTAATTTTCTGGTTTTTCTTGTTCACCCCTAACAAATGGATCAGATTTAGACTGCATTTGTTATTCCTTATTTTCATGGCTTATCTCCTTTTGCAGTTAAAATACCCTTAGGCTCAGTTTAGAAACAATACAAATGCAAATATGTACAACGTAATACATATAAAATAATACAAAATATAAGGTTTTTCACTCTACATATTTGCATTTATACTCCTTCCAAACTCAGCCTTATGGACAATGAATTTTTAACAGCAAAAGGGACAAGTCCTAAAAATAAGGAATGCCAAATTCACCCTTAATCCAATGCATTTATACTCCTTCCAAAGTCAAGGTTTCCACCAGGTAACTATCCTAGTCATAACCATAACGAACTGACGGCCTGGATACCCGTGTGGATCTTCTAGGTTGGTCATTACCTGGAACTTGTGGGACATCTCCCACTGCTCCTGAGCTCTCCTCATCAAGAACAACTTCCTAATGATGGGTGTCCAGGATGAAATCGGTTTCCAAGAATTGTGCATTTCGACTGCAGAACACTTTCTGCTCACTTGGGTCATAGAATAGGTAACCTACAAAGCCTTTTGGGTAGCCTACAAATAGGCAACAACTGGTCTTGGATTCCAACTTATCTGCACTCGTTCTTTTAACGTGTGCTGGACAACCCCAAATCTTCAAGTGTCTGACACTTGGTTTCTTTCCGGTCCAAAGTTCATATGGAGTATTCGGAACCGATTTGGTTGGAATCCGATTCAGCACGTAAATTGCAATCTCTAATGCATAACCCCAAAAGGATGTGGGTAACTCTGAGTGTATGAGAAGCAACCGGACCATATCCAATAAGGTCCTATTCCTCCTCTCTTAAACACCATTAAGTTGTGGTGTAACAGGAGGAGCTAATTGTAATACTATCCCATTGTCCTTTAAGTAGTCCCTGAATTCGTCAGAGAGATACTCGCCACCTCGATCTGGTCGAAGGGCTTTAATTTCTCTCCCTAATTATTTCTCGACCTCTTGTCTAAATTCTTTGAACTTTTCAAAGGATTCAGACTTGTGTCTCATTAGGTACACATAACCATATCATGAAAAATCATCTATGAAGGTGATGAAATACACGTGTTGATTTCGTGTCCTAACACTTGAGGGACCACATACATCAGTATGTATTAGGTTAAGTGTGCCTGTACATCTTTCAGGCTTACCGTTAAATGGTCGTTTCGTCATCTTGCCTTGTAGGCAAGGCTCACAGATGGGAAGATCTTGTATAGCAAGAAAATCCAAAGGACCATCATTTACCAACCTTGTGATTCGGTCAACACCGATGTGGCCAAGTCGGTAATGCCACAGACACGTGGGATTAACTGTATCACGGGCTCTTGTCTTGGGGATTTCACCCGACGTAGTTTCAGTTATGTTAGTTTCTAGAGAAGGATGTAGAACATAGAGATCGTTTTCCAGTTCCCCGTATGCAATGAATCTGTTATTTCTTTTTATAGTAATCGTATTACTAAAGAAGACAGAATAACCATCTGCACACAGTTTTGAGACGGAAATCAAATTTCTCCTTAAATTTTGTACATAAAGACAATTTTTCAGTACAATTGTTCCTTCTCTAAATAGTAACTCCACGGTTCTTATGGCCGCGGCTGCAACAGTTGCAGTAGTCACCAAGTAGAGTGTAACTTTTCCTTCACTCAGCCTTCTGCTTACCTTGAACCCTTGCAGTGAGTTACACGCATGAGTTGAAGCCCCAAAGTCAATACAGTAGGACGCAAAAGCTACCAACAGATTAGTTTCTATAACACAAGTTTCGAAATTACCTTTCTTGGATTCCAGGTAGGCAGGACAGTTCCTTTTCCAGTGGCCGATCTTCTTGCAGAAGTGACAGGCATCCAATGCTTTGCCTTTCTTCTGCTTCTTACCCTTAGTGGCTTTCTTCTGAGGCTTCTTTGCCTTCCTCTTCCTCTTGCCTGTCTTGCTAGTTTTAATAAGCATAGCTACAGGCTCATCCTTTCTAATCAGTTATTCGGCTCTTTGCAACATATTGCTGAGCTCTTGCAAGCTGGCATTCAACTTGTTCATATTATAGTTCATAATGAACGGATTAAAGGAAGGAGGCAAAGAATTAAGGATAGCATCTATCTGGGTCGCAAGGTCCAGCCCGGTTCCAAGAGCCTCCAGTTTGTTGATGTATCCTATCATCCGAAGACAATGGTCGTGAACTTGTTGGCCCTTGGTCATTTGTGCGGTCATGAACTGTTTCAAGAACTTTTGTCGAGTAGAACGATTCTGCTCTTCATTAATCGTCCTGAGACTGTCCAATATGTCCTTGGCAAGTTCGATTTGATCGAACTGCCTCTGTATTAGGTTGTCCAAGGAGGCAATGATGTAACACCAAGCAAGGGAGTTTTTCTCCTCCCATTCCTGATAGCCTCTCCTTCAGGCCTCAGAAGCACTGTCGCCCGGACGCTCCGGGGTAGGATTCTTTGCCACTTTGTCTAGCTTTTCAGAAGATAGGACCAGCATAAGTTTCCTGTACCAGTCGGCATAGTTTGGGCCCTTAAGCTTGTTGTCGTCAAGAAGCTTTGCAAATAATTCATTTGCCATTTTCTGATAAAAGAGCGAACATCAGTCCATAACCTTATTTGATTCATGTTCATTGCATAGATATGGATTTTAATCTACGTTCCATTTCCATTTATTCATCTCTGAGATTTCCCTCCTTTCTTAGTGACGGAGACTATGGGTTGTCTCTGGAAATGTGGAAAATCACATAGGGTGCATGGAGCCAACTGTTTCAGCTGCATAACCCCACCACCTTTCTGTGAGGTATCATATCCACTCATCATACGAGTTTTCCCTTTGGCCTCTGTCAGACAAGGTTCAGAGCCATTTTCAGGTAAACCTTTCTATCCAGTGAGTGCTTACCCATCATATTCGTGAACGCCAAGGTACCGTGATAGAGTTCCAATTTTCTAGTGAAGCCCCTCCCACATCGGTCTATGATGCCCCTATCATCTTATGAAACACTTAGACAAGCCCAACAACAAATGGATAGCCCATTTTCTGGTGCGTTTCCTCATTACTGAAGGACCCATCCTCATGCTAATGATGGAAGGCCTTTAGAGATTTCATCATATGAATCTCCCTATCACATGCACTCATATTAGCTAGAGGGAACAATTATTATGCCCTAGTTTGATTTAGGTCAAACCAAAGTGGCTCCCACTGACTTTCATAAAGTCAAATTTCGGTGGGCCTTAATCGGCTAGGGTTCCGCATGTAACCTCTTGATGATGTGTGGGGCCCACCACTGAGGGAGGTCATCCAATGACCAAAAAGGGACACCATGGCAATGATGTGCATTCAGCCATGGTGTGCACAAGAGCCACTGTCGATTAAGCATGGGCCAAGCACTTATGGTCCGCGTATGCAGCACATCACACATCCATACATCTCATGCAGGGATAAATTGATCCAATTAATTAATCATTTGTAAGGCCCATTTGAAGCCCACTTTAAATCCATAACATTAACCATTAATATTATCTAGGTATATGGGTCGAATGGTTAAGCCCATATAGCTTTAAGTGGGCTTTTAGCAGTTTTAACTATTTAAAACTAGGCCTTTACAGGTTGGGCCAAAATAACCATTTGATTAATATCAATCCTCAAGCCCATTAGTGGGAAAATTAGGGTTGACTTTCAGCCTTGATTAAACCCTAGATTTGGTCCAAACAGTTTGAACCAATCTTGGTTCGAATGGGTCTAGAGTTTGATCTTTAATTAAATCTTTAATTCAAGAAAATAATCTGAAATTAAATATTGGTAAAAGAAAATCAAGAATCAGTCAAATAGGGTTGTTCGCATAATCCATCCTGCAAAACAGAGGTTAGATCACAGATTGCAGTTTCACAAACTGCAAATCGCAGATTGTATTTCTCCCATCTGCGAAATCTTCTTCTCTGCAAAATCTCCCTTTCTGCACCGCCATCTTCGATCCAAAAAATAAAATAAATAGAAATCCTATTTCTATTAATGATTACATCAGATCGAATACCTATACATTCAATCTAAAAAAAATATTTTACAGACCAAATGTAACAAAATAATCCAAAAACTGCAAAAAAACGTATGTTCCCTACGCAAATCAAGATTTTGATCTCCTTTTGTACAAACAACCCATAAATCAAGAAAATCATAAAAAAAAAGTTCTAAATAATAATTAGATTTATATAAAATTAATTTCAGATTATTCACCCATTAATTTTGGGAACATGTTTCCCAAAACCCATATCTGTGCAAATTGGGTAGAACGCCTTCTGCCCATTTGCGCAGGTTCAGATCTGAAACAAATTGGTTCAAGATTTGAACCATGGCTCTGATACCACTAAAGGGATGAGAAATCCATCGTATGGATGCCCAAAGATTGCGGAATAAGGGGGCAAATTTCAAAATTTTTTCTCTCCCTTCAATTGGGAATCGCATTCCCTATTTTAGAAAATCATAGAAAATCATATTTTCAATGATCATTCTTGAACCTTAAACTGAACCTGATCTGAACCAAAAGGAGTAGGAGAGAATTATACCTGATATGAAGAAATAGTATCCCCCAACGAAGGTGTTCACACCCAAGGAAGGATTCATACACTGCTACCACTGAAGATGGCGTAGTGCAGAGTGGAGCAGAATCAACAGTGTTCTTCTCCAAGAACACTGTCCTTCGCAAGAATCAGTAGAATGGTACGTGAGCATAGCTTCCTATCAATTCTTTCTCAAAGAACTGATGTCAAGATCGAATCTTGACTTCTCCCACAACTGGAGATCGAACTGGCAGACAGGGCGGCAAGAACATGGAAGCGACCAGAAAGAATTCTACAGGGTTGCTTAATTCTTTCTTCTCTGTGATTTCAGCTCTCAAGAAAACCTGATTGTGTGTCTCTGCAAAAGGCTGCCGCCCCCTCCTTCTTTTGTTAACCTAAAAGATCAGCTCCTAATCCAATTAGGAGCTGCTTATCCAAATCATATTTGGATAAGACCTCTCTAGGTGATAGGGATAAACCCTTATCTTATTTGCAGATTAGATTAGCTTTCTCCTAATCTCATTAGGAGGTTTCTAGATCTGGATCACATTCAAATCTGGACTCTCTGAGTAGATCTGCTAATCCATCTCAGAATTCGCCCCATTATTAACTAATTAAGTACCCAGTTCGAAATGGGCTTTAGGCCCATTAAGCTTATGTGCTCACTTAACCTTCCTAACTGCTGCCCAGTTGAACTTCCTTGTATGGCGTGGGACCCTAGCATTGATCTACACATCAGTCACATGGGTTATTACAAGGCCTGGCCGAATACACTGTTATGGACAGTGCACCCCCTGAAACCCATCAAATGGGCTCTATGGGCCCAACACTTACCCTAAGTGATCCCTAGGCCAAGCCACCTTGTAACACCCAAGGACTGTGGGCAGATGCAAGATTAGCCCATCAGGTATTATCCTCAATGGTCTTACACTTAACCTCTCAGCCCATAATGATCATACACTGCCCGACAAGAGAGGACCTCTCCCTCGGCTACAAGGAACAGTGTTGCACTCTCTGCTTATATGGATCCCGGGAATTAAAACCTTTTGCAAATCATTTCGAAACCATAATATATATATAGTTTTATATCTTATATGAAGTATATTTTGCAAAACAAATCTCAACGATTGAAATTGGCTGCCGGCAGTCTTGGTTTCCATCAGTGAGAGTGCATCCCCAATCATTACCTTTGTCCAATAAAGGGGCTGATCCTGTCACTATAATCACCCACTCAGATGAATTCTCAAACTGTCCCAACATACCTAGGTTTTGACCACCACTAAGGATCTCACTGATTGATATATCAAAGACAACCCAATCCGACACCTACTGCAGTATGATAATCGAGTCTAGGGGTTAGGTGTAACTTTCCACTTTTGCCCATCAATCTCCAAGGTCCAAGGCAATACTAGAAATATGGTCCAGTTCAAAGATTCAATTAATCCTACACTGTATGTGCCTAGGGTCTCACCCTGGCAGCTGAGACAGACCACCCCAACCAACTTGGTGGCACCACAGTGTCAGCCTTGTCAGGATAGGTCTCCCCAAACTGACCCACTGGTTGTGAACATTCTAAACTAACATGAGTCTCATTAAGTGTCCAGTTTAAGGGTATTACACAGAAACATACCAAGGGAACATGAATCAAATATGCACTTTTATTCATTTACAATAAACTCATAAAGTACATCATTCTGATTGAAGCTAAGGGCATACAAAACTGTCTAACATCCATTTCCGCCCAAAGCTTACCTGATTGTTCTTTAGGCCCTGTTTGTTTACGGTGCAAATCTGAACCGGATACTAATTTCGCATTTAGTACAGTTTTGTATCTGTATATTTGTGACTATGATTTATACTCTTAACTGATGTAAAATTTATACTTTCTGTCTTATTTGTATTTTTGCATTATAAAAAAATGATCCAAAATTTGCACCATCTTCCTCCTACATCAATTCTCTCTCTCTTATAAAGTGAGGGTCACATCATATTGCTTCCTACTCACTCCAAAACAAATAATCATCTTCCAACCAAGGACCAAGGATTAAAGTATTGATATGATAAATCGAGACGTTTTGTATCCCTATATATCAATGTACTCAAATACACTTGGATATACCGATACAAGAAAATTTTGAAAACTTTAAGATAAAATGTGCGATCCTCTAACACTTGTAAAATAAATAAAAAACAAAGGGTATTGATATTTTAATCTAGCCTCCAACCTCCATCCTCTTTTGTATAAAGTTGGGACTGCATCATTTAGCTTCTTGGCTATTTTACTTCTCACAATAAATAAGACAAAGCCAAATCTCAAACCAAAATAAACTACAATTTACACTCTGCCAATATGCAATCCCACGCATTTACATAATTACATGTGGTGTGCTTAGTTTCGGTGCAATTTTATTTGCACTAGTACAAATGAATGGGAGTGCAAATAAAAAGAATGCAAGCTATTTATATATATATATATATATATATATATATATATATATATATATATATATATATATATATAAAGGAAGGTTTTTAAGCTACAACCCTCATCATTCAGACATGTGACCTTCACATTTTTCTACAAATCTAGACACATGATATTTTTTGAGAAGTTATTAAAGCCCACAACTCATTACCACCATTCAGACAAGTGGCATTTTCATTTTCTAAAAAATTAGACAAGTGGCAATTTCTGAGAAATTCCTGTTAAAGCCCATAACCCAATACCACCATTCAAACATGTGGCTTTCTCATTTTTCTAGAAAGCTAGACACATGGCATTTTCTAAGAAGTTGCTCCTAAAGCCCACAACCCACTACTACCATTCAAACACGTAGCATTCTATTAATTCAAGAAATAGGATTCAAAAAGTGGGTAGTTTCACTTCTAAACATTCTCAATAGACAGTTATTTATTAGCTTAATACATGTTTATCCATAGTCTATTAAATATAAATGGTGGGACCCATTAAAAGATTACCATAAACTCACATTTGTTTTTAAATGGTTTTTCAAAAAGAAAATACTTTATTAATTACAAACTTGATTTAACTTTTAGGAGCAACCTAATTTAACTTTTGAAAATAAATAACTGAAAATAAATTTATTAGATAAATAATAAATACCAAATAAAGTGGGTTATTGTTTACCAATAAGATCTTATTTAATATCTTAAATCAAATTAAAAAACGTAAATTAATAGTGGGATTCAAATAAAATAGGTAAGAATAGATTGTCAATTACAAAGATGCAAGACCCATATTAGTTTTTTTTTTTAATTTAATTTTTGATAACTAAATAGTAAACTTCAAACTAAATTATACACCCATTTAGTTACACCGTACTTAGTACAGGGTCATTCTCTAGTTATCTAGAAAAATAAATAAATTAGACAAAGTAACTATTTTCTCCCTCTAACCTTTCCCTATACAGTTGGTTATTGCTTTGCTATTAGGGGTGCAATTGAGCCGAGCTTAGCCAAAATTTTGCATGTCTTGGCTTGGCTTAACTAAAATACTACTAGGTCCAAGTTTGACTCAAACTATATTTTCGGCTTGAGCTTGGTTCAATAAAATATCCAATGAGCTCGAATTTGGCTCAAAAGCTCAAAAATAAATATATTTGTATATTATATATATATGATATTTTTATAATTGATGTGGGGTGACCCAACCCAGCCCATTCAAGGTTGGGAGGCTTAGCCCATAAGCGCTAGAACAGGGAATGAGATCCACTACAATAGGGGTTACCCTGCCCCCACCATACGGAGCCAACTACGATGTGCTCACATGACCCTGCCAAACCTGCTGCAGGCCCCCGTATGGCTCCCATCTTAGGCATTCATCTCCACCTATCTCCAGGCAACTCAAGTATAAATAGGGGTACCCCCTCCAAGTAAAGGGGTTACATAAACTCAAAACCTACAACTATTGTCATAATAGCTATTGCAATAACTACTATTGTAACTTTAGTCTACAACTATCTACCAGGATCCTGTCCTAGTACTCTCCCTTTGTACCCTATACTAACTTGACCGTCGGAGACTATGCCTCGATTTCTCACCCAGGGCCTCTGACGAGTTTCTGCCTTGTAGCACTTCGGCCATCTACCATCGGCTTCTACCATACTCGGGGTCCACCCCGCCTTGGCCTACACACCTTGGCCACAACAATGACATCAACGAGTCCTCAAAGCCTTCGGCTAGCCTTCAGAGTCTAGGGGCAAAATTACTTTGTTGTCCCCGGCCATTCCGAGCACCAATAATTGGCATCGTCTATAGGAATGACACTGATACGTTCCCTGAAAGAACTATAGCAAGTTAACAAGTCCCCTAGCTCCGACCAATCAGCATGGCATGAAGAATGAGATATATGCAAAATCTTGTCTCCAATGAACAGTTGCAAGCCGTGCTCGACTGCCTGGAATATTTGACACAACGAGTCGAGTAAAACTTCCCCCAAGCAGGAGGTCGCCCCCAAGGTGACCGCCCCACCGGGGAGTCAACACAGCTGGGCCAGTGTGGGTCCAACACCCATTCGGCCCCTAGCCTTGGCCACGCGGAGCAAGCCGAGCCCTCAAAGTCTAGCAGCAGTTGCCCATCCGACCCACGCTCCGGCACCTTTGATCCTCCTAGCATAAGGGAGGAAAAACCAAAATAGTCGGAGGACAGCCACTAGCCCTTCGAGCAACACTACCAATGCTAGAGGACCGACCCTAGGGACGAAGGCGGGTGCCATGATCACCCCGGCCCGAGCCTCTTCCCCTCACATCTCGAACCTCCAGGACGTCCTAAATGGATGTCGCGCTAGGCGCGAAGCATGCGGTCTCAACTCCAAGCACTCTGGTGTCTGCGTCCGCGGAAAATGGGATGGAGCCCCGGCCAATCCCGACCCATGTTCGCTGAGCTCCGAGCCAAGCTCGATGCCGTCAAAGCTGACCTCAAATAGGTCAAGGAGGGCCAAACCGACACCTCGGCCGGACAAAGCTCCTACTAAGGGAGAATGGATGCATTTTCCCCTAATATCATCAACGAGTCTCTACCCCCAAACTTCAAAGCTCCCGCCTTGGAGATGTACGACGGGAACACTAAACTAGACGGCCACCTGGAAAGCTTCAGGCACTCATGATCCTATATGGGTATTCTGACACCTTGATATGCCGGACTTTCTAGGCAACATTCAAGGGAGTCGATCGATGGTGGTTTTCAAGCCTCCCACCTCGGTCCATCAGCTTGTGGGAGCAATTTTCCAGCATGTTCCTCGTGTGCTTCATCAGCAGCTGGCACCCTCAGAAGAGCGTCATCTCATTGATGACTGTTAAGTAGAAGCGAGGGAAAAACTTGCGTTCATACATTGATCACTTTAGGAAAGAAGAACTTGAGGTCTGCGACCTTGACCCCCTGGTCTCTATGCATGCCGCTATCAACGGGCTCCTCCACGTCTCTGCCCTCAAATGCTCCATGGCCAAAACCCAACCGAAGATGAAGCTGAAGTTCCTAGAAAGGGCCTAGAAGTATATTGCGATTGAAGAGGCCTCGGTCACGGATGCCCATGAGAGGGGCGTGGAGCACCGGGACGGAGCCCCCGAGAAGAAGAGAAAAAACGGGGACCAAAGCCGCAACAACAACAACAACAGAAAGCCTTCGGCCCCGACCTTAGCTTACAATCAGTATACGCCACTTAACTCCACCGCACACAAATTTTGATGTATATCGGACAAGAGAAATTAATGAAGTGGCTTGAAAAGTTGAAGAAGAACCCTTGTCAGGGGAACCCCAAAATGCACTACAAGTTTCACTAAGGTACGGTCTCGACACTAAGGGCTGCTACGATCTCAAAAACGAGATAGAGTCCTTCATTCATCAGGGCCACCTCAAGTAGTACGTCGGAGGCAAGGCTGGTGCCTCGTCCTCTCAGCAACAGCAGTAGCAGCACCAGCAAGCAGCAGGCATCATCGACGTCATAGTGGGAGGCATGGCCTTGGGTGGAGCCTCAGCTTCGGCTTGTAAAGCCTACGCTAGGCAGTTGAACATCCAGGGGTAGGACCCCAAGAAGCAGAAGCAAAAACCCCTCTCCTTCACGGACAAGGACCAGAAGAGGGTAGCAGTCCCCCATGATGACGCATTGGTGGTTTTGGTCATCCTTGCAAACTTCGTAGTCAAAAGGATCCTTGTTGATAGTGGCTCCTCAGCCGACATTCTTTTCTATGAAGCTTTTGAAAAGATGAAGATAGCTATGGAGCGCCTTCAGCCAGTAGATGCCCCACTAGTCAGCTTCTCTAGCAACATCATCAAACCAAAGGGCAAGATTTCCCTATTGGTCATAGTAGAGATGGAGCACCAATAGGTGACAAGGATGACAAAGTTCCTGGTCATGAAGATTGGCTCACCCTATAATGCCATAATGGGGAACCCAACCCTTTACGCACTCTAGGCAACCATTATTTCCTACCACCTCACCGAGCGTGGCATTGGGGTCGTTCGTGGGGACCAGCATGCATCTCGTCAGTGGTATGTGGTAGTGTTGAATGGCAAGAAAATAGAAGCTCTACCACTAGAGGGTCTCGACTCAAGGAGGATCCAACAAGCCAAGGCCAATCGGGTGAGGACCTTGTCTTAGTCCCCCTAGACAAGGATGAACCTAGCAAAGCAGTCTGTGTCAGGTCTAACCATCCCTCTAAGAGCCTATTCAAACTAGTAAGTTTCCTCAGACTCAATGCCGACGTCTTTGTTTGGCCCGCCGCTGGCATGCCCAGAATTGACCCTTCGGTCATTACACATAGGCTGAGTGTGGACCCAAGCTCTGTGCCAGTTCAGCAAAAGAAGAGGAACTTTGCACCGAAACATTGGAAGGCCATAGAGAAGGAAGTTGAAAAGCTACTCGACGTCGACTTCATCTGAGAGGTACACCTACCCTAACTGATTGTCAAATGTGATTATGGTAAAGAAAGCTAATGGGAAATGGCAGATCTGTATCAATTTCGCAGACCTTAACCAATCCTGCCCCAAGGATAGTTTTCCTTTGCCGATGATAGACCACCTCGTTGACACCACTACAGGGTACGAGCTACTTAGCTTCATAGATGCCTTCTCCGGATACAATTAGTTAAAGATGCAACCAGATGATGAAGAGAAAACCTCATTCATCACTGAACAAGGCACATACTACTACCGTGTGATGCCCTTCGGCCTCAAGAATGTTGGGGCCACCTACTAGCGCCTTGTCAACAAGGTGTTCAAAGAGCAGATGGGGAGGACTATCGAAACCTATGTGGATGACATGGTAGTGAAGAGCTTGAAGTCCGAGGCCCACGTCTTAGACCTAGCCGAGACCTTCGACACCTTGCAAAAGTACAACATGAAACTCAACCCCAGCAAGTGTACCTTCGGCACTACATCAGGAAAATTCCTAGGTTTCGCCGTCACTCAAAGAGGCATTGAGGCTAATCCTGATAAGATACAGGTCATACTAGATACAACACCCCCGTGAATGGTGAAGGAGACCCAAAAACTCACCAGCTAAATAGCAGCCCTCAATCGCTTCATGTCAAAGTCAGCTGACCGTTGCCTACCCTTCTACCGTGCCATCAAGAAGTTGAAAGTGTTCTAGTGGATGGAGGAGTGTAAACACGCCTTTGACGAGCTCAAGGCGTACCTTACTTTGCCTCCCCTTCTCGCCTAGCTGGCCGAGGGGGAAACCCTGTACCTATACCTCTTGGTCGGGGATGAAGTAATTAGTTTAATCCTCATCAAAGAAGATGGTGTAAAGAAGTCGGTGTACTATGCCTACAAGGTCCTTTGCGACGCCGAGACCAAGTACCCTGAGATATAAAAGTTGGTTTTCGCTCTCGTGATTTCAACAAGGAAATTCCAACAATATTTCTAGGCCCACACTATAGTGGTCCTGACAAACCAGCCCCTTAAGGTCATCTTTGCCAAACCTGAGACCTTGGGATGCCTAGCGAAGTGGGCCATCGAGCTGTCAGAGTTTGACATCAAGTACCAACCAAGGCCCGTGACCAAAGCACAAGCCCTGGTAGATTTAATAGTGGAGTGCACCTTGAGCCGAGCCCTTCGCCAATAACCAGAAAAATGTTGAGGGAGATCATGTGGACGACGAGGCCCAACCTCGATGGAAGCTCTTTGTCGATAGTTCCTTCGATGCTAAAGGAAGTGGAACGGGCCTCATCCTCCTCACACCAGATGATGTTGTTCTGGAGTATGCGCTAAGGTTCGACTTTCAAGCATCAAACAACAAAGTCGAGTGTGAGGCCCTCCTCATTAGTCTCCATCTTGCTAGGGACCTTGGCTCCTCACATGTCGAATTCTTCATCGACTCTTAGCTAGTGGTGAATTAGGTGAACGATGAGTATGAGGCCAGAGAACAAAGAATGACCAAGTACCTCGCCAAAGTCCAAGATCTAGCCCACCACTTTCAAAGCTTCTCCCTACAACAGGTCCCGCGAATCGAGAATGCACGAGCTGACTCTCTCTCCAAGTTGGCAAGTACCTCGAGTGGATCCCTCGGCTGAACTGTGCACATCGAGGAGCTACTTTGGCCCTCCATCATAGAAGTCCAAGTGCTCTCCATAGAGGCTGAACCTTCATGGATGAATCCCATTGTCAACTTCCTATCAACTGGATGACTACCTGAAGAAAGAAATGAGGTAAAGAGACTCAGATGACAAGCAACTTACTATAGCCTGATGGAAAGAAAGTTGTACAGAAGATCATTCACCTTGCCTTACCTCCGATGCCTCCATCCAAAGGAGGGCAATTATGTTCTACAAGAAATTCACAAAGGCATTTGTGGTAACCACCTCGGCGAGAGAGCCCTAGCCCAAAAAGCTCTAAGGTAGGGCAACTTCTGGTCTACCCTCCACAAGGACGTGACTAGATTGGTGCAAAGGTGTGACCCATGCCAAAGGCATGCTAGCTTATGCCACAGGCCGGCCACCACTCTCTCGGCCCTCAGTAGCCCATGACCCTTTGCCAAATGGGGCATGGACCTCCTTAGCCCCTTTCCTCCGACCACAAAGGGCAAAAAGTACCTCATTGTTGCAGTAGACTACTTCACCTAGTGGGTAGAAGCTAGGCCTTTGGCTGCCATTAAAGCGTGAGCCATCCAAAACTTCTTTCAGAAAAACATCATATGCTGCTTCGGCCTACCCTATATGCTGGTCACCAACAATGGGAAGCAATTTGATGATGCCAAGTTCCGGGTGTGGTGTGCCTCCCTCGGCATCAAGCAACAGTACACCTCGGTATGCTATCCCCAAACCAATGGCCTAGCCGAGGTCACCAACAAGACAATACTGGATGGACTGAAGACTAGATTGGACCGAGCTAAAGGCCTGGGCTGAAGAACTGAATAGCGTACTCTGGGCTTACTGAAATACATCTCGAAGAGCCACGGGAGAAACTCCCTTTGACTTGACCTACGACACAGAAGTAGTAGTCCTAACAGAGATGGGCCAGCTGACACTTCCAGTCAAAGCATATAATGAAGCCGAGAATGATGAAGCCCTCAGGGCAAACTTAGACTTGCTAGAAGAAGTTTGAGAGCAGGCACAGATAAGGGTAGCCGCCTACCAGCAATGTGTGGCCTACTACTACAACTCCAGGGTAAAAGAAAGACAATACCAAGAAAGAGACTTGCTCCTCAGAAAGGTCATGGTCCCCGAACCTAGAGTAAGGAAGATAGGCCCCAACTGGGAAGGCCCCTGCAGAATCAAGCAAGTCGTCGGCCCTGGCACTTTTCACCTGGCGCACCTAGATGGAAGACTTGTACCTATCACATGGAACTTAGAAAATCACTGGATGTACTACAAGTGATTGTAATATCTTTTATAACTAGTGGATGAATGAAGCAAAATTCCTCTTCGCCTTAGTGCTCAGTGCATATACCTACTAAGTTCTTACAACTCTTCAGCCTCGTGACCAACAAGGGCGCATAGCCTCCTATAAGGACCATACCCCCTCGTTGGACCAACAATAGAATTTGATGAGTAAGTAGTGAACATCCTAGCTAAAAACTTAACATGTCAGAATACACCAAGATGGCCGAGGCCTCACGCACCTCAACGCCCCGTCTCGGCGGCGACTAACCTCCTGGACTTTCACACTTAGCACTACCAACAAAAGAAGCAAGCCTCCTTGGAGCGTTGTGCTCGACCTCGTTGAAACAAATATGCGGGGATATGGGAGCCAGGGGAGCTTCAGCTCTACCGGGGCCCCATGGAACCAGACGGGCCTTAACTCTGTCTCGACCACCCCTATATGGCAGGCCACCTCGGCCTCGTCCAGTACGCGGGGATACGGGAGCTAGGTGAGCACCTGCTCGACCTAGGCCCCACAGAGCCAGGTGAACCCTAGCTCTGTCTTGGACACCCCTTAATACAACAGGGCACTTCAGCCCCGTCGAAGCCAACACATAGAAGATTGGGAGACGGGCAAGCCCCAGCTCAGCCTCGGCCCCACTCTACATTGACATGTCATCTTGCTATCTACTTAAGTAAAGGGAAGAGAGCCAGGCGAGCCTCACGCCCCACTTTAGCCTCTCCTCATCACAAGCCTCTTCGGCCTTGCCTAATTGAATGCTTAAAAGGGTGTTAGGCCAAGCAAGCCCCGACTTAGCCTTGGAGGCTTTTCCTTGGCCACCCCTTCGCCATGATCCTAACATGCAAAAGTAGAACAAACTGAAGGAAACTACACTTGTCTTACACTACGATTTCCCTTTTGGAGAGGCAAGGACCCTTTGACAACAAAGCAAAAGTATAACTACAACGAAAACGCAAAAAAAAATAAGGAAAAATAATGTAGCAAAGCACAAGTACACAACAGGAAAACCAGAAGTCAAAGAATGCCCACTTATATTCATTCATTACAAAAATTTTGGCTTTACAAAAAATATCTTACAGATCCTCAGGCCAAATACATATACAGAAAATGGAGAAAGAAGCCTAGCTTAAGCCTCACCACTAGCTGGAGGAAGGGCAGAGTCGGCAGCCTCTTCGGGAGTATCGGGAATCACCTTCAGAGATTCAGCATCAAAGTCCAAAAGCACCACCAGAAGTGCCTTCTTCGTGTCCTCAATCTCGTCCAAATAAGCTTTGGAAGCGACGTCGGTCAGCTCATTAGCTCGCTTCTCTGCTTTATGGGCCCTCTACTCTGCACCAGCCTCCTTCTGCTCAGCCTCGATAGCCCTCTCAGTTGCCTCCTCGGCCCTCCGCTTTGCCTCAACCACCCACCTGTTTGCCTCAGAGATGCCCTCCTCGACTTGGTGGAGACGCCGCTCAGCCTCAGAAACAAGGCTATCGAATTGAGCCCTCTCAATCTGCTCCTTGGCAAGGAGGTTGGCGAAGGGTCCTTGCCCCTCCTTGTGGAACTTTTGTTTGTCCGCAAAGAACCGCTGCATCTCGTGGCACTTCTCCACGACATTGGCGGCAGTTTGCTAAAGCTTGTCTTTCTCAACCTCTAGCTTATCCATATTGGCTAGGGTCAACTTCAATCGATCCTCTGGACCAACAAAATGAAGGCATACCTGCAACAAGAAAACAGTCAGTACCTAACAAAAAGAACGAAAGAAAAAAGAAAAGTAAAGGGGAATAGATTGTTACCTCAGCCAAGCTCGGCAACCCTTGGTCATATAGCTTGTCAAGGGCCATCCCCAACATCTAAAAGCGGTCATGAGACAGCAGTGACCTGCTTACCAGCATCGGGCCAACTCTCGCATTGTGGATCGAGACCCCCTCGCGGACCTCCCATTAAGGGTGGAAGATTTGATCAGACCACTGGGAGTAGAAAATGGCCTCATATGCTCCATGTGGGACCCCCTCGAGGCATCACAGGCATAACTCCTAGTGCGGGCCATCTTCTACTGCGGTTGACACCCCTCGGCTGGTCTCTTCCTCCTTGCCTCGACCCCGTCGGTAGGTTCTCTCGGCACCTTAGCCAGATGTTGCGGCGCTTGCTTCTCATTACCCGCCTGGCCCTCCTCGATGGGCCCCTTCCCCTTTGTGGAGTTCTATGGAGTGGCTCCCTTCGGGGGAGCTGTTGAAGAAATCCCTTTGGCAGGGACTTGTGCTTTCGTCCCCTTGGTAGAGACCTGGTGGGAAGACCCCCCTTTGAAGGGGCCGAGGCCTTCTCCTTCTGGGCTGGCACGCTCCCGGTGGGCCTTTGAGACGTCTATCTGCCAACCTTCGCCCGCTTCATCTGTATCGCACGGACGCAGTCTAGTATGGCCTTCCAAGCATCCATCGACACTTATGCAAGAAAAACAATAGTTAGTACCATTACAAAAAGACAAAGGCGAGGAAAACATGGAAAGAAGTTGTGTGGCCTATCCTACTGAGGGGGAAGGGCTGAGTCCCTAAAAAATCAACGAGATTTCCTCCTCCACCAAGGGCTAGGCTCAGATTCTCCCTAGGTTGAGCGACCTTAGGAGATCGTCATTTTCCTCACTCATAAGCAAGGGGGCACTTTTCTTCATAGAAAAGCTGGCCTCTCCCCACCCTGACTTGAAGGACCAGCCCTTGGGACAAGACACAAAGAAATATTTACTCTTCCAGTTATGCACAAAAAAGGGGTTATCTACGGGCTTGAACTTGCGGGGTTGGAAGCAGAAGACACCAGCTTCAGAAGAGTGCTTTCACAACACGAAGATCGCTAGGAAGTGCTTCGGCGTCAGCTCCACCCCCTGAAGCCGAGCCGCCTCCAGCATCGCCACAATGGTTCCTATCACATTGGATGCCAATTGGCTAAGGGTAATTTGATACACCCTTAGCAAGTCAGAGATCAACAGATGAAGGGAGAACCGAAGACTGAATTGGAGGAAGTGCTGATAAATGCAGAAATAGACTCACCTCGGTAGGAGCGCGAGGATTTTGGCAATGGGGCCTTCGCTTCACACCAAGCTCAAGGACCAGACAACTTCAGTACTTCCATGATGACGACTGACAGGATCCTGTCTCTGGTAGCTCGGTACAAGCTGCCTGATAACCTTATGTACAACATTCCCTTAGGTAGTTTTCCTTGGAATCATGGTCATGATGAGATCATGGTGTTCGAAGAGCAAATCGTAGTTGGGCTTCGATTCCCACTTCACCCTTTCATCATCGAGGTCGTTAAATTTATTAACATGGCCATAGATTAGCTCCATCCCAACTTAATTCGTAACATTGTAGGTACCACCTCCCATTTTCACAACTATAACCAACCTTTGACCCTCGACATCTTTTCTTTGATCTATTCCATTAAAAGGAACTCTGCCTATTTTCTCCCCGAGCACATGCGAAGTTATTACATGTCTCCCCATCCTGGCTACAAAATTTTATATGACCTTCCCAACAAAGTCCCGGCCTGGAAGATGCACTACTCCGTAGTTTGTAATGCTGCAGGGTGGCCATTTCCAACTCACTAGAGACCTGCCATTCAAGACCCCGACATCAGGTTGGACAAAGAGACACAGGAGGAAGTCGGATGTTGGAAGAAGCTCAGGTTGAAGTTTGAAAACTTTGTGTCTGAAGAAAAGCTCATACAAGTTAAGCTGAGTCCTCCTGGTAGGTCGTCATCTTGGTGCATGCACTTGTTGTTAGAAACTTGTGTTAGTTTTAAATATTCACAGCCATTGGATAAGTCTGGGGAGATTTATCCTGCCAAGGCTGATACTGGTGTGCCACAAAGTGTTGGGATGGCTTGTTCGGCCATCAGGGTAAGACCCAAGGCACATGCAGTATGGGATTGCTTGAACCCTTGAACCAGACCAAATTTCCAGTATTGCCCTAGACCTTGGAGATAGATAGGAAAAACTGGAAAGTTACACCTGACCCCTAGACTCGATTATGACACATCACTAGGTGTCGGATCGGGCTGTCTTTGATGTGTCAATCAGTGAGATCCTCAGTGGGGGTCAAAACCTGGACATGTTAGGGCAGTGTGAGAATTCATCTGAGTGAGTGGTCATAGTGACAGGATCAACCCCTTTGTCGGACAATGGTAATGATCGGGAATGCACTCTCTCTGATGGAAACCAAACTGCCGGCAGTTGATTTCAATCGTTGGAATTTTGTTTTGCAAAATAAGATATATATATATATATATATATATATATATGTATATGTACGGTTTCAAAAGATTTGCAAAAGGTTTTAATTCCCGGGATCCATGTGAGTAGAGAGTGCGGCACTATTCCTTGTAGCCGAGAGAGAGGTCTTCTCTTGTCGGGCAGTGCTTGATCATTAAGGGCTAAGAGGTTAAGTGTAAGACCATTTAGGATAATACCTGATGGGCTAATCTTGCACCTACCCACAGTTCCTGGGTTTTTATAAGATGGCTTGGCCCAGGGACCACTTAATGTAAGTGTTGGGCCCATAGGGTCCATGTGATGGGATCAAGGGGGTCACTGAGTCTTTCAGTGAATTCGGCTGGGCCTTGTAACAAAGGCTGGGCCGAACCCATGTGGCTGGTGTGTAGATCAATGCTTAGGTCCCACGCCATACAAAGAAGCCCAACTGGGCAGCAGGTTGGAAACTAGTTAAACACTGAACACTTAATGGGCCAAAAGCCCATTTCGAACTGGGCTAATATGATCACTAGTTCATAGGGCGAATTTGAGATTAGTGTTAGTAAAAGGATTGGGTCTTTGCCCTTATCCACTCTAAGAGACCAAATTCAAATTAGATTTGAATCTGGTAACCTCCTGATAAGATTAGGAGTTAACTAACTTGATCTGCAGATAGGATTAAGATTAACCTCTATCCAAATACTGATTTGGATTGGGATAACTCCCAAAATATTGGGAGGTTTCTTAATCAAGAAGAAAGAGGAGAAAACCCTAGCAGAAATATCAGATTTTGAACTAAGGGGTTAGAGTAAGCAAGAAACACATCCTGCAATCTGAGATTTGATCTCTCACAGACTCCAGAGAGAAGAGACAATTCTGCCCTCTTCATCCCTGGACTTCTCCTCCTTCAGCCGCCGCCACTACCTGTTGGAAGATTGGATCTTTGCAGCAACAGGAAGTCAAGAAAGCAATTCTTGACAACAGTCTTGCAAGAAAGACACTAGGATTCGGTGTTCAAGGTTTCCAGAGGGTTCTTGTGAAGAATCCAGTGTGTAGGACGCACCTTGCTGGTTCCATTCCATCCACAGCTATGTCATCTTCAGCAGGAGCGGATCTTTTACTTCTTTGGGCATGAACACCAACTTTGGGAGATATTATTTCTCTGGATCAGGTATAATCCTTCCTGTTTCCTTTTGGTTCAGATCCGGTTTGTTTGTGGTTCAAGTAGGATCCTTGAATAATGTATTCTAAATTTAGAGAATATGATTCCCAGTTGGAAGAAGGCAGGAAATTTTTTTTGAAATTCGCCCCCCATTCTGCACCTTTATTGGCGTCCATTAGATGGATCCTACCATTCTTTCACTTGTTTTCTTTTTTAAAGCTTGCCTTGATTTTGTAATTGATTTGTTCGTTACTTTTTTGTAGGAGCCATGGCTGATATCTTCGCTACCGAGCTCTTTGGAAGCATGAAGAGGGCGAAGAAGAGGAAGACCTCCAAGAAGGCCCGTCCCCATGAAGTTGTCACCACATCCAACATCAACACCATTGTCCCCAAACATCCTCCTGTCATTGACTTGGTTAAGGAAGACCAAGGTAGGGATTTTTTGTTTCACCTACCCGAGGAGACCCCAGTGTCCGAGCCCCAGCCCACTCAAGTGACCACCCCTTTGAGAGATGACTCTTCTCTCAAGCAGCTCGGAGCATTTTGACTCGGAAGTTCAATTTCCTCAAGAGTAAGGATGCGGTCTTCGTTGAGGAGGTCATGCAATGGGTAAATCTGTATGTGGCCCAGCTTAGGGCCAGAGCGGTGACTCATAGTATGGTGGTATGTATCTACTCCTTGGGTTGTACTCTTTTTTGTTCTTTCTTGGTACTTAGATTTTATTTCTTTCTTGGCAGGTGAACTCCACAATTCATGCTCTTGCTTGCCAATCTGAAGTGCAGCTAAAGCGGTCCCTCTAGGCTGAAGAAATCTCCTAAAGCATTCAACCCGAACTGGACTTAGCTCATATCGAGATTCATAAGCTAAAGAAGGATGCGTGAGCTCAAAAGGAGTTGATCATGCTGCTGAGGGAGGAGAAGAAGAAGCTCAAGGAGGAAAGGGAGGCCCTCTAGAGGGAAAAGGAGAACCTCAAGGAGCTCGTGAAGGAGTGCACGGAGATCTTTGACAATGCGTCAAGGACGCTAAGGTTTAGGCCGTCGAGGAGTAAAAATCTTCAGAGGAACAGCATAAGTTACTGATCGAGACCGACACGACGGCCTATCACAAGGGCTTCAAGCTCAGCAGGTGGCTGACACGGTGCGAGTTCCCCAAGTTTGACCTCAGCGCTATCACCACATCCAAGGTCACTGAGGAGATGACCGGGGAGGCTGCTAATGATCCGGACTCTAAGGAGGAGAGTGACAATGGCCTCCTCGATGAAGAGATAGCAGAGGAGGGAGATGGAGATGCTGCCGCCGAGGACTGTATGGAAACCGACCATCCTGTTGTAGTTACTAATGGAGACAAGGAGCCCCCCATATTGACTGATGTTATATAGCTCTTCTCTTTTTTTTGTAAGTACTTTGAACTTCCTTTAGTTAATACAATGTAATAGTTTCAAAAATTCTTTTTGTGCAAAAATTTCTAAGTATGAATTACTCCTGAACTCCCTAGTAGGAATAACCCGATCTCAATGTACGTCGAAGTGAATAGACACTGTAGAGTATATGCCCGACCTATCTATGCACGAGCTACTTATTTTCCCATGCCAAAACAACTGGGTTCTTGGTTGTCTATGCCTTAGCGACTAGGTCTTAGGTTACCCATACCGAAGAGGCGATTGGGTCTTAACACACCTATGCCAAGGAGGCAACTATGACTCATTTACCCATGCCGAGGAGGTGACTGGGACTTATATCGTACCGAAGTCTTTTGCCAGCTCGGCACCATAGCCCTTAGGCTCTAGGAGTGACTTATAGTCCTCTCTCTAGTTTGATGTCCTTTTAACCAGCTCAGTGGTCTTGTGGACTTAGAAAAATTTTTTAGTCGTATTGGAGTCGCGAGCTCATAGATAGTACCTCCTCAATTTGTCAACGTTCCAAGCCCGAGGTATGTGTTTCCCTTCCATGTTCTCGAGCTCATATGTGCCCTCTCTGAACACTCGTCTCACTCATCTCACCAATTCACCAACTCCAAACTATCATTTCCTGACTCGGGCATTGTAGTACCAAGCTACTCGCTGCTAGTAAGCTGCAGTTCGGATATAGACAAGGTCATGTACTTCTTTGATCAAATCCAAGTTGGTCCAGATCTCATCGTCATTTGCCTCTTAGTCGCATGCCTTGAGCCACAACATTGGTATTTCGATCTTCGTCGGAATCATAGCCTCCATTCCATATGTGAGGTTGAAGGGCGTTTTACCGATTGTAGTCTTGATGGTCATCCTATAGACCCAAAGGACACTGGGCAACTCGTCCACCCACAACCCTTTAGCTTACGCTAAGCAAGCTTTCAATCTACAAAGAATAGCCCTATTCGTCACTTCAGCCTATCCATTCACCTGCGGGTGTGCCACCAAAGTAAAGTTTTGCTAAATCCCCATCTCGGCACACCAATTCTGGAACTTGATGTCTTCAAACTGCTTCCTGTTGTCTGAGATCAGCACCTTGGGTAATCCGAAATGGCACACAATGTTCTTCCAGAAGAAGTTTTGCACGTTTCGAGCTGTAATGCTTACCAATGGCTCAGCCTCCACTCACTTTGTGAAGTAGTCCACTGCTACGACTAAGAATTTCCTCTGCCCTATTGCCGATGGAAATGGACCGAGGATGTTGATCCCCCATTGCATGAAGGGCCACGGGCTGGTCAGGTACTTTAGATCGACAATAGGTTGATGGAGGATGTTGGCATACCTTTGACATTTATCGCATTTCTTGATGAGCTCGAGCGTGTCTACCTTCATGGTAGGCCAGTAGTAGCCTTGCCTTAGTGCGTTTTGGGCGAGCACTCTACCCCTCGTGTGTCCTCCACATAGTCCTTCATGGATGTCGTGAAGTACTAGTTCGGCTTCTAAAGGTTGCAAGCAATATAGGTAGGGGAGCATGAAGGACCTCCTATATAGTCGTCTATCGATAAGGATGTACCAAGCTGATTGACACTCAACCCTCCGAGTTGCATTGCATTCTATTGGTAGGGCCCTGTGGAGTAGATAATCAATGAGCAAGTCAACCCACCTCTATTCTGCTTGCAATACGGAAGCGACCTCTTTTGCCCCCCGAGAATGTTGGGCTGAGGCAGGTCTTCTATATATACAATTCGCATTATGTTGTTGTTGGAACTTACCAATCATGACAGGGCATTGGCCTCAGCATTCTCGAACCTCAGTATCTGCTTGATGAAGCAAGAATGAAAGCCTAGTTGGATTTCTCTGACCTTGGCCAGGTAAGCTACCATAGTTGAATCGCGAGCTTTGTAGTTGCCACTGACAGTTGAGATCACTACACACGATGAGGTGTTTTACACCCATCTCCTTCACTAGGTTGAGCCCAACAATTAGTGCCTCGTATTCTGCCTCATTGTTTGATGCCTCGAATCTGAATTGGAGAGCATACTCCAGCTTCACCTCACTTGAGCCATACAATATCAGTCTAGCACCACTTCCTCACTGGTTAGACAAGCCATCTACGTGGAGGATCCAGGGCTCCTCGTCCCAGGTTGGTCCTACCCTGACCGGGACTGGTAACGTGCTAATTGACGCCTCTGACGCATTAGCAGGCTCAATCAATTTAGGGGCTGGCATGCTAAATGTATAGTCTACTACGAAGTCTGCCAAAACTTGGGTTTTGATCACTGGACATGACTCAAACCGGATGTCATATTCACTTAGCTCGATGGAACACTTTGTCAGCCTCCTTGACACCTCGAGACTAAGAAAATTTGTGTCTCAGGGGGTCTATGGTGAGGATGACAATGGTGTGCGCTTGGAAGTATGGACGTAGTTTCTAAGTTGCTACTACTAGCGTGTAAGCTAGCATCTCGATGTCGAGATATCTGGTTTCTATGTTCTATAAAACTTTGCTTACATAGTAGACTAGTTGTTGGACCTAGTTTACTTCTCTACTTAGTACCGAGCTGACCACCTCGTCACTTAGAGGTACAGCTTCAGTTCATCTCCTTCCTCAAGTCGGGTCAAAACCGAGGCAGTACTTAGATATCTTTTCAACTCATCAAACGTGAGCTGACACTCTTTAGTCCATGCAAAGTCTTCGTTCTTTTTTATTGCTTTAAAGAAGGGTAGGCACCGTCCTGCTGACTTAGACATAAACCGGCTCAAGGCAGCTAGCTACCCAACCTATGAGTCTTTGGATGTCCTTTATTTTTTTGGGGGCAGTCTCATATCTAAAATGGTCTTAATCTTATCAGAGTTGGTTTCGATGCCACGTCGGTTCACTATGTAACCGAGGAATTTTCCCGACGTGACCCCAAAGACACACTTGGTCGGATTAAGTTTCATGTTAAATTTCCTTAGAATTTGAAAAACCAAATTTAAATCATCAATTAAAGAGCTTGAGAATTGGGTCTTTACAAACATGTCATCAACATAACACTTAATCTTATTGCCAATCAAAGGTTCAAAAATTTTATATACAAGTCATTGGAAAGTTGCTCCAGCATTTTTCAAACTGAAGGGCATGACTTTATAATTGTACAGCCCTAGCTCAGTTACAAAGGCAGTCTTGTCCTGATCGGTTAAGTCCATCCTAATTTGGTTGTAGTGGGAGTAGGCATCCATGAAGCTCAACAACTCATGCCCCGAGGTCACCTCTACTAGGCCATCTATTCTGGGAAGGGGGAAGCATTCCTTTGGGCAGGCTCTGTTCAGGTCGGTCTAGTAGACACACATGCGCCACTTTTCGTTGGCCTTCTTTCACCAGCACGGGGTTGGCCACCTAGCTTAGGTAATGGACCTCCTTGACGAAGTCTGCGGTGAGGAGCTTCCCGACCTCCTCATTGACTACCCTCCACTGCTCCAGGGCGAGGTTGTGTTTTCTTTGTCTAACTAGCCTAACTAAAGGGTCCACATTTAACTTGTGAGTAATCACACTAGGGTCGATGTCGGGCATCTCTACTATAGACCAGGCAAAAACATCTAAATTATTAAGTGAGAAACTTACTAGTTGTGTTCGGAGTGGTTCGCTTATCAGGGAACCGATCTAGAGTCTTAGTCGGCTTAGTCATGGAAATCGGTATGTGGACTGTCTCCTCCATCGGGGCTACTCGCTCCTCAGTGTAGTCCGCTGGTTGTTCTAGCTCAACATCTTCCACCAATTTTGTCTTTCCTTTTAGTGCAGCCACGTAGCACTTACGGGACTCGAGCTGATCGCCTCATACAACCCCTACTCCGTAATCCATCGGGAACTTCATCGCCAAGTAGTATGTCGATACTATTGCTCACAAGACGTGCTGGATGGGCCGACCCACATAGGGGGACGGAGTCACAACCACCAGAAAGGTATGCTCGAACCGTACTATGTTCGGCCACATTCTTGCTTCTACTGGTACCGTGATCCGACCAAGGGGTCTGACTTCTTCACCGCTGAATCCCACCAGGGGTGTTTCTGTTGGCTCCAAGTCGCTTTGGTTCAGTTGTAGCCTGTCGAAAGTCCCTTTAAACAGGATGTCAGCCGAACTACTTGAGTCCACCAGAATCTTCTTCACTTCAAAGTCATTAATGATGAGCTTCACCACAAGAGCATTGTCGTGAGGGTACTGTATCCCACACGCATCGTCCTCAGTAAAATAGATAGGCTCTTCTATCCGAGGTCATTTCGGTGGGTTTTCTACTTCGTGCTTCAGTTCTTTGACTAATGTCTTCCCTACTGCTATAGTACACCCTGCTACAATGGATCTGTTGGGGATCATGTTGATCACCCTACGGATCGGTCTTTCTTCTAGTAGTTGGCAAGGTGGTTGCTCATTCTGTCTACTTAACTCTAGAGCATCTCTCCTCCGGTCTCCCTGCACTCCCCTGTCCTTTCTCTTCACGCAAGATGTAGTTCTTCAGGTATCCATGGTAAATGAGCTCTTCAATTTTGTCATGGAGGTTCCGACAGTTCTCTATGCTATGACCATGGTCCCGATGAAAGTGACAGTAGATGTCTGGGTTCCTGGTCATCGGGTCTCCCTGTAGCCTTAGTGGCCATTTGACAAAGGAGGAGCCCTTATTTGCCATCAGGATCTCTCCTCACTTTGCGTTGAGGAGAGTATAGTTGGTTCTTTCTACAAGAGGGGTCCTTGATCACCAACCCGATCTGTAGCTTCAGGAGGGGGACTTACTCCTAGAGTGAGGTGACTTACTTCTTCTCCTTGGTGACTTGCTCTTCTTCCTTTTGTGTTTGCCGCTGCTCGTACTTTCTTCTTCTCTCTTCCTCTTCTCGCCTTACTGGCCTTCCAGTTTCTGGATGAGCTCTTCTTCAGTGCTTATGAATCTCTCGAATAATGCGACAAACTCTGTAATAGTCTTCGGCCGATTCACTTCGAGCTGTGATGAGGCACACTACTGGGTCAAGCTCCGATATCTGTAAGCACGTTTCATTGAAATGCTTGATGTAGCTCCGAATCGACTCACCTGCCCTCTGTACCATGTTCAGAAGGCTCTCTTCTGACTCCTAGCACTTCTTACTAGTGATGAAGTGGGCTGTGAACATATCCATTAACTATGCCCAACTTCTGATGGAGCCCAACACGAGGTTCCTATACCAAGTCTGGGCTAATCCTTTGAAAGTGGTGGAGAAAGCCACGTACATACACGCTTCATCCGCCCTGGTGAGATGCATTTGAGGAATGGCGAGTCTTGCAACGCCACCACTGTTGCTTCTTTACTGGCTCGGCGTTGGTGCTGCTGACTTCTTATGGTCAAGCACTTCAATTCTGGTCCACTCTCGCTCCCGAGCACTGCCACGAGGTGGATTAGGGTTCCTTCTTGCTGTTGCTTCTTGGTCTTGAGACCGGAACTAGCTGTTGTGGGGTGCTGAGGGGTCTTGTCTTGAGCCCGCACCTCGGGCCCTAAGCTGGCGATCATTGCGTCGCGATCCATTGTTCTCTGGCCATGAAAGTTGCTGCTAACTGATCCTCTTAGGCTAGCTGACTTTGGGCCTATCCTTCGGGTTCCCCTTTTGAGAAACTGAGGAAGTGTGCTGCCTGTCCATCTTGCCCCGAGGTGGGGTCCGACCCTTGGGAGGGACTGGTACCTGCAAGGTTCCCTCACTCCAATGGGGAGATCGGCAGACATTCTGATGGGCCTTGTGTTGATTCTAGTTCTGGTTCTGACCTTGATATTGACATGTTTGTTATGGTGGAAACTACTGCTGGTATTGCTGGTAGAAGTAGTATTGTTAGAATTGTTGGAATTGGAGAATCTACTGCATTTGGATCTGCATTATCCTGACACTCTCAACGAGATCGTCGAACTGAGAATGCCCGACCCCAGGAGGGATCACAAAAGGCTCCAAAAAGGTGGTGTTCACCTGGGTCAACGGAACATTTACTTGCTGAGTTGCCTGTGGCACTGATAGAGAGGGGATCCCGAAGTAGTTAGGGGAATGGTGAACTGCCTGATAGTCACTGAGAGGCCTTGAGGTAACGACGTTTGGTGATCTTGCCCCCCAGTGATGTTCATGTCAATACCCTTACCGATGTTGCTTGAGGATGTCGTTGAGAGAGAGTAAGGTGAGGTGTGAGGTTGACTTTTTGATTGTTTCCCACAGACAACGCCAATTGATTGTGCACAACCTATAAGCTCCTAACTGGAAGAAGACCTAGACCTTAGTCATGTAGTGAGCTGGACCAAGCTGCAAGACAGAGGATCAAAGAACCCGAGGTGACTAACCCGACAAGGTCGCTTCGATGCTTAAGTTGGTGAGCTAAAAGTTTGTATGCTAGTAAGTTTGTATGTGCGTACCTCAGTCTTGGGGTTTGATTTCCTTATATAGCTGGACTGTCATAGGTCTCACGAAATGCTCCCGAAATCCTCAGCCCATGATGTAGGGATCCGTTCCGCTTTGGAAGGGGGATAACGTACCAATTAATGAGGCTTACCATTTCCCTCTGATTCTGGTAGGGTAAGGACGACGCCCACAGTTACGCGGCATGATCCTGAGAAGTTCGGAGATGATTGTCGAGCTCGTAGGTTCAGTTACATGACACCTTGGTGTAAGTGGGTACTGAGGTGCTCCGGGTCTGAAGTGGCCAAGCACCTGGGGTCTCCCGATCTACTAATGTGGCACTATGTGCTGATTTGTCATTTGGCTGGCAAGTCGCGTCCACGTGTCCCTTACATATTAGGACCCCTAAGTTTAGTTTATGTGGAGGTGCGGTCATCTTAAATTTTATTAATCAACTATTATCTAAAGGAAAATAAAAGAAAATTAAAACAGGGGAGGGCATAATCTGCCTTGCTCCAAAACTCAAATACAAAGCACACACTCTCACAATCTCAGCCCAACTTCAAAAACAAAATTATATCAAAACAGGTAATGTAATGAAGTTAAGTATAACAAACATTATCCCATTAGAAGAATAGGAAACTATTGATCGTTTTCTCTAAGCAACTTCGTAAAACCATTAGGAAGTTGATGCATTGAAGTATATAATGCATGGTTTTCGAACCGTTGTTGACTCAGATGGTCAGACCGTTTGGCCTAGGAATCGTAAAGGCAACTGATTTTGTTTTATCCCAAACCGGTCTTTGGCTAAAAAATGTTGAAATAGTCAACAAGCCGTTGATCTGGCGATTAAACCATTGACCCATTCAACAATTTTTTACCATTTTTTATATTTTTTTAATTTGTTTGACAGAATAGACCATCCGTTCAAACCAGACAGTCGAACTGTCAATCCGGAAACCAAAGGCCAGAATAATTTCGTTTCCAAATCGTTTTTTTAAAACCATGATATTATGTGATGAAATTTTATTGACCTATTTCTCCATTAGCCAAGTAATCCACGACATGGTTTCCTTCTATTAAAATGTGTGAAAATTTTAAAGACAGTTAATTTCATGAAGAAGAAATCTTATGAAAAAGAATATCAACCAAAACTTTATTATCAAGCGTTCTCCACTTCAACCTTCATAAAGCCATAATTGAAGCAAAATGGCAAACCATCTGTAAGAGCCAAAACCTCATAAATAAACAAAGTCTGCCAGCATAGGAGTTGTGGAATCCAAAGCAGAAGGCGCCAATGTTATTAATTTCTCACAAGTCACAACTCCACCTCCATGGAACAGATTTGTTGAAGTTGCTTTTTAGTTTCATCCATTGAAAATGATGTTCCAGTGCCCCAAAAAATGCTTCCCTGATTGGAGAAAATTCAAAATTCCACAGAATGGATTTTTTCTTTTTCTTCTTTTTTTATCAATTTTCCATTGTCAACAAGCAATTATTTTTGAACTCCACTAATTCCCCTTTTATATGGGTCCCTTTAATTAGTCAACTTTCATATAGATTTGACGAGAGGAGGAATACAAGAAATGTTACGTGGGTCTTGTATGAATACAGGACTGATGACATTGAACGGGTCACTTAACCATTGCTTTAAATTTGTCGTTGACCCAGTCCGTCAGACCTGTGATCCAGTATTGATACTGGCCCACTATTTTTTACACACACAAAAATAGAAGAATCGATCAATGAACTGTACATTGATACAGGCAGTTGAGCCATTGACCCCATCTAACCCATTAAGGGGATTCAATTAAAGTCTACAACACGAATGTTTTTGTTCAATTTTATTTGTTTTCGGAATCGTCGCATTAATAAAACAAATAAAAATATGTTTTTGCACTGTGTTATTATTTTTAAAGGGAAAAGCAAGTTTATTTTGTTTCAAAAAACAATGCATGGTTTAAGCTTATTTGCCAAAATCTTGATAATTATCTTGTAAACTGTATTACAAAGACTTATGGGTCTGAATTGGATAGGGTCTTCTGGGTGGTAATGTTTGGGGATTAAGGTTATAAAAGTCCGGTTCAGCTCCTCTAGCAGTACTACTTCCTCACTAAAAAATTGTTTTACTGCTGCAGTTACATCCCTTTTTTCCACAATGTCCCAAACTTTTGATAGAATAAGCTTGGGTCGCCGTCGGGCTCGGGAGCTTTCCTGGGGTTTATTTGTGCTAGGGCCTCTAAGATTTCCTGATCAGTGGCCTCTCTTTCCAACTCCTATACATCAGTAGGCCCAAGCTGGGGATTAATGCAATCCAAAGCGTCCTCAACTCCAGTAATTTGGGAAGATTTGAAGAGGTCTAGGAAATACTCTCTCACTATTTCCTCAATCTTGATCAGGTCTGCCTCCCAACCCCCATCCCTATTCTTTAGCCTTAATATTCTATTTTTTATCCTCCTTCCCATGGTGACCTGATGAAGGAACTAGGTGTTCTTATCTCCTGCCTTCAGCTAGTTACATTTGGATTTTTTAGCCCAGAAAATTTCCTCTCTGTGTAGCCAAAGATTCACTTTCTTTTCACACGCTTTAATCTTTGCTGGGGAGAAGATTACACCATCTACTCTAAGGGCCGATTCTAGTTCTAGGTGGGCTTCCTTAGAGCCATCTACATTTGCTAGTTACTTTTCTCTAACTTGAACCATTACAGTTCTTCTCCCACCCTTCCTTTATAACTTCTTTGCAGTCATCATGACACACCCACACTTCTTCATTTCTAAAAGGCCTCCTCTTTCATCCCTTCAAGGGCACTGTATCTAACAAAATATGGAGGTGGTCAGATCCACCCATGGGTCAGATCAACCCAGTTATTTTGGCAGGGAGAAGATAGTATGAACCATTTTTGTCGCATGGGCCCTAGAAATTTATACACAGGAAGCCTTGACTTGTGACTCATGTGCCCTGAATTGGTAACATCTCCCCCTACATAATACTATGCAGAGGATGAGATGTTCTCTACGGGCATTCTACAAGGTGTGGTGCATTTCAGTCCACACCTTGTGATTGATTCCATGCTTCTCAAATATAGCATTTAAGATAATCTATGCCATTAATCATTAAAAAATAATATTTTATTTTTTAGTAATATACATAATATTATAAAAATAGTAAATTGCTAAGAATTTTAATAATTAATAAAATAAATATTAATAATAATTAATAATATTAAATAACACATAATAACATTAATATTAATAATAAATGAGTAGTAAAATTAATGATATGTTATAATATTAACAACAATATTAATAACATTTAATAATAAGTAATAATATCAATAACAATTAATATTAATAAAAGTAATATTCAAAACTTAATAATTATATAATAATATTAACATTAATTAATATTATTTAATAATAAATAAATTTTTTGCAAAAAATATTTGAAATTTGTAGAAATTAGAAGAAAATCAGAAAATTGCATGAAAATTTGCAGAAAAATGCTTGCAGAAAATAAGAAAAATGCAAGAAAATCAGAAAATTGCAGAAATTTGCAGGAAAATGCAAGAAAATTAGAAAAAATGCAAGGAAATAAAAAAATGCGTGAAATGCATGAAATTTGCAGAAATTACAAGAAAATCAGAAAAATGCATGAAAATGCAAGAAAAGCATATTAGGTTGTGCTTGGATGAGAATCAGGATAAAAACCCAATTTTAGGCTTTGTAGCTTGGGGCTTGTGTTTTCACTTCAGATTATAATGTTTTCTAAAGTAATTTTAACCAAATACTCAACATTTCTGCAATGTGGGTGGATGGTGCAGTTGATCATCCAAACTCTCCACCCTCTAAAGTTGCCACATGTTTAATCCTCTAACCACATCACCCTTGCACTCCACTCTGTATTGATATGCACTAAAAGTTCTTAACTTCTTTATCTCTCTCTTATTTTCTATCACACTAGACATAGCCTAAACATCTTGACTAGAAAACCTGTTTCCATATTTCCTTGTCTCAGATCAAGTGTTTTTTGCAACATTCTTTACGAACTTTGACTGGAATAATAATGTTTATAAGTAGAAAAACAAACTTGAGTAATGTTTCTAAGGTTGCATTTGACTCTCCCAAAAATAAGGCTTTTTCTCCTTGGTTGGGCAGAATACAAGGAGAAAAGGTTGGTTATTGGTTATTATCCGGATAGATGAGCAAAATTTATAGATAAAAAATCCTTTTTCTCTTATCCCTATGAGTATGGGTCAATGGCTCAGATGTGTAATTGTTGCCGGTAAAGAAAGAAGTCAAAGCTCTTATATCTTATTTTTTACTCTTTTACCTATTTATTTGTCAGGGAGATCAAAATTCTCCAAATACTATACCATTGGCCACCAAGGTTGTATTCAGCATAATCCAAGATGTAAGTGAAGGGATTAGAGATCCATCATATGGATGGCTAGACCCTGCAGGTAGGTTGGGAGAAATTTCAAAAATTCCCTCTCCCCTCATCTGGGAATCACATTCCCTGTTTTAGAAAATCTGCATTTTCAATGATCAATCTTGAACCATAAACCAAACCAGATCTGAAACCAGAAGCAGGAGAAGGGTTTTACCTGATATAGAGAAACGGTATCTCCCAATGGAGGTGTTCACGCCCAAGGTAGGAACCAAAGACTGCTCCCACTGAAAATGGGGCAGTGTAGGATGGAATAGAATCAACAGTGTTCTTCCAAAAGAACGGAACCCTTCACAAGAATTCGTTGGGGTTGTGAGCACAACTTCAGTTCAGCCTTTCTCCAAAGGCTGATATCAAGATCCAATCTTGATCGTTCCTGCTAGAAAGAGGAGATTGAACTGGCAGTAATGGCGCTGGTAGGAAGGAGGCGGCAAGGAGAAAATAGCTCAGTTTCACTGGGGTTAAGCCCTCTCTCTGATGTTCGAATGTGATGATCTTCTAAAACTACCGCCCCCTTATCCTTTTATAATCTTAAAGGGATCAGCTCCTAATCCCATTAGGAGTTGCTGATCCAAATCATATTTGGATCAGAATTCCCCTCTAAGAGATAAGGATAGACACTTATCTTATTTGCAAATTAGATCATCCCTCTCCTAATCTTATCAAGAGGCTTCTAGATCTGAATCTATAATCAGATTTGGAATCTATGAGTGGATAGAGTAAGACTCTATCCTATCTGCTAATCTAATCTCAAATTCGCCCCCTCTTTAACTAATCAAATCAGCCCACTTCGAAATGGACTTTAGGCCCAATAAAAGTATGTGCTCACCTATCCTTCCAAACTGTTGCCCAGTTGGGTTTCCTTGTATGGAATGGGACCCAAGCATTGATCTACACTTCAGCCACAAGGATTCGACCAAGCCTTTGTTACAAGGCCTAGCCAAATTCACTAGAAAGCCCAGCGAACCCCCTAAGCCCATCACATGGAATCTATGGGCCCAACACTTACACTAAGTGGTCCCTGGGCCAAGCCACCTTGTAACACCTAGGGACTATGGGTAGATGCAAGATTAGTCCATCAGGTATTACTCTCAATGGTCTTACACTTAACCTCTCAGCCCATAATGATCAAACACTGCCCAACAAGAGAGGACATCTCCCTCGGCTGCAAGGAACAGTGATGCACTCTCTACTCACATGGATCTCGAGAATTAAAACCTTTTGCAAACAAATTGAAACCGTAACATATATATACTTGTATATCCGTATATAAAATATATTTTTCAAAACAAATCTCAACGACTGAAATCGATTGGCGGCAGACTTGGTTTCCATCAAAGAGAGTGCATCCCTGATCATTACCTTTGTCCGACAAAGGGGCTGATCCCGCCACTATGATCATCCACTCAGATGAATTCTCAAACTGTCCCTACATACCCAGGTTTTGACCCCCTCTAAGGATCTCACTGATTGGCATATCAAAGACAACACAATCCGACACCTAGTGCAGTATCATAATCGAATCTAGGGGTCAAGTGTAACTTTCCTGTTTTGCCCACTAATCCCCAAGGTCTAGGGCAATACTGGAAATCTGCCCGGTTCAGGGTTTCAAGTAAACCTACACTACATGTGCTTTGGGTCTCACCTTGGTAGCTAAGACAGGCCATTCCAACACTTGGCAGCACACCAGTGTCAGCCTTAGCAGTATAAATCTCCCCAGACTTATCCAACGGCTGTGAACATTCTAAACTAACACGAGTCTCATTAAGTGTCCAGTTTGAGGGTATTACACAGAAACACAACACAAGAACATGAATCAAATATGCACTTTAATCATTTACAATAAATGTCATAAGTACATCAATCTAATTGGAGCTAACGGCATAGAACTGTCTAACAGCTCCCACTTACACTTAGGTCCAATCTGGTATAAGCCGGAGTCTCATACTTTCCCCGTGTTTTTGAAACACTTTCTGTGTCAGTGGCTTAGTCAATGGGTCTACTACATTTTCCACTAATGCTACCCTTTGAATCAGGACGTCCCCTCTACCAACAATCTCCCGCAGTACGTGGTACTTCCTTTCGATGTGCTTGGACTTCGAGTGGGCTCAAAGCTCCTTAGCCTGAGCAATGGCTCCATTGTTGTCACACAACAACGGGATGGGTGATGTGCTAGACAGAACTACTCCCAATTCATGAATGAACTTTTTCATCCACACGGCTTCCTTGGTAGCTTCACTTGCGGCAATGTATTCAATTTCAGTTGCGGAGTCTGTCGTGGACCCCTGGTTGCTGCTTTCTAGCAAACATCACACGATCCTATCATGAAAACATACCCAGATGAAGACTTTCTATCATCTAGATCTGACTGGAAATCGGCATCAGTATACCCCTGGATTTGTAGTGAGCTACTGTCGAATACCAGACAAAACTCTTTTGTCCTTCGAAGGTGCTTAAGTATATTTTTCACAACGGTCCAGTGCTCTTGCTCTAGGTTGGCCTAGAATCTGCTTACCACACTCACTACCTGAGCAATGTCAGGACGAGTGAACAGCATGGCATACATGATGCTCCCTACGGCTGAGGCATAGAGAATGTCCTTCATGACCTCAATCTCTTTAGAAGTCTTAAGAGACATCTTCTTGGAAAGAGTGACTCCGTGCCTGAAAGGAACATTTCCCTTCTTGGAGTTCTCCATGCTGTATCTCTTGACAATTTTGTTAATGTAAGTAGATTGGGATAATCCGATTATCTGCTTGGATCTATCTCTATAGAGTCGAAGACCCAATATATAGGAGGCTTCTCCAAGATCTTTCATGGAGAATTGCTGTGAAAGCCATACTTTCACCGTAGTCAACATTCCTACGTCATTCCCAATGAGTAGAATGTCGTCTACATATAGAACTAGAAACGTAACCTTATCCCCACTAGACTTCCCGTAAACACAGGGCTCATCCGGGTTCTGCTCAAAGTCAAACTTTTTGACGGTAAAGTCAAACCGGATGTTCCAACTCCTAAAAGCTTGGTTAAGTCCATATATGGATCTATTTAACTTGCATACCATGTGTTCCTGACCTGTAGCTATAAAACCTTGTGGTTGCTGCATATAGATATTTTTAGTAAGATCTCCATTCAGGAACGTAGTTTTGACATCCATTTGCCAAATCTCGTAGTCATGGTATGCTGTTACAGCTAGCAGGATCCTAATGCATTTAAGCATGGCCACGGGCGAAAAGGTTTCCTCATAATCGATGCCCTCTTTCTGAGTGTACCCTTTCGCCACAAAGCGAGCTTTGTAGGTCTCAACCTTACCATTGGGGCCCTTCTTCCTCTTATAGATCCATTTGCAACCAATTGCTTTTACCCCGGGGGGTGGATCCACTAGAGTCCAGACTCCATTGGTCTCCATTGAGTCCATCTCAGCTCTCATGGCATCTACCCACTTCAGGGAATCTATGTCCAACATAGCTTCCACATAAGTCACGGGATCCTCCTCACTAGTCAAGGCTTCCACCAAGTAACTATTCTAGTCATAGCCAAAACGAAGTGGTGGCCTGAACACCCGGGTAGATCTTCTAGGTTGGTCAATACCTGAAACCTTTGGAACACCTCCCACTGACCCTAAGCTCTCCTCATCAAGAACTATTTCCTAACGGTGTGAGTCCAGGATATAATCAGTCTCCAAGAACTGTGCATTTCGGTTGTAGAGCACCTTCTGCTCACTTGGGTCATAGAATAGGTAAAACAAAGAGCCTTTTGGGTAGCCTATGAATAGGCAATGTCTGGTCTTGGATTCCAACTAGTCCGCACTCGTTCTTTTAATGTGTGCAGGACAACCCCAAATTTTCAAGTGTCTGGCACTTGGTTTCTTTCCGGTTCAAAGTTTGTATGGAGTATTCAGAACTGATTTGGTTGGAACCCGATTCAGCACGTATATCGTAGTCTCTAATGCGTAACCCCAAAAAGGATGTGGCTAACTCTGAGTGTACGAGAAGTGACCGAACCATATCCAATAAGGTCATATTCCTCCTCTCTGAAACACCGTTAAGCTGTGGTGTAGCAGGAGGAGCTAATTGTGATACTATCCCGTTGACCTTCAAGTAGTCCCTGAATTCGTCAAAGAGATATTCGCCT